>NC_092877.1:223880992-224513492 GCF_028372415.1 Notamacropus eugenii | reverse complement strand
ACAAGAGTCCATATATTTTAATACCTGAATCTGTCAAAGTTAAAGATTTTATAAATAGTTCTGAATGATGTAATAAAGAAGAAGCACAACAAAGCATAAGAGGGAATTCTCTGATATATAAAAATAAACATTAGAATTTTTTTTCTCCAATTGACAACTGGACAAAAAATTTAAACAGGTAATTCTCAAAAGAAAAAAATGCTATCTATAAAAACACTATATAAAAGAATATTTTAAATCACAAATTATAAGAGAAATGCAAGTCCATATAGCTAGTTTCTCCTCACCCAATCAGGTAAGCAAAGATAAAAATATATGAGAATTGCAAAGATACTGGGGCCATAGAGGTCATTTATTTGAACTCCCTTTAACTGAAAGCTGAAGCTCACAGAGTTTAAGAGACTTACCAAAAGGGACATAATTCCTTGGCTGAACTTGCAGAGTTCAATAGCAATGTTGCTGAGGGGGCATTTGAACTCAGGTCTTCCATCTCCAGATGCAGATGACTTTTTTCTGTACAATGTTGCTGCCCACATGGAGGTCAATGCTTTGTGATTGACTCCAGAAGAAGGATAATGGAACAGTGTTTGCCTGTCTATAACAATGGTTCTTAACCTTTATTGCTTCATGGACTCCTTTGAAAGTCTGGTGAAGCTTATAGACTCTTTGTAAGAATGTTTTTAAATGCATCAGATAAAATTCACAGGATTATAGAAGAAATCAGTTACATTGAAATAGTTATAAAATATTTTTAAATGAGTTCACCTGTCTCTGTTTAAGTACCCCTGATCTATGAGCTTCAGCTGTCTTAAAGAGGGGGGATTCCATGAGGTAGAGGTGAGGAGTAAATGCATTCCAAGGATGGCAGAGATCCATGTAAAGCATGGAGATAGGATACATGGTGTTGTCTATGAGGAATGGAGAGAATGCCAATTTGACTAGATCACAGAGAGAGAGATGTAATATCCAAAGGGAATAGGAAAATGAAGTGGATCCAGGCTGTGAAACTTTTAAAGCTAAATGAAAACTGTTTGAGTAGGTGAGGTGACCTTTAAGATATTTTATCGTGGCAGCAATAGAGAACCACTAGAGATGACTGGGTAGGGGAGTCGCATAGTCAGGTCTGCAATTAAGGAAAGTCACTCTGACAGCAGGTAAGGGGACAGAGCTGTTCTGCCCTAATGATGCCAATTGTAGGGTACCATACCCTTCAAGAGAGAACCGAGATATCAAAGAAAGAGGGTCTCACATCCGCTTGCTTATTAATAGTTTTTATTAGGGCTAATTAGGTTAATTGAGGGAGTTTAATCACAAGAATTTTCCTGGGTGGCAGCAGGAAAAAGCAGCATTGTGGATCCCAGCACCAGTCCCATGCCAGGTCAGGTATTGTATAGAAACAGAACAAAGAAGAATGACTCAGGTCATTCACAAGGTTTCCTTTGGTATAATTGAAACTTCTTTCACTGTTCATTCAAGGTAGATTACATTTTTCTATGGAGTCATAGGTCATACTACCATACACAGCATTGTGTGGGATAGATTGGAGTGGGAAGAGATGAGAAAAGGTGACCAGTGAAGAGCCCATTGTAATGCCCTATAGGAGAGGTGGTAAGGAGATGGTTATATGAATAGAGAGAGTGTTAGATTAAAGAGCCCTGGAAGTAGAAACATTAAAGCTGGCAGCTGACTGAATATGTGAAAATGTGAAAGAATGAAGACTGGAGGATGCTGCTGATGTTACAAACCTGGGGGACAGAGAATGATGGTTTCTTCAAAATAAATAGAAATTTTGGAAAGAGGAGGATTTTAGTAAAAAGACAGTAAGTTCTATTTTGGACAGGTTTGAGACCTCTGGTTTGAAATGTCTAGAAGGCAATTAGTAATGCAAAACTAAAACATCTATCAGGAGAGAATCTGGGGATAGATATATAGGTAAATAGATGTCAGCCATTCATGTAGAATGACAGTTAAGCACATGGAAGCCAATGGGGTTACCAGGAGGGAGAGTGAAAAGGGAGAAGAGAAAGGGTTGGAGTATATTCTTTGGGGCCAATCACAGTTAGGTATTGGAATATGAATGATGAGCCAGCAAAAGATCCTGAGGAGTGGTCTGACAGATAGTAGGAGATCCAGGAGAGTTGTGGCATACAAAGTCAGAGAGGAAAGCATATTCAGGAAGAGAGGATGATGAATGGTGTCAGACGAAGCAGATTGGGCAGGAAGAAACAGGACAGAGAAAAAGCAAGCCCATTAGATTTGTGAATGAAAGCATCAGTGGTAATTTTGGAGAGACCAGTTGCAGTTGAGATATGAGGTCAGAAGCCATGGAATGCAGTAAGTGGTAAGAAAAGAAATGGAGGCAGTGAATGTAGACAGTTTTTTAAGGAGTTTAGCTGAGAAAGAGAGGAGAGACCTAGGGACTGGCTTGAGGGGATAGTGAGGCTTGAGGTCTTTGTTTTTGTCTTTTTAAAGGATGAGGGACCTGAGTATATTTGAAGTCAATTGCAGGGAACCATTAGAAAGGAAGAGTTGAAGATTTGAGAGGAACTATAGGCAGTTGAAATCTGATGGAGAGAGTGTAAGGCATCAAGTTCACAACAGTTAGCTTTGGTAAGAAGAGTCACTTGTCAGAAATTAGGGGGAAAGAGATTGAGAGTAGGGGGGAAATGTAAAGGGATTTTTGAGATGAAGAGGATGGGAGAAAAGGGAACTCGTGGAATAACCTCAATTTTCTCAATAAACTAAGAGATAAGGACTTCAGCTAAGAGATAAAGGGTAGGGGAGAAATGTGAGAAACATTCAAAGGAAAGAAATTAAGTGTAGCTTCAAATACTTTTGTAAAGTTACTTTCTTTTTCTTTTCTTTTCTTTCTTTTTTTTGGTCTGCTTTTTCTTCCACATCTGATTAATATGGAAATACATTTTGCATGACTGCACATGTATAACCAAATCAAATAGATTGCCATGTCAGGGAAGGAGAGAATTTGGAACTCAATTTTTTTTTTACGTTAAAAATTGTTCTTATATATAATTGGGAAAAATAAAATATTAGACAAATAAGAATAGTTTTGATGGGGAGTGAAATAGAGAATCAATCAGGGAGGAAAAAACCTTCCTTGGTGCAGTGACAGACTAGCTGAAATTGAATAACATGAGTTTATAATGCAGCCAGTCAACCTGGTTGTAAGACTTCATCTAGCTCTTTTAATCACCTTGTGAGAGGAGACAGATGATGGGAGTAATACTGGACTGAGTTCTGTAAAAAAGATTAGCTGCAGAGGACAGGGTAGATTTGAAATGACTAGCTAAAGTCAGAATACGGTTAATGGATTGAGAAAATACTGAGGGGTGGGGGGATTGGTGGTCTTGGAGGTGAGAGTTATGGATTTAGGAGGCATGATGCAAAGGGAAAGAAGAAGTGGTGGGAGGTTATGATAAAAGAGGGAAATGTTAGGTTTTTCGGGCTGAAAGTGGCACTCTTGTGGGTAACAGTGAGATCCACTGTGCAGCAATTCCTGTGTGACTGAGATACAGACTAGTTTATGGTATTTAAGGATACTGAGAAACTGCAAGGTGAGGGTCTTTGAAAGAGTATTGATATTTAAGTATTGATTATTTAAGTCCCCTAGAATAAGGGCAGGAGTTAGAGAAAGCTGGTGAGCCAGGGGTGATGAACTTTTTAAAAGACCTCACAGTTTTGTTAATTAGTGGAGACAAAGGGCCAATTCCAGCCTTGGCTCTGTCTCTAATTGCCCATGTCATCCTAGACAAGGACCTTGATCTCTTTCTGATCAGTTTCCTCATCTATAAATTTTTGCTTTTTTTCTCATTTTTTGTTGTTTTTTGATTTTTGTTATTGAGTTGTTTCAATTGTGTCTGACTCTCTGTGACCCCATTTGGGGTTTTCTCTGCAGAGACACTGGAGTGGTTTGCCATTTTCTTCTCCAGCTCATTTTACAGATGAGTAACTGAGGCAAACAGGGTTAAGGAGTTGCTCAGGGTTACAGAGCTAGTAAGTGTCTGAAGTCACATTTGAACTCAGGTTCTCCTAGCTCGAGGCCCTGGTGCATTATCCAGGTGTGCAACACTCCTAATAAGAAAGAAAGAAATGAATGAAGGAATAAATTCTACATCTCATAGGCTATGGTAAGAATTGAATGAAATAATGTAAGGGGATTCACTTTGGAATTAAAAAAAGCACAATTTGTACATCAACTGTTATTATTCGTATCAGATACAATTCTCATGATAGTTCTTAAGCTATTCCATCATCATTGTTAAACTCCCAGGACCTTTTTGTATTGACTTTAATTTAAGAAAAACTGTGGTCTTTTCTTTATGTGAAAGTTTGCCTGTCCATACTTGAGCATCACTTTTACTTCATTCACTAGTTTTTCATCATATATTTCCAAGAAAAAAAAGTCCTTAAAGTCACCTAAAGTGGGACAAAGTTTCAGGTGATCCCTGTGGAGCTTGTCTGTGATTGAATAAAAAATAGATTTGCAGCAAGTGGTCAAATGCCTTAAGGTTGGTTTTTAATATTTTCCATTTTAATAAGCTCAAACTCCACCTCACAGAATATCAGAGCTGGAAGGTACCTTAGAGATCATCCAGAGTAACCCCTTCATTTTACAAATGAGGAGATGAGAGGTCAGAGAAATGAGCTGATACCTGAGTTAGCGACAAATGTGGGGCTAGAACTCATCCCTCTAACCATTCATTAGTTGAGGAAACCAGGCAAAGAAAAGAAACAAAAATGACTCCAAGATTTTGATCCTGACTGACTGTGATAGCTGCCAAATTTCCTCATTCTACTCCCTCTTCTAATGTATAAAGTTAGGACCCCAGAATATCCTGTCTCGTATAGGAATCAGTAGGTCACCCAGGTGTTAAGCTAACCTTCCTTCTCCCTTCATATACAAACTCTAAAGCGATGGGACCAGTTCCTGACAAACTTCTGACACTCAATTATAATCTATGTAATGCTTTTATTATCTCATTTGATCATCAAAATAATCCCATAAGGGTAGGTACTATTATTATCCCCATTTTACAGATAAGTAAACAGAGACTGAGAGGCATTAAGGGAGTTGCCCAGGACCACACAGCTGTGTCAGCATCTGAAGAAGAATTTGAATTCAGGTTTTCCTGACTCATATTCCTATGCTCCCTGCTGCCCTATGCATTGTAATATGAATGTAGAACAGCAGAATTTCATAGTGGCAGAACCAAACTCACCATCTTTTCCCCACATTTGAGCTTGAAGTAATGTTTTCTGGTTCTTGTTAAATGGGGAACACATCCATAGTTCTGAATGGCAGGCCCTTCAGTCCTCAGTATAGAATAATACTATCTAATGCATGATCATGTGTTCTTCTATAAGTTGTCTCCTCTCTATACATCAAAATCATTCAAGAACTCTTGAAAAATATAAAGAAAAAAAACCTCTGTTCAATAACCCTCTGAAAATAAACATCAGAAGAGGCACACATCATGAAAATATGTTTGCCAAAGATATTTGCTGCTTCAGTGGAGAAGATTCACCACAATTTCCAACCCACAATTCCCTATGGGTGATGAGGTCCTCCATGTACTCCTATTTGTGGAGGATATTGTGCTGATAACATCAAGTCTCAGAACATTAACAACCCTCCTGGAAAAACAAAACAAAATAAAACTGTAATATTTTAAAGGAGATGCCCTGTCCATCTACACAAGAAAGAAAAAGTTAATGAATATTGAATTAAAAGGATTTATTAGGCAGCTGGGGGTGGGGGGTGGGGCAGTGGATAGAGGGCCAGGACTAGATCAGGAAGACTCATCATTCTGAGTTCAAATCTGGCCTCAAGCACTTACCAATTGTATGACCCTGGGCAAGTCATTTAACCCTGTTTGCTTCAGTTTCCTCATCTGTAAAATGCGCTGGAGAAGGAAATGGAGAACCCCTCCAGTGTCTTTGCCAAGAAAACACCAAATGGGAACGTAAAGAGTCAGATATGATTGAAAAATGACTCAATAAGAACAAAATGTGCCTGATCAAATGTGCTTCCCCCTTGAGGGTTTACATAATCCCTCTCGTTGAAAGGGATAGTTCCTTCTTTGAATTATGAATGATTTATTTGCTCCTCTTTTATAGCACTTACAACATTCTGCCTTGTGTGATAGTTAATTCTGTACATTTATCTGCTTTCTGGATTATAATCCCTATGAGCATAATATCTGTGTCAACTCCATGTCCATATCCCAAATATCTCTTTCCATTAAGTCCCAGTCTTTTTATGTCATCATGTGACACTTAAACCAGGATCCTGAAAGGCTAGGTGAATGTAGCAAAAAAATGTAGAGAAGTTCAAAAATGGGCTTGATGATAGATTGGGGCAGGACAGGCCTAGCTAAGCTCAGAGAAATTCATCACCAGAAATTTGGCCACCAAGCAGTGACTGGTCTGACCATAGCCAAAAGACCATATTGAAGATTCAGTATCTCAGTCTGTCAACACACGTCCATGCTGATGGATAGAGAAACCACCTGGATGAAATCATCAGTCTTTTCATATATTAAAGAAATGCCTAAAAATATAGAAGACACTATGCTAGGCTGACTGTAACTTCATTGAACTGCACTGACTGAATTTGCTTGAGTGACAGATATTCCATTCCGTGATAGACTCCAGTAGTAACATCTGGTAGATATAACTCCTTGGGTATGGAGGCCACACACATTTCCTGGGCCTAGGTTTCCTAAACTTCTCATCGGTTTCAGAAGTTTAGAGAAAGAGGGATGAAGACATATATAGGAAAACATATTGTTTTTGAAATGGGGTAAGGTTGTGAGTAGAAATATTGTAAAAAGGAAATGTTTTCTAAAATTACAATTTACATCTACACATTTACATCCTCTTAATGCAGTGGCAAAGGCTATAAAGTCATCAGTGGAGTCAGATGAGCTCATAGGGTTTGGGCACTTTCAACATTCAGTAATCTGAAACAGCACTAAAATAGAAAGAGCTTTTCTTATTATTTCCCCTAAATATTTTGGATGACACCATTATTATTTGGGAATTTCCAAGAAAAATCGTCCTCCAAAACAAAATTGGAAAATAGTTTCAGAGGATCCCTAAGGAGAACCGAAAAAGACAAAGCAAAACAAGCAGCAGAAACAAAAACAAAACAGAAACAAAGCCTTAAGGTGGGATTTACTATCTACGGAGGAGAGAAGAGAAAAAACAAGAAACTGGAGAAAGATACTGCTTAAGATACCGCAGATACATAGGAATAATTTTCCATTTACCCACTTGAATTTGGTATAAGACAAAACAAATAATTTTATTAAAAATGCAATTTCTGAAAGTAGGTGGTTATTTAAATTAAAACTAAGGCTAAGAAATCAGCACTATCATTAAATATTGTTAATACATGCAAAACAGCAAGAGTTATGCTGTTATTAAATTCTTTTAAGTCATTTTTTGGGATCGATTTTTTTTTCTCTTCATGTCATTTAAAATGTTATTTCCTTGTGGATATTTGGATTATTAATGTTATCTATATCAGCAAGAAGTTTGTAAAAATTGCAGGATGATACATTTGGCCAAAGGCTGAATATAGTCTAAAATCTTCAGTAAAAGAAGCACACTTTTAAATGCTTTGCAGTGACCACTACCACACCAAAAAACACTGTCTCCATCAAGCATGCCTATTTGTCTCTGTCAGGGATATCAAAGTAGTTGGTTGCCTATAACATCTTGGTGCCATGTTTTTGCATTTGGTGTGGGGACCTTAAGTATTTCTAGGAGATTCTCTACAGATCAAATCACTTGGTTTGGGAGCCCCTACTTACTTAGCCACTCCTGTTCCTTCCTTCTAGCTGTGTCCCCTTAAAGGACTTCTTTTTTATTTTACTTTTCCCCAGTTACAAGTTAAAAACAATTTTTAACATTCATTTTTAAGACTTGGAGTTCCATATTCTCTCCCTTTCTTCTTCCCCATTCCCCTTTGAGAAGGCAAGCAATTTGATATAGGTTATATATGTGTAGTCATACAAAATATTTCTATAATAGTCATATTGTGAAAGAAAACAGAAAAAACTCAAGAAAAGTAAAGTAAAAAAGTATGCTTCAATCAGTATTCAGACACCATCAATTCTTTCTCTGGGGATGGATAGCATTTTTCATCATAAGTCCTGCAATGTTGTCTTGGATTGTTGTATTGCTAAGAATAACTAAGTCATTCACAGCAGGTCATCTTACAACATTGCTCTTACTTTGTACATAGTACAATTCACTTTGCATTAGCCCATATAAGTTTTTCTAGGTTTTTCTGAGAGCATTCTGCTCATCAGTTTTTATATTGTAATAGTATTCCATCATAATCACATAACACAACTTGTTGATAGGCATCCCCTCAATTTCTAATTCTTTGCCACCAGAAAAGAGCTGCTATAAACAGTTGTGCACACAAAGATCCTTTTCCTCTTTATTTTCATTTCTTTTGGGACACAGACCTAGTACTGGTACTACCGCATGGTTTTCTAGCCCTTTGGGTATAGTTCCAAATTGCTCTACAGAATGGTTGAATCAGTTCACAATTTCACTAACAGTGCATTAATGTTTCATTTTTCCCACTTCCCCTCCACTATTTGTCATTTGCTTTTTTTGTCCTGTTATCAGTCTAATAGATTTGAGGTAGGGACCTCAGAATTGTTTTAATTTTCATTTCTCCACTCAATAGTGAGTTAGAGTATTTGTTTTCATATGGCTGCAGATAAGTTTAATTACTTCATCTGAAAGCTGATTATATCCTTTGATTATTTATCAATTGGGAAATGACTCTACTTTTATAAATTTGACTCAGTTCTCTATATGTTTGAGAAATTAGGTCTTTATCAAAGAAACATGCCTCATCCCCTCCCCACAGTTGTTATTGCTAACTGTATTTCCCTCCATCTTATTCTCCCTCCTGTTTATTTTATTCTCTTTATAATTTTACCTTGTCCCTTTTCAAAAGGATTTTGCTTCTGACTACCCCCTCCCCCAATCTAGCATTCTTTCTATCCCCCCTGTCCCTTTTCTTATAACCTTTTCCTCCTACTTTCCTGTAGGCTAACATAAATTTCTGTCCCTAATTAGGCATGTATGTTATTCCCTCTTTGAGCGAATTCTTATGAGAATAATGTTCACTCACTCCTCCTCACCTCCTGCTCTTCCCCTCTACCATAAAATATTTTTCTTACTTCTTTTATATGAGATACTTTACCCTATTCTACCTCTTCCTTTCTCTTTCTCTTGGTACTTTCCTCTCCCTCATCCCTTAATTTTATTTTTTAGATATCATCCCTTCATAGTCAACTTAATGCTCTGTACTCTGTTCTGATTACCCTAATAATGAGTCCTGTACCTGAAAGTGAGATTTTCTATTCAGCTCTGCTCTTTTCATGAAAACTTCTTGAAAGTCCTCTATCTCAGTGAATATACATCCCCACGCCCCAAAGGATTATACTTAGTTTTGCTGGTTAGGTGGCTCTTGGTTATAATCTCACCTCCTTTGCCCTCTGGAATATCATATTTCAAGCCCTCCTGTGCTTTAATGTAGAAGCTGCTAAATCCTGTATATTCTTACTGTGACTACAACCTACTTGAATTATTTCTTTCTGGTTGCTTACAATATTTTCTCTTTGTCCTGGAAACTCTGAAATTTGGCTATAATATTCCTGGCAGTTTTCATTATGGGATCTTTTTCAGGAGGTGATCTGTGGATTCTTTCAATTTCAATTTTAACCCTCTGTTTCCAGAACCTCAGGGAAGGTTTCCTTGATAATTTCTTGAAAGATAATGTCTAGGCTCTAATTTTTAATAATGACTTAAATATATAGTAGTGTAAAATTAAAAAAAAAATCTCCCCTGGATTTCTTTTCCAGGTTAGTTGTTTTTCCAATGAGATATTTAACATTGTCTTCTATTTTTTAAATTATTTTCATTTTGTTTTAATGGTTTCTTGATAAAGTCATTAGCTTCCATTTGCTCCATTCTAATTTTTAAGCAATTATTTTCTCCAGTAACCTTTTTGACCTCCTTTTCCATTTGGCTAATTCTGCTTTTTAAGGCATTCTTCTCCTCATTGGCTTTTGGGACCTCTTCTACTGTTTGACCTAGTTGTTTTTTAATATGTTATTTTCTTCATTATTTTTTGTTTCTCTTTTACAAAGCTGTTGACTCATTTTCATGATTTTCTTGCATCACTCTCATTTCTCTTCCCAATATTTCCTCTACCTCTCTTACTTGACTATCAAAATCCTTTTTGAGCTCTTTCATGGCCTGTGACCAATTCATATTTTTCTCGAGGACTTTGGATGTAGGAGCTTTGACTTTATTTCCTTCTGAGTATGTGTTTTGATCTCCCTTGTTACCATAGTAACTTTCTATAGTCACTTCTTCTTTCTGTTGTCCGCACATTTTCCCAGCCTATTAATTGATTTTTAACATTTTGTTAAAGTAGCACTGTGCTTGCAGGGTGGAGTGTATACTGTTGCAAGTTTCAGGGCTTTTGTGCAGCTGTTTTCAGAGATACTTCTAGGGACCTGTAAGTTTTCAGTTCTTCCAAGGTGGTAACATCTAAGGAGAGGTGTTTTTTCCTCTCCTGATCTGTGCTCTAGTTTGTGACTTGCGGCATGCTTTTGTGCGCTGGAACTGTGAGGAAGGTCTCCTAACCACTGTGACCGTAAACTTTGCTATGCTCGTGCTCTTCCTTGCCCTGGTACTATAACCCAGGACTGTGATCTGGATCTGAGTATGGGGAAAGCAACAGAGTCCTGCCACAGTGCTAGCAAAAAGACCTCTGTAATCTTCTGCTGATCAGTTATTCAACTCACTGTCTGTAGGCTTAGAGCTTCAATCTGATGATTCAGTCACTCTCAAGGCCTGCTTCTGATTTCCTGGGGTGGGGCTGTGCTGGCAGGGTTTGCACTGGATTGTGCTTCTCTCTCACCCTAGTGCAACAAACCTTTCCTGCCAACTTCCAAGTTGTCTTGGGCTAGAGATTTGTTTCACTCTATCTTTTTCTGGGTTCTGCCGCTCTAGAATTTCTTCAAAGTCATTTTTAAAGGTATTTGGGGAGGGGGTGTTGGGGAAGAGCTCAGATGAGTCAGATGAGCCTTAATCTGCTATCTTGGCTCTGCCTCCCCTCCCCCCTTTAAATTACTTGTACAATGATCATTGTTTTATAAAAGTGAAATCCCAGTTTTTTCCCTAGTGTCTATAATAGTTCCCAGAGTATAGTAGAAACCTAACAAATGCCTGTTGATTGATTGATCATATGTATTTCAGAACTGTCCTCCTTTGACTCTCTATCAGTGAGGGCAGAACCCTGAGAAGTTTACTTCTCAGCTTAGCTCCTAGAAAAAAAAATTTTGTTTGTGAAATTTTCAGTTGCTCAGACTGTGCAGAGGAAGAAACCACAGGAGCCTTGGTCCCTCTTGGTTCTTAAATGCTACGTATAGTGGTGTAAATGAACAAGTAGCCAGATTTGATGTCACTTTCCCCAACTCCACTTGAGTCATCTCCATTGCTAGAGATGAGATGCATATATGCACCCACAATCCCTCTACTACTAGAACAATTTTTGTTTCTTTATAGGAAGGTATTGTACCTGGCTCTGAGAGACCCCCTGAAGGCAGATGACATGAAGGGGATGAATAGGCTAATTCAATTTGTCTGGCATTATTATTTCTTCTCTTGCCAAGTCAAATACTCATGCATCCAATAGTGGAAAGGAAGTTCTAAAACCATACTGCCCTATTCAAGGTCTCTACCACTATAAATAAAACTAATAAATAAAAATAATGATTTATGCAAAAGATTGAATAAAAATTTTATCCATTTAGAAAAGAATTTAAAACATTGACTCAACTATTCCAATATATTAAGTATTATCATATTTTACCAAGAAAATAAATCTGTAAGTAAGTTTGCCAGAGCAGTCAGTTTTCTAGGCAGTTGGGTGGTACAGTGGATACGGCAAAGGGCCTGGAGTTAGGAAGACCAGAGTTCAGATCCACTTTCATAAACTTACTAGCTATGTGACCTTGGGCAAGTCACTTATTATGTGTTTGCCTTGGTTTCTTCAGCACTCACCTGGCAAGGTTGTTGTGAGGGTCAAATGCCATAATGTTTGTAAAACACTGAGCACAGTGCCTAGCACAGAATAAGAGTTATATAAATGTTTATTCACCTACTGTGAGTGCCCCTCTCTCAGTATAGAATATTTCTCTGCTTCCGTGGGAGTGTTCCTCATTGGAAGGGCAGCTTGGTCATACAATAGATAAAGTGTTGGGTCTGAAGTCAGGAGGACTCATCTTTATTGAGTTCAAAACTGGCCTCAGACACTTATTAGCTGTGTGACCCTGGACAAGACACTTAACCCTGTTTTCCTCAATTTTCTCATCTGTGAAATGAGCTGAGAAAGGAAATGACCAACCACTCCATTATTTCTGCCAAGAAAATCACAGATGGGATCACAAAGAGTTGAATGTGACTGAACAACAAAAATGCTTATTCCTTTCTCAGATCATTTTTTTTTCCAAACAAGATACAGTTGTATTTCTTCATATCATCTGGTCATTTTGAATATCTAAGGTATGTAACCATTTTTTAAATTCAGAAATTTTTCTTAACCAGATTTGTTTTCACTTTAATTTTAGTAACCATTAACAAAAATATTCAACTATAATCTTCATTTTTATTTGCAATTTGTTTTTGCAAACAAATTTCACTTTAGCAAAATAATACGTTAAAATGATTTTTGAAATCATCTTGGTTGATTCTTTCCATTTCATCTTTCTTTTATGTACTATATGAATATTTTCATGGGTACAAAAGATTGGAGACATCATGTAGAATAGGAAGGGATTTTTTCGCTATTATATTTTGTCAAAGTCATGATCAGTGTTTCTTTTGCTTTCTTTTCCATGATTTCCTATAGGCCTTCTCATTTTTCTTTATATTCTTCACATTTTTTATGTATTAAAATAATGTTCCATCATATTCATTTATTGCTGTGTTTAGCCATTCCCCAATAGCTAAATATCCATGCTATTTCGACTGTTTTTCTTGTTACAAATAGCACTGCTATCAATATATTTTTAGTGATAAGTCTTTTTTTTCCTTTCAAAAACTAAGGATAGAATCTTAGAAGTATGATCACGGGTTCCTTGTGCAGACGCTTTGTAACTTTTATGTCTCTTGTCATGATTAAGCCAAAAATCTTAAGCATCTTATGACAGTCATGAGCAGAGTATTTATATCACACTTCAAAATCATTCCCAGACCCAATTGTGAAATAGTTTGTTTTCTGAGTTGGCATCTTTGACGTTGGCCTGCTTCTAGCCATCGTGTTGTCATGCTGTCTCCCTTTAACAAACAGGGTTTTTTCTGCAGTTTTACTTTTCAGGATTGTGCTGGAGCCAGCTAAAGCTCATGAGAGCTGATTGTTAAATTTAAAGTGTAGGCATGTACACCTCCAGAAATCTGTAAATGTTGTGAATTAGGGCTTAGCTTATTATTTTGTTGATTGTCTAGGTTTAGTAAAAAGTAGTGGAGAAAATCTTAAACATATGCCCTGTATATATATATATATATATATATAGATAGATATATATATAGATATATATATATATCTATCTATATATATATCTATCTATATATATATATATTTTAAAACCCTGGAGTTCTGTTCTTAAACATTTACCAGTGATACCCTTGCTGTTATTTCTTACTCATATTTACTTGTTCTGTATTTCAGAGAGCCAATGTGTTACAGTAGTAAGAGCCTAAATTAGAAGTAAAGAAAGACAAGTAATTGAGACTTGGTCCTAGCCTTTATTAATTGTGTTGTCACCCTAGGCAAGTCATTTCACTTTACCAGACCTTATTTTCTTATCTATAAATTGGGGGTGATAATTTTTATGGTGTAATAGATAGAATGCTGGACCTGGAGTCAGGAAGAGTCATCTCCCTGAGTTCAAATCTGGCCTCAGACACCTACTAGCTATGTGAACCCCAAGTTTCATGAAGAATCAGGCAGAACTGAAAACAACTGAACAATAACAAGTATTTGTGTTATTTGCCCCATAAAGTTGTTGCAAGGAAAGACAATCTTAAAAGACTATATAAATCATAATTGTCATCATTATCATTCCCTTATTTAGGTAATACATTTTCCTAGTATTTTACAATTTAAAGAAAGTTTTATCAATATTTTTAAATTTGCTTCATAACGTCCTCCTGTAACGTAGGCAGACATTACATGGGCTCAACTTGAAGTTTTAGATGACTTGACCAAGGACCCAAGGCTTTGAAATGCCAGAGCCAGAAATAGCACTCAAGCTTTGTTGTTTGGGTTTTTTAAACTTCTACTTCAGTGTTCTTTGTTGGCCACCACGCTGGCCTGGGCACTTAACTATAGCCTTCTGAAAATGTTGCCCCCTAATTTTCTTGTTTAGCTCATCAGTCATTGTGAAAATGAAAATTTCAGGCCAGGCCCGGTCAATGAGGGAGAGATTTTTGAGGCAGGTCAGAGATGTGGCTTCCCTCAAATAACCCTTCTTAAGCTGCCAGCCCTGTGTTGCATCATTCCCTTGAAGACTCTGTCAACAACCTGGATTTCATCCAACCCAAAAGGAAGGAAAGACATTTCCAATTCCTCTTCTTTGAACTTCCTGATTAAATACAATCAACTCTCAAATAAATCATGGTTGGGTTTACATGAAAATTAAGAGAAAATGATTTGAGACCATTAAAAATGGAAAACTAAATTCATTCTGTGTTATTATACTGGCCACTTCATCGTAAATGCCAGTTTAGATCAATGAGACTATCTGAGGAAATAATTTAATTCTCCAATAGTAGTGAATGTCCACAATAAATCAAGGCATAGAGTCCTTAGATAACCCTGGTGAAATCCCTGAAGGAAAGAGTGGATCTGGAGTTGTTTTTTTCCTCATGCTACAGGCACAAATTTACATGTACTGCTGGTGATGAGGTCACTAGTATCAAAGGACACTGAAATACAGATGCAAACTGATAAAAGAGCATTCAGTTCTTCTGACTCACTGGTCAAAAAATAGAAACCCTTGAAAGGTGGATTGCAGAAGGTTGATTTCCTGATGTGATGATTGCTAGCTTTTAGAGGGGAAAAAATGGAAAACAAAATGTTTTTTCTGTTTGGCTTCCTGTCCTAAGAGCTTACATACGATGACTTATGTGAAGATTCAAGTGGGGCTTAAAAACTCAGTCTTTTTAATATTGGGTTTTGAATATTAGTTATTTATTTTAATATTCCAATAAATTGGATCTCATGAGTTTTTTGGGGATGTATGGATGGATCCAAATGGGTTAAATTTAGAGGTAGAAGGGTTCTTACAACCCATTCAATCCAATCTTCCCCACCTCATTTTATAGTGAAAGAAGTGAGTATGGCAGAGGTTACGTGATATATCCAGAAGTACACAGATAATGAATATCTGAGGTAGAATTTGAACTCAGATCTTCCTGATTCCAAGCCTAGTGCTATCCACAATGCTACCTAGCTCCCTCAGAAAGACTAACCACCTGAATTTCCCTAGCAGTCTTCCATGCAAGTGTAATCTCAGGTTCAATTTGTCTTGCCTTAGAGTTCAAATGGGAACTACTTTCTTTTAAATAATTCACCTTCTTTCATGTCTTTCCTCCACATGAGGTCAAATCTCAGGTGTTGCTATGCTTATCATTTCTTCTTTTTGTCTCTTTTTCTCGGAGAACTTGTTGCTCAATCTGTTCAGGTCACATATATTCCTGAGGTTATCCTTTGAAGAATTATAGAGACACATAGAATGTTTCAACTCTTATCTATTTTACATTGTCCAGCCCAGATGTGGGGAACCTATGGCCTTGAGGTCATATATGGTCTTCTAGATCCTTAAGTGGGACCTGAATTCAAATTTTAGTTTTAAATTTTATTTAAATTTTTAAATTTAATTAAGTTTAAAATTGGGATTCAGTCAAAAAGCTACATTTTAGGATCTAGAAGGCCACATATTATCCCAAGGCCACAGGTTCCCCACCCTGGTGTAGTTCAATGTGCTCATTTTATTTTTTTTCCTTTTTTAAAATTTTATTTGTATTTTAAAAATAAACAAAATCCTGTTTTTGTACCTCCCCCATTGAAAAAAAAAGGAAAACAAGAACAAAACTCTTGTAAAAAGTACATATAGTTAAGCAAAACAAATTCCCATATTGTCCAAGTCCAAAAAATATGTCTCATTCTATACCCAGAGTGTATTGCCTACCTGTCAGAGGTGCAACACACTTATTTTAGCAAAGAAAAAACTGAGGCCTAAGGAAGGGAAATGACTTACCCAAGGCCATGCAACTATTAAAAGTCAGATAAATACTGTATTTGGAGTCATAAGAAGGGGGTGGAAATCTTAACTCTGCAATTTACTAGGTGACCTTGGGCAAGATATTGAACCACTTAAAGACTCAGCTTCTTTTGTCTACAAGGGATGAGACCTCTAAGATGTCTTCTATCTCTAACATTCCAAGATCTTATGATCTGATATTCAAATTCAAATCCTCTGACTAAAAGTCCTATATTTTATCCATTGAACCACACTGTCCATGAAGTATACCAAAAAGAATCCTGGTAGGGACCATAGACCACTCTGATCATTTGACTCCTGCTTCTAGGGGTCTAGATACCATAGCTGAAATGAATTTTTTTTTCAATATAAGATGAAAAAGAATAATCATTGAAGTATTTAAGATATGGCAGGTGTTTAGAGAAATAGCAAGGGTGTCAAAAGCATCTCATAGTTATGGACTATACGTCATTTAAAAAGGCAACAACATGAATTTAAAAATACCACAATTTCACTGTTTCCTGCATTGGTGATATTAAAACATTGATTTTGTATAAATGAAAGATAGTACCATATAAAAGAACTTAAAGTCATTGACTTGGGTGCCCTAAGCTTTTGTAAAATACCTGGACAAAAAGAATGTAAGTTCCTCTGTTTGGGTCCCTTTGGAGAAAAATCTATGTTGTGCTGAGATAATAAAATGCTATTATTATGGATATATTTTACTCCTTTAGCAGGAGGCTTGTGAATTCATCATGGAAGCTATTGTCTAATACTCATTGGACAAGTAATCAAAGGACTGTGAGATTTAGAACCAGAAGGAATTATAGAATTTTTTTGTTGTCTACTCTATTAGTCATGTTTGACTCTTTGTTTTCTTGACAAAGATACTAGAGTGTTTTGCTATTTCTTTCTCCAGCTCATTTTGCAGATAAGAAGACAGAGACAAATGGAGTTAAGTGACTTGCCCAGGGTCACACAGCTAGTAAGTCTCTGAGGCTAGACATGAACTCAGGTTCTCCTGACTCCCGGGCCTGCACTCTATCCACTGTTCCACCTAGCTGCTCAGTTATAGAAATAGGATAGCATAAAAATAAGTGTATCAATGAAAATATACCAAACTATCTTTCATAAAAATCCTCATTTACTACATTGTGGATATGACTTGGGTTTTCAGAGATTTCATAAATGAAGTAAAAATTCTGACAGGTCCTTCCTACCTGGAAAGGATGGAAAAGCTTACCCTGTAAATCAAATAAAAGGTGCTATGCTTACATCTGAGGACCAGCTTAGTTAATATGTAGAAACCTATCACCAGAAATTTGGTGAAACTTTTTAATTTTTTTAATTTTTAAATTTTTAAAATTTTAAAAGTGAAACTTTCAGAACAAATTATGTTTATGCCATGATTTGTGAAGGAATTAAAATGCAAAATGTCCTAAAATTATGAGGGCTTCCTTGTGATTCTAGAGGGGGAGAGAAAGGAAAAAAAAGGATCATGCATTAGAAGTCATAAGTCTTAAAATGTGTACTTGTACAACTCAAAGTTGCTGGTGAGATGTGAATTTCATTCAGAGCATGTAAGTAGAAACAGGATTTAAGGAACTGCACTATATCCATATTGACAGTTTTACTGTAAAAGAAACCAGAAAACATAAAGAAGTCGTTCCTATATGAAATGAAGATTGGCAGGTTCTCCTCATAAAGTGTGGGGATAAAAATTATCCAACCTACAATAAGAAAAACTGAGGCAGAGCTCTGAGTCAATGGCACTTTATTAAAAGGTCCATGGTCCTCTCCGATGAAGTGGACCTTAGATCTTCCTCATGATCTGAGATGCCCCTCCTTCCAGAGCCTTATTTTTATAGGATTAGATATGTTAACATTCAAGAACAGCTATACCAGATATGGAATGATTACACTGGTTGACATACGATATATAGGCTAAAATAAACAAAACATGGTTTCAACGGGGTCACCAGCTGGGTAAAGCAAGTAATCTGTTTATTGACTAGGTGGTCATAAGGTATTCCTAAGATGGTCATGAGATGGGTACCTATTCATACTAAAAACGATTGGTATAGGGGTACAAAAATAATTTGGAGAAACTTTCCATGTAGTTGAATTATATCCAGCACAATGAAGCACAAAGGTGACATTATTAAAGAGGTAAATGAATACAACTTATACTGATTATGTTCCGTTTGATTAAACAATAGCTGTAATAATAAATGTCGTAGGTGACACTCTCACTAACCAAGAGCCATGAGGGACAAATACCTCCTAGTAAAACATGTTCTATAAGATATGAAAACTGTGGATCGTAGAGCATTTGTTCAAGCATAGCAACACAAGCATCGTTTGACTTACATACACATTCTGCAAATCTTTATGTAAACTATTCAGGCAATTTTGACCAACAGCCACCCCATTATGGTGATGAGAGGCAACGTACTTCCAGACAACACACCAGTCTAGATCTTTGGGAAATGTGGGGAGTGGAGGAAAATAAGAAATAGGTTAAGTTCCACCAAGAAATGAATTATCACTCTTACAGAAAAAAAATTTAAATTCTTAAACTAAATTTTATATTTGGCAAATGTAATTACCACATCTTATTACAACTATTTATTAAAACCAACTGAAAGTTATTTTGCTCTAGCTATTTTCCTTTCTATCTATTTTCTTTTAGTTGCTCATCTCTCCCCTAGGAGGATGAGATTCTGGTAGGACTATATTAACAGAATACCCGTTTTATAAGATGATGAACCCCCAAACACAACTGAATTCATTTAAAATTTGCCAAAATAATTGTGATTGTAAGAAAAAAAATTCTGGGATTGGATGTATAAATGCAATGAGTAGTCAATCTCAAGATAGTGCAGATTGAATAAGTTATTTATAATAGAACACGTTTGCATTTTAAGACTTGCTCAACATTTATGTGGTAATAATAAACCCCCCCAAAATTGGTTTTTCCCATTTAGATAACACATTCTGACGTAACCAAAACTGAAAAGTTTTCTGTTTTAGGATTAACAACAATTTGGTTCCATAAACTGTTCCAGCAATACCCAATTATCTTCACATTAGTTTTAGAAAGGACTTAAATTTTAGGTTGAATAGCTCAAATCTTATCTCCAATATTAATCTATGAAAACGGAGAATTTTGATTGTTGCATTATGAGGGCCTAACTTGGAAAATGAGTCTGTCTTTCTTAATATTATTAGATAGATGTTTCAAACAATTTTTACATGTAAAATTCTTAATCCAAATTTGAAAATTGTGTCACATCTCTTACTAATCATGTTGTCATGATGAAAGAATGTTATAAAGTGGTTTCTTATAAACTAAATAACCCACAAATTGAAAGACTTCATGGTCTCTATTATTTGTGATTCAAATGAAAATTCAAAATGATTCCTCACTAGCACATATTACTTAAAAAAATCACCAAAATGGCTCATCTATCTTTACACTTGCCCTTATCAATAGAATTTGCTATGTGCAGAAAAAGGAGGGAACATGGCAGCTTTAATTGGTTCCATTTGATTTCAGGTATGAGTCACAGGCAGTCAGTTTTAAGACAGGATGTCATAAACAGGTTCAGAATTAACCAGGTAGGAAAATTTCTTATTTACCAAGATGGGGATAAGTTAAGAGAATCCTACCTTCATCTTTGCAAGGTCATTCTCTTGACTTCCCCAGAGATAGACATTTGCCCATGGCAGTCTTCAGACTTCAGGGGCACATGGCATTTCCCTTGAATGATAAACCAGTAGCCTTACTTAGGATCAGGCACTTAAACCTGAATTCAAGACCAAGAATAGCAAAAAATTAAAATCCCAAGGTACTTTCTCAAAAAGCAAAATTTCACTCATTACAGCTTAGGGCTAAATAATTGTTATTTTTTTCATATATTCTCAAAATTTCATTTAGGACTTTTTTAACTATTCACAAATTTCATCCCCCCCCCCTTGGTCTGCAGATAAAACCAAAGAAAGAATACACCATTTCTAAAATACAATAAGATGAGATGCCCACCAAAGCCCACGTAGGCAAGTCGGTCATATCTGGGCACAGTTTCCTTTGTAAAAGCTATGGTATCAGAGGGCGTTGTGGCCTTAGAACTAAGGAGTAGTTCAGCCTTAGTCTAGGACTGAGTTGTGCAGAATAATAATCTCTTCCTATGAGTATTCAAAGAGCATGCAAGCTAGTGGATGTGACTTGAAAGGCAAGTGGATTAAAAGCTATGCAAGTTGGACAAGTGGCTGTCATGCAAATTGTCACTGATGGTTTGTCTGAAGTAACCTCCCCCTTATAAACCAAAGAAATGTATATCTGGGGAGGAGTGGCCTACCTATCCCAGTCACCCAGACTGAAAAGACCTATTTAACATTGTTCTGCTGTTTCCACTTGATGTCATGGTCCTCTTCGAGAATGAAGGACAAACACAACTTCTTCACCACAAGTTCCCACACAATGAATAATTGGTTCAAAATAATAGCACAAATACATACAATTACATGAGTTTCCAAATGATCCTGATGAGGTTTTGGGGTGCTCAGACCTGAGAATAGCAAGACAGAGTTTCCTGGAATGAATTCACATACTCAAGCCTTCTCTTAGTCAAGTGGCCAAAAATTTATTGAAATGCTTTAGGAAAAGTGGCAAGGGTCCTTAGGAAACCTGTGAGATAGCAAGGGTAGTATTGAGATTTATATGGAAAAGGGACATAGGGAAGGAAAGTGAGGGATTTTAGTTAGGTAATCTAGGGGTTCAAGTGTCTTTTGAGAGCTATGGATGGGAAAATGTAGGGAATTTTGCAGAGATAACTTTGTTGATGCCAGACATTGAGGGAGTTGTCAGAAGCATTGACCTTGGGGATCTGGTGTAAAGGAGAGTCCTTAAACCAACCAGGGAAAAAAATCCTTCGGCCAGGCACCCCTGTATCTGTTCTGATAAGAGAATGTGTTCTGAAACGAGAAAATTTTTTCACATGGCAGGGGTCTACGGAGAAATTTAGGAGACTTCCAGAGACATGATCTTAGGAATGGGGCCCAAGCACCCTATCAATCCCAAATGATGCCCACTTACTTATTCAAAAGTTTCTTTTTTCCACTTTAGATGGGAGAGGCCCTAGTTCCACAAATGGCCATGGTGCTGAGTTTCACAACACTCTTTCGGTATGGCTCATCCTAAGGAATCTCACAAACAAAGCTCTCCTAAGAGTATTTTGCCATGGTTTTAATTTATTTCATTTATTATTTATTTTCTGGTTTTGTTTTGTTTTACATAAAACATATTCTAATAGTCATATGACTGATGCATTTATAATGTAACAGTCTTCAGATTGAAAAGAGGAAGAAATTTGCTTTAATCGCTTCTCTTTGCTTTCAAACTTCTCAATTCATAGAAAGTCATTGTGATTATTATACTTGGCATTTTCATGCTACCCATAGTAGTTTATGTGGTGCCTACCATATGCCAGGCTTTTTCTATGTTTTGAAAGCTGCTTATGCCTGTTTTAAATAATACTTTAAAATGTTTAGTTTGCAATTTCCCAATTTTGTTAACATTCCATGCCAAAACTAGGAAGATATCTATAAATGAGATAGTGTTTTATTTAATTATATACTCCTATAACGTCTGAACACTAAAGTGGTCATCCTTTACACAAATTAGGCAGTGTGTTAAGCACTTCACAACCATGTATTTCTCCCAAAATCCTGTGAGATATGTATAAATATTTATTATTCCATTTGCACATACAAGGACTGATTAAATTATCTAATTTACTCCCATTACAATATTTTCAACCCAATCAATTTTGATTTATAATGACTAGTCACAATAAGTAAACTTCATTTTGCACAAGGTTCCATTATTTTTAGTTGATTTATATTCAGAAAATTCATGGTGACACTCCTAACTTCCCATTACTGCCTCTCTCTTTCTTTGAGTTATTCAAAGAGCAAAATCAATTTCTTTAAGTTTTCTAAATTGCTAATCCTTTAGCATGACCAGAGCAAAGATCTCTATTAGTAAATTAATTGACATATTTTATGAAACATATTTTGCAGACTTGTTGCCTGGGGAAGGGAGACCTGCAGCAACCATCAAATGTGCATTGCTTTAAAAAAAAATCCTATCTTTTTTATTTCAGGTGGATTAAGATCCTCTCTGAAATCTCCTTTCCAAAACTCCAGAACCCTTTACTTTCTAAGCCTGGATTTATGCTGAAAGGGCACACTCCAATTTTTTTTTTGCCCTTTTACTCATTCTTAACCTTAGATTGTAATTTCCTTATGCAACACTACTCTTTGTTTCTTCTACTTGCTTAATTCTTCTAGTAAATCCTTTTGTGGTTCTTTAGTGGTTACAAATACACAGTCCATACCAATTTCTCAAGGACTTTTGAGCAATTAGAATTAGTTACAATCACATAGCTTTCATAAAGCAATAGGCAAATAGACTCAAAAACAACTCAGCCAGCACAAGTTCCTCATTTTAGGGTGTCACAGATTTTAGCAAGCAGGATGATTTTAGAGAAGAAATCATCTATATCTTCAAAGTAAACTTTTTTTCTTATGCTGGAAAGGCATTCATGTAGATAATTTGGCAATGCCCAAGGGGGACTGGCCAAAGCCCAACTATGGCACAGCAATGTCACAGATATTGGTACCCTGAAAGGTTCTCTGCTATTCTCACAACAGCAAGTCACTATTATATTCTCTTCTGTTTACTGGACACTCAAAGGCAAGTTCCATTTTGGTAAATGTGCTTATGAATGATACTGATTCCTAATTGCCTCTTTCTGTTACAAAATTTTGATATTTTTTAAAACTGTAGTTTCCCTGTTAGGAACTTTGCCTCTCATCAGAAGAGGAGCTAATGTCCTAATAGTTAAAAATAAAAAGAAATCCTTATCACACTAATTCAACTTTGAATTCGCCTAAATGAAATATAGTTCAATATATATTTTTTTAAATCTCAGCTTCCACAAAGGCCTTTAACTGCCAAGATTTCAAATTCCAGGGCCTAATATCATCAATATTCTCCTGCTTTGGTATATATTTGACAGTGATTTGAATTAGAAAGATCATTTTATTTGAAGTATAACAGTTTCTTAATTTAAAATTTCCATTTTTATTAAAACAGGTTTTGACTTCATATGGAGTTAACAGGAATTGCACTACTGAAAACTATCTGATGGAGACTGTACTTTTCAGAGGGGCTCAGGGTATAACCTTTTCCCTATTTCCTTTCAAATCATTCCAAATTTAAGTCCATTTATTTAATTTTTTTAACCTAAACTATTGCGAAGTATCATTTAGTGTTGATTCCAAAACACTATGTTCTGACTTTGGAAGCTTCCAAATCATAATGGTTTCTTTTATATTGTAATTCTCCTTATTTAATCCTACAAAATGTTTATTTGTCCTGAAATAATTTGTAAGTTCTGCCTTTCTCAACATTTTAGTATTTTATACTTCTGTAAGCCATATGCTCATTTAAATTTGATCTTTTGTCATCTGAGCACCTGGGATCATTTAGAACTATGATCATTTATGGCTTTTCAAGGCTTTAAGACTGGCCACCATTCCTTTAAAAGCTGCTATCACTGTGAGCTGCTTAAAAGGCTTGGTGTGACTGTAATCAACCCTAATTCCATGAAAGCTACCAAGGACCTTTCTCTCCTATTAAAGGGTTACAGGCCTCCACCACTAGCCACCACTCTCTGCAACTCGAATCCCTATGCTCTGATCCTCCAGTCACAGACGCTACTGCCAGCAACATTGCCCTTTCTTCTTTTCCCTATTTATGTAAACTAAACTATTGCTTATATTTTTAGAGTTTGGGGAAAAGGGGGGTCTCTGTCCTAAAGAATCAAATTGTTCAGTCCCCTTCAGCCCTTATGAGAGGCTTCTGGAGATCTAGTGACAGACTTGATGTATAGGCTCATAAGACTAAGAGATCCTCACGGAGGCCCTAAGTGGAGCACCCCTATTAGTTGTGCAGGAACTTAGTTATTTTCACTTCTATTTTTATATATATTCTTGTTTAATTCTATTTTCAATGATTCTTTCCATAACTTACTATAGTCTTACTTATGCAATTAGAACTTACTTTCACTAACTAGCTGATTGCAGTACAAGTTTTACTATGTTTTAATTTGCCTAAATAATTGACTTAAATTTCAGTAGTGTCATTAAACTTCACCCACATTCAGTTGCTCTCTGATTTCCAAACAAGTTTTCTTTTATTGGGAGCACTTGGGGTTCAATCTGGGATCCCTAATCAGGACTTGTTTGATGCCATCAGGTTGGTTGTTTAAAATTAGTAAACAGTAGAAGGGTAAATGAATCCAATTCTACCCACTTTGTTTTTAAGTATGACACCTCATAGAGAAGTTTAACTGATGTTCAAACAGATGCTACTTGGAGGTTGAAAAGATCCTTCCCCCGAAAAATACATTATCTAATGAACTATTGATGATGCCAGTCAGTGAAAAATAACAAGGGTTTGCCGTGTAAATTAATTTACAAAATATTAATGAGGAGGAATATGGAAAAATATGAGCAATATAATTTTCCCCACCTTGCCCACCCAAAATAATGATCACTTAATGAAAAAGTGAACTTAAAGAGATTGGAAATAAACCTAACTAAGCCAGTACATGATGATATATTTGTAAATGAAACTACAAATATATCAACAAATAGATGAAAATAAGAATGCATCTGGCAGCATGGCTGTAGTGATTCATTCTTTAGTGGAAGGATAGTGGAACCACCTAGTTTGAATTATATGGCATGAATACCTGATGAAAGAGGTAATGACACTTAAGGAAAGAGTCCTTAAACTTCACTGAATATACACAGAGGACTTTTGGCTGGAGACAGTGGTGTTTTAAATGGATTCAGGGACTAATTTTCAAGGTATCTGAATGAAGGAAGATTCCAAGAGAATGTAACATATCATTGTTGATACTTATAACCAAAAAGGATAACTGGGAAGATGTTAGCAACTCCCTATTCATATTCTAAATTTCTCCTATAAAATCTTTATAAGAATAACTGTATGAATCACAATGAAAACATTAGAAAATAATAGGTCTTTGCAGATGATTTTTGATTGCAGAGTATACCACAAAGTCACACAAGTTGCTGACAGCAGAAAATAATGAAGATAGTTATGTCATTGTTTGAAAATCATTTCAAAATGATTTCAAAAAATGGAACAAAGTGAAATAAAAAAACAAACTCATGAAACAAAGTAGCTCTAGCTTGTAAGACCGCAAATATAACCTTGTCAATATACCCTGACCATCAGTATCACACGAGGACTAGAACAAGTAGATGGACTTATCTGCAACTTTTTTCAATATTGGGGGGGGGGGGAGGCGGTGTCCTCTGCCAAATATTTCCTATCTTTTTAAATTAAAATTGTCCACATTATCTTATTTGCATATGTTATTGTTGTAATTGTACTGAACAGGAAAATACTACGAATCTTAAGAAATCCATGGCCATTAAAGAAAGGTTATCATCTCCATTAGACAATAATCAAAATGTATGTTGCCCAAATTGTGATATGAATATTTATGGGCAAACCATTGAATTATCACATTGGTACACATATGCTGAAGAAATGCTCTTGATGGACAAATGACTGGGTCCAAAATTGATTTGGAAGACTGGATAGGACTGGCTTTTTTTTTGTTGCACTTCCAAGGATTTCCAAGGTGATTTCAATTTTATAACTCCATTTAAAAATGACTCTAAGTCCACCACTCTGTCCACTGCATCCCATAGTTCCCTACAATCACAGGTCCAGCCAAATAAATAAATAAGTAAAAGAGTAATCATTCAACGCAATTTATCATGCCATTTATTAAAATGGCCATCACACTTGTAATATCACTTTGTAAGACTGAGTTTCATAATTATTCTCCTTCTACTTACCTCACATAGTAAAATAACTTCATCATGAGTCATTATAAAATCAAATCTGCTCATGCCTATAACAAAATTCCTGACTATTTCACAATTTAATATGCATATGAATGAGTTCCTGCTTATGAAGCTAAAGAAAATCTATAAAAGTTGGAGGTCTTTATGAAAACTCCATCCATTGAATGTTTTGGAACAATAAGCATCTTTCAGAGCAGTCCTGGCAAACATTTTTGTAAAATGAATAATTGGAGAAAAGTTCACTGCTCTATGGCATACAGAACATGGAAAGATAAAGCTGCTCAGGTAGGGACATTGAATGGATAGCCTTAGTGCTTCTTCAGTACCTTCAACCATTAAAGCCTGAGGAAGAGCTTCATCACATGATGTAGATTGCTTATGTGAGATTAGAAAGTCATCAGCTAGGAATTACAAAACCCCACAGGAATGGGTTGAGATGTTCCCCAGTGAACAAGTACTCCTACCAAGTAGACCCTGCACTCATTCATATCTGGGTATAAGCAATCCATGTACTGCAGTACAGCAGACTTTGTGGAGTTGTGGCTTAGATTTAACTTTCCTGTGCTGTTTTGGTCAGATTTGCATAAAACTGGAAGATAGCTTTGAATCAATGGAGAGATCAAGTCTGAATAAGAGATCAATTTTCCAACTGAAAATGGCACAGTTCCCTAGTGTTGTCAGAATCAGCTTTGCCCAAAGCCAAAGGATGTTTATTGACGTTTAATAAAGAAAACCTTGAGCATTTTCCTGCATATCTGCTTTTACAATCCCAGTCTTTCTTCCATTCTGAATAAACAGTATACTAGTATATGCGTTCATAAGTTATTTTTAGAAATTTTGTAAGGCACACTTGGCTGAAAAGTCTGATGGGGGTTATTTTTAAAAGGCATTTATAATATTAAGTGCTATACAGTTTATAACTGCTAGCATGTCTCTGATTTGTCATGGAGGAATTTATGATGGGTGGTTTGTCTCCCAGTTTTTTTTGCCTCTTTCTTTTGTTTTTAAGAAATTGAAAAAGTAAGTAACTGGAATCAGTACTTAAAGATATTGAATGAGACATCACTAGAGCATATCCAAGATGCTCAGCAAAGTTAATTACTATCTACTGCTCTCAGTCATCCCCTCCTTTTGCATCATTTTTCTTTCAATGAGTCCCTAGGGAAATTGAAGCAACTAAGGAGAAGGTCAGAGGCAGAATGGGGACAGTGTATTCTCCTTCTGGAATAACAAAAGACATATTCTTAGGCTATCCTGAAAGGCCAAGATGTTATTTTAATTTAATTTAAAATCTACTAGTAGCATTCTCTTACAATTGGGCTGCTAATATACAGCTGAGAGCAAACCCCTCAGGACATGATAGATTCAGCAACTGCTCACCGTGATAGAAGTTAATTCCTATTGCCATCTGGTGTACTGTCCCTCACAAGAAAAGGGAATTAGAAGAAAAGAGAGAGAGAAAAGAAAAGAAAATTTTGGTAGAGTTATAGGATTCTGTAACCTTTGTGGTTAGGGCTTATCTATCTTCCTGGAAGCTCTGTGCCCTTGTACTGGTTCTTATTAACAGCAAGTCTATTGCTAACCTAATACCTTTCTGTGCCTTGATTTTTCTCATGTGTACAATGAGAGGATTAGATCAGTGTCCATGATGGTCTCTTCTAGCATGAAATAATATTTTCTCATTTAAGTATGGTAGAGCAGTACTCTCTCCATTCACTGAAAATGCTTTTTAAACCCTATTCCTTGCAAATATGTTGGATCTTAATGTGTAGCAGTGAAGGGGGAGAGCATAGTTACTAAGTAAATAGAAGAGTTAGCCTAGAGAATACTACCTTACTTTAAAACCATTTTACTTTTCCTTTCATCAGAAAGTTCATGGGGCAGGTAGGTGGTATCTGTGAGTTTCATTCATTGAATCACAGAAGACCAGAACTGGCACAAACCTTATGTGTTATCTAATCCAAATCCTTCGTTCTACAGAAAGTGAGTCACATACAATTTCAGCATCTGTCTCAACACAGAGCTAATCCTTGGCAAAACCCAGGCCTCCTCACAGTCTGGAAGGTGTTCCTTATGCTATAGAGCAGTGAAATTTTCTCCAACTATTCATTTTATCATTTTACAAAAATGTTTGCCAGGCTCTGGACTGCTCTGAAAGACGCTTATTCTTCCAAAACATTCAATGGATGGAGTTTTCATAAAGACCTCCAACTTTTATAGATTTTGTTTAGCTTCATAAGCAGAACTCATTCATATGCATATTAAATGTGAAATAGTCAGGAATTTCGTTATAGGCACGAGCAGATTTGATTTTATAATGATTCATGATGAAGTTATTTTACTATGTGAGGTAAGTAGAAGGAGAATAATTATGAAACTCAGTCTTACAAAGTGATATTACAAGTGTAATGGCCATTTTAATAAATGGAGCCATAAATTGTATTGAATGACAGATCACTCTTTTATTGATTTGTTCATTTATTTGGCTGGACCTGTGATTGTAGGGAACTATGGGATGCAGTGGACAGAGTGCTGCACCTAGAGTCAGGAAGACTCAAATTCTAATCCCATCTCAGACATTTACTAACCATGCATCCCACGGCAAGTCACTTAACCTCTGTTGGCCTCGGTTTCCTCATCTGTAAGATGGGGATAATAACAGCACCTACCTCCTACGGTCGTGGTGAACATAAAATGAACTAATGTTTCAAATATCCAAGTGCCATATAAGTGCTAACTATTGTTATCTGACAATGTTGACCTTTTTCTCTTGATGAAGAGAGGCATTTGTTCTGTAACTTGTGGCTTTAGAGAGTTGCTTGGGCTCCTGACGCTTTAAATGATTTCCCCCAGGGTAACTTAACTAGATCAAGTAAGATTTGAACTCAGGTTTTCTTTACTCTGCGGTCACATCCTTACCTGTTATGTTAGATTGACTCTTTCTGGAATTTCTGAAATTTAGCATAAATGTTCGGTTGCTGCTCAGGTTTAGGTTTGGTTTTTATTTTTTAACATGTAGGGGTTTTAGTTCCTATTAAATGTACTCATCCTATAGCTTCGTGATTCTACACATGAAGAATAAGGACAGCCTGGTTTTAAGACCTGCACAGAGTAGAAAAATCAACACAGTAATAGACAGTCTCTGTCAGTGTCTCTATCTCTTCCTTTATGATCTCTACTTGTCTCTGTGTCCCTCTGTCTCTGTCTCCCTCTTTGTTATCTTCTGTCTCCCTGCTTGTCTCCCTGTTTCCCTCTCCATCTCTATGTCTGTGTCCTGAGTTTTTCTGTCTGTCTCCTCTCCTCTCACTCCTCCCCCACCCTGTCTCTTCCTTTTGTTAACAATGACAAACAGAGAGGTGTCTCTTTATACCTGAATAAAGTGGGGGTAGGGGGCAGGGAGAATGCAGGCTCTAAGGAAGAAATAATTCTCTAGAATCCTGAAATTTTCATGTCAAAAATCTACTTCCAGGGATGCCAGCCCAGGCCAAAGAAGACCACTAAAGGTCATTGCTCATCCATAAAGGAGGAGTAGGGGGCAAGTGGAGCACTTAGCACTCCACACCACCACCCTGTGCTCCCTCTAGGACATAATGTGCTTTCCATCTGTTACTTTCTGCCCCACTAATGTAAAGGCTCTGTGAAGGATAAAGAAAATACTGAGTGATTTTGAGGGTCTTTTTTGCTATTTAAAATAAAAAAAATGAAAAATATGATCTTTGGATAATGGAATATTTATTATGGAACTGAATAGGATAATATAACATTCTTTTGAGATACTTATGCCAGGGATCTCATATCTAGTGGAAAAAGTTCATTATTTGATTGGGATAGTTCCTACTTGTGGAAGTGGGTTTCAGAATGTAGACTATCTTTAGACTTTGCTGATTTCCTCCACCTGCCTCAATGTCTTCTCCTACGTACTATGAATCTTGTCTAACCAGTTTATCATCCTGCCATTTCCATTCTCATATTTGTCCTCCCATTCTGTGCAGTTTTTAGCTTATATGCCTAATGGGGAGAAGTCTGTTTGCTTGGGGACTTGAGATCCGAAGCCCTTAGAATGCTGATCTCAGTTTTTGTCATTTGATACAACTCCATTAGCTGCTCCTGTCTCTGAGACAATTTGAGCTAAGTAGGTGTCTGCCTATGCTTCTTAGCAAAGCCTTTGAAAAAGTCAAGGTCATGTGGAAAATCTATCTGGTATAAAGCATGTTGACCAGTAACCAGCTCCCAATCTTAGAAATTTTTGGAGGATTTTCTAAGTAGTCATTAGGAGACAGACATGCACACACACACACACACACACACACACACACACACACTTTTTAATTGCAGGTTTTGTTGCTGTTGACAGTCTCCAAGACTGTAAATCTGTATGACCTTGGACAAGTCACTTAACCTATATTCTCAGTTTCTTCACCTGTGAGGTTTGGGCTAGATGACCTACTTTTCCTTTAAGTTCTGATTCTATGATCTTGGAATATATTTTGGACTTTCCAGAATCACACAACCAGGTATCAGAGGAGAGAGAGGGATGGAGAGATTTTTCCTCCAAATCAGCCATCTTTTGGTAGGCATAGTATTAATGTGATATCTATATGGTGTGTGTGTGTGTGCACATACACATACACAAATATATGTGTATATATGTGTGTATATATACATAAATATATACACATATATTTGTGTATATATGTGTGTATATATACATAAATATATACATAGAGATAGATAGCTAGACAAACATAGCATGAAGGTATATTAGAGATGACATATGTCTTAGAAGGCATGAAGCCCCCTTAGAAATGCTTCAATATAGCATGAAGGCATTTTAAAGATCACCTGCTTATAAAATCTTTGAACCCATTTTCTAAGAGCTGGAAGAGAGCTTAGATGTCATTCATTCCAACTCCTTCATTTTTTTTCCTCAGATAATGCAACTGGGATCCCAGAAAAGAAAAGTGATTGATCCATACTCACACAAATGAAACAAGTTCCAAAGTCCAATACTCCCTCACCTGTGTTATGCTGTTTGGATCCAAATTAAGAGACCTCCAAAGAAAATTACCTTGATGTTTAACAAGATATCAAAAAGTCCTTTTAAAAACCTTTCTTTTCATTAAAAAAAGTTTGACAAAAAAATTTTTCCCTGCCCAAGTGTATTTTTTTTTTATTTTTGTAATGCGTTGCAAAGCTGGTTCATTGTAGGCTTTGTAACTGTAGACTCTCAATAGCTTTGAGAGTTGGATGCCAGGTTTTACATGTTTTTCTAATAGTAGCATCTGGTATTGTGTGTGGGGGGGTGTTTTGAAATTACTTTCAGACCATTGTGTAACCTGGTGTTTATAGGCATCCTTGTCTTGGTTTAATATTCCGGATCCTTGTCTTTAAGGAATTTGGAGGAATTTTTCCTTTATGGAAATTTGTTTCAGAACAATTTGTCCTTTTTCTTCAGCCTTTTACCACTTCTGCTTAGAGACAACTCTTTCACATGCATTTTGTCTGGACCACTGGTTGACTGTAGTTTCAGCTACGTGCTGACATGTGTTCTATTTTCATTTTACTCTGGTTACCAGATTACCTTTACAGATGTGGCTAACCCTCTTTCTTTCTTGAGCAAGAGGAAGCCTATTCAAGATTGGTGAAGGACTTCCTTGCCCTGAATTGTCTGAGGATAGGAATGAAGAAATACCATTTCTTGTATACAGATTAACTAGAGTCTCATTAAGGTTTGTTCATCTTTTCTGAAAAAATTAAGACCTCTGAGGTTTCCATGTGAAAAATGATAATTTAGGTTGACTGTCTTTTATTATAATATGGATAATATTTTAGTAAGTGCCCTTTACTTCCCTTTATTTTCCAAAGAGTAAATTGGGGCTATTGCTTTTTAGCTTTTTCTGTTGCTATAATGAGGGCAATATATAATATAAAGAAGACTTTCAAAAAGTTTCCCCCTTAAAATGGTTAGTTTGGTATAGTGAAATCCATTTTGATCATCTTGGAAATTAAGATTTCATTTTTGCCAGTGAAATGAAAGAAATGCCCAAGCTAAAAATTCCACATTGTTCTCTGTGACTGGGTTTCATTATCCCTAGATCTTTTCTGTTGAGTAATTCAAAGTCTTTTCTGAGTAGTAACCAATTGTTATAACACCCTCTCTAATGAAGTCATGACTCTCTTTAAATACTGAATAAATTTTTTTAATAATCATTCATGGGAGGCAATGCAACATTGTATAGTATCTAGAATACTGGGCTTGAAATAAAAAGTGTCTGAGTTCAAATCTGCTTCTGACACTTACTAGTGTTGTAATCTTCCATGTATGTCAGGGAAATCCCTAGAATTTATCTACTAAATAATAGATAGGATAGAAAGTCCAGTAATTAATGAATAAGTAATCCTTCCTAGTCTAATGTAATTAATTAGGTCTAAGGCAGCTAGGTGGCACAGTGGATAGAGCATTGGACTTGAGAGACAGGAAGACCTGAGTTCAAAACCATCCTCAGACATTACTAGTCATGTGATCCTAGGCAAATTACTTTAATGTCTGTCTGCCTCAATTTTTTCAACTCTAAAGTGTAATTATAGCATCTGTGTCCTAGGGTATTATAAGAATAAAATGAGATATTTGAAAAGCATTTTGCAAACTTTAAAGCATAATTTTTATATATTTATATAAATTTATATATATAATATATAATATATAAATATATATTTATATATTTATAATATTTATCTTGTACTCAGAACTGGAATGACAAGAAAGGTTATATCAGTCACCCATGAAGTTCAACTCAATGAATACAAATTCATGTGCAACATTCCTATATGAAGTTTTAGGAATATAGAAACAAAAAACATGTCATATTTCCTGATCTCCAAGAACTTACAATATTGAATGAATACTCCATTACATAAATTAAGTGTTCTACCAGGGAGACCATAAAAGATTTAGAGGAAAGATCTAGATAAAATGTTCTAAACGTTTTTTGAGGAAGAAAAATGGGGGACAGAGAAAACTGAGAAGTTATCAGAGAGGAAGTCAACTTGATCTGGGATGCCTTGAAAGAAGAGGCAAGTATAAAACCTGTGAGGATACAGGATGAGTCAGATAAAAACCTATTAGGCAAGTCTTATTGAACCTGGAATGTAAGGAAAGTAGCACTTTGAAATAAGTCTCAGAAAGCAGGCCGATGCCTTAAATGGCAGGTTAAGGAGTCTATATTTTACCAAATATGGAGTCATTGTAAGTTCAATCAGGGAGCGCCATTACTGCTACCCATTCTCTATCGTTTTTTAACTCCTCTCCAAAGTCTGCTCTTTTTTTGTATTTGGAAAGGTAAATGAGGAAGAAAATTCCCTAAAAATTCCTTTTAAAAAAGCATTTTCATTCACTACAATGGAAATTTATTTAAAAAAAAACAAATCTGTAGTTGAATGTCTACCCTGAAAAACTGCATATAGTAGATACTTAGTCAATATTTGTTGAACAAATATATGAATTTGCATTAAATATAACTCATATGGCAGGAGACCTAAGTAGCTAAGAGTGTTTGGGTTACCATGTATGGTATGATATTTTCACTAACCTGTTCGAAAGATGTGTTGGAGCCATCTCAAATTGTTTCTTGAGACAAATTGATAAATTTTCAGTGTGAACATTTACACTTGAAAAATAATTAAACCCCAAGAATTAGGGCTTGATTTATTATTTTGTTGATTGTATAGATGTAATAAAGTAATGGAGAAAATGTTAATAATGCGAATACAACTTAAAAGTACTTTCTGTGTTTTGTTTTTTTTTTCCTGGACAGCCAGTTGTTAAACATTTGCCCAGATACCCCTGTCCAGTTCCCACTTAAAATTCTAGGCAGAATTTTCCCTAGGCAATCCACTATTCTGGCTCCACTTCCCCCTGATAAGCACATCCTTAAGCAAAATTCTGATCATGTCCCTGCTCTTCCCTCCCCTCAAAAATTTCAGTAGCTCACTATTACCTCCAGAATCAAATATAGTTCTCCACTTAGCATGTACAGTTCTTTGCTACCTCATCCCTTCTTGCCTTTATAGTCTTCTTACATTTTATTCCCCTTAATACACAATATGATACATCTACACTGAACTTCTCATCAGTCTTCTCATACCACATGACACCTGTCTGCATGTCCTTTCATTGGCTGTCCCTTATCTTTGGAAGAACCTTCATTTCTTGGCTTCCCTGGCTCATACTTGCAATTATATATTTTCTCCTCTATTAGAATGTAAGCTTCTTGAGGTCAGGGACTATTTTTGTCTTTCATTGTATCTACAGCACTTAGCAATTACCTGGTAGGTAGTAAACTTAAATGCTTGTTAACTGACATCAGTCTCAAAGTACAAAAACAATTTCTTTTCTTTCTTCTGAAGAGGAAAGCATTAAAAGGAAGAGATAACATAGAGGAAGCAAGAGAAGTTGTGAATACCCCAAAACAGGATCTTGTGAGATTAGAATTTAGGGCAAAAGGGGTGTTAGAGAGACCTTTATCCACTGTATCACAAGTCCTACTGACTGTAACATAACACTTATGTGGATTGCTTTCAAATATAAAGCTCCTAGGGATTATATTTTTAAATGAAATCTGATTTTAGATTATTCAAAATGGCACTTAAGATGAAATGACTGCTATTTCCAGCAATGAGATGCCATATTTATTTTTATTAAATTTATTTAGTATTTTATTTTCCCCCAATTACATGCAAAAACAGTTTTAACATTTGTTTTTAAAACTTTGAGTTCCAAATTCTCACCATTCCTCCCCCCCGCCCCGCCCATTGAGAAGGCAAGCAGTTTGATATAGGTACATGTATACATGTACACATAGATATATGTAAGTCATGCAAGACATTTCCATAATAGTCATGTTGTAAAAGAAAACAGAAAAAAACCCTAAAGAAAAATAAAGTAAGAAAAGTCTGCTTCAATCTGTATTCAGACACCATCAGTTCTTTCTCTGGGGATGGGTAGCATTTTTCATCATAAGTCCTTCTAAGTTGTTGTGGATCATTATATTGCTGAGAATAGCTAAGTCATTCATAGCTGAGTATCCTACAGTATTGCAGTTTCTTTGTACACAGTACATTTCACTTTGCATCAGTTCATGTAAGTCCAGATTTTTCTGAGAGCATCTTACTCATCATTTCTTATAGCAGAGTAGTATTCCATCATAATCACATATTACAATTTGTTCAGCCATTCTCTAACTGATGGGCATCCCCTCAATTTCCAATTCTTTGCCAATAGAAAAGAGCTGCTATAAATATGTTTGCACATATAAGTCCTTTTCCTTTTCTTTAATCTCTTTTGGGATATAGACTACTAGGTATTGTGGAACAAAAGGTATGCATGGTTTTTTAGCCCTTTGGTCACAATTCTGAATTGCTATAGAGAATGGTTGAATTAGTTCACCACTCTACTGACAATGCATTAATGTCTCATTTTTCCCACATGTCCTCCAGTATTTGTCATTTTACTTTTCTATTCTATTAGTCAATCTAATAGATTTGAGGTAGAACCTCAGAATTGTTCTGATTACCCCTTCCCCAATCTACCCTCCCTTCTATCATACCCCTTCCTTCCCTTATCCCCATCTTCTCTATTTTTTTTAGGGCAAGTTAGATTTCTATACCATATTACCTGTATTTCTTATTTCCTAGTTACATGCAAAAGCAATTCTCAACATTCGTTCCTAAAACTTTGAGTTCTAACTTCTCCCCCTTCCTCCCTTTCCACCCATCCCCACTAAGAAGGCAAGCAATTCAATATAGGCTATATATGTGTAGTTTTGCTAAAGACTTCCATAATAGTCATGTTGTGAAATAATACCTATATTTCCCTCCATCCTATCCTACCCCCGCATTTATTCTATTCTCTCTTTTGACCTTATCCCTCCCCAAAAGTGTTTACTTCTAATTATCCCACTCCTCTCATTTGCCCTCCCTTCTATTATCCCCCCACACCCCACTTATCCTCTTCTCCCCTACTTTCCTGTAGTGTAAGATAGATAGTCATACCAAATTGAGTGTGCATGTTTTTCCCTCCCTAGGTCAAATGTGATGAGAGTAAAATTCATTTTTTCCCTCTCACCTTCCCCTTTTCTCCTCCATTGAAAAACTTTTTCTTGCCTTTTTTATGAAAGATAATTTGCCACATTCCATTTCTCCCTTTCTCCTCCCAATATATTCTTCTCTCACCCCTTACTTTTATTTATTTAAATATCATCCCTTCCTATTCAACTCACCCTGTGCCCTGTGTCTATATACGTGTGTGTGTGTGTGTGTGTGTGTGTGTGTGTGTAATCCCTCCAACTACCCAAATACTGAGAAAAGTTTCAAGAGTTACAAATATTATCTTTCCATGTAGGAATGTAAACAGTTCAGTCTTAGTAAGTCCCTTATGATTTTTCTTTCCTGTTTACCTTTTCATGCTTCTCTTGATTCTTGTGTTTGAAAGTCAAATTTTCTATGCAGCTCTGGTCTTTTCATCAAGAATGCTTGAAAGTCCTCTATTTCATTGAATGACCATTTTTCCCCCTGAAGTAGTATACTCAGTTTTTCTGGACAGGTGATTCTTGGTTTTAGTCCTAGTTCCTTTGACTTCTGAAATATCATATTCCAAGCCCTTTGATCCCTTAATGTAGAAGCTGCCAGATCTTGTGTTATCCTGATAGTATTTCCACAATACTAGAATTGTTTCTTTCTGGCTGCTTGCAATATTTTTTCCTTGACCTGGGAACTCTGGAATTTGGCTACAATATTCCTAGGAGTTTTTCTTATTGAATCTCTTTCAGGAGGTAATTGGTGAATTCTTTCAATATTTATTTTACCCTCTGGCTCTAGAATATCAGGGCAGTTTTCCTTGATAATTTCATAAAAGATGATGTCTACCCTCTTTTTTTGGTCATGGCTTTCAGGTGGTTCCATAATTTTTAAATAGTCTCTCTTGGGTCAGTTGTTTTTCAAATGAGATATTTCACATTGTCTTCTATATTTTCATTCTTTTGGTTTTGTTTTGTAATTTCTTGGTTTCCCATGAAGTCATTTGCTTTCATCTGCTCTATTTTAATTTTTAAAGGACTATTTTCTTCAGTGAGCTTTTGAACCTCCTTTTCCATTTGGCTACTTCTGCTCTTTAAAGCATTCTTCTTGTGTTTTGCTTTTTGGGCTTCCTTTGCCATTTGGGTTCGTCTATTTTTAAATGTGTTAATTTCTCAACATTTTTTTTTTAGATCTCCTTTAGCAAACTGTTGACTTGCTTTTCATGTTTTTCTTGCATCCCTCTCATTTATCTTCCCAATTTTTCCTCCATCTCTCATACTTGATTTTCAAAATCCTTTTTGAGCTCTTCCATGGCCTGGATAATTGCATATATATTCTAGAGGTTTTGGATGCAGAAGCCTTGACTTTTGGGTCTTCCTCTGATGGTATGCGTTGTTCTTCCTTATCCAAAAGGATGGAAGAAAATATCTTGATAATGCCTGTCACTCCTTCAAGCTCTTGGAGAATAGTTCCTTTATACATTTCCTTCTACTGTCATCAGTGCCCACCCTTTCTGTGTAGTTTCTCTTTCTCCCCTCAGTCCACTCCACTTAGAAATAGATGATGTCAGGACTTGCTCACTTTAAGGAATTTGAATTTTGGATTGGACCCATGATTTCACTGCTATAATTAATCTTATATGAGATTTCCTCTATCATCCTCTACAATTTATAATCTTAGAAGACTGCTGGATATTGAGAGGTGAAATGACTTGTCCAGGGTGACAGAACATGTGTTTGTCAGAGGAAAGACTTTGAACCCAGGTTTTTCTGATACTTTTCTTCACTAGGCTGTTCTTCATGGTACTAGTGGGATGGTGTTGTTGAAAGCGGCATGTAATAGTGTAACAAAATTATATAATTTCCAGAGAGTTATGCATAAGAAAACCAGAGTACAGAGTTCATATATAGATCTCATCTGAAGATTTCTTCCATTCTGCCTCCTAAAGTTTGGATCTTCTCTCTACAAGATGTAGACATCTTTGTTCAGGAACAAGACCATTCTTTCCTAATCTGTACTTGGATAAATGATAACTTCCCTCCACCTGGAAATAATTCATATGTTATGGTCAATTTATAGCTAGAAGAGTCTTCAGAGTCAAGACACACACCCCTCCCATCTGACATAGGAGAAATTTGTAATTACTAAATTGTAATTGTTTATCTTTTATCCAGGAACCCTAAGGGTCTTCCCCTCCCAGTATGATTTTTTTTTTTTTATTAAAGGGGCCATCCCTTGAGTAACTACTTAAAGAAGCCTATTCACTGAATGGGTGTATCTCACTCAAAGTGAAAATGTGATAAAACTTTAGCCTGAAAGGGCCAGGGTCTCGCATTGCATCCTGGGCCATCTCCAGTAATCCTGATAAATATCAGGCCACTGGAACCAGATGGCTCAGGAGAAGAAAGTAAAGTTAGTGACCTTGCCCAGCCCTCTGTCACTCAAATAGAATTCAACTGCAAGTCATGTCATCAACTTGATGTCAAGGTCCTCTTTGAGAACAAAGGACAAACCCAACAAAAACAAAGGAAAAAAGAGGCTGTTGACTGAACTGACTGATCAGTGGTGCCAAAAATGTAGATCCCATAATTCTATCATGGGTTTCAAAATTTCACAATCATCATTTGCAACTTATTGATTTTGGAGGTTTATTACAATGAAAATTGTAAAAAATGGGAGTATAATGAATCATGTTAAAAATGAGTGAAAGCAAAGAGATTCCTTCAGGTTTAGTTATCATTCCATTTTGCCAATAGACTTTTACCTTTGGAACAAGTTCACCTAGAGAAACATCATGATAAAAGACACTGGGATGCAGCTGACTCATTCATTTAACTTGCTTTTAGAGTTGCTTCTTCCTTTTTGTCTGCTTTTGAGGGGAAAACACACCTGGAAAATGTCTAAATGTACATTATGTTGTGTTTGGGGAAAATGCCAACTTTATGTAATGTCAAAGGAACAACTGCATTACACTGGATTTTTGTACAAATTAGGGATAATTCAAGGAAAGTAGAAGTAGGTGAGGGCAGAACACTGTGTTCAGCAGGTCATCTCCACATGAAGTACTTAGTACTCAGGCATCTTGTGCATCTGTTTTGTGGCTTAAGTTGTTATTGTGTCACAAGCTGACTGTGTTCTTATTGTAAACAACTAAAGTAGGAGGTTTCACTCAGGACCAAATTTGAAAGAGAGTGCATTATGGAAAAAAGGAAGCTTGTTGGGCATGATATTTTTCTGCCCTCAGAGGAACTGCTATTGATGTCCAGGGAGAAATCAATGCTCTTCTTGGTTTTTCATACAGAAAGTCAATCTGATTTGGTCATTAAGAATGAAAAAGGTTCATATAAGCCTATGTCTGAACCTATTCATGTGTAACTTTATCAAAGTCCAAAAGTGAAATGACATCTTTCTATCTTGCCAATGTAAGAGATGGCAAGAGGCAGCTGGGTCATGCAGAGGATAGAATGCTGGGCCTGGAATCAGGAATTTACCAGTAGTAGGACTTTGGGCAAGTTATTTAACCTGTCTGCCTCAGTTTCCACAACTGTAAAGTGGTGAGAATAATAGCACTTACGTCCAACAGTTGTTGTGAGGATTAAATAAGATCACACTTGTAAAGCACATAGGAGTTTTGACATATCTGACCTGAAGCAGGTGCTTAATAAATGTTGACTTTCTTCCACAGAAGGCAAAGAGTATTACAAATAGATACTATGGGAATAAATTTACCTTTACAAAAGGATCTCTATGTGAAGAGCATGACTATCTGAGCCTGAAGCTGTTGGTTGGAATTGGAAGGGACTGAGACAAGAGGGTAATGTGGTTCATCTAGCCCATGAAGACTTATATAACTTTGCCAAAATAAAGTGAAATTGGGGGGGAAGGCATTTGAAGTAACATTCTCATCTAATCATTAACCTCATAATCTCTGGAATATCTACTCCAGAACCCATCTCAAGCTCTTTGACTTTGCCATTCTGGATAAACCTTGGCTCCTGCCCCAGACCAGCCTCTTGTTTATGTTTGCTGAAATCCTAATCCCTGTCCATGTGTTTTCCAGGACCCTCAGTAATTGCTTGAATTATAGTCATTCACTACACAAATTTGGATGAGGATTATCTGCTTGAGTTCTAGGAGTTTTAAAATGAGACTAGATCAGTTCTTCTCAGCCTTTATAATAAATTTGTTGGCAAAGGTCTCTCCAAATGACTGATTATGTCATAACTCTTTCTATACTAGGAAAAGGAGAAAATCCATACGCAAGATTTATTGATCCACAAGAATATATTAAAGAATCTTTGTGTAGTTCATAAAAGCCTCAGAAGGACTAGGGACAAAAGAAACTCCTGTGTTCTTCTAAGGCTTCATCCAAATTGGGATGGTAGTGTGATGGTTGTCTAGATTTTCCCTTTTGTATAAGAAAAGTTCCAACTCTAATGTGTATTAGGGATGTTCTTTATCTTTTGAATGGTTCTGGGGTGGTGGTTGTTTGGAAGCAAATTATTGTAACCTCTGCTACTGGAAGTATACTTTGGGATTTATGAGCATTGCAATTGGCAAGGAGGTAAAGGAGGGAGAAAAGCAAGGAAGGAAGAAGATAATCTGACCCATCATCTGGCTACTTTTAGACCTAGCTTCACAGATAGAGGAATTTACTCTTTATGGCCCTGGCCAGACTTTGGAAAAACTCTCACTGGCACAGGAGGTCAGAAGCTCATATAAAGAACAAATATTCTCAAGCTTATTCATTCCTGTCCCCAATTAACTCATAACTCTCTGATGATAATCTCAAGTCATCTCTCTCTCTCTCTCTTTCTCTCTCTCTCTCTCTCTCTCTCTCTCTATATATATATGTATATATATATGTATATACATATATATATATATACACACACATTACATATATATGTATGTATGTATATGTATGTATGTATGTATATACACATAAAGTTGGATCAGTAAACAGGCTCACATTCATTCAGAGGCCTTTGTAGGTAGTGTGCCTTATACCTATACAATGGAACATAAGGAAATTTGTCCAGGGGTAGAATATATCTTAACACATTATCCTAATATCTAGTCTGTAGAGATCCACATAAAGTACCTACAATATCAACCAGAACCTCTATGTGGAGCCAAAGCCAGAATTTCTTCCCAAGTGCCAGAACTGCTAGTATCTACTATGGTCAAATGAAACCATTGCTCTTCATAGACCATTATCATCTTGAAACCAGCCTAGTTCTAGGGAACTCCAGTCCTAACTGGAAACATCAAAAATAATATCCTGTGCAAAAGATGGAAACATTCTGTGGAGTCTTGGTGCTCTTTGGTAAACTAAGAAGAGCAGATCATCACACTCTTCCATTCCTTTAAAGTCCTGAACGTTATCATTATCTGGCTCCTCTACCCATTACTGTTAACCTGTCATCTGGTGGACTGATTGTCAGGGTTTGTGATATTAGACCAATGAGGGAATTGGTGATAGATACCATTTAGTCCAGAAATGAAAAGATATTAAATGGAACATGCCTTTCTAGACCCAGCAGAGCTCACAGAAAGCTTCTGTTTATCACAATAGGGACTAAATTTAGCTGTGAGAAAGCTCCCATGTTCTTTCCCTTTTTCTTTTCTATTTCAGTACTTTGCTCAAATATTACTATGTTGCTTATATCTTACAAGAGTTCATGCTCATATCGGGTATGCTGAATTTCAACTGGCATCTAAGCTATGGTACAATCCTTATGTGTTACTGTTTGTGTTCTGCGTAGATTTGGGAGAGATGCAGCTCACAATAAGAAAATAGTAGTCCCTGGATTATCTGTATCTGTGTCTTATGCCTCTGCTAAATTGGAATCTCCATGATAGTATGGACCAAGTCTTTTAAAAACTATCTCTTCTAGTGCTTATAATAATACTTTGCATATAGTGGATGCTAAAAGAACATTTGTTGAAAAAAATGAATGCTGCATGGGCTGTCATACTGCTTAAATATAATTATATCTACAGATATTTTTCAATCTATCTAATACTTCATCTACTTAAGACCTTTCCTTTTATCCTGTGCTTTTGTTTACTCCTTTCACTAATGCAGATTGCAACCTCTTTACAATTGAGTACCAGGTCTTTAGCTGTTACTGTAGCCAGAAATGTCATTACTCTTCAACTAACCTAGGAGTTAGCGTATTATTTGGGCTGATCTTTGAATTATAAGTATACAGTCTGTCTGTTACAAGGTTCGTAGTTAAATACTTCCCAGTTTATTAGTGTCTGCTGGAGTGCATGTTCTATTACTGTAGCCTTCAAGAGCCCACAGATATCTTCATACCCCTGTGAGCCATTGGAGTAGAATTTTGGGATATCTGTGTATCTGCCTGTCTGTCTGTCTATCTATCTATCTTCATATACATACACATACATATATACACATGTTTATATGTATACATATATGTATGTGTATACACACATAGAGGGAGAGAACCTGAGCCTCCTGTTCTTTTGAGTGCCCCCAAAGCAAGGGAATTTAACCATGTGGAGCACAATGCCCATGACCTTGGGAAGGAAGAGTATTTCAAATCCAAAACTACCTTCTCCCAAGCTTTTTCATGGAGAAAAACTATTCTTATAATTTATTATCCTTGTGTTAAGATTCTAACTTGCGAGAAAGCTAGGAGACCTGGGTTGAATAATGGTTTTGAGATTATTTCAATGTAGCACCACAGAAAAGCATGAAATTTTTCTGTGGGTCACATCCTATTAAAAATGATAGCCCCTCACCAATATGTTTAGTTTTTATAAATAGATTTTGTTGACTATATTTTGTTTTTTATATTATCTATATTTTCCTCTGTATCCCTGCCCTTTATACTCCTTGAAAGGCATTTTAGAAGGGAAAAACATAAAAAAGAAAAAAATCAGTATGACAAATCAGTACATAAAAAAAAAATCTGACATTAAGATATAAGACAGACAATGTTCCAAACCTGTGAAGCGCAAAGGCGTAGAGATGTCTTCTTATATCTTTTCTTTAAGATTCAGCCTGTTCTTTAAAATTTTCCAACATTCATTTTTACTTGTTTTGTGATTACTGAACATACATACATATGGAATATGTATATATATATATATATATATATATATATATATATATATATACACATACACACATTTATATACACACATATATATTTAGCAGAAGACTAGAAGACATTTCATTAGTACAAAGCAGAAGACACTCAAACCATATAGCAAATAATATGATAAGAAAATATCTCCCATCAATCCATGGTGTTCACTTGAATTAATTACCATGTCATCAGCAGGGAAGGGCGTGCACATAAGGAACATGCGTTGCCAGGGAACCTGAGCGAAGAGGTACATGTCAGGAACCAATGTGGCCAAGTAGCTAGAAGATACTTACGTGTAGAAAACATATGACCCGTGTGAATGCAAAACCAGGCTAACATATTTGATAATGTAGAACTGCAGTGTCCTCTGCTTATATTATTATCCTGCTTTTTGTTGGATTCTCACCCCTGCCTTAGCAACATAGCCCTACTTTCCAGAGCACCAGTTTTCCTAGACCTCTCTGGTGATCTCCTGATTCCCAAGTTTTTCTCTGCTACCATAAGCCAAACTTCAGCTGTTTAGCATTTCTGCCCCTTAATTTGCTGCCCTCTGCTACTACTTACTGTACCATAGTAATTACAAAGCCTCTCCCTGACAAAGGAGGAGACTGATGTCATTTTAGCCCATTCCCAAACGACAACACACCCAGACAAGTAACCTGTAAAAGCTAGCAGAGTTCCCGAGGATGATCGTCTATTGCTTTAATGATATTTTTCTTGGTACCGAGGTCCTTGGTTCTATATGACCGTCTGACTTTGAGAAAGGGAATGTGATGGGGGCAAGACTTATAATTTCATCAGTATGACTTCAGATTTGGAGTTAGAAATTTCTTTTAACTCTTGCTAATTTCCTAAGTTCACATAAAGACATATCCCTAAAACCCATTGCAGGGACCCCATTTCTCCAAACTCCATAGGTTAGAGTCCTTTACCTTTTATATGTTATGGACCTCTTTGGCAGTCTGGTAAAGCATATGGACTCCTCAGAATAATGTTTTAAGTGCATAAAATAAAATACATAATATTACAACTATATTAAAATGTAGTTATCAAAATATGTAAATATGTTTTAAAAAATGACAGCCACAGAGATCCCAAGTTAAGAACTCCTGCAATAGGGCAGAAATTATTTTTGCTCTTTCTTCATATATCCAGTGGTTACCAAAGTGCCGAAACAGAGTGTTTAAAAAATGCTTTCTGATTGCTTTCTTGACTGATCTCCCTACATTTTCTATTCATTGTTGTTAGGGAGTAAAGTATGCTTTCAGTCCACCAGTCCTCCCCTTTGCATTTTGAATCCTAAACCTCGCCAGTGATTTCATCACGTTTCTCAGAGGGATTCTTTTCTGTCTCACTCTCACTCCCCACGTATACAGACCTCCATATCTCATCCGTATATTATTACAACAGCTTCTGGATCCCCTCTCTCTTGCCTATTCTTTCAATGTCCAAGCAGTCCATCATGACTATATCAGTGTTCATTTTGCCACCCCATGATGGTGTAACAGAAACATTGGATTTAGAGTTACTTTTAGCACTCAGTCTCAGTTCCTGCATCTGTAAAATGGGGATAATATTTGCACTACCTACTTCGCATGGTTTTGTGAGAGAAAGGTCTTTCCCTGGCATTAAAACTCTCCACTGTTTTTCACCTGTCTTTCCAGACATTTCAAATTCCTTCCTCTCATATACTGTGAGTTCCAGTCAGATTAACCAAAAGCTATTTCTTGAATTTGATATACTATCTACTATCTCTGTATCTTTGCACAGACTGTCCCTCATTCTGCCATCCCACATCTATCTTTTAAAACCCTTAGCTTAACTTTAATCAATGCAATAATCCATCAGGACTCATGATGAAAAATGTCATTTACCCCCAGAGAGAGAGAACTGGTGAACTTTGAGTACAGATTAAAGCATATTTTCTTTTGCTTTCTTTTTTTCTTTTTCCTTTTAAAATTTATTATTTATTTTAACATTCATTTCCTTTTAAATTTTGAGTTCCAAATTTTCTCCCCTTCACGACCCACTGAGAAGGCAAGCAATATATCAATTATGCATGTGAAATCATGCAAAGCATTTCTATATTAGTCATATTTCAATAAATGAAGAAAGTGAGAAAATTACATTTGTGCTTAATTCATCAGCTCTATCTCTAGACGTGGACAACGTTTTAATTTTTTTTTACCACAAGTCCTTTGCAGTTGTCTTGGACCATTATATTGATCAGTCTTTCATGGTTGATCATCTTTAAAACACTGCTGTTACTATGCACAATGATCTTCCAATTCTTTTCACTTCACTTTCTATCAATTCATATAGGTCTTGCCATGTTTTTTTCTGAAACTATCCCATTGTCATTTCTTTTTTTTTCTGTCAGAAATGTAATTTATTACAGAGATCAGAAGAGTGATCACCAGAGATAGTCACTGTGAGGGGGAAGGGAGAGGGTGAAGATTAGGGCTCCAACACAGTTGGGAAGGGAAGGATTCAAGGCTGGGGGAAATCAGGGAGGGGGTGCCCACATGCCCCAACCCTATCTAATGCCTCTGGATAGAGGGGTCACCCTGGCTGTCAAGCCTCCCTCCCCATGTCATTTCTTAATAGTACTCCATCACAACCAAATATCATGTATTCAACTGTTCTCCAACTGATGAGAATTCCCTCAATTTCCACTTATTTGCCACCACAAAAAGAGCTGCTATAAATATTTTTGTGCACACGTCTTTTTTTTTTCCTTTTTCTTTGATCTTTTTGGAATATAGGTCTATTAGTGGTATTACTGGATCAAAGGGTATGTATAGATTTATAGCCCTTTGGGAATAATTCCAAATTGTTTTCCAGAAAGGTTGTACCAGTTCACAACTTCACCAGGAAACAGTTCATTAATGTACCTATTTTTCCTTCATCCCTTCCAGCATTTGTCATTTTTCATAGGTGTGAGGTACTACCTCAGAATAGTTTTAATTTGCATTTCTCTAATCAGTATTTGTTTAGAGCATTTTTATACGATTGTAGCTTTGATTCCTTCTTCTGAAAACTGCCTGCCTAAATTTTTGACCATTTTTCAATTGGAGAAAGGCTTTTATTTTTATAAATTTGACTCAGTTTCATAATCAGTATAAAATTGAGAAATAAGGTCTTTATCAGAGAAACTCACTGTAAAAATTCTTGATATTACTTTGTTGTCTATGGTACCTTTTTAGCAAAATGTAGTTTTCCTGATTATCTTTTTTAGTTAGGTTTATTTTTGAAAGATGATGTCTAGGCTTTTTTTTTTTTTATCATGGCTTTCAGGTAGTCCAATAATTTTTAAATTATTTTTCCTCAGTCTGTTTTCTAGGTAAGTTGTTTTTCTGATGGGATGTTTGACATTTTCTTCTATTTTTCCATTGTTTTGACTTTGCTTGTTTTTTTTTTTTTGCTTTCTTATGGAGTCATTAGCTTTCACTCACCCAATTCTTATTTTTAAGGAATCATTTTTAGTGAATTTTTGTACTTCCTTTTACATTTGAACTATTCTGCTTTTTAAGGAATTCTTTTCTTCAGTATATTTTGTGCCTCTTTTGCCATTAGAATGATTCTGTTTCTTAAGATGCTATTTTCTTCAGGTTTTTTTGTGTGTGCCTCTTTTACTAAACTGTTCTTTTCATAATTTTCATGCATGGTCCTCAATGTTTCTTCTACCACTCTTATCTCTTTCTTTAACTTTTTTAGAAATTCTTGTGGGGTTGGGTCCAATGAATGTTTTTCTTTGAGGCTTTTTGGTAGCAGTTTTTTACTTCTTCTAAGTCTGTGTCTTGGGCTTCTATGTCACTGTAACATCATTTTATGTTCAAATGATTTTGTTTTGTTTTTACTCATTTTCCCAACCTATTTCTTAGCTTTGAACTTTATGTTAAAGTTGGCTCCTGCTCACCTGTGGGGTAGAGAGGCACTGTCCCAAGTTTCAAGGTTTTTATGCTGTTGCTTTCAGAGCTAGTTCTGCAAATTTTTGGTGTTTCCAAAGTAGAGTGAACTTGGGAGAAGTAGTTACTACTCCACTGTTATATGGGCTGGTCTTTATCAGGGAAGGGCCTTTGGTCTCCTGTGGCTGCACAGACTAGTACTTTTATTTGCCTTGAAACTGCAACTAGGGTCACTGCTTCTTTGTGACTGACCTGCAGTGCTCCTTTTGATCCTGGAATCACAGCCTGAAACTGGCAATAGAGTTGCCAGTAAGTGTCAGCTCTACTCAGTGCCAACATAGGGTCCCCTATAATCTCTTTCTGAACAATTTGTCTGACCTCCCCACTATTTCTTGGCTGAGAGTTCCCAAAGATGCTGCTGTAGCAGCACCATTGCCTCTCTGGGCTCTAGACAGACCTCTACCCCAGTTTTACAGTCTTCTCCTGCCTATCTCTGAAGTTTTCTTAGGCTGGGAAAATATCTCTGCCACTCTAAAATTTGATTTGAGGAATTATTATTTTTTAGAGAAGTATTATATTTATTTACTTGCAAAACTTTTATAAACATGTGCAGTTTTTAATTTATCATCTATTTATTATTATATTTTTACTCAGTTATATGCAAAAACAATTTTAACATTCATTTTCAAAACTGAGTTCCAAATTCTCTCCCCTTCTCCCTCCCTACCTTCCCATTGAAAAGTGATTCAATGTAAGTTATACATGTGCAGTCATTCAAAACACTTCCCCAGTTAGTCATATTGTGAAAGATTAACTGTATTTCCCTCCATCATATCCCCCCTTATTTATTCTGTTCTCTCTCTGCTTTCACCCTATCCCTCTTATTTGAGAAATTATTTTAAAATTGTTTGAAGAGGAAAGTTGGGAGACTTCAGCTGGGCTGTTGCCCCTAATCCTCCATCTGGGCTCTACGATTGTTTTCTTGATTTTTTTTTTTGCAACATGACTAATGTAGAAATAGTTTTGCATGAATTTAAATGTACAATGGCTATCCTATTTATTGCTTTCTCAGTGGTGGGGAAGGAGACGGAGGGAGAAAATACAATGTAAGATTCTTGAGAGCTGCTTGATTTTTGTGAAGCATAGTTGGCACTCGATTCACTTGTCTAATTGAAATAAAATCTTTTATTATTTTGCCATACTCACCGAACAGCTAAAAGTTTTGTCATGAAAAGTTTAAGGATCATTAAATTGGTAGTTTATTGGTAAAGACTTGGTAACTTGTGGAAAAATTTCATCAGTGTAAATTTCTGCCTTGCTTGATGAAGTTATCATGTCAAATTCTATTACAGTATATCTCATAGTAAAATAATAAAATTGTTACTTAGGTTTCTGGGGAAAAATGCTTCATTCCATTCAAGAAATTAAAAAAAATAAACTGTTATTATTTTAAGATAGGTATAAGCAGTTCCTAAATTATGAAAGGATTTTGTTCTTTCTTATAATCCAGTTCTTTGGAGCTCAGAACCTATTTATTTGTAAAGACAATGTAATAGCCACTAAAGTACCAAGCCAAGTCCATAAAAAGCCTATTTAATTTGAGTGTACCTGAAATATAATATTACTACTCCATATAGTAATCATTCTTTGGGAAACGTACCAAGGTGAATAACCCCTTTAATATGTGAAAATGCACTGAGTTCCAACTTGGGCTGCCAGGAGTACCTGCCCTCTTGTCCATCAGTCTCCTTGCTGCCCTTTAGAGAGGTCAGGACCTGAGCCATTATATCTCTTGCCTATTCCTTTTGAGGTTTCCTGAGGGACATGACAACTAGTGGTCTACTTACCTCCTGATAGAAAGGTGATGGACTGAATATGCAGAATAAGACACATTTTTTGAACATGGCCCATGTGGAGCTTTGTTTTACTTGGCTATGCTTATTTGTTGCATTTTTTTTTCCAAGTGGAGGGGATGTGAAAGAAAGAGAAAACAATGCTTGTTATTTGAAAAAAAATGTAGTTTAACAAAAATAAGGAAAATAAGATGAGTAAAACTGATCCTTTTAATCCCATCTCCTTTTCCTTTTTATACTTACACCCTCTAAGGAAAAAAAGTAAAAATGTGTTAATACTAAGTCTTCCTTCATAAAGAAGCAAAATAAGATTTATTTACATTTCGAAGGCAAACTCAGAACGCTCTGTGGCACTTTTTTGGGGGGCAGGGGGGTTGGGGTTCCTGAACAGAGCAGGGACTCTGGTTAAAGGTTTTTCAGGAAAGCCAGAGTAAGTGCTGAGGATGAAAGCAAAGCAAGAACCAGTGACAGTAGTAGATAAAGGAGGGAAGGGTGGAGAAACTCTGGGTTTTGCCTAAGGGCCAAGGTGATAAAAGGGAGAAGCGGGAAGGTGGGGTTGTAAGGGCAAGAGGGAGAGAGAAAGAAAGGAAGAGAGGGAAATCCCAAACAACCGTCTTAGGGAGCGAAGCAGCAGGCACCCTGTAGCCACTTGACATACCTGGGAAATTTTTAAGAACATTTGTAAAGTGGACACTGGTTGTATTCTTTAATGGAACAGCAGTTCCTGTATAGTTCTGTGATACACTTCTGTGATCTAAGTGGCTAACAAATTTCATGATATCTTTTATTTGTGACTGATTGGTTTCTCTAGTTTTTTTTTTCTATGTTGATCTTATGTACTTTTTGATGTATTTGGGGCTGAGGGGTGGAGAATTTCATAGATAAAATTCGGCGTCTTTATATGGCTATACTTCTGTACAAATAGTTATATATAGGAGAAATATAATTGGAGGTAAGGGTTAATTTCGGCTAACCAAATATGATTTTTCCCATTGATTTGTGTCCTGCATTCAGAGATGAATACCTAGGAAGAAGCACTGTATCGGGTTCTACGTACATGATATGGTTCTCCTCCTTTTTTTAAAGATTTTTTAGTCTTATCTGGTGAGATAAGACTGTGATGAAACAATGTGTGTGTGTGTGTGTGTGTGTGTGTGTGTGTGTGTGTGTTCGTAACTTCGTTGTGGAAGAAGACCATGCCATCAGAGAAATTATAACAAGACATGCTCCTGACTTTGTTTTGAGTGAGGGAGGACTGTGCAGGTCACCAGCCTCACTTCTCTTCCAGAGTCATCTGAACCCAGTGACCAGATATTCATCAGGATGACTGGAGATGACCCAGGATGAGGCAATTGGGGTTAAGTGACTTGCTGAAGGTCACACAGCTAGTGAGTGTCAAGTGTCTGAGATAGGATTTGAACTCAGGTCCTCCTGACTCCTGCACTGGTGCTCTATCCAAAGAGAAAGCCTTGGACAGGAATGCCAGGGATAACAGACTTGGAATCAAGAAGTCTAGACTATGTTCACAACTCTTCCATCCATGAATTAGTTGATTTTCAGTCACTCTGGGCCTCACTTCCTTATCAGTAAAACAATGGTGTTACTGTACTGAATAATGTCGCCAGTTGCTTCTAACATAGAAATTCTCTGATTCTGAAGGTAGGGCAGCAGGAGTCAGAGTTTACACCTAAGATGCTTCCAGCATGGTTTTGGCTTGTCAACTATCCAACGCAGGGGATGCGATCACTTGAAAATTATTCTGGGATTCAGAGTCTTGGGTTTACATGGGGGCTACATTAACCATGAAGGAACCTGAAGAGGGGAACTCTTTAAAAGAGACAAGCTGAAAAAAAGCAAGGATAAGGTAACAGATGAAACTTGTAAGTTACACAAGTCAACCTTGAGATTGTTGTATTTAAGATAAAATTCTTGGAGGCAAGATGCATCTCCAGCGATTTTTGTGCTGTCTTCTACACTGCAGATGGGAGTTCATCATTAAATATGTTTGATTGTCAGACATGGCATCATAGATGCATAGATTTGGATCCAAAAGGGAATTGAGAGTTATTGAATACGACATCTTTATGCAACAGATGAGGGAACTGAGGCTCGTAAATTTAAATGATTTGTGCAGGGTCGCACATATAGTGAGAGCTCACAAAAACACCATGTTCTTTGTCTATATGAGAAAACTTCCCTCGAGCAGTAAGAACCGTGAGGATTTTTAGGCCTTATTTCGCTGTCAAATTGAAAAACCTCATATTGAAAGATAAGACATTTAAACATTGAGAAAAACCAAATGCTCAGGATGTAGCTGCTAAAAGATGATAGGCCCAATGGATAAACCGAGTCTAGGAGATGACATTTTAGTTTTTAGATATAATGTTGATGCCTATGCCTAGAAGTGTTTTCTCTACCCCTAGCACTGATCACCATTACAGAATCCTCATCTCCTAGAAAATGTTTAAAAATTTGTTTCATTACAATATCCCATATTGGCATCTGATGCTAGGAGAAATGAATTGTGCAATGCCCACCTTCAGTTCACTTAAGATATTTTCCCTTAAATGGTAGTGAATGAAGCTTTGGTTTCCCACTTCCTGATGACCATTTTTCCAATGTGGCTTTTTGGTTACCATCAACAGGCACTGGCTAGAACCTGATTAATGATTCAGCAGGCCATGCAAGAGGCTTCCTGGTTGGGGAACATGTTGCTTTAGTATCTCACTTCTGTTCTACTGGTGATTTGTGTCCTCTTCCTGACTGCTTGCTTGGTCCATGCCCTGCTGCTTTGCCTTAACTTCTAGTAACTGTCCCTTGACTGTTTTCTTTCTGATCCCTAGCTTTATCCTATTAAAGGGAAATTCTTGGTCCGTCATCAAATGACATAATTTATATAAGGCACTTTGTACATCCTTAAAGCACTTATGAACTCTCGTCCTTACTATTGTGGTTATCCTTGGACTCTTTCCCTTGGAAAGAATCAGACACATAGACCCTTCTCTCATTTTCAGGAGTTACCCAAATATAAATCATCAGTTTTTCTGGGATCTAAGATAATCTTAGATTTTCCAAAAAGAATGGAATGTGCTTCACGGAACCTGCTCCACCTGTCCAGGAGCAAAGGTCCAATTTTCTAGCTCTAACTTTGTTACTATTTTGTGGAGGGGACTCCTTTATAAGTAAGCTCTAAGAGAACAATTAGACCAGCAAAATCATGCCAACAGGTTGCCGTTCAAGGCTGCACGTCAAAGAATGCAAGGCAGCTGAGCTATGGCTTGTGGCCAGAGAGCAGCTGTGATCAATAGCCCTGAAAGCTCACTAGCCCTTCATTTACCATGGAAATAGCCTGCGTCTAACACAAGAGTATGTGGACATGTAATGCTTCTTGGTCCCCTGGATTGCATTTTTGCAAAAAAGAAAGTAAGTCCTTTATCACAACAGACCAGCTCAGCTGTGAGATTCACATGTTCTGGGGAGTCCCTATGTATTTGCGAATTCTTCTTTCTCTGATGTATGTTTCCTAGTGCAGATATTTCTCTCCCTCTCCCTCTGCCTCCCCCCCTCCCCCTCCCCCTCTCCTCCCCCTCTCCTCCCCCTCCCCCTCCTTCTTCCTCTCCCTCTCCGTCTCCCCACTCCAGCTGTCCAGAGTCTCAGAAATGTAAAAGGATTTAGCAACCATGTCACAAGCTTAAATGACAGCTATATCCTTAGCAGCAACTTCTAAGTCCCTCTGTCTTTCCTAAGGAAAATGAGTCATAGTCTGTGGGGTCACAATCAGAGATCACTAGAATGACACAGAGAGCTTCACTTGCCAATAGAGCATTACTGTTAGAGCGATTACAACAGTTGACTTACCTGATAACCCCTTGCCTGTCTCTACTTCCTTGTTTTGAATCCATCTATCTCCTGTCTCACCCTGCTTACCTAACCTTAGAACATTTGCTGTTTGACTTCTTCCATGTTAAACTGCTGTGTGTCTTCTTGTAGTCTGTTCTTTAATCTTTCGTGCCCTTCCTGACCTGGCACAGGCTCGAACTCCCCTGACAAATTTCTGGTCCATAGGCTGGAAATGCTCCTTGAACAATTCTTATTTCTGGTTATTAAGCAATAAACTTTAATTATGTGCCTACTATGTGCTAGTCACTGTGCTAGGAGTTAGGTATATAGAGGCACTAATAATGAAATAGTCTCTGCTCTCAGGGAACTTATATTTTATTGGGGAAGATAAAATGTGTGTGTGTGTGTATGTACTGTATGTGTATACACATATGAGTGTGTGCCTACATGTATAGTCTACACGTATAGAATAAATGCAACATAACAGGGGAACAGGATCCAGAAAGGACTCGAGGACAAGGTAACCCTTGAGCTTTGGAAGAAGTTTGAGGAATCCCAGAGGTGAAGAGGAAGTGTATTCCATATATCCCAATCCTTCCAGCCCATAACACAGCTCCCTTCCAACTTGGGAACATGAAGGTTTTCTTTCATGGAACTGGCTTCCCACATAATCTGACTGCCCAGTTTCGTAATATTAAGTCTGGATGGTTCTTCCACCTTTAGTTTTCAGTTTTTCTCTGCTCTCTTCTCCTCCTGGTCTTCTTTCCTGTTATCATGACTCGACTCTCAACCTGATTCTAGTATGGAATGACAGAAAAGGAGGTACAGAATTACCTGGGCCCCACCCAATCAGAGTTCATAGCATGGCTGCTCTACATGGACAATATCAGATCCTTTCCCTCAGTCAGGAAGAGTCCTGGTCTGAGACTCAGGGAAGCTTGTCCTAAGCTTTTTTATCTGTAAAATGAGCAGAAGGTATGCCTTAGATGATTTTAAAGGTGCCTTCTAGCTTTCCAATCCTGTACTACTCTCCTGTATCTTCTCAAAGTGAAAAAATGTATTGGTGTACTTTAAATTTGATATTTGATCACATCTATGAATAAGAATTGTTCCGTATGTTCAATAGAGAACTAGGATTCTATCACTCAACTTCTGCATGTTTAGTATAGGTTTGTGAATGTGTGTTTAATGTTACTGCATATAAGGTTGATAGGGTATGCCCAGAACTCTTGTAAAAGGTAGGCCTAGGTCTAGGTTTACATCTTGAATCTACATATTCTGTTCTGCACCATTCACCTGAACTTTCTGGGTTACTTATCTATTTCTTTATCCATCAGACTGCTGCCCTGGCAATAAAGCTTGGAGGTAACATTCAGTTCTGTATTGCTAATGGTGAGGACTCTTCAGGCTCATGCAGGACTTCCCTGGGGCATGGACTTATTAACCAAATTGAAGCTGCAAGAAAGAAAACCCATGCTGTTCAGCCTATATTTATGATGGTGTCTTCCCAGGTCAGCATCATTATTGTACTAAAACTTATTAAAATACTTTCTCCAAGAACTTTCATAGCCATAGCATCTCCTGATATGAAATGCCTATTACCTAATCTGTCATTGGTTCCACCTTCTGTTCTTCTTAGGCAAAATTAATATCTTTATCTTTCTAGTTTCTTCCTTTTTTGAGCATATCAATAGCAGATATTCATCTTTCCTCTCTCCCCCAACATCAAATAATTTTTATGTAAAACAGTAATTATTTATAGTATTGATTGGCATTGCTAGTGTGATTATTCCTGTGCACGCAAGTTTTCGAAGGCAGATTACCTAAAATCTTTCTCACCCCTCCTCATTTCTACTGGGCTTTAATGCCCTTATAACATGATATGGTAGGCATTGCTCTGGATTTTGCTCTAGAAGCCCTGAAATCAAGTCTTGAATTTGCCTGTTACTCAGTTTTGGCCTCTTCGATCCTCATCTGCTGAAAATAATTTAATCTTATTTTTTCAGAAGTTACTTTCAGAATTGCTGTGCATTTGGATAATTATTTGAGCGTTCCAGTAAACAAGGACAGATAAATCTTAGACTCTAAAAGCTAGAAAGGGAACTCCTTTGGGGAAAATAGTCCAAAACATCCCTGACTAAGCATCTCCTCTAATAACACTATCTATCCTCTATTATGCAGCTCCCAAGGAGGAGAAACTCGCTACTTCCAGAGGCAGCCTATTCCTCTTATAGATAACTCTAATTATTAGGAAGCTTTTTTTTTATATATATCATGCCTAAATCTGCATCTTCCAACCCTTTGTCTTGGTTCAAATCTAATTCTTAATCTGCATAAAAGACTTAGAAATATTTGAAGGAAACAGTCATTTCCTCTCAAATTCTCCTCTAGGCTCAACATTGCCAATTCCTTCAAAGTATCCTACTATGCCACCTTTTCCAGTCCTTTCATAGCTCTGAACTCTCTTCTGTACATATTCTAACTCCTCTGTCTTTCCTAAAATGACATGCCATTAACTGAACATGAAACCCAAAATGTGACCCAATCAAGGTATTCTGGAAATATTACTTCTCTGCTTTTCTTGCTGCATCCTAGGAGAGCATTAGTTTTCTGGGCTACATAGAACACTCTTGGCCTGTACTGAATTTGTGATCTTCAATTTTTCATTTTTGGTTTCAGTTTTTATCAACATTGTGATCTAGATACATCCACAAGTCTATGCTTTTGAATTTGATATTTTTTCAACTTAAATTTACATAGAACTGTTCATTTTTCTATTTAATTTTATTGGATTTGGCTCATCAGTCTAGCCTGTTTAGATCCTTTTGGATCTGAACTCTTTTGGATCTCAACATATTGACTAACCTTCCTAATTTCATGTGATATGCAAATGTCATATACTGCCTTCCACCTTGTCTGATTATTTATATGAAAGGTCTTGGGGCCGACACATAGCATGGGCTTTGTGTATAATATAATCCACTTGTAATTTGGGAACTAGGTGCCACAAAGCTTTAATTGGAGTGTGGGATCTGTGTGTGGTGATTAGAAACCTTTAACACCAGGGAGGGACAGCAGCAGAGCTAAGCTAGCTGGCCAGCCACAAAACCAAGGACAAATAATCAAGGACCTTCAACAACTATGGTGCTACTTCCTCAACTGCTCCATAGAAGCTTTTTCTTTCCTCATATTCTTTTTGCATTAGCCTTTCTATGTCTAGAAGAAGTGTTGTTAACCTTTGTATGTATGTATGTGTGTGTGTGTGTGTCAGCATACCCTGCTGATGTCATTGGTCCTCTGAGAACAAAGGGCAGGCAAGGACAAGAAGACATACAAAGTACATACATGTAAGTTTGTATATTTACTTACACAGAAGACTCTCAAGAGTCGCTTCTAAAAAATGACATAGTCATTTATCTCCTAGATTCCTATTATACTTCAGCAGCTAATTCCTTCTTTCAGAATCAGGTCCAGAATAGAAGTTCCTGTTGTAACTCTCTCAGAAGGATGGAATAATCATTGAGGGAAGCCATCCATTTATGACTGTTCTTCTGGCCATGAGATTATTGCTAGATGCTTGGATAATTGAAATCCTCCTATTTCTGAGATATTATTCATCTGTTCCCCGTTAATGATATGTTTCCCAGAATTCTCATAGAAAATCTTCTTTAGTTAAGGATATCTGTGATCATGTAGAAATATCACTTACCTTTCTACTTCCCTTGATGTTTATCTAATGGTTCTCTATCATGTATCTCCCACAGTTTCTTGTTGTTTCCTTATAGGAGCATATATCAATAATATATAGTACTCTGTTTATTTAATCATCATCTCTCTGTTAGTGGGTAGCATACTTTGTCTTCAGTCCTTTGGAATCATAATTAGTCATTCTATTGATTAGAGCTCTTCAGCTTTTTCAAGGTTGTCTGTCTTTACTTTGGTGTTATTACTTAAATTGTTGTATAGGTTGTGCTTACATATATTTTTGAATGTAGGCAATGTGTGAATTCTTTTTAGTGGGATGGGGGGAGGTGGGAATGAAAATATATTCTTGCTCTTTGGGGAAAAAAATCTAATTTAAAATACTATATAATGCTATTTCACGTCTTTTTTCCCTTATTTCTACTGAATAAGGTGTACCCTTCCAGAGCCAAAGTCCAGTCATAAATTCCAGTCTTATGAATCTTAGTGATACAGAAGAGATCAAATGTGTCCCCTTCCATTAGAATGTTTGGGTCACACAATTTCTTGCCCAAGCTGCATACATTTCTATATCTGAAGCCACAGGAGGTTTTCTTTTTAGCCACTATTTGTCATGGCAGTTAAGTTGCATAGTGGATAAAGCACTTCACATGGAAGGGAGAAGACTCATTTTCATAAGTTCAAATCTTGCCTCAGACACTGACTAGCTGTGTGACCCTGGGCAAGTTGCTTAATCCTGTTTGCCTCATTTCCTCATCTGCAAAATAAGTTGGAGAAGGAAACAGGAAACCACTAACATCTTTGCCAAAGTCACCCAGTCAGACATAACTGAACAATGCAACAATTTGTCATAATTTACTCGTTTTCTCGTTTGGTTTTCTCCCTTCTGTGCCATACCTGCTTCATACTTGCTACTAATTGACACCAAACTTGTCAGAGCAAATAGTGGGGTAGTTTGCTCTTTAGTTTAAAGACCTCCGGAATAGATCTGAAATCCTCTCCTTTCCCTCCTGGCCCCTGTTAGGTATATTCCATCCATTGCCAAAATTCCATCATTTTTATATTTCAAACTGTCATCCAGAAATACAAATCTCATTTTCAGACCCTGTCTTCTTAATCCATTGTTTAATTGGCAAAACCATTGTTCTCTCCTGAATCTCCCACTTTCATTTTATAGAAGATGAAACCAGTACAAAAACCTTGGCTTTTTTCATCCATTGGACTTAATCTTTAAATGCTTTTTAGATCCCCTCTGGTGGTATCTTTCTCCCTCTGAATTGCTAAAAGCAGATAGTGGTCATCAGATCATTGGGAAATTCTTTGTCGTGCCTTCAGAAACATTCCCCAAAGTATCAGTTGACTTAGTTGATGTTAGATCAGAAAATCATTCAGATGTTCAACAACCACTGCCATTTTTTAATTCACTCACCATTAATGGTTGATCTTTAATTTAATGGTGCCTGCAGATTTATATCATTCTTCCTTGGAGCACAAAAATCTATTCTTTTCCCAGATACCTTCCTTTATATTTATTTATTGCAGCATAATATGTATTTATATTCCTTTATAGGAAGAGGCTGAATATTTTGAATGTTCAGTGGTCCATTTTACCTTCCTGCCTTGTGTCACATTCTTATATTCCCTAACCATTTGACATGGGTAAAACTACTCCATGCCTCTTTACATTATCTTTTTTTTTGTTATCTCTTTAAAGTACACTCATTCAAGGAACCCCTCATTTTTCCTGATTGCATAGGTATTAGAAATGATTTCTGTCAGCCCTTTCTACTTCCTCCTCTACAATGGAAACCAAGTTGTCCCTTGGTAATACACAGATGTTACATGGAATTAACAGAAATCTGAATATTTTACTATCTCACAGATCACATCACAATATCTGTTGTTTTGCAGATATATGGCAGTTTCTTTTCTTTAGTCTAAAATGAACAGTGATGGATTTGCTGAATAGGTAGACTGAATAAGAAAAGCATTAAAAATCAATGATAAAGCTGATACAGTTCAAATTCATCTTAGTACTTGGGGATGGCAATCTGCTAACTATTCTTAGTCCTTATTAGAGCCATTTATGACATGTTTGTGATATATAGTTCCTCAATACTGGTATACAAATGTAATACCTAATTAACCATTTTCCACAGTATAGCATTTTCCTTGTTATTTTTAAAGATCTATGAATTTGCTGATTTAAAAATGCCCTAAAATGTTTGTATCTTTGTTGATGTATATGGATAAGTTGGTTGATTTTTGTTTTTAATCTTGACTCATGAGCAGGATCGCTGGAAGGGAAATATTTTGTAAACTGTAATAATTAATTTATGTGTGTTATTATTCTCATCACAACTATTGACTTTTTGCATTGGACCTATGATTTCTTTGTTAAAGGAATTCTCAGTATGGAAAATTCCTTTACCAATGATGTTTGATGACTGCTCTATAGCTTAAAGCATTATTATTATTTCCAAGTGCAAATGAGGAAATTTGCATCTTAGGGCAGACAGGGTTTTCAACTAGAACTAAAAATTCATTCTATGAAACAAATCTACATCTTTCAAATTGCCTTTCTTAAACTAGATCCCTCAAGTGAATAAATGATTCCCTTAGAATTAATTAGGCACTTTTGGAAGTACATTAACTCTTTCAGATCACAAAGGATACCATTTGGCAAATTACATCTAATTATTTTCCATAACAGGTCGCAAGGGGATCATTTAGTAAGAGTTAAAAGTTCTCAAACTCTCTAACTTGCTCTCTGAGGTGTCATTTATGCAGTGAGAGGCTTCAGCAGGGTTACATATTTATAATCAGTTATGAGTCCAGAATGAATTTAATCATGCTCAGTAATATTATACAGATTTGAATTTTTCCTTTCCTTCTCTATTTTTAATATTTCACCATTTCAAAATTGGATTCAAATAATTCAGAGTCTTTTAGGAGCTAAATTTTTCCCATACAAAGGTACAAATAAAAACAAGATTAACCATTTAACATCTAGGGATCTTGGGTTTTAACTTCAGTTTTTCCTGCTTGATTCTTTTCTCCCACTCCAACACCCCAAAAGTCAGAATATTCTCTGTTAGAAGCAGTTAAGAGATGGTTGTCTCTAATTCGCTATGATTTTGGCCACCAGAGGGCTCCCTATTCCTTTCATCTAATGTGAATCAGCCTTAGCTTTGCAGGGAATCTAAAATGTTCAAATTCATAATGGGTACCTATCTCACATATAAGGTGTCTTCCATTCACTGGCCACTACATACTTTGGTTAAAGCATGTTAACACATGTACAAAAGTGGAGTGCTCATCCTTGTTCTGGTGAATAAAAATAATGACCAGTTTACTCAATTTCTCTTAAATCTGTACCCAGAAAAACTGACCTTGAATATATATCATCCAAGTTAATCCATATTGACTCTATCCAAATCTAGCTCTCATTCATTAGTGACCCATATGTAATTCTTTTAAAAGAGTGAGTGCTCTTTTGATCTCTGGTATCAATGGGTATCAATAACTTCAAAGTAAAATGAACAACATGAAATAAAGGCAGAAAAAATATAAAGAACAGGTATCCACAAGTATGGGTTTAGGTAGAAAGGAACCAAAGGAATTCTCTGATGGTAACCTCCAGTCCGAGGTGCTATCAGGGGAAAGAAGTAGAGGGATCTGTAACAGCAAGGATCACAGCATTCACAGGAGAGTCTACTATATAGGTTCTTAGATATGATTTTCTAAAAGGAAAGCAATTTTTGAGAGGTCAACAATCTGCTTTAATAAAGCACATCTACCATTCACTTAGTTTAGGGGAAAAAGTCAGCACGTGAACTGCATAGAAAATACAGAGAAATAAAGATCAACAGACAGGGTTTTCAACTGTCTGACAGATCCAACTGTCTGACCATTACATACATACGTAGTTACAGGAGAGAGAAGCACCAACATCTGGGTATTCAAAGCTGGGGGCTCCTTAGTGGCTGTCCAGAGTCTCATCTGGCCAAACAAAAACTTCCAATGAGTAAACCCAAAAGTAAAACCTCACTGCATATTATTTATACACTTTTCAGAGCCAGAGGACATGACCCTCTGACTCAGTGCCTCAGTAGAAATTAATAAAAGGTATTGAGGCCTATTAATGGGCAGGGAAGATCTTTAACTCTTCCCCACACCCACCATTAACCTTACATTAACATTACAAGATTCTTCCCTTCTGTTCCTCTATTTGGAAAACCATATGACTGAGATATTCTTATATCAGGTTATAGTAGCTGAGTAACTTAGAATGAGAAGATTTTGATGTTGGAAGGGCCTTTAGAGATCTAAACCAATCCCTAAACTTTCCAGGTACAAGGTAGACAAGTGAAGCTTTCCAAATAAACTCTGCAGGCTGAGGCGCAAAGAAGTAAGTGATTTGTCCGTGATCACAATAGTTAATAAATTAGAGTTTGGATTCAAACCTGGATTTTTTGATTCCAAATAAAGTTGTCTCATATGCTGTATCTCAGAGTTACCTAGAGAAAGAAACGTATCTTACATTTTACTTTCTTCATTGGTTAGAATGCAATTCAGTAGACCTTATTATGTCCTATTGGGCGTTACCACATCCAAGTTCTTCCCTCTCACCCTCTTTAGAGGGGCAGTTTGACTTTGTTTGTTTCTGATCATAATTTCATGAATTCTTAGAATTTACTTTTGCCTGTTCTAGTCTGTAAGTACTCAAGAATCCAGGAAATGATCACAGGAGCACTTAACTGGGAATATACCTTCATGGCAGGAAGAACATAGAACTCCAAAACACGCTAGAGTTCTGAGCAGAAACAAAATGGAATAGGTTAATTTCAGTAGCTCAAGAAATTGAGGCTAAGACAAAACAGGAAATATGTAGCTCCCTTCTCAGCTCCCCTTCCCCCCCACATTTTACAGTGTGAGAGGGGGAGAATCTAGCTCTGAAACAAAGTCCCAAATCAGGGACTGAGGAAAAAAAGACAGGAATAAATAGAATAAATGAGCCTGGAAAAGTTGTGTAGCTCCATTACAGATATAAGCAGAGATGTGGAGGAATAAATGGGTTGGCCACAGTGATTATGAGTTTGTGGCACAAATGAAAAAAAAATGGAATGACAAGTGAAATGAAAAACTTAGGAGCAAAGAAATTCAATGAGAATAAATGAAGAGAAACCAGATGACCTTACCAAAGTAGCATACTCGGAATAGACCAAACGGAACTCAATGCATGAAAACATGAAAAGAAATATTAGAACAAAATCAAATTTGAAGAGAAAGAAAAAAAATGTAAGTTTTCTACTACCAGAACAACTAGCCTAGAAAACAGGTTGAGGAAAAAAGAATGAAAAATTATTAAACTTCCTGAAAACCATGAGAAAAAAAATCCTGAATACTGTATTTTGAGAAATCATAAATGAAAATTTCTCTTAATAGAACCTCAGAGTAAAGTGAAAATTCAAAGGAATGTCATTGATAAAATCAAGAAGGTCAAAGGAAAATGTTGCAACAAAGAAAGAGTCAAAGTACCAAGGAACTACAGTCAAAATCGCATGAAGACATTATAGCTAACGCTGTAAGAAAGAGAAAGGTTCTTGGGTCTATAACATATGAGCATGAAAAAAGAACAGTCAGAAATGACCTAATTGCTGTCTTCTAGTATTTGAATGGCTACCTTGTGGAAGAGGCATTAGACTTCTTCTGTTTGGCTGAAGAGTTTACATTAAACTCAACAAAAAATCATTAGAATATTTATGAATAAATGAACATTTCCTTAATATGATAAATAGTATTTATCTAAGGTGAAGAGCCAGCATTTCATATAATGGAGAAATGCTAGAACAGGAGGAGATAAATTATGATAATTGTGTAGTTCAAACTAGCATCTCCTCAAAGATCTGTATGTTTTTATTAAACAACTGAAGAGAACCCACCATATTTGTAGACAAAAAGAATCAGCAGTCAGATACGGAGGACAGAGAGGGGAATCGTAGAGTAAGGTTGAGGAGAAGGTAGAAGGAAATAGAATCCAAGGCACTGTGAAAGCAACTATTTTGCAAAAAAAAACTTGCAGAGGATACCTATTCCTCTGAGAGAAGAGGGAAGGAAAGGACAATGGATAAAGGAAACTTTTGAGATGTGGAAGAGGAAAGTTAATAGAGTTCAGGTTAGATAGCCTCAGTCTTCTAGATAATGTGTTCTCAAAATGAGCAACTCAGGATGAATTTGGAAGCTTGAAAATAATAGGAAAGATCTGTAACACTGGACATCAAAAAGTGATTTTTAAAATAAATTAATCTTTTAATTTTTGGATATGAGGTCAATATAGCATTTATGGAGTACCTCATGTTTCGGTTTTGTTTTTCTTCTTTAGAAGTATTTCTTAAGGGGAACCAGTCGATAACTGATGTTTTACCACTTCACCTGCACCATCAGGCTGATCTGTGATGTGCTTTTATATCATCTAACATTTATTGTCAATAATTGAAAAGCTTATTTAACATCCTACCTTTCTGAATTACATATTTCTAGAATTCATTATTTATAATTTCTGCACTTAAATGTGCATCAAGGAGAATAACTACATGAAGGGACTGATTAACTCAATTATACCACCCACACCTAGATAAAGTCTTTTTGACTACACAACTGAAGCATGGTGTTTCTAGAGAAAATAAAGCAATCTGTTCTCCATAAAACCATTATGTTCTTCTAGCTTGAAGAGCACTGTGCTTTTTTTAAAGAAAAAAATGACAAATAATTGATGTTTGAATCCTATGTAGTATAACATTTAACATTTTAGAGATAGAAATTTAGCATGTTAGATATAGAAATGTCTCTTGAATGTGACTTTTAAAGATGTCATCTCCATCCTTGTCATTAGTAATTTGAACTCTCCTCTTCCCTACTATCATTCCACAATTTGTTAAGTTCTTTCAATGAATGAAAGAGTATAAAACAAGAAGTTTGTTTAATGTTTACCATCTGCCAAGCACCAATCAATGTAGAAAGTAAATCTTGTCAGAGAAGTTCTAAATGGTAATTTCATCTATGCTGGGAACGCCTGATTGTAAAACTCTCTCTACCAAGACAAATCAGTAAGCTGCAATTTATTATTGGTTTTTTAGATGAAAATGGAGAACTGCCCTGAGAGATGAAATGGCTTACCTGGGGTTATGCAAGCAATATGCGTCAGAGGGGGAACTTTAACCAAGACCTTTGTGACTTAAGGGCCAATTGTCTATCCACTACATGACAACTTCCACAGATGATCACATAATATCAAAATCTCTTTGTATGCATGACTGTTCAATCTGTCTTGTTTTTGTTAGCTTACGTTTTGGAGTGTTTCACAATGTGAACTCAAAGAAAGAATTTTTAAAATATTATAATCCTCTTTTTCATCCTGAGAACCTGTATTCCCTCATGCCTTTTCTAATTCTGTATATTAAGAATCACAGAGTGAAGAATTTAATTCACCTATTACCCATGATTCACTGGGATTTAGATTTGACAATGCTCATAAGACATTTAAATTCCATTTCTGCACAAAGAAATCTACAAAAATTGCCAGTGCTAATCAACTTTGTTATAGGAGTCTCCTTGTGTTCTAGTTTTAAACATGACTAAGTAAATGAAATTGCTTTCCTTAGAGATAGGTAAAGATTTTTATTCTAACAAAATTAAGCATTATCACAGTTCTTCCTCCATTTGGATTACGAATCATCTCACATGCTTTCCTGAGTATAAATGAAATTTTCTGATCTATAGTGACTTCATTTAGTGAAACCTTTTCTCTTGGTCTCACTTTTGACTATGCTTATATGAAATGAGAGACTGAAGCAGTTATTTGGATTATGACTTAATTAAACTTAATTAAACTGTTCAGACAGTGGAGGAAGAATGGTTCTTGTTCAGACTATGATATGAAGCTGGTTGAAGGATTCATTGGCTTGGATCATCAATACTTATAGCTTGGACCTGCACCATGTAGAGTCAATGAAATAGCTACATATTTGAACAGGAGAAGAGTGGATTGGATTATCTTTAAGAAATTGTCTAGTACTTTAATGTCTCTGAGCTTCTTCGTGAAATAAAAGTCCACCTTTTCTAAACCAATAATTTTCTGGTCACACAGCATATTATAATGATATGATTTGCATATAAAGTCTTCACAAGAACAATTAGATTGCTTTATTCTCCACTCTCCCAGCTGTCCATGCCTGAATAAATTCCTAGTATACTGTACTAATCATATTAACTTCCACTCACAAATCTTCACTGTTCTAACTTTCTACTTATAAAAAGTATAAACTTCTTATCCTGGTTTTCATGGTGATTCATAATCTAGTTCTGTCCTTTCTTTCCAGTCTAATTTCATTTTGCTCTCTTCTAATGATGAATTCATCAGTTAATCAACAAACATTTATTAAGTACTTAGAGTGTGCCAGGTACTGTACTAAGCGCTAGTGATAAAAAGAAGAGCAAATACATGGACCCTATCCTCAAGGAGCTCACATAATAATGGGGCAGACCAAGTGTCCAAAGCTATATATATGCAAGATATAATCTAAGTGGATGGATGGTAATCTCATTGGGAAGGTACAAGATGATGGGAAGGGGAGGGATGACCAGGAAAGGCATCCTGCAGAAGGTAGGTTTTGAAATGAGTCTTGCAGGAATCCAGGGAAAACAAGAAGAAGAGGTAAGGAGGGAAAGAATTCTAGGCATGCAGATAGCCAGTCAAAAGACAGAGTACGGAGATGGAGCATCCTGTGTAAGAAATGCCAGGAAAGGCAGTGTAACAAAATGGTAGTATATGTGGAGTGGAATTAAGTATAAGAAGATGTGGAAGGGGATGATAGGGCAACTTATAAAGGGCTTTAAAAACAAAAATGATTTTTTATTTATGTGTGAAGTAAAGAGAGACTGTTAAGTTTATTGAGTAAGATGTGACATGATCAGACCTGCACTTTAGGAAAATCAGTTTGTTATTTAAATAGAAAATGGAGCAGGGAGATCAGTTAGATGCCTATTACAATATATTCAAGGCATGAAATGATTTGAGCCTGTATCAGGATGGTAGCTAAGTAAAAGGAGAAATGTTTAAAAGATATATTGTGGAAATATGAATGACTAGCTCTTCTCAGCAAAACAGTGATCCAAGACAATTCCAAAGGACTAATGATGAAACATACAATCCACCTCCAGAGAAAGAACTGATACTATCGGAATATAGAGTGAAGCTTGCTATTTTTTTACTTTCTTTATTTCTTTTTTATTCAAATCTTCTTGCACAAAATGACTAATATGGAAATGTTTTAGATGATTGTACATGTATAAACTATATTACATTGTTTATCATCTCAGTGAGGGGAAAAGGGAGGGAGGGAGAGAGAAAATTTAAAACAACTTTAAAAAATATATTTAAAAAGCTTTAATATGTGATTGAGGAAAATAAAATATATGTGAATGCATATATATATATATATGAAATGTTGATGACGATATGTGACAACAGATTGGATATATGGAGGGAATTAAAAAGAGTGTTGCAGGAATCCAGAGATGACACTGAGGTTGCAAGTCTGAGTGACTGTCACAGAAAAGTTAGGAAGAAGGGACAGTTTGGGAAGAAACAATAATTACTTTTTAGTATTGGACATGAGTTTGAAGTGTCTACCAGACATCCAGTTAAAGATGCCCAATAGATTGTGATTTGAGAATAGAGATCAAGAGAGAGGTTAGTGTTAAGATATATTGATCTTGGAATTATCTGTATAACTGAATTCATAGGTGATATTGAGATCACCAAGTGAAATGGCATACAGGGAAAAGGTCAAAGGACCTAGGAAAGATCCTTGGGTGGATACTTGAAGTTAGTGGGCACAATCTAGATGAAAATCCAGCAAAATGAACTTAAAAGAATTGTTCTGACAGCAAAAGGAGAACAAGGAAAGAGCAGTGTCACCAAAACTTGGAGAGGAAGGAGCATCCAAGAGGAAAGGGTGATCAATTCTGTCTGTGTATTAGGAGGTGGTGTTACTAAAAAAAGAGTAGGGAAAGAGAACAATTTTAGTTGAGTGATGAGGACTGAAGCTAGATTATAGAGGATTTAGAAGAAAGTGAAAGAATTGGAATTTAAAGCACCAAGTATACGTAACTTTCTTAAGGGGATTAGCTGAGAAGGAAAGGAGCTGTATAGATAGATCAATGGTTTCTTTTTTTCTTTTTAGTGTGTGGGAAAACATGGGCATGTTTGAAAGCAATAAGGAAGGTATCACTAGATGCAAAGAAATTGAATATTAAAGAGAGAGTGGAGCATTTAAGGGACAATTTGTGGGACAAGATGGAATGGGATCATAGTTGTGTATTGAAATGTTTGCTGTAGACAAGGAGAAGGGCTACTTCTTCAAAAGAGACAGTAGTAAAGGAGGAGATAATCAGGGAAGATATCTGAGTCATATGAGATGAGGAAGATGAAAAAAGAGGATGTTTTTGTCCACTGGCCACAATTTTTCAGTGAACTGTGAGGCAAGGTTCCCTGCTGAGGGGTGGAGGAGATACCTGAGGACTAATGAGAAGGTTTAGAATTGCCCCTGATGTGAAAGTGAGAGTGAATTGATTTAGTAGGTATAAAAGGATTGCACTAAGCACTCAGTGGAGATTATGTAACATGCATCTGTAGTGGATCCACTCCATGTAGTTTTGTGAATTTCCCCAGGTCTGTTCAACAACATAGACTAGGAATGAGGGTGGCTGATAGTGGGAGTAATACAGTGTTGGGGTTTGACAAAGCACGTTGGCAGTAGGATAAGGGACCGAGGGATTCAAGTACAGAGGTTAGTGTGAAGTTGAACTAACTCACCAAGCAGTTGAAATAAAAAAGGGAGGCAAATATAGCCAGTTCATAAAGGATGACTTGGGAAAGAACAGAGAGACAGAAGGATCACCGGGTTAGGGTACAGTTGTGGGAAAGATGAAATGATAAAATATCATTATCAGAAAAAGGAACGTTGGAATTCATGAACATGGAAAAGAAACACTTGTGATTGATGGCAGGATGAAAGCTATGCCCATTTATGGTTTCACCAAATGGGATCTACTCTTTTCCCCTTGCTCTACTGTGCTTTTTTTTTTCTGTACTTTTGCTCCATCTGCCTCCACCCATATGTTGGACTCTTCTCTACCCCCACCTCTACATTTTGCAGTCACTCCTTTCCTTTCAGGTGTTACTCAGGTGCCATATCATCTTGAATTTTCAGTGATACTCCCTACTGCCCCCTAGCAGAAAGTCATTTCTGTGTCCTCAGATTTCTCAAGGCACTGTCTTAGTCTGGGCTTTGAATCTACCACACTTTGTAATATATACTCTTCGCTGCATGCCTTATCTTTCCTGTTAGAGTATAAGCCATTCAAGTTTGACTGGATTAGAGGTGTCAGACATATGACCCTTGCTCCCAGATGCTGTGAGAACCAGATTAAAATGTAATTGGGAAATAGTGAACAAAATGAATAAAATTTAATAAAACATATATTATGTCATTTTCTAAGTTAATACATAGCTCACAAAGATCCTTACATGTGGTTTATTTTATTTTTATTTGTGACCTCTGTTTTTATTTGAGTTTAACACCACTGGGCTCTCTATCTGTACTGTTACTCCCAGCTCTAAAATCTATGATCCTCTGTTCAGAACGGCTATTTAAAGATAGTCTCAGTCCCTTCTAGATAAACCTAATCCAGGGGTGGTGACCCTGGGACCTTGAGGCAATGTGTGGCCCTCTAGATCCTCAACTGCAGCCCTTTGACTGAATCCAAACTTCATAGAATAAATCCCTTTAAGAAAAGGATTTGTTCTGTTAAACTTGGACTCAGTCAAAAGGTCACACCTAAGGACCTAGAAGGCCACACGTGGCTTTGAGGCCACAGATTCCTCATCCTTGGACCACCGCAATTCCTACAGGCTATTTTATTTTTTTACTGACATTCTTACTGTTCTTGAACTCTCCCCCATCCTGTTCCTTGATTAAAGATCTCATCTACATAATGTGTGATTTGATTTGACTCTCAGTTAAATTATAGAAGGTGGAGAGAATAATATTAAAGGAGAGAAAGCTTAGCACCTCAATTTATATCCTCAAAATAGGGAAAAGAAAAAAAAATTCCTCTTTTCCTAAAATGTTTGCTAGCCATGAAGGAGAATGCTAAAGATATCCCCTTTATGGTACAGTTTTAGTCTTTTCCAAGTAAAATTACACCATATTTAATTTTATCTCTGGAGACAAAATGTGTAATGATGACTTCTACCTTCAACTAGCTTTATCTCTCTAACTATGAGATCATCTGATTAAAAACTCATTAAAAAGGTATGCTATATTAATGTATTCAGCTCAAGACTGTTTTGATGGATACTTTGTCTCTGTCTTCCCCAGGTATTTTATGTAGTCTGTCTAAACAGCATGAATCACATTTAAAATTGCATCAACTTGTACCACCTCCAGTGTAACAAACTCAAGTCGAATTGATTTAGTCTCACTTCTAGCTCCCTAATCATTCAGAACATTTGAATGATTTTTTGGTTCAGTTTGGTTACTTCACTTTACAGAAGATTGGAGTCTAAGTTATAGAGAAAAGAGAAAGAGGTACCGTTTCCCAACAAACCATTCTTGTTTGTCATGAGGTCTTAGTGGGAGTAGAAGTCTCTTAGAGAAGAGGTAATTTTGGCTGAATAAATGAACAGGAATTAACCATTTTGAATATACAGTTCGTTTGCTGCAAAACAAATTATCTTAAGAAAATAAATTGCAATGAAACATTTTGTCAAGCTGTCTGGATTGTATCATTAAGCAACTGTTACCCATACATAGATTTACTCCTCTCTAAGAGTTTATGAATAACTGTTTGTTAATTTTCATAGTGTGATCATAACCTTAGAGATTTGTAATTGAAAGGGTTTCATCTAAACAGGGAAACTAAAAGCCAGAAAATACTTCCATATTGATTTAGGTTGTGGAGGGATTGACTGAATTCATAAAAATGGTCTTTTGGATCTAAAAATATATTTTCTCTTTTCAACTTCAATATGGACTTGATAATGAAAATACAAAGGCTGGGAGAAGACCTAGTTATGATCTACAAAGTAATATTTGTTGTTAACCATTGTCAAAAAAAAAAGGTATCTTTAGATAAACTGGGCAAACATTTCTATTAAGCCAGGGAAAGAACTTTACACTTTGATACAAAGATGGGTAAGACAAGCCTCTATTCTTGATCATCTTTTGATCTAAGATTCAAGGGGAAAAAAAGAGAAGTACTTGAATGATTAGAGCACATAGTAATAACAGATAAAGACTGTAAGAGAGTTTTTGCAGTTTAAAATGACTGCTCTCAGTTGGGAGGATCAAGGTTCACAAAGAAGTTGGTACTTGGGTTGGTCCATGAAAAATAGATTGGGTTTTGACAGCTTGATCCTGTTCTTTTTTTCTTCTTGATTACCAGTTGGTCATCTAGGAGCAAAAGGCAGTAGAGCTTTATGCTTGGGGAAATTCATGAACCTTTGGGCCCCAAAAGTGAGTTTGCATTTTGGATTACTTGGAAATTGGGAGCTTGGTCTTGCTCTGCCTCAGGGATGTATTTTTGCATTGTGCTCATCCTTGACCATCTTGGGGTTAGGTTTCGAGGCTGATGTTCACTGTCAATTCAGTCACAACTTAAGGAATTGCCCCTATTTACTTGCTCAGCTGACAGAATCCCTTGATTTTTATACTTTTGTATTGTTAGTGTTTGGAGCAATATGATATAGAAGCTGATGTTACGTATGCTCAGTAATATAATGATGATGAGCAGTATGACAAATAAGAATAGATAGATCTGTATTTATACAGGTTAAACAGTGCTTGCCTTGTATTATCACATTGGATTTTCACAACAACATTGGGAGGTAGGTGCTATTATTGTTCTCATTTTACAGATGATGAAACTGAGGCAAGACAGCTAAAGTGACCTGCCTAGGTTCATATAACTAGCAAATGTCTGAGGCTGGATTTGAACTCAGTTCTTCCTGAGTTCTCTTACCTATGCACCAAGATGCTTAAACCATATATATAAATATATATGTATATATATACATATATATGTATGTATATGCATACATATATACATATATAGATATCTATATCTATCTATCTATCTATCTATCTATCTATCTATCTATCTATCTATCTATCTATCTATCTATCTATCTATCTATATATCAGGAGGAGGAGGAGGTTATTGGCCTCATTGCCAAATGTAGAATATAAGGTTAAATGGGGAATTTGTGCAAAGCCTTGTAGGGTGTATTTTCCTAAACCAGAGGGTCTAGTTGCTGGTTGCTTTGCTGACCAGAAGCAGAAGGAAATAATATAATGTTATGCACTTTGAACATACGAATTGTATTCTTTTAAATTTCTTGTGATTAGGAAAGTTGTTTTTGTTTATAATCTATGGGTGCCTCATTGCAATTTAACCCCAAGGCTGAATTATTATACTGACCTTGGTTGGTCTGGCCCAGACTAGGGATACTCCTTCTATCTCCAACACTCTATCCTTCTATGTCACCCTTTCCAGATCACTCTTGCTGTACAATACTGCCCCTCATATCAGTTTCCCTCCATTCTCAAAAACCTGAGGACCTACGTCATAGAGTTCTGTTCAATCCCTTCCATCATACTTGGGAACTTCTATATAAAAATCAATATCTCCTTGTGTACTTTAGATTCCAAGTTGATTAACTTCCTAAACTCTCATGACCTATGAGTCATGAGGGATGCTCATACTATAAAAACTCCCCATCACATATGATTGTTCTACCTCCTTTATCTCAAACCCTGACATTTTTATTTCTTCTTATAATCTATTATCCTTTCATTCCTTCCTCTGCCTCATTTCCCCAGAAAACTATTTTCATCCTTTCTGTTACCTTCAGTCCCTCCATTCCACTCTATTCTCCAAACCCATCATACCTACTGTAGTTTTACTTTTTCTTCAAATTGTGACTACACGATTAATACATACATATGTACATACATATAGATGCACATATATACATACATACACACACATATACGCTTCTTACCTTTCCCTCTTGACTTATGACCACAGTACTCCGACATTCTCAGACATTCAACCTTCTGGATTCCAGCAGGGATGATCATACCGTAAAAACTCCCCATCACATATGATTGTTCTACCTCCTTTATCTCAAACCCTGACATTTTTATTTCTTCTTATAATCTATTATCCTTTCATTCCTTCCTCTGCCTCATTTCCCCAGAAAACTATTTTCATCCTTTCTGTTACCTTCAGTCCCTCCATTCCACTCTATTCTCCAAACCCATCATACCTACTGTAGTTTTACTTTTTCTTCAAATTGTGACTACACGATTAATACATACATATGTACATACATATAGATGCACATATATACATACACATATACGCTTCTTACCTTTCCCTCTTGACTTATGACCATAGTGCTCCGACATTCTCAGACATTCAACCTTCTGGATTCTCCTCTCCTCCTGCCCCTGTTGTACATTCATGTTAAATTCATTCTATTTCTTGTTATTGACTCTCAGCTGGGGCCTTATTACTGAACAGAAATCCTTTTATTCTTTCATAATTGTCATTCTATAACACTCTGTCCTCAATTCCCTTATCCTTTCTTCATTCCTCTTAGTTATTGACCTCAACTCCTACTTCAGTAAAAAAAAAAAAAATAGTCTTTTTTTCTTGAGCTTCCTCATTTCTTCTACTTCAAGCTCTATGCTATCTCCATTCTCTCTTCCTTTGCCATATTTTCTGAAGAAAAGAAGGTTTTTTTTCCTTGTTGAGAATCTCTACTTATTTCCTCCATCCCACTATTTACTCTGGGAGCTTGTGCCTTCCTCATTCTTATCTTGCCTTGCCACTGGCTTCTTCTTTGCTGCCCATAATTATGCAAAGACTAAGCCCCCCTCTTTCTTGATCACTCTGCATCTGTTGATCATAATTTACTCATGGATAGTAACTAACTACTCACTTGGCTGCTTTCCTCTCCAGATTCCATCAGCTTCATTAGGTTCAGTTATCACCAGACATAGAAAACTCCCAAATCTACATATTTAACCCCAGTTTCTCACCTTAGCCATAATCCTGCAATGCCAATTTTGTCTGATGAGTATTTGCTTCTACATGTCCAACTGGTATTTGCAATTAAATGTGTCCAAAGCAGAGGTCAATATCTTTCCCCATAACTCAGTCTCTACTCCAATTTTCTCTATTTCCATTGAGGGTACTACCATATTCCCAATGATCCAGGTCTGTAATCTTGATGTCATCTTGGATTCTTTTTTCTCCCTCTCCCCTCCATTCAATTCATTCTACCTGCATATCACCTCTAGTATTTGATCTTACCCTTCATTCAATCACCATTCTTGCTCTTATCTTCTCTGACCAGAATTATTGTAACAGTCTAATTTGTTTCATTAATCACATTCCCTTTCCTCTCTGATACATTTTCCACACATATATATGTTGTCATGTGATGGTATGATCAGCTACCTTTAGATAATAAACCCAATTGAAATGGTTAGAGCTATATCTCTTTTTTTCCTATTGAAGCTCCTGTATAAAGTCTTCCTTTCATTTTAGCCCATCCTCCACTGGTAGCTATAGACATAGCTGTCAACTTATAAAAAACACAAGAGATTCTCTAAATGGCATTTGTTTAACACTGTTAAGGGTCATAGCAAAACTCCTTTATTACATATTTTAGTGCTTTTATTTGTGCCAAGTTGATTAGGCAAATCATACTGTCATTGAAAATGGGGGGGAAATAGGTAAGTCAGATGGAAGAACAGTTCTCCCTGCTTTCTCCCCACCCTCTTATCCAGAGGAAATAAGCTTCATTTGGACATTGTAGTTATTTAAATGCAAAATATTGTTTGTCCTTTGTATGGGCAAGCCAACTATATATTTATTAATCTCTGAGAAGCAGCTTCTGTCTTCTCTGAAATCAACAAAATCTCCTGCATCCTCCAGCCCCCACTTACAATTCCATTCAATGACTTGAATCCGAGTGGGCAGTATAAGCCTCTCTTGCACTGAATGGAGCCTATTTTATTCTTCATTAAACAGTCGCTTGTGTGCAATAATTTTGATTTTACAGGGTGTCTCATTTAATTATATTATCCTGATCTTACACACTTGAATATATATTGAGGATAGGGTAATATTTGAACTACAATGTTCAAGTTATGATCCTCCTCTCATATCTCCAGACTGCACAGAGACTTCCAATTCATTATTTGCTCCATAAGTGAAGATATGTCATTGTCCTGAATGAAGTTACAGGCATAAAGCATCATGAATGCAGCTGAAAGTCATTTGCTTGGGTATTTTATCATAAAGGGTAGGTGTTTACATGAGTCTTATGAACATTATAGATACTGCATCAGAACACAAAGCAAACTTGGCAACCCTGAGGGTTTATATGAGAAAAAGAAATTCCATGTGCAAAAATGTTTATTTCCTCCACATGTTGTACTCAGAAATCAATATTAAGAAATTGAATTCAATCAAAATTCTATACAAGAGCAAGCTGTGTACTCAGTGACTCAGAATCAGTATTCTGCGTTATATGCCTTTCTAATCTATTCCACCGTTTGCTCCCTCCAAAAACCCACGTCTTCTTGGAATCAAGGCAGAATCCTCCAATCCTTTCACTCTCTTAATCAATGAAACACATTTCTTCCTGTTGTTTCTTGGGTAATTCTCACAGAATGCTTTCAAAAAAAGACAAGGAGGTTTTTGAAGCAATATCTAGATTTTTTTCCCTGCTTGTCAGGAATTCATGCAATGGCTGAAACACTAATACCTATGAATTTGCCAGGATCCAAAAAAGTTTTAAATGTGGTTTTATTCCCTGTATTATTTGAGTCAAAACATAAACTATATTTACATTTACATGGATATCTATACCTAGATATTTCTGTCTTCACTATCTTAGGGAATGAGCAAATTCTTAAAATCTATTACATGATCCAAACTAAGTGAGCAAGCAGGACTTGTTTTCTTGTATTATAATGAAAAAAATAATCAATTAAATTCTCCTAAGAGAGAAAGACTTGTTCCTCTATTAACTTTGTTTACTCCCCTACTGCACGTCTCCCACCACTGGGTGCTGATGAAAGCTGTCTGATCAGTTGATTGAATTTGATTGACTAGAATGAAATCATTCTCCTGTAGGCAGGTGAAAGGACTTCAGTCAGGACCACTTTCTAGAATACAAAATCATTCATCATAAAAAAAAAAAAAGGAGCAGCAGCTGGCATGGCTGGCCAAATTGGGCTCATTAGTATTTATGTTATCAGCTTCCTGGTGACTCATGGAGTATTTTACAAAATTCAAAGATCACTTCTTGGACATGGTGAAAAAAAAAAGAAAATGAAGCTACAATGGAACCCCTTAAAAATAAAACTGGGTCAGTAGATAGAAAAGAGAAATTGAAAGCTATAGGGAAAGATTCAGCAGGGATGCTGTTTTTTTAATACCTAATATTCTCTACCACACACTCTGATACTGATGGAGTGACTCATTTCCTCAATAATATGTATTGGATACCACTTCCTCAGCAAGTAACACTCTGCACTTCATTTGTACAAGAAACGGGTGCAAAGAAGGCATGGGGTGAAGAGGTGACAAATCTTTCTCAACCCCTATGATTTAAAACCACTGTCTTTGGCGTAGATCTCCACTTTCTAAAACACGTCACAAAAAAGCAATATTAGACTCTGTCTTTATCATTTTCAACTGCTCAGGAGCACTAATATTCCCTAGTAACACCAAAAAGAATTTAGTGTATTAGAAAACAACATAAACCTGGACAATAGTTTAAGTGCTAGGTCTTGATAATAGGACAGGCGATAAATAATTGAACTGAACTGCAAAAGACAGAAAAGTAAACCAGGAAGTGGAAATGTTTGTGCTCCCAAACTGCCACAGATAATCCCTATCAAAGGAATGAAAAATTTCCATGACAGCTGATGTGTCAATTTTAACATAATTTAAAGCTAAATGATTTGGAGATAGGAGAGGGGCATAAAACAGTGAGGACAGTCCTTCAAAATACATGAGCAATTATTGTTAATAGATAGTTTGCTCTGCAAAGTTTCTCATGTCCATCCCATTTAATTTGTCAGGCATTTATTAAGAACCTACTATGTCTAAACCATTGGCTAAAAACTGGAGATACAAAGATTAAAATCAAAACAGTTATAATTTTCAAGATGCTGGGGGTGTGGTGGGGTGGGAAAGGGAAGGATATAATTAAAACATGGATGTAAATGGATAAAAAAAATTATACAAAGTCATTCACAATAACTTAAAGTGGTTGAGAATATTAGCAGCTGAAGGGATAAAGACTATATTAGGAAGTAACACCTGATCTATGTTTTGAAAAAAGCTGGGGTTTGGGAGACAGAGGTGATCACCAATTTTTGGCCATTATTCTATTCTGAAACACAGCCATCCCAAGAGACCAGAATTACTCTAAATGGTGAAGGGGGAAATTAACCTAAACACAAATAGATACAATAATCATACCTCATTCAAAGAATTTTGAAAGACTAGTTGCTATCCTATTTGAAATACAAATTTCTAATAAGCAGAGAGTTGAGGTAAAAAACTGAAAGCAAAGGATGTGAAGCAATATTTTCAGTGCCTCCCTTCTTTAATTCTAAAGAATTAGTATGCTCAAATGAACTGGAACATGTAGAGACCAGAATGTTATCAAAGACAAAATAATATGTTTGAATTTGTCTCTACTTAGCATTAATCCACCAAAATTTTAGAACAATATTTTAGAGATGTCATGGCATGGCACATTTATAACCCCTATACTATATTGAACAAAAAACTATAAAGATGTAGAGAAGAAAAGAAAACTATAGGGGAGCAGTAGAACATGTCATCCCAATCAGACTTTCAACTAATAAAATTGTCCTGAAGGTACAAGAGTTGAAGATATAAGTCTTCAAGAGTTGATCCTACATCGTAACACTTTTATTCAACTATAATAAATAGATATAAAAATTTTCATTTACTTGTGCAACAACTGACCAAATGTTAAGCATAAAATGACAGGGTGTCCCAGAACCATTTCTGTTTGAGCTTTGTCAGAAAAGAAAGAAAGAAAAGAACAAGAAATACTGTCACTAATAATAATACTCCTGCGTAGGAAGGGCTTTGAGATTTACCAACTGCTTTTCTCACAGTTCTGTGAAGCAGTTAAATATCCATCCAGAAGCTCTTCTAGGCACTTTCAGGGACCCTGGAACCTAGGTGGGCTTAGAAGCACCCCATCAAGTAGGACTTAACTGTTGCAAAAGTTAGCCCTCGTCTAAGGTCACCATGAGTGAGTCAGGAGATCTCTAGAATAGGAAATTGATTTTACATTTTTGTAGGAGTTCTGACTTGTTTGGCATAGGATACAGAATCAAAACTCATTTTCCCAGGATGCTGCTTCCCCTTTCTTAGTGTTTAATGGAAGTTGATCAGCATTCCAGTAATCTCAAAAACAACTGGCTCTCTTTGGTCTTAGAAGATCCATTTAAGAGGCAATCTAATACTGGGAGAGGGATGCTGTACCTGGAATTTGGAGACATGGCCTTTGTCCTAGCTCGGCCACTTTCTAGCTATGTGACCCTGGGTGAGTAAATCCTTGTCTTACATTCTCATTTTCCTTATTTGCAAGATAACAATAATGTCATTTAAAACTGCACTATTGGGTTGCAATAAAAACAATGCTACATAAATATGTACCATCATTACTCTCATATATCTTCTGCACTGACTTGCTATAGTATTGGTAACTCCTAGTGTAAGGATCACTCCCATGGGTTCAGGTATCATCTCCAGAAAGCCTCTATTCAAACTCAAATATTTACCTGGATCAAAAAGCAAAACCCTGAGGTAATTGGACAGAGGAAAGCAAGTTCAAAACAGAGCAGAGAAGGAAAGGTTAGTCAACAACTTGACACTAATTAAATGCTTAGGATGTTTCCAGCACTGTGCTAAGCACAGGGGGCATAAAGGAAGCTACACAAAGCAAAATATGAACCTTGTGCTCAAGGAGCACATGTGATAGTAGAGAAGACAGGGTCAAATAGCTTCATGGTGCATACAGGCTACATATAGTACAACCTGCTATTCAAAGACCATGACACTAATCTAGATGGGGGCAGGTATGATTGGAGAGGAAAGGAATTAAGGGTGGGAGGGTTGGCAAAGGCCTATTGCATGAGGTTGAATTTACATTGAGTCTTAAAAGAAACCAGAGAAGGCCAAGAGGAAGAAATGAAGAGAAAGAGAGTTCTAGGGATGGAGGAAAGCCAATGAAAATGTATGGAGTCAGGAGATGGAAGGTTTGTTCTGTACAAAGTACAGGAAGAGTGCCAATGAGCTGGTGGAGGAGAATGAAGTGTAAGAAGTCAAACAGAGAATGGTCTAGTTGATCCTGGATTGAGTAGTGAACTATTGTAATTCATTAAAGAAGGGGATGACATGATCAAACCTGCATTTAAGGACACTTTGGCATTTGGATCGAGGATAAATTAGAGTGGGGAGGAAATTAAGTCAGGTAGAACAAGTACTTGTAGCTATGGGACTGAAGAGAAGGGAACATATTTGATGAATGTTGTGAAGTTAGAAATAAGAAAACTTGGCAACAGAATGGTTATGTGGGGTGAGCAGATTTCACTGAGGTTAGCTGTATCAGAAAGGAGACGTGCAAGTGGTATCTTGAATTAGGATGTCTGGGAAATTAAGGAGCAGTGTGTGATGCTAACGTTTCTGTATTGTTGTTCAAGCCATGATTTTGGCTTTGTCTTTTACTGTATTTCTCTGTTTCTTAGCTCCTTTTCCCAGTGTGTGTGTGTGTGTGTGTGTGTGTGTGTGTGTGTGTGTGTGTGTGTGTGTGTGTGTGTGTCTTTTATCTTGTTTTGGGCTACATGGCTCAATAAAGTGCCGGACAAGGAGTCAGGAATGTCTGATTTCAAATCCAGCCTCAGGTTCTTATTAATGATAATTAATCAGTTTCCTCAACTCTAAAAGAGAGATCATAACACCTGCTTTCCAGGATTGTTGTGGGAATAAAATGAAGAAATATTTGTAAAGAAATTTGCAAACTTTTAAGTACTGTATAAATGCAAGCCGAAATTATTACTATTATTGAGAGTAACTATTTGAATATCGGTATTAAAGAAAAGTATGGGTCTCACACTGCATCCTAGGCCATCTCCAGCCTTCCTGATGAATATCAGGCCACTGGACCCAGATGGCTCAGGAGAAGAAGGTGAGGCTGGTGACCTTGCACAACTCCCCCTCACTCAAATCAAAGTCAACTGAAAGTCATGTCATCATCTTGATGTCATGGTCTTCTTCAATAACGAAGGACAAACACAAAAACAACAGTTTAATAGTGTTTTTATTCCGTTGTTTCAGTCATGTCCGACTCTTTATTTCCCCATTTGGAGTTTTCTTGGCAGATATACAGGAGTGGTTTGCCATTTCCTTTTCCAGCTCATTTTACAGATGAGGAAACTGAGGCAAAGAGGGGCAGGTGACTTGTCCAGAGCATATAGGTAGTACGTATCTGAGGCCAGATTCGAAGTAAGGAAGAGGAGTCATCCTGGAATCAGACTCTGCACTCTATCCACAGTGTCACCTAGTAGAAATTATTATCATTCTTGCCACTGTGACTTTGCCCAACATTTGCTCCCTTAGGAGCTCACTTCTTGATGCTAGTGCCCTCCCTCTTAAACTTTCTTCTTTGTAAATATCTTATTGACTTTATGTTTATTCTGCAAATGCTAATGTATATGGTTTCCTCAGTAATTTAGAAATGGGCTCCGTTTCGTTCTTTGTATTTGTATCTCCAATTCCTGAACATATCAGTCATGTAACAAATGTTTTAGGATTGATTGATGGTGCCTCACTTCCCCTGCTTTGCTGCCCCCTACTGAAACTCCACCACATTTCTGCTGCTTTAGTGAAGTTGACTGCTTTTATGAGTGAGATTGCTAGGAAGAACATGCCTCAGGTCTAGTCGAAGTGGTTTTTTATTGATTAGTCAGACTCATCAACCTCACAAGCACTGGAAAGACCATCTAGGTAGCCATTTTAGGTAGCAGTGTGAGACAATGGTGACTCGCTGTTCTTAACAGAAAGTATTCAGCACTTAAACTTCAGAGATTTCGGGTGACTGAATTCTCTTTCCTGCGTCATGGTATAAATAGTGTGTCCCAAGATTGTCATCATCTTCCATTGAGTGTTATTTTGAATTTGGGAAGCTACATCCACCTGGGAAGATGTATGAATTGATGTAGTGAACAGGAACAGAACTTTTGATTATCATCCTCATTATTATTACCAGCACTTATACAATCCTTTAAAATTTATAAAGTGCTTTACCTGTGTTAATTCTTTTGAATCTTCCAACAGCCCTGTGAATTATTGTTATCATTTCAGTTGTGTCCAACTATTTATGATCCCTTTTGGGTTTTCTGGGCAAAGATACTGGAGTGGTTTGCCATTTCCTTCTCCAGCTTATTTTACATATGAGGAAACTGAGGCAAACAGAGGTAAGCAACTTGCACACAGCTAGTAAGGGTCTCAAGCAGCATTTAAATGCAGTTCTTCCTGATCCAGGCCTGGTACTCTATACACCGTACCACTTAGCTGCTTCTTTATTATGTTTATTCAATAACACCATCATAAAGCCAATTTTGAAAGAATTAACAATTCTGATAAATGCAATTACCACCTATAATTCCAGAAGACCAGTAAATAAGCATCCTGTCTACCTCTTGACAGAGAAGTGATAGACTCGGGATAAAGAATGAAACATAAATGTTAAGACATGGCCAATGCATAATTGTTGTTGTTGTTTTTTTTTTTGCTTAACTATATTTTTATCAACATTTCGTTTTTCATTTTTTCATAGGTGGCATGATGGATTGAGTGCTGGACACTTACTAGTTATGTGACCCTGGGCAAGTCACTTAAACTTCAGTTTTCTTATCTTTAAAATGAGAATAATAATAGCATGTACTTCCCAGGGGTTGTTGTGGGGATTAAATGAAATAAAAATTGCAAAATGATTAGCACAGTGCCTGTCACATAGTATTATATCTATCTATCTATCTATCTATCTATCTATCTATCTATCTATCTATCTATCTATCTATCTATATGTATATGTGATAGGTATTATCGTTAATATCATCACCATCATCATTAAATATTGGGTATATGGGATAAGGAAAAAATAAATGCTGTTCATTAAAAAAATGAAACTTAAGAAACAAGGTGACAGATCTAAATTTGAAGTTCTAATTCTAAGTTCTATTGTCCTAACAAAGTGAAGGCATATTTTAAATGGTAGATATATTAATACATCTATCAGTGTAATACCCAGTCTTTTCTTGTGTCACTGTAATTCAGTATTTTCCAATAAAGCTAGATGTAATATATGATAACCCATTCAAATTCTAAAAATTTAGAGCTGGAATTAAATATTTATTGACATTAATAGCCAAAATTGATTTCACAGGCTGCTTTTAATGTCCTGGGTATTGGGTCATGGCATAAATAAGAGACTTAAAGTCTCTGTCTTCCCATCCTGAGCCCAATTGCTACCAGTACTTACTGAAAATTACCATATTGACAGCTATGTTATTTTCTGTGAGCATAGGTCCTATATTCCAGGAATCTTTAACCAGCAGAAGGTCTCATTTTTATCAGATTCATTAGAAGAGCAGCACATAAATCTGTGTGCTAGGAGCTTGTAAGTTACAACATGTTCTCCTGTATGAAAGGAACATTCAGGTAGCAGCAGTAATGAGATTCTGTAACAACCCTGCTAAATAAATCGCCAAGGCCAAAGACCTCCTCTTCATACAAACCAACCAAACATCTTAAATATTCGCTCACTGGGATTCTTTTAACGACTCAAGAATGATTACTCTCTTTGAGAATCTAGACCACCTAGGCTTCTAAATAAATTATAAAGCCTACACAGAGACGCAGAACATACACTAATACATAGATGAGCTAGAAAGATTTGGCTTTTTGTCCTGACTAATAAGTATTCATTGTGTCAATCACAACTGAACGTTCCGGAGACCCCAGAGTACTATCTAAGACTAATTTTCAGATGAGTTGCTCATCAAATGCATACATATATGCATGCATGTTTACATTTTAAAATAGTGATTGCTTAAAACATTTTAAAATAAAATAATAGTTTTGTAACCTCTCATCGCCAGGAAGAAAGAAACCTGTTATTTCTGCAGCTTCTTTATTTCTGCTTTGATTTAACCACATACACAGGAAACACATATAAACAGGAAAACAAAGGTTAAAAATTGGAAAAATTCAGTCACATGACCCACAGGATGAAGGAATAGACATTTTTTTTCCAGTGCCGTTTAACTCAGAAAAAGTCGTCACCACCACCAGCAACAGAAATGAAGAGTGATGATATTCCATAGGCTGAACAATTAAAGCTTTTCATAAGATGGGAAAGCAAGGCTCAACAAACTCTCACTGTTACATTAACAGGGCAGAACAGTAATTCCTAGCAGTCACTTAGCACCCTCTTCCCTCCAGTTTAACCTCAGTACTCAGAGCAGGAGGCACAATTCAATCCTCTTGTGTTCTGGTATCTAGCAATTTCCCTACTGTTATGGTCTCTGCCAACACACCTGTTCCTGCTCTTACCCAGAATCCTGCACTAATTAGCAAGCCTCAGCTCTTCTCAGAAACTTAAGGAGACAAAGGATATAGAGGAAGGGAGGTTGGGTTCTGCCTGAGGAAACCACAAGGTAGCAGAAATTCTGCTAAGAATACCTGTCCACCCTCTCCCAAGACTGCAAAATATGATACGTACCCACTCAGCCTAGTCCAAGAAATAAAGAATTGAGGAAATTAGGATAGGAAGTTTCATTGGGTCTGAAGGAAAGGACGAGAGGTTGCTAGTGCTAGGAACCCAGGTTAATGAAATGAACTACCCACCTCTGTAAACTGGTGCGATTATGTCTCTTCTTACTAGCAATGCTTGTGGGTTTTTGAAAAAAAATTTTTCAACATTTACTTTTGGTTTTGTGTATGTGTGTGGCTTCTGTTTATGTTGTGGCAGTCACTGTATATATTCTTTATGATTCTGCTTACTACATTCTGCATTAGTTTAGTTTAGTGTTACGGTGACAGAAGTATTTAGTTTCCGTAGTTCTCTATATTCGTTACATTCGACATTTCTTACAGATCAGTAATATTGTATTACATCTGTTTAGTTATTTCCCACTCAATGGGCCTCTATTTTGTTCCTAATTCTTTGCTACCATAGAAAAGGATTTTCCATAAATATTTTGGTGCATATGAAGACTTTTTTCTTATAAATGCTCACCTTAGAATACAAGCAGTCTAATGGAATCTCTGGGTCAAAGAATATGTACTTTTTTGGCATTTTACTGAACAATTCTGAATTACTTTGATAAATAGTTGTATTAATACACAGTTCTACCTTAACAATGCACTTGTCAATGTTGTTGTGTTCATCTTTCGTTGCCAAAGAAGACCATGCCATCAGAGAAATGATGACATGACTTGCACTTTGTTTTGAGTGAGAGAGGATTGTGCAATGTCACTAGCTTCACTTCTCCTCCAGAGTCATCTGAATCCAGTGAACAGATAATGTAACTATCTTCCAACCACCCATCCATTCTGACTATTTTCATATTTTGTCATATTTACCAATTTTCAGAATTTGAGGTAAAACCTTATGTTTCTTTTGAATTGCATTTCTGTTATTATAAGTGATTTGGATGATTCTTTTATGTAGTTATTAATAGTTTATAATTCTTCTTTTAATACCTGTTCACATCCTTTGAATACTTTTGGGGAATGACTTGATATGTGTGGGTTAATTTTTTATAATTTTGGATACTGAAACATTATTAGAGATATTTGATGAAAAAGTTTTTTTCTCCCATTCAACTGCTTTCCTTCTTATGCTAGGCACCTTATTTTTGTCTGTGAAAAGCCTTTGAGCTTCACATAATCAAAGTAATCTATTTTATCTTTTGTAATTTCCTCTATCTCTTGTTTGATTAAGAACATATATTCTACCCATATCTGTGAGAAATATATCATCTGCTTCTCTTCTAATTTTTCAAAATAACATGATCTTTAGTAATAAAGTTACATATCCATTTTGAATGTATTGTGATGTGTCATGTGAGATGTTAGTCTAAGCCTAACTTTTTCCAGACTGATTTCTGATTTTCTAAGTAGTTTTTATTAATGATCGGTTTTGCTATTTTTTCTTCTTCATCTTTTTCTTCCTTTCAGAAAAAAAAAAAGCCTGTTATTTAGGATGGGGAGAAATTATGAAAGTAACAGCTTACTTTATATAGCCCTTTAAGCTTTACAAATGCTTGTATAAATGTCATCTTATTATTTCCTTAAAACAACTCTGAAAGTAGATATAGTTTTAGAGCTGTTGAAATTGAGCGGGGTAGAGGTTAAGACTTGCTCAGGGTCACAGAGTTATTAAGTATCTGGGGCAGGATTAGAATTCATATGTCCCTGACTCCAGTTCAGATGGTCTATTCACTATGCCACTGAGCTGCCCACAGTGGAAATTTAGGTAAATTAAAACTAAAGATATCAGTAAAAATGTGTGTGTGTGTGTGTATGTGTGTGTGTGTCTGTGTATGAGAGAGAGAGTATATGTTATATGAATGACAAGTAACCAAAAGTCAAACATTCTGCTTCTCTTTGTACCAATTTCATTTATCCATGCACTGCCTTTCATCACTGTTTCTGATAAATTTTATATTCATTTTTTATTTCTTCTCTACAGCTTAACATCCTGCTTCTTACCATATTCTGCCTAACATGAACTCTCCAAATTTATGATCTCCTTATTGCCAAATCCAATGACATTTTCTCAATACTCATTCTCTTTTACCTTTCTGCAACCTTTGACACTGTTACCATCCTCTCCTCTTCAGTAGTGTTTTCTCTTTGGTTCCTTGGTACACCATTCTACTGGTTCTCTAAATCAGTATCTGAATACTCCTTCTTAGTTGTTTTTGTTGGATCTTCATCCAGAACACTCTCTCCAACCACAGGTGTGCTACATAGTTCTAAATTGGGGCCCTCTTCTCTTCTCCTTCTATACTACTTCACTTGGTGATCTTATAACCTTTATGGATTAAACCATCCATCTTTATGCTGACAATTCTCAAATCTACCTGTCATACCCCAACCTTTCTGCTTAACTACAATCTTTCATTTTCACCTGCCTTTCAAACATCTCCAATTAGACGTGTAATAGACATCTTAAACTCAATATATCCAAAACAGAATTCATTATCCCCCACCACCCAGCCCAACCCTGAAATCCTACCTTTCCTAGTAGAGGACAACAGCTTTTTCCCATTTCTCAATCTCACAGACTAGGAATTATCTTGTACTTGTCACTCTCTTGCCCCCTATATTTAATCTGTTGCCATGGTCTGTCAATTTCACCTATATGATATCTCTGGTATATGCCCCTTTCTCTCCTCTAACACTACCACCACCCTGGTGCCCTCTTATTACTTCATGTCTGGACTGTTACAGGAGCCTATTGGTACTTCAGCCTGTCTCAAATCTCTCTTTCTCTGATCCATCTTCCATTTAGCCACTAACGTGATTTTCCTAAAGCTCAGGTCCAACCGTGTCACCTCCCTACACCTCCCTATAGCCTCTAGGATCAAATAAAACAATCTTCTATTTAATGTTCAAAACACTTCATAACCTAGCCACCTCCTATCTTACACCTAATTGCAAGCACATGCTCTTCAAAGCAGTGATGTTGGCTTCCTTAATGCTCCACAAACAAGATACTTCGTTTTTGGCCCTGGACATTTTCTCTGCCTATCCATGTCTAGAATGTTCTGCCTCCTCATCTCCATTTACTGGCTTTCCTGGATTGTTCAAGTCCCAACTAAAATTCTGTTTTTTACTGGATGCCTTTGTCAATGTCTCTTAATTCTAGTCACTTTCCTCTGCTAATTATTTTCTAATCATCTTATATATAGCTTGTTTGTATATATTATCTCCTCCATTACATTATAAGTTCCTTGAGGGTGGGGACTATGTTTTGCTTCTTTTTGTATCACTAGAGCTTAGCACAGTGCCTGGAGCATAGTAAATGCTTAGTAAATGTTTAATAATGTATATAGCAGTATGAAAAATTCTGGAAGAGTTTAAAATTTTTGTTTTTCTATTTTTGTGGATAAGAACAATATTTATCAGCATTGTGACATGGCAGCTCATAAAAACTAACTTGAATATAGGGATACATTATTCATAAATTATATCAAATTGCTTACCATCTCAGGGACGGGAGAGGGGAAAGGAGGAAAGGAAGGAAAGAATTTGGAACTTAAAACTTTAAAAAAAGTTTAAAAATTGTTTTAACATGTACTTGGGGAAAACATTAAAATGTTATATTTTTAAAAATTGATGGTTTTCAGAATAAAGGATGTTATAGTAACAATGTGCCTTATTTTGAGCAGATCATATGTAAAGTATTATATTATTATTTAGAATGTATGTTATATATTATTACTATAGTTATATTTATGGTGGTATCATGCATAATATAATATATATTAAATATGTTAGTGTTATGTAGTATATAATATATTACGTTAGTGTTATATTATTTACCTTAAAGTGCTACATTGTTGATCTGGATTCTATTCAGAGGAGGGCTACAAGGATGGTGAGTGAAGGATTGGCTCAAGAATATGGCTGTGTTTAGCCTAAACGAAAAGATACTGATAGAGTGTTGATTGTTGCTTTGAAGGAAGTGAAGGGCTATAATGTAGAAAATGGATTAGCTTATTGGCTCAGTTTTACAGAATCAAGAAGAGTAAGTGGAAGTTGCAGAGAGGCTTAGGTAAAGAAAAACTTAGCTAACAATTAAAGACATCCAAAATTGGAATGAGTAGTCTGTCTTTCAACAAGTACCTATTAAGCACCTACTATGTTTTCAGTACTGTACTAGGTATTAGCCACAGAATGGAAAAAACAAAACAGTTCTTGACTACAAGGATCTTCCATTCTATTGCGAGTGGGAAAACAGCATACCCTGTAAAAAGGGAATACAAAATAAATACTGAGTAGTTTTGGAGTGGAAAGGAAGGCATTAATACTTGTGAGGTATCATGATAAGCTTCATGTAGGAAGTGGCACTTGGATCGAGCCATTTGGTATACAATGGGTTTGAAGTATCTATTGAACATCAAGTTGGGGATGTCTTTTTGGAAATGTTTTATTTACTTTATTTTAATTCATAGAATGAAATAAACATTTCTATAATGTAACATATTAAAAATAATTGCACATGAAACCACAAATTTATTATTTATAACTTTCTCTCCCTTTTAAATATATAATAAAGTTAACACGGAAATTTCCGGCCTACTCCTCCTCTTCTCAGAATATATCTATGGAGATGTCTTAAGGACAAAGGAGTGATTAAATCTGGGACTCATTTACATAGAGAGGATCATTTAAATTGGCCAAAAGTGTAATGGACTGCCTCAAAAATGGTGGGTGCATCCCCCTGGGGGTCTTCAAGCAGGGGCTAGACAATGACTTGTTGGGTTGTGGTGGAAATTACTTTTGTGTAGGTTGGAATAAGTGCCTTCTGAAGCCCCTTCTGACTCTCAGATTCTGTCATTCAGATTCTTTGACACATCTTGGCTCTGCTGTTTTCTCCTTCTGTACCTTTGAGCCAGTTCTCTTACCTTCTTCAGTTCTAATGTCCTAGATAACCTTTGATATCCCTTCCAATTCTAAATCTGTGATCTTCTGTGGAGGAATGGTACCCACTGTAGAAGAGGGCTAGTCTAAGCAGTAGGATGTTTCATGCAACGCGATGAAGGTAATGCATGAACCATTTCGATCTGGTTGTCTGCTCAGTGCCATTTTGTAAGCTGTAAATTTAAGAAAATTTGCAAAGATGGTGAATGAAGAATACAATGAAGTTAATTCCAACATCTACCACTCATAACTAAATACCTGAGCCCATTAATCAATATAGCATTGAGTGGGAAAAGACCAAAGGGAATTACATGGAACTAAGAATATAATATCCCCAGTGTTATTTCTCATTTTCTGAAAGAAATAGTTTGTTTTTTTCTCTAGGAGGAAAATTATCTAAACATCTTTCCATGATGAGGACAGTAGTCTCCTTGTAAAGAACAGAAGGTGTATCTGGCTGAGCCAAGCAAAGGTCCCGAAAAGTATCATTCTTATGGCTGTTTACTGATCTCATTAACAGCTCTCAGATTTATCACGCTTATCTGCTGTAAAAAATGTTCAGCTTCCCACCTTCTTCTCTTCCACTCCCACACTTGCCTCAGTGTCACCCTGTAATGAGCAAGTTACTTGGTCCTAGCATTCAATTTCGTCAGCAATCTATTTTTTTTTTTTTGCCACCATTGTAGCAGACTGAATTTGGCAAGCTGGGGGGACAGTTTTTAGCAAAGTTAGTTATGGTCCAAGCAGTAATTGCTCATGCATGTGTGGAATGGCTATGTTCCCCACAAGCTGGGTTTGACTCATTCCATCTGACACTTGCCTCTGCTGGCACAAGGACTGAAGATTACTGCAAGGTAACCACACATGAGCCAATATCTTGCCTTGACTTTCTGTGGAAATGGATGTGTGCTCCCAGATACACACTGCAGATTCTTTTATTCTCTATTTTAAATATAAACAAATGTTTTATAAGAGAAAACAACAGAAGTTATCCAACATAGAAAAAAATTATGTTCTGGTTTAGTCTGGAGTAAACAACTTGGTTTTCAACATTTAGAAAATCAGTTGCTTTATAGGTTCAAGAAATATGCAGAATAGATGTACAAAAATTAGACATTTTTAATTCGACAGTAATACTGTCCACTATGATACTATATACTATGCCATATAAGCTGACAGATGTGGAGACTGAGACAAGCATAGGTCAAGTAGCTTGCCCAGGCTCACGCAGCCAGTAAGTTTGAGGTCATATTGGAATTCAGGACTTCCTAATTTCACGTTTTTCTGTTCCAAGTCCAGTGATCTATCCATTGTTCCACCTAGATGAGAGCAAAATTTCTACTGAACGTTGAGATAAACCCAAAGATTGGGGTCTACATGATAGGGAACAATTTGGAGTATCAGATTGTACTAAAATCCAACTCCATCTCTCACCTTGGCTGTGTAATTCAGGACAAGTCATTTATCTTCTGTACCCTTGGCGTCTCTCTAAGACTATAAGTTGCCTAATGGTTGCAGACTTGTATTGTCAGAGGGAGACTCCAAGTAGAGAGCTTCTGGTAACACTGGAGTCATAATAACAGAAAAAACTCAAAGCAAATAATTTTTTTTTCATCCCCATCTGACCAATGTTTATTGAACAGCTGGCTTATCAATTTCTCTCTCTCCAGCATCTGACAATGTTGACCTTCTCTTTTTGTAACTCTCTCCTCTGGGATAGACTCTCACTAGTTAAGCCCCATATGTGTGATATTGAGTATCCTTCATGATTGTAGCAAATATGTTTGTTATGTCTTCCTATTTAGTGCCTCGGTTGACATTAATATTATTACACATTATCCAGAAACCACCTTCCAGCTTCTTGGGATTTTAATTAAAATTTCCAAATCTTTTTGCCAGTACTTTGAAACACAATGAGTTTTGCTAATATTTACAAAGTTTAGCCAATTTCACTGAAATTGTTTTTTTAAAGTCCTTCAGGATTCATCCGAGCCGTTGTTTTGTTTCAGTTTGACTGAATTAGACGTAAACTAAATATCAAGTTAATCTTAATACTTTTTCTGATGTTGGTGAAAATAAGTAAATTCTTATATAGTTTTTATGGTACAGATTGACAGTTGTACAATATTGAGTGCTGTTTTGTTCAGTGTAACTTGATTTAAAAAAGCCTTTACTGGCAGGTATAATGCCTGACTCTGCACATTCAAACACAAAGCAGTGACTGCCTTCAAGGAGCATACATACTACATCCATAAAATTTGATGGCTCTAATTTGGAATATTGGGACAGGAAGGTGATGAAGGGCCTGGAGTCAGGAAGACCTGAGTTCAAATGCAGCCTGAGATACTCACTAGCTGGGTGACCCTAGCCAAGGCACTTACCCATGTTTGCCTCTGTTTCCTCAACTGTAAAATGAGCTGAAGAAGGCAATGCCAAACTACTCCAGTATCTTTGCCAAGAAAACCCCAAACGGGGTCACACAAAGAGTTGTACATGACAAGTGAATGAATAACAATGACAAATTTGGAATAACAGAATGTCCAAGCTGGAAGAGAATTGTAGAGGATTTAATCTTTTAACTTTTACAGATGAGCAATGTAAAACCAAGAGAGATTATGGAATTTATTGAAGGGCAGATATGTATTTAGTGCCAAAGTGGAGCCCAAAAGCTTGGCCTTCTTATGACCCATACTTTTTCAGACACCTTTCTCTCTTTTCTAACAGCCAGCTGTACAACTAGATAACCTCTCTACAAGGGACTGTTTTGTTAGCTAAGGAAGGTTCTGGTCTGACTAAAGTAGGGAATCACTTGAAAGGTATTTGGAAAAATCTCCCTGAAAGGTTTAATTACTTTCATCTCAGATATCCCAGCAGTGTCATGGTTTCAAAAGCAATTGACTTATTTTTTATCCTTCCTTTTCTGTATGAGAAGAAAAATGGCATGGCCATTGTTCAGATTCAGGATCAGAGAATTCCTTTAAGATGTCAGGGTGGGTAAAATTATACCAAAGGGAGCCTGCAAACCTGTATAGTTGGATAACTTGTCTTAAAATCTCCCCTACCTATTGGTTCCATTAAAGGTTTTCTATGATTCTAGCCCAGGTGACTTTTAGGGATTTTGAGCCTGTCTTCCTTCAGTTCATATTTTTTTTCCCTTTTGTCTATTACTTATTATCTCTTCCTAGTACTGTGTTTAGTGGTTACAATGACAGCAAGTAGAGAGGGAAAGCCATTTGTTGTTCCTGTCTCCTCATTTTACAATGAGAAAACTGAGGGGCAGGGAGGTGGTACTTACTTGCCCAAGGTCATATGGCTAGCTAGTAGCAGAGCTTTGATCTGACTCACCTCCTAATGAGTTAACATTTTTGCTAAGCTGATTACATGAATTGGACTGTGGCATTTGACAATCAATTAATCCTTCAACAAGTACTTATTAAATGCTTACTGTGTGCCAGGCACTATGCGAAGCACTGGTGAAAAAGTCACTGACCTCAAATTCTTAAAATATTCTAATTTACATATGTAAGTATATCCATATATGTATGCATATGTATGTATATTCACATGTATCACGTAAAATGGATACAAGGCAATTTTGGCAGAGAGACCACTAGTAGATTTTTATCAAGAAAATGGTAATTGATCTGAATCTTGTAGGAAACCAGGCATTTGAAGAGATGGTTGTGAAGAGGGAGTATATTCTAGGCATGGAGACAGGAATGGAGATATATGTAAATGAAACTAAAAGCTGACCAGTATGGTTCATGGAGGAAAGGAATTTTAAGATTATTGGAAAGGTAAGACTAAGTTAGATACTGAAGAGAGAGAAATGCCAAAGAGGAGTTTATTTCTGGTTGTGAAGTAAATAAGAAACACTCAAAGTGTATGAAGTAGGTTGGTGACATAATCAGAATTGTGCTGTATAGAAAATACTTTGGTCAATGGTGGTAATGGATAAAGTGGGGAGAGGCTTGAGCCAAGGAGACCAGTTAGAAAGCTACTACAATAGTCGGGGTAAGAGGAGATGAGCACCAGAAGTAGGGTTGTGGTTAGGGTAAGTGGAAAGGTGGGGATATATTAAAAGATGTTACAGAGATAGCAATGGCAAAATTAAGTAAAACTTGACTAGAATTTACTTCTTTACTTCAAAACCTTGGTTTCCTTTCCTCTTTTCTTTCATGGTATTTTCTACACATGGACAGGCTTCCAAGAGTGAATAACACTAGTAAACTTGGCTTCCTTGGCACTTTTCTATTACAGCAGTAGAAGCCAAAGATAATCTTGTAAAAAGGGCTGAAAACAAATTGAATTGAGAACCACTAAAAACTTGATTCCATTGCTACAGTGGAAATATGGTTACATGTAATTGAATTTACAAATATTTTTACAGCCAGATCTGCTTATTACAAAATTACACTGAATGACAAGGATGAAGTCATTGTGTTTGACATATAGCCTGATGAATGGTATATTTGGAGACTCAGTTACTGGGTATGTGTAAGAATAAGCTCTCTTTATCTCTGTTAAGACCCAAGTAGATATTATTTTTCTAAATATATACATATAAATGTATACAGTGGAAAAATAAAACTCCAAGAGGATTATTTTTTTACCTCTTCAAGACTTAAGAGGATATGAAGCCAAAGGAATATGACTAATCCAATAGTAAAATTATCTCAGGTTGTTTATTTGAGTTCAGCATGCGTACATGCTTTCCTCAGCCAGACAAAAGCTTTATCCCTTGCTTTGATTTTATTTCCATCGTTTTTCTTATTTTAGCAGAGGTGGAGATGATCAATTATATTTTTCTATGGAGAAGGACATTGGTAAAGAATGCACCCAGCCTGACAAAGTCTTCTTCTTTTCATGTACAAACAGTTTACTTTAATTTAAAGACCAGAAACATTTTCCTCCTTGGTGCAGTAATGTATTTTGATTAGCACTTATCTTTAAGGACTGAGAGAGATTAGTGACTTTGCACACCCTCTATTCCCAAATAAAGGAGATTATGAAACTAAGTTGTTGTACTGTTTATTTAAAGAACCTCAAAAACCATTTTTCCCCAGCGTTTTTCAGGGCAGCAGACTGTTATCAGCAGAGATCAAGTCATTAGCTCACTTGGGAAGCAAGCAGTGAGGGAGGTTGGCTAAGCTTACCCCTTATGTTCTTAAAAATAAAAGACATTTTTATTTTACCCTCCACAGGGGCTTATCTTCATTTGCCTGTGAAGATGACAAATACCACTGACCACCACTGAAGCAGGAAAAAATAGCAGTTAAATCCCTCCCCTCCCAAGTCCACTCCCATCCCAATAAATTGGTTTGGCTTTGCAGACATTCAATTTTTTTCCTTGACTCATTTGGCTCAGCTTTGAAAGTCAGCAGACTTATTTTGAAGTATATGGGGTTGTTCATTTTGAGATACATGTTTCATACCTGTGGAAATTAAGTTACTAGCAAAGGAAAACTCATGCTGGAGTTTGACTTTATTAATAATGTGGGATGGTCTGGGCAGTCACCAGCAACTGAGTGATACTTGGCTTCCTCACATGAGTTATTAACATCACCTTTTACATGGATGGACATGATTGTGGCAGGGAGGCAGGCAGCAAGGATTGATTATTTAAGGATTTGTCAAGTGTTTTGAAAAAAATCAAGTGCCTCCTCCTAACCATGATTTTAATATTGTTTTGATGAACAAATGAATTTTGTATCATGTGATTTCACCATTATTTTGTATCAAAATAATTTGGTTACATTAGCACCTAATTTTGTTTTGATCTCACATCCAACTAGCATAAAATTGGGCATTCCACCTTTAATTTCACTCAGGTTTTTACTACTACTTCATGTGGAAATATATTGAAAGACATGTAATTTGTGATTTCATCAATATGGGGAACTCCCAACATGGGAATTCCTTCGATATGGCTTAAGTAGAAAAGTTCTAGGAAGTTGATAGAGGCACCTAGAGGTTAAATTACTCTTCAGTTAATGTCAATCAGCTGATTAGTGTCAAAGATGGATTTGAAATAGTGACTGTGTAGCTATGAGCCCATTGCCCTCTACATTGCAATCACTGCTGTCCAATACAGCATGATAATGGAAGAGGGGAAGCTAAGCATGTAAAGTCTGGATGAGGTTGGCAATTTGTGTTCTTGGTGTCACTGGCTGACAATGGGGTGATTATTGATGGAACCCATCATCATATTTACCTTGGTATTATTTCTCTTTGTCCCCTTATGTTTACTCTTCCTCAAACTTGTATTTAATTACTTTTCTGACCTTTGCCCTCTCCTACATTTGAAACTATTGGTAGAAAACCCGGCATTATTTAGTAGGGTCTAAAGAGGTTCCTAATTTCTAGTCTCTATGGACAGACTAAAGAGAGGAGAAAAATGTGATTATTTCATAACAAACTGAAAAGAAATCTTGATAGCCTTCCATGTTTTTTATGTTCCTAAACCAAGAACCTCTCATATGATTGTAGATTAGAGTTAGATAAGACTTTATATACCAACATTGAGCTCAATCTCTTTATTTTTATATATGAAGAAACTGAGGTACCAAAAGTTTAAGTGACTAGATGTTTGAGGTAGGATTTGATCTTCACTTTTCCTGAAGCTTTCTTTTTTTGCACATAAAACTGAAAATTTATTATGTAAAATTTTCCCCCAAAATTTATTAATTTGTTGTCAGTTTTCAGCAATGACTTCCATAAGTTTCAAATTTTCTCCCTTTTCTTCTCTGCTTCCTCCCCGAGAAAGCGTGCAATATTATATGGGCTCTACACATACATTCCTATTAAACACTGTTTCACAGTAGTCATGTTGCATAGAAGAATTAAAATGAATGGGAGAAACCATGAAAAAAACAAAACATAAAAGAAAAAATAGTCAGCTTCATTCTGTGTTCCAACTCTGTAGTTCTTTCTCTGGATGTGGAAGGCATTTTGCATCATGAGTCTTTTGGAAATGTTTTAGGTCCTTGCATTGCTGTGAAGAGCTAATTCTATCAAAAAACAGTTCTAGCACACTGTGGCTTTTACTGTGTATAATGTTCTCCTGGTTCTGCTTACTTCACTCAGCATAATTTTATATGTCTTTCCAGGTTTTTCTGAAGTCTGCCTATTCAGCATTTCTTATAATACTTCATTACATTCAAATACCACAACTTGTTCAGCCATTCCCCAATTGATAGGCATTCCTTTGATTTCCAGTCCTTGGCCACCAAAAAAAGAGCTGCTATAAATATTTTTGTATATATGGGTACTTTTCCCATTTTTATGATCTCCTTGGGATATAGCCCTAGAAGTGGTATTGCTAAGTCAAAGGGTATGTGTATTTTTATAGCCCTTTGGGCATAGTTCCAAATAGCTCACCAGTTCTGTTAGATCAGTTCACAGCTCCACCAACAATGAATTACTATTCCAACTCTCCCACATCTTCTCCAACATTTATTATTTTCTTGTTTTGCCATGTTAGTCAACCTGATAGGTATGATGTGGTACCTTAGAGTATTTGATTTGCATCTCTCTAATCAGTAGTGATTGAGAACATTTTTATATGAGTACAGATAGCTTTAATTTCTTCCTCTGAAAACTCTGTTCATATCCCTTGACCATTTATCAATAGGGCAATGACTTGTATTCTTGTAAATTTGACTCAGTTCTCTATGGAAATGAGGCCTTTATCACAGACACTAGTTGTAAAAATTCTTTCCCAGTTTTCTGCTTCCTCCCTAATGTTGGTTGCATTGATTTGCTTTGTGCAAAATTTTTTCAATTTCATGTAATCAAAGTTATTTATTTTGAATTTCATAATGTTCTCTCTCTCTCTCTCTTCTTTGATCATAAATTCCTCCATTCTCCATACATCTGACAAATAAACTATCCATTGCTCCACTGATTTGTTTATAGTATCAGCTTTATACCTACATTGTATACCTATTTGGCCTTTATTCTGGTATACGTTGTCAGGTGTTGGTCTATTCCCATTTCCCGCCAGTTCTCTCCATTCTTGTACAACAGTGAGTTCTTATCTCAGGACTTTGGGTCCTTGGGTTTATCAGACGTTGACTACTATAATTGTTGACTATTGTGTCTTCTGCACCTAACCTATTCCACTGATCTACCCCTTTATTTCTTGGCCAGTACCAAGTGGTTTTGATGATTGTTGCTTTATAATGCAACTAAAGATCTGGTATGGCTAAACCACCTTCCCTAACATTTCTTTTCATCAATTTCCTTGATATTCTGGACCTTTTTTTCTTCCACATGAATTTTGATACTATTTTTTCTACTTCTAGAAAATAACTTTTGTTAGTTTGATTGGTATGGCACTGAATAAGTAAATTAATCTAGGTAGAATTGTCATTTTTATTATATTAGCTCAGCCTACCCATGAGCTACTAATGTTTCTTTTTTCCAATTATTTAGATCAGACTTTATTTGTACAAAAAAGATATTTTCTAATTGTATTTATATAGTCCCTGGGTTTGTTTTGGCAGGTAGACTCCCAAATATTTTATATTGTCTACAACAACTTTAGATGGGATTTCTTTTTCTATCTCTTGCTGTTGGGCTTTGTTAGTTGAAGTTCTTTCCAAGTCTAGTGCCCTATCCCTTATATCAACTTGTCTTTCAGAGCATAAATTATTTTTATTTCTCTTCTTAGGTACATATATTTAAAATGGCACAAATGAACAAAAACTCCCCAAACTTCATCAACATTATGAGGTTCCCAAACATTCAGAGTTTTAAACTGCTTACACATTGAGGCACTGTCCTAAATTGTAACGATATGAAGAAAGGTGAAAATATCCCTTCTCTCAAGTAGCTTAAACTCAAATGGAGGAAATAACATGTAAAAATCTAGTCAAATAAAAGATATATACTATATTTGATATTCAAGGTCCTTCATAAGCTTGGCCCTTCCTATCATTTCATTTTTCTTATACCTTAATCCCCATCCCCACCACATATGCTGTGATGCAGTGGCACTTGATTCCTTGCTATTCCTTGAACACACCACTGCATCTTCATAGTCTGAGCATTTTTATTGACCATACCTAGAGGTCTGTTATTCTTCAGGAAGGCCTCCTGGCTTTCCTGGCTTCTTTTAATTTGCAACTAAAGTCCCACCTTCTTTGGGAAGCCTGGTCCAGTCCCCCTAATTCTAGTGATTTCCTTCTGTTGATTGATTCCACTTTATTCTGTAAATTGTTTGCTCATAGCTATTGGCATGCTGTCTCTGTGTGTGAGCTGGGAGTACCTTGAGGGCAGGCTTTCTTTCACATGTCACAAGTACTTAGCTCACTTAGGGTAAGGCAAGGCCCATTCATTGAATAGGCCTGTTTAAGAAGTAGCTAGGGCATGGCCCCTTTAATGAGGCCAAGGAAAAGAAAGATGTCAGGCTGGGTGGGAAACAGCAATAGTTACTATTGATAATCACTCTGAAGCTATGAAGGTCTGGAAGAACCCTTAGGCAGGGGCCCATTGGAGTCCCACTGTCAGAGTGCAGTAGGTTTAATGTTTTGGGAGACGACAGGACAGGAAGTACAGGAAGAAGAAAAGGAAGGGAAGGGAAGGGAAGGGAAGGGAGGAGGGGAGGGGAGGGAGCCAGTAAAACCCAAGTCAACTGGGCATCTTTTGGCCATCCAAATCTACTTTCCTTTGGAGAGAAGGAAGGGGAGGGGGGAGGCAGACAGGAGAGGAGAAGTTGAGTTACCCAGCTAGTTGGGGCCCCATTCAGCCAGCTGCATACACTCACAGGATTGTGTTCGTCCATCTCTAGTCATCCTGATGAATATCTGGTCACTGGATTCAGATGGCTCTGGAGGAGAAGTGAGGCTGGTGACCTGCACAGCCCTCCCTCACTCAGAACAAAGTCAAGTGCAAGTCATGTCATCATTTCTCTGATGGCATGGTCTTCTGCTGCAACGAGGGATGAACACAAAGCACTTAGCACCATGTCTTGTACATACTAGACTTTTAATGAATGTTTTTTGATAACTTGAGTAGGGAAAAGGTAATATGAATAGGGAATGTCCTAGTAACCAAGAAGACCAAGAAAGGCCTCCAGCAGAAGGTGGGATTCAAATAAAAACTTGAAAATGGAGAAACTAAGAGGAGGAGGTGAGAGGGCAGAATATTCTAGACAGGGGGAAGATACAAGGCAGAGGCATGGAGGTGAGAGATAAAAGGTCATGTTACATGAACTACAAGTATACAAGTGTTGCTGGGGCATAGAATGTGTTGTCATTAAAATATAATAGAATTGTAAAGCTAAAAATGAGCAAGTTTATGAAGAGCTTTAAACGCCAATCAGAAGACATTATATTTAATCTTGGAAGTCATTGGGAGCCACTGAAATTCATTGAGTAGGCATTGACAGTCAGACCTCTGCTTAAAAAAAATTTTTTTGGCAGTAGAATGGAGAAATGATTAGAGTGGGGAGGGATTTGAGGCAGAGATACCAGTTAGGAAGCTAGTATAATAGTATAGACAAAATCTTTTAAAAATGAAAATATATGGAAACAGAATAGAAAACTAATACTTTGAGATAACACAAGTGTGTATATGTTGAATGTGTACAATATAAATTTAACAAGTCTTATGAAAACTTTTTTTGTCTTCAAATATCTTAGTTACAAAGGGAAAAAAATCCCAATTGTAATGCAAGATCACAGTTGAAATTGACCAAGACAAGATCCAGAAATGCTTTTCCTCAAAGCTGAGTAGTCATAATCCTTTACTCACTAAATATGAAGACCCCCTTGATTGTGATGACTGAAGTAACCCTCCTGTTTCACCTCTGGTTGCTCCTGGTTATTATACCAAAGAAATATTGGATTTAAATGTCCTGAAAGCATTAACACAGCATCTAAGTTGCTAATTTACAACCAAGAGGAGTTTAGGCACTCTAAGAATTTGGCTTAACATTTTAATAAATAGATTGGATGGTTGAGTAGAGAGAGCACTTATGTTTGTTGATGATACCAGGTTGGCTGGGATTGCTTGTACTCTGGAGGGCAGGACTGGAATTGAAAATGATATAAACAACTTGGAGGAGTAGTTGGCCTGGAATGAGATGAATTTCAATAAGGGCATGTGAAATACTTTCTATTTAGGACAAGATAATTAATTCCACAAATGCTGTACAATTAGGAACTGGCTACGTGGAATATGGCATATGGAAGAACATTGCTGAGAGACAGAGTGGAACACATACTCATGCTGTGTCTGTCTGTGGCCAGACTAATGGACTGTGACAGATCTTAACCATTTATCTTGGCTGATCAATCTGGATCACTCTATGATAGATTTGACTATGGTGCATGTGACTGCCCAGATTGCCAAACAGGAAATAACTTTGTTGGGCCATGGTCTGTTTATTTTAAATATATGGACAGACATCTTTGTGAAGTCATGAAAGGGAATTGGCTTTGGAGAGAAAAATCAACCCTCATGTTATATAGTCAATCAAATCTTTGATTACTCACTGTTTACAAAGCCCTAGGAAGGAAGCAATGCTTTTTTCCCTTCTTTTTTGCACTAATGAGACATCGGTTGTTCTATGACTTCAGTTTGATTCAATAGACATTTGTTACACACCAGAATAAGCTGATCACTTGAAATTTTATCTCCATGTAGATTGACTCAGGTTTTCATAGTCAACACTTTTTCAACTCACCTTTATTTGCCTCTGTCCTCTGATTGGAGGGTGGAGCAATAAACCCCTCCCAAAACCTTTTATAGAGGGCTCAAAACATTCCAGGTAAATTCATTTTCCATAAGCAGTTCTGCTGTGACTTCATGGAACCATGAAACACTATACCCCCATATAGATTACCACCTGATATCCTGCCTTTCAGCTTCCTTTTGTGTTTTGTCTTTCTCTGTTAGATTGTCAGGTCCTTGAGGGTGGGGACTAGGTCTTTTTCTTATTTATATCCCCAACCATAGAATCTGGCACACAATATGAGCTTAATAAATGTTGTGTTTTTTTAATTGAATCTGCTGTATGCAAGACTGTACTAGATGTGGGGGAATATATAACTATCTTAGAGAGAATTTTCAGAAAATGATTGCTTTCCCTTCCTGCCATGCAAATCCTATTCCTTCATTCATCCCCCAAGGCTCACCTGAAAATCCCACTGCCTCAAGAAAACCTTCCTTGAATACCCTAGTGGTCCTGTCGTCTCTCCTCTCAAAAATCTATTATAGAAATTACATTTTCTATAATTCCCATCCTGGTTGGGTATGATTTTGTGTAGTATGCAACAAATCATTCTACATGATGTCTACAAATAATAGACTCTGTCTCTGTCCATCTCTCTCAACTAAAGATTAGCTCTCTCCACAACATTATGATGTCTCTCTCCTCTAATCCATTATGAAACTGGTAAATAAGAGAGATGGAGATAAATATAAGAAAGAGAGTGGGAGGAAAGGGGAGAAAAAGGGGAGGAAGGGGGAGAGGGAGGGAGGGAGAGAGGGAGGGGCAGAGAGAGAGAGAGAGAGAGAGAGAGAGAGAGAGAGAGAGAGAGAGAGAGAACATATGATGCAGTGGAAAAAGTGCTGAACTTGAGTGAGCACAATGTCTACACAAAACACATAATAGACTCTCTATTTCTGTCTCCATCTCTCTCATGGAAAGAATGTTGAACTTGGAGTCATAAGAATTTGATTCCTACCTGCTACTACCTGTGTAACCTTGCGCAAGACATTTAGTCTTCTTGGCTCTCTTTTCTGATCTGTAAAAATGAAGAGATCAGACTAAATGAAGTCAAAAGTCACTTCCATCTCTCCATCTTTTATCCTGTGATTCTACGAAATAGCTGTTGCTAATGACAATAATCTAGTGTTTCATGTTTTTGTCATGTCTTCCCAATTGAATTATTACTTCCTTGAAGATAAGAGACAGAGGCAGGTAGGTGGTACAGTGGATGCCTCTTTGCCTCAGTTTCCTTAAATGTAAAGTGGGGATAATAGCACCTATCTCCTAGGGTTATTGAGATCAAGAGAAATAGTATTTGTTAATAGAACAGCACCTGACATATAGTAGTCACTTAAAAGTTTTTTCCTTCCTTTCTTCCTTATCGTTCTGAATCCTTATGGTGCCCAGATTAGTTGGACATGGATTTTCCTAGTACTCAGCTTGTACTTGTTTGTTAATTGGTTAATGAGAAATAAAACTTCAGCCAAGCAATCATTCAAATGATAGCCACAGTTGTAAGAAAGGTCACTTATTGAACATTCCCTAGGAAAAGAATCATGAATTTATGATCATGCCTTTGAAAAGAATGGAGAATACCTTTAATAAATCAATGGATTCTTTAGATCCATTAACAAAGACACTTATTGTTTTCTTAAAGCTTTAAAAGGGGGCTCTTTCATCTTAAGGATTTTAGTGTTATCTGTAATATGTCAATACTTTATGGTCTCTGTTGGTGCAAGAAGTATCCATACTCTAATCAGAAGACTGATTTTCAATCTTTCTATAACATAATAGATGGTTTTCAACAGATTCTGTGGCCAAAAAGGAAAAAAAAATCACTCACTCCCACATATTCCCAGGGATACATCTAGTGATGAACTACTCCAAACTTCGCTAGGGTGTTCTCAAGAACACTAATGTGCAGTGGCCCCCTGAACTCCAACTTAAAGCTTTTCTAGCATGGTGGATTCTCTCCAACTTAAAGCTTTTCTAGCATGGTGGATTCTATCAGAACTCATCCTGCCCTCACAATCTTTAAGAATACAGAGACACCTCTATGCTTTAATGAAGCATCAGAGTAAGACTTTAGTAGGGGGAAAATTCTTTCAACTAATTAAATGACAACTGAAAGTCAATCTATCAACAAGCATTCATTAAGCACCAACTATATTTCAGGGACTTAGCATGGTTCAGGGTGATTGAAAGGAATTCCACATTAAGAAAAGTATCTGGCTATAAGTCTGTTGTTTTTTCTAATGTTGAGAATTAATGCTAACTATTATCTATATTTAACAGACACAGACATGACTCTGAATTGAGCTGTATAACTGAAATACTATAAAATGAATAAGGATTTCAGTTCTCAGTGAAAAATCTGCAAAGACTATTGGTTTATTGCTTTGTCACATATTCTGAAGTTTCTTGATAAACTCACTTTGGCCAACTTAGAGTAATTTTTTTACAGTGAGCTATATGAAAGGAACATTTTGCCCTATATTGGTAGAGAGAGGCAAGAGGAGTAAATAGAAAGATCCAACAGAACCATTTCTGTTTGCTACTCATGCACCCTTAGACTGTTCTCCCTATTTTATGTAATTATGTTAATTGAATGCCACTTGGTTGAATTCCTAGGCCATGGAAAGTGTGATTGTGGCAAATGTAAGTGTGAGGAAGGATGGTATGGTGAAGCTTGTCAATATCCAACTAATTGCAACCTTACAAAGAAAAAAAGTAACCAGATGTGTAAGAATTCTCAAGATACCATCTGTTCTAATGCAGGTAAGAATTTTATTTTTTCCTTATGAATATAATCTTTTCCCCCTGTTAACTTGAAGACTGTGCTAATTACGTTTTGAGTAAAATATTCAGCTTTGGGTCTTTTAATGGAAGTGTGTAGCTATGGAGAAATGCTGAAGCACTAAGTAAGAATGTATTTTCCTGAAATGAAATTCAGATAAATCAATAGGGAAAAAAAATGTCATCTTGCTGAAGCTCACAAGATTGACATTTACTCCAGCTGTTTCAAATGCCTTCTTCATGCAGGATATTCACTGAAAACAAAACCTCTGCAACGTTTTATGTAAATTGCCAAAGAGAAGTTTCAGTGCTGGATTAGATCTTTTAGCAGGGATTTATGTAAACTGACTTAATTATTTTCTATGATATAGTTGAAGAATCCTTTAGATTTCTACCTTAACAGCAATTGGATTTGTAGCCATCTCAGACTGATGCATGTTTCACCTGAGCTGGTTGTAAAACTCAGGGGAAAAACATAGTAACTACAAGAAGAGAGAGAGATGTAGATTTTTTTGTTTTGTTTTGACAAAAATACATCATAATGTTTAGAAGGCATTTGAAAACATTCCTCAGAGATTGATGAAAAAGCTGCTAAGACTCATTACCAAAACTGGATGACAGGAAACACTTGCAGTTCCTGCTGACTTGAATGGTCTTTACCAGAATAAACAAAATCATCCACCCTTTATCTCCCTGTGCTGACAGTATCATCAGTCAGAATCATGTGCTGGTCTTATGGAGAACAAAAGATGTGAAATCTTAAAGTGATGGTTTTTTCAGCACTTTGGGGGACCCGGGTGTATTGGCAGAACCCTTTCTGACTCATGATTGGGACCTAGTCACAGGATCTTTGATTCATACAAATTGTTTTGTGTGGATTATGCTGTGAAAAGGTACATGGCAGCTAAGTTTCTGATTATAACTAACAGATAGCCCTAGGGTCATGTCCAGAGTGAGTTGTCATTGGCTTAGGGAGGGAACTTCATTGGTCTTGGGTCATTTTGAATTGTCACTGACGTTCTCAAATATTTACCTTCAGCATTAATTCTAATTTGTTTCCAGTGGCTGGCTAGACTTTTCCACAGGTATGTCTCTACTGGAGTCTCAAATGTCACTTTATCATTTTCCTGTTAAAAACTATTTATTATCATTTTGTTACCAGAACCAACATTCTTCCAGTTAACTCATTACTTCCAAATTTTAGAATTTTTGTGTAAATGGAAAATGAACTGGAACAGCAAAGAAAAGACCAGGGTACAGATCTCACCTATTCTTTAATACCTGTATGACCTTGAAAATGTAATTTTACCACACTATACCTCAATATATTTATCTGGAAAATTATATCCAAGGTCCCTTATGCTCTCAAAACCTATAATGAATGAATGAATGAGCACTTTAGGTGCTTACTATCTACTTATTGTTTAGTCATGTTTTTCAGTCATGTCTGACTCTTTGTGACCCCTTTAGGGGGTTTTCTTTGCAAAGTTACTGGAGTGGTTTGCTGTTTTCTTCTCATTTTACAGATGAGGAAACTGAGGTAAATATATTATATGACTTGCCTGGGGTCACATAGCTAGTAAGGTCTGAGACCAGATTTGAACTCAGGAAGATGAAATCTAACTCCAGGCTTGGCACTCTGTGCTCTATGGTGCTATCTAGTGGCCCTGTGCCTTTCTCTAAACAAGTCTTGCACTATCTTGCTTTCATGTTTTTTGCACATGTTACTTTGAGAATTCCCTTCATCATATTCTAGATGGTATGTCTTCCATGTATCCCTAACAATTTTCTTTTCAGACTTCACATCTATCTAAGCTAGATATGACTTCTCCTTCCACAATACTGATTTTTTGTTATTTAATATATTAATGGGATTACACATGATTCTTATGTTTTAAACATACTTAGACATGCCAATATTTTTCTTCTTTTTTGTAATGAAATACTGTTCTTCATATTTACTTTGTTACTCACTATGAGAATTAATCTATCATCTAGATGTGAATAATAGTATTTATTTACTAGATGAATGGTTGGATGGATGGATAGAAGGATGGATGGATGGATGGATGGATGGATGGATGGATGGATGGATAGACAGACACAGAAATTTAGGTTGGGACATTACTGTAATTGCTTTGGGATATTATATCTTCTTGAAAGGAGGAAAGTGCAACATGACCATTCAGAATTGAGAAATACTAATCCTTTGCTTTAATGTTTTCAGGTACATGTCACTGTGGCAGATGTAAATGTGATAATTCAGAAGGAAATGGACTAGTTTATGGTAAATTTTGTGAGTGTGATGATCGAGAATGCATAGATGATGAAACTGAAGAAATGTGTGGGGGTATGTACATATAAAAACCTTCAAAATTACTGAAGTCTTCTGCCTTTCCATGCATTGTGCAATTCTCAGAATCTGTATTAAGGCTCATTTTATTTTTCAAGTCTATGAACTGTGAGTTATTAATTGTGTATGTGTTTATTTTTATAAACATTTCAACTGAGGGAGGGATAAACGAATGCATTTCAGCATAGGTGAGTACTGCTTAAAAGATATGTAAGGTTGATCCTAGCATAAAGATAGACACTCAAGCTAGATGAATTGGTCATTGAAACAACTGTCACATAAAATAAATTTTTGCCTTCATTTTTTTTCCCTCTCCTTGTCTCCTCTCCCACTTTAGATCTTTTCCTTCCTTTCTTCCCCTCTGTTCTTCCTGTCCCTTAATCTGAATAGGGTTCCCTAATGGTATTTCTTAGCTCTATAGGCACCACTCTAGACCAATATATGTACTTAATTTGGACTTGGCACAATATTTCAAGATAGGTACCTGGATAAAGCATGTGAACTTTGCTTTTCTACTTAGGTTTATTAGCCTAATGCTTTCTTTTTGTGCATCAATTGTTTACTTCTTGGGATAGTATTTGAACATGAGTGTGTGTGTGCGTGTGTGTGGGTGTGTGTGTGTGTGTTAGAGGGAGGAGAGGGAGGCAGGGAATGAGGAAGTGAGAGAGAGCATGAAACAGAGAGAGAGAGAGAGAGAGATCAGTTTCATTATTTCTGAGTAGTCTAGGACTTTGCCCACTGTATGAAGGATAGTATTGAATAGTGACAATACAAAATGGCAGAGGGGACAGAGGAGGTGATACCATATTAGAACAAGTAATTAGTAATACATGGTAATTGTAACAAGAATTAGTAATAAGTGTCCTTGTTTCCTCGGCTCTTTTCCCATTTAATTCCTGTGGTGAACCAGATGCTCTTCCTGTACCTCTGCTTCCTCCCTTCTCCTTGGTCTCTTCATGTCTCTCCCTCCCCCTAGGAAAAGTCCTTGTGTTCAGTTCTCAAGCTAGTGACCTAAACTGGCTGTAACCCAGGCATTCCTGTTCAAGGACCTAGTCTACATCCTTTGAACAGTTCAACAAATTTGCCCACACGAAATCACGTATTTGCAGTGTTACTGTTTCATTACAGCTCGTGAAGACAAAGGGGAAAAAGGAAACAAAAATGTTTGGGGGGGCAATAGCAATCTACTTGTACTTGAATATAATTGTCTCATCGATACCTAGTGAAATGTAGATGTGCATTTTTGCACATAAATTTATAATTTCCATTTGATTTATGTCATCGGTAATTATTTAGCCTTTGGCTCATGCATTCCATTATGGTAAATTATAATATAAACAATGTATAATTATATTTTATCATCTGTTTCATTACTGTTATTGTATACATACGTGTAATTTTTTTGAGGTTCATGAATGAAGGGCTTTGATTTTATATATCGTTCTTATTGATAGGCTACCCTTGTAGCTTTCATCTTGCCTCTTGTAGTTAAATAATGTCTTTTCTCCAGATAAGTTGTTTTGTTATATATGTTCCTAAAAGGATTGCAGCCAACACATGATTAGTGCTCATTTAGACTGACAAAATGGTGTGTTTGCTGGGCCTTTCCCTCCCATTGGCAGGCATGCTGTCTGATTAATAGGAGTATTGCCGACAGGGATATCCTGGACACCAATCCTGTCCTTTCTCCCACTTCCTACCCAACCTCCCCATTATCCATCTGCTCTCCCACCACCTGTCCAAGCTGTTATAATATAGAATTTAAAATGGTCTTACAAGTAGTTTTCTCTCAGTCCTGAGCTTTTGTGGGTTTTACAAATGTATTGATGGAAGATGGAAGGAGAGAGGATAGAGACCACATGGAAACAACTTTTAGAAAATGCAGACTATATGATTTTAAAAAAGAGTTGAATAAAAGTTGACAGACCAAAATAAATTGCCATCATATTTATAAGAAGAAAAATTCAAATTCTAGGAAAAGTTATACTGTCTTCTAATAAAATCCAAAGGATGGCTAGAGGTCTGCTACCTCAATATGTAGAAAAAATCTGGTGGAAATGATCACCGTCTTGGTTGGGGGAGTTAAAAACAGAAGAAAAATCATAAAAGCATGAAAGGGAAAATTAGTGAAAGGTTTCTTGGGCAGTCAGGAGTTTAGGGGAAGCTGAGCAAAAGTTAAAAGTGAGGTTGACATTAATAGCATCATGGACATAGAGCTGGAAGGGATCTTGGCAGTCCCAAGAAAGTTATCCAGTTCCTTAATTCTACAGATGAGGAAAAAGAGGCCCAGAGAGACAGATTTTAGAAAGTTATGTAGGTAATTACTGATGGAGCCCAGATGCAAATCCAAGTCCTCTGCCTCCCAATCCAACATCCACAGCATGCTGAACTTGGGCAACTGATTGGACATAACCTGGCCATATAGAATCTTTTGTTACTAGTTAATCTTCACTTAAATATAACATGCAGGAGGGAGCAAGAGTCCACATGGGTTGAAATGAACACTAAAGTTTGACTGAAAACCATTTTTCTACGTTGTAGAATACTATCCTGCCTAGCTAAGTAAAATCCTCACCAGTTCAGAATGGCCTGGTCACCAACAATATGTCTATGAGTTCATACCATGAGTAGTTTGAACCATTTTATTTGGTTCCAAAATTAGTGCTGGGAGACACTTGCTTGAAGGGTTACTTCAAGAAATGCTATGTAAGAAATGCTTCAGGAATTGATAAATTTGGCATGTTGATTTTAAGTTCAAAGACAGAATAATTTGCACAGTTCTTTGACTTTTTGTTACTTATATTTATCTTTTAATATTTCAGTTATGTGAGTATATGACTTGAAAAGGTTTTTTGCCTTGAATCATCTCCGTACAAGATTGCCTCCATTTTTCACTTGATTTGGGGACTGTAGATGAGGCCATGATGTATTGACATGTGTTCCATTGTCAGGAAATAAATTACCCTAACTGGGAAGTTATAGATATTATTTAATAATGCCATATATAAACATATAAGCACGCATATACAAATATGCCATATACATAAATGTGCATATATACATACATATATGTCACAAATGGCTAGGATGTTAATTCTGCTTTTAAAAATTGTTTTCTTTTTTTTCCTCCTCACTGTATAAAATTCATTTTGGGTAAAGGCCATGGAAAGTGTTACTGTGGAAACTGTTACTGTGAGGCTGGTTGGCATGGAGATAAATGTGAATTCCAGTGTGACATCACCCCCTGGGAGAGCAAGAGAAGATGTACATCTCCAGATGGCAAAATCTGCAGTAACAGAGGTGTGTCATTCATGTACTCTACTACAGAGATGAAAACAAAGCCAGTAATTGCTGATGAGACTTGTGTCTCCCCCCCTCCTTCCCTACATTCCCTTTCACGAGGAAGAATGTCTGCTTTTAAGTCATTCATATATGATGCAAATCAACATATACTCTGTATTTAATTTTCAGAGTTTTTTTTCCAATTTGACAAAAACGACACAGAGATAAGAAACTTCCTTTCATTATCTTAGTTTTGCTGAACAAGCAGTTAATGGGGACAATAATTTCTTTGGCCACTGTCCAGAACTGGCACAGTACAATTCAGAGGCAATTCATGGAGCTACTTCTGTTTAAATGTTGCTTGACTAACCAAAGTCTTCTATAGCATGAGTATCTAATTATCCTGAGAGCATTTAGAAAATGCTCTCCTCTTAATTATGGGGAGATTGAAAGCTTGAGTTGTATCCAGAGTGGATGTAGACTGATTTCACTTCTAGATATCAGCAGTGAGAATGAGATCCTAAACATGCTATGAATATATATAGAGAGAAACAAAGAAATATTAGGTTCCTATTATATTGGTGTTATTTTAGTAAATGAAGTTAGAAAGGTCTTGGGTAAGAAATATTTCTTTGTATATTATTAGAAATGAAAGACATATGGTAGGTGATACTCATCTAGATGGAGATTCTGCAGGATATTAGATGAAACATTTGAGAACATCTCTGCCTATCACCACTGTCATCTCATTCCTCTGCCTGCTGTGTACCTAGGGAAGTCTGACACACTTTACACTTCTTTTCCCTCATAATGCCATTATTAAAATGGTGATATTTTATCATATGGAGTTAAGAAAGGCAACAGAGCAGGAAACATACACACACATACCACACATACATGCACACACATATACAGAGAGAGAACATAAGTGGACACATTTACCATATTGTACTTTAAAGAATAGTGTGAAAATCATTTAAGCACTGTGCACAGCATTATGCATACAGGTAGAAAAACTGAGGTAGACTCCACTCTTGGGGACTTCGCATTCTAATTGGAGGAGACAATGTGTAAAAGAGAATTTGGCTTCAAGGAGGATAGAAAAGTCCAGGGTACATTGGCAGGGTACATGGCAAGGCTCTGACATTCTGGATTCTTGCATGATGGAGATATAGAAGAACAAATGTGACACATTTTGATGTAGCAAGACAAATGAAAATCTTATCTGTGCAAGATATGAACTTCAGAAAAAAACACACACATGCATACACACAATGCTCCATTTAATATTATGCAGATTTTTTTTTTCTGTCTGGATTTCACCTGCAAAAGGAGTCACCTTTTGCTTCTATGACTAAACACATTTTTCCTGCCTAAGTCTTTTCTTAGGCTATATAAAAACATATCATCACTATATACTGATGATTCATAACGCTGGAATAACAGTACTGCTGAACCTAACTATCATGGTACCTGCTAGTGAGGAGAATTACGCTTGATTGAGTAAGGACATGAGAAGTACTGTTATAGAGCAGAGGATTAAAGGGTGTAAGAGAGAGAAAGACCATTTTTCAGACCAGGCAGGTGTCATGATGTCAGTTTCATCTTCCACCTTTTATCTATCTCAGATGGGTACTTCCTGGCTTTATTATGTGACTGGAGACTAGATATGAAATGGGTTTTGGAGGCTGATGTACATATGAGAACTTCCCATAAAGCTAGTGCCTAGGAAACAGAGTGAAGAAGTGGCAGAGTTAGGATTTGAACCCAGAACATTGACTCCAAAGCAAATGCCCTTTGTGCTGTACTTCAGCTGCCTCATGAGCTTAATTATTCCTTTTCACCCATATATGCCCTTGTATAGTCTAAGGATGCTGGTGTGTGTGTGTGTGTGTATGTATACATACATGCTGTGTATGTATACATACATACACACACATATATAAAACAGGTGTTTTTATCTCCGCCCTAGAATTTAAACTGATTGTTTAACTCCTTCACATTTATTTAGTATTTATAGAAGTAGTAGATGAAAGAAGAAGATGAAACTTTGCATGAATTTTTCTTTACAAGAATGTTTCATATTCTTTGATTCGGTGCCTGTCAAAGTTTTTTGGGGACTCTTACTTTTTAGCCTGTCAAAGTTTTTTGGGGACTCTTACTTTTTAGCCTGTCAAAGTTTTTTGGGGACTCTTACTTTTTCAACCACTTTGTGGCTTTGTGCCATCTGCAAATTTGATGAAGATCTTTTCGATTACTCCATGTAAGTCTGTGAGAAGGTGTTGGGTAATTCCCTTTACTTCTCTGGGCCTCAGTTTCGTTACTGTAAAATGAGGGGATATACTAAATAACTTCTAATGTCTCTTTGAGCTCTAAGTCTGTGAACCTACTTAATGCTATTATGTTTACCATTGCCAGTCCAGGTATACATCCCTGTGGCTTTCCCCTGGATATCATCGTTCAATTGAACATTAAGCTATTAGAGAATAGTTCTGGGGTCAATAATCAACCTTATTGTAAATCTAATTGTGTTATCATCTATATCACGTCTCCAATTTTTTTTGCAAGACTCGAATGGGATACCTTAATAATGTTTTGCTGAAATCTACGCAAGCTATATTGACACCATTCCCCTGATCTACCAACTTAGTAACCCTACTTCTTTTAAAAAAAAAAGGAAATCAAATTAATCTGGAATGACATGTTCTTGCTAAAATCACTCTAATATTTGTAAATAATTCTTTCTAGAATTTTGACAAAAAAAAGAATTCAAAGTCAATTGCCATAGACTTTTTTTCTATTATTTTTGGGTTCTTTTGATTAAATTTTATTTTTATTTTGAGTTCCAAAATCCTTCTTTCCTTTAGCCCCTCCCTACCATTTGAGAAGGTAAAAAATACCATATCCATTATGTGTCTGTAATGCATGTTCTGAAAAAACACCCAGGAAAAATAAAGGAAAAATATGCTTCAAGTTATATGCTGATTCTGTTGTCAGTTTCCTGTCTGGAGGTGCCCCGCATTTCCTGTCATGTTCTTTGGAGTTGTGGTGTATCATTGTATTGATCAGAGTCACTGATTCTTTCACCATTGATTATCTTTGCAATATCACTGTTCTTGTTTAGATTATTCTCTTGGTTTTGCTCACTTCACTTTGTATCAGTTCATATAAGACCTCCCAGGTTTTTCTGAAATCACCCTCTTTGTCATTTCTTACAGTGTGATGGCATTCCATCATGTTAATATACCAAAAGTTTTTCATCCACTCCTCAGTTGATGGATATCCTTTTGCTTTCCAAAATTCTTTGCTACCACAAAAAAAGCTATTATTAATACTTTTATACACAAGTTCTTTTCCTTTTCCTTTGACCTCTTTGGTTTGTAGAGTCAAAGGATGGCGTGGTTTTTATAGTCCTTCAGGCATAGTTCCAAACTGTTCTCCAGAATACTTGGATTAGTCCACAACTCCATCAATGGTACATTAGTGTGCCAATTGTCCCATATCCTCTCCAGCATTTATCAGTTTCCTTTTCTGCTGTTAGCCAATCTCATAGGTATGAGGTAGTACCTCAGAATTGATTTAATTTGTATTTCTATCATTATCAGTGATTTAGAGCATTTTTTTAATATGATCAGTGATAGGTTTGATTTCCTCCTCTGAAAACTGCCTGTTTACATCCTTTGACTGTCATTTGAGAAATGGCTCTTGCTTTTAGAAATTTAGCTAGTTCTCTACATATTTGAGAAAGGAGAACTTCATCAGAGAAACCTGCTGAAATATTTTTCTTGTTTTTATTCTATTTTTGGCTATGTAAGGTTTTTTTGTAGAAAAACTTTTTAAGACTTATGTAAATAAAATTATTCATTTTTACCTCTTCTGATCCTCTCTTTTTCTTGTTTGGTCATGAACTCTTTTCCATCCATTGATATGATAGGTAACTTCTATGCTCCCCAGATTTGCCTATGATATCACCCTTTATGTCCAAATCATGTACCTATTTTAAGCTTTTCTTGATATATGATGTGGGATATTGATTGATGCCTAGTTTCTACCAGATTACACCTTTCCAAATTTTCCAGAATTTTTTTGTGTAATAGTAAGTTCCTGCTCCCATAGTTCTGATCTTTGGATTTATCAAATTCTGAGCCACTCTGCTTATTTGTTTCTTCACATTGTGAACCTAGTGTCTTCCATTGACACTACTCTATTTCTAATCTAATGCTAAATTGTTTTTAATGTAACCATTTTGTAATATAGTTTGAGATCTGGGACTGCTAGGCCCCCTTCCTTCACATTTTTTTAAAAAACTGAATCCCTTGTTAGTCTTGACTTTTATTTTTTCTATCTCTATAAAGCAATTCTTTCATGGTTTAATTGGTATGACACTTAATAAGTAAGTCAACGTATGTAGTATTTTAATTTTTATGATATTGACTTGACCTACCCATGAACAATTACTATTTCTTCAAATATTTAGATCTGTCTTGTGTGATGAATGCTTTATAACTATGTTCATATCGTTCCTCTGTGTGTCTTAGCAAATAGATTCACAAGTATTTTATAATGTCAATAATTATTTTAAATGGATTAGTTCTTTCTATTTCTTCTTGCTCGGTTTTGTTGATAAAACATGTAAATGCTAATGATTTCTATAGGTTTCTTTTATATCCTGCAACTGTGCTAAAGTTAATTGTTTTATTAGTTTTTTAATTGATTCTGAATGGTTCTCTAAGTATTCCATTATATTATTTGCAACGAGTGATAGTTTTGCTTCCTCATTGCCTGTACTTATTGCTTCAATTTTTTTTTGTTTCATTGCTATAGTTAGAATTTCTAGTACAGTATTGAATAATAATGGGGATAATGGACATCCTTGATTCATGACCCTGAGCTTACTGGAATGGCTTCTAGATTATCCCCGTTAGAGATAATGTTTGCTCCTTGGTTTCTAATCTATTCTTTATAAAATAGAATATTTACCTTCCCTAGTCTTGAGGTACTTTTGAGCTCCATGATCATGGAGAGAGCCAGAGCTCATGATACACATCTGTTAGTTCTTTTGGTATTCAAGGCTTCTTTCAGTCTCCAAAGATCATCTGTGCCAGGTGATTTGTTTTATCCATCCTGAATGTTAAGCATCTACTTTTGATCCTTCTATTTTCCACAATGGAGCTTAAAAACACACGCACACACAAATCAACAAATTTTGTTGTTGTTCTTAGCCATATTGGGCAGGTATTCCTGACTATGCTACACCTTTGCATTCAGCATCTGTTACCTATCATCATTCCTATGTTTTGTATTTTTATTTTTATTCTTTAAGTGGGTAGTGAGTTCTCTGAACATCCACCTTAGTTTCTACAGACAACTCTTCTTTTTCTTCCTCATTGGAATTGTTTCTCTTTGTGAGGAGACATCTGCCTTGCTCCTTGTAATCCTCATATACGCAGCCACCCACCTTTAAAAACTCAACTGTTTCATTTTATTGGTTAAGTTGAGTTGATCTACTGACTAATACATACCATGTTTTGTTTTGTTTTTCTCTTCACAGGAACATGTGTGTGTGGTGAATGCTCTTGCCATGATGTGGACCCAACAGGAGACTGGGGAGACATTCATGGGGACACCTGTGAATGTGATGAAAGAAATTGTAGATCAGTCTATGATAGATATTCTGATGACTTCTGTTCAGGTAAAATGCAGTTGTCCTTAAGTGGTTAGAATAGCCTCCTAATTTTTGTTTTAGAATAATGATATTATATGAACTCAGTCATGGTGTTAGTTTGGATTCTCAGTGGAACTGGGATGAATGTAGATTTCTCAGTAGTGGTAGTCTCTTTAGTAACCTTCTATTAGGTACTTAGCCATACCTTTGTGAAACTAGGCTTATACTATCAAAGTTAGTCTAATTGTTTGCTCTTTGAGAAGTCTCATAAGCTTCCTGGATCTTAATTTCCTTCTCTGTAAAAGGTGGGAGTTTTACTAAGTGATATCTAAAATCACCTATAGTTCAGAAAATCCATGGCACAAATAGCTTGTTTCAGAGACCCAAGAGTAGAAGGTATTCCTTGTTCTACTGTTCACATTTATTTATACTTATTTTTGTTCGTACCTTTGCTTTCATGTGTATGGTGGACTCCCGATATTGAAACTTCTTCCACTGGTAGAGATGGGCAACTATTTTGCACCTTATGAGGAATTGCTTGAGGGTACAGAGAAATTAAGTGATCTACCCATATCTTCCTAACTCCAAGTCAGGCCAGCTCTTCACTTATTCCTATATTGCCTCTCATTTTGCTAACAAAATCTCATTCCTAGAAGGCTTCAAGTATAGGACCCAGGGAAATAATGTCAGAAGTCCTACCATGAATCTTGTAACATGTTAGCATGTTACAAATTTTGGTCAGAATCCATATTTGGATTCAGTCAAAGGGCCGCACTTGAGGACCTAGAGGGTCACATTTGGCCTTGAGCCTAAGGGTTCCCCACCCCTGTGACTAAGATAATAAAAAAATTATATATTTTTTAGAATTTTAAGGATCTGATTCATTTTAAGCATTGCAAAGAACTACCTTTCTGCTCAGTCTTATTATAATGAGAAGAGTTTAAAACATAAGGATTCAAGTTGGCTTAATACATAGGGAGTGATATATTTTATGAAAGATATATTGATTACTAAAATGGAATTATGAGTTTTTGTCTAGTTCTATTTTTGAACTGAGACATGCCATAAGTCTGTCTGACCAGCTGAGGTGTAGTTAGGAAACTCCATTTGTTCCTTTGAAAGGTTACCAGCAGAGAAACAGATAAAAGACTTGCTTTATTTAGATGTAAATATCCAACTTCAAAGACTTTAGAGGATTGCTATAGGAGGCCCTGCTGCTTAAGACTTCCCATCTCTGAGGGCTCTTTTCTTTGGAGAATTCATAGTACTTTGTGGGGGATTTCCTAGTTACTGTCTGAACTTCCTATTGCTAAGTGAATGCCCTTTTAAGATTTTTATTCTTTTCAGTATGTAGCTAAATAGTTGTTGCTTCAGCATTTTCCCTTTTAATTGTTCCAGTTGCTTTTAGGGTATTTTTTTTTTTTTTTACAAGTTACGTCTGACTCTCTGTGACCCTATTAGGAGTTTCCTTGGCAAAAATACTGGAGTAGTTTGCCATTTCCTTTATCAGCTTATTTTACAAATGAAGAAACTGAAGCAAACTGTGTTAAGTGACTTGCCCAGGGTCACACAGCTAATAAGTGTCTGATGGTGGATTTGAATTCAGGTCCTCCTGAATCTAGTGTCATTTTGCCACCATTTCTCTAGGTCCATTGTGCCACCTAATTGTCCAAAGTGAATTATGTTTAATCCACAAAGGGAAGAGAAAGACTTCGGGTAAATGGAGATTAGTACTGGGTGTTTACAAGTATTGGTTGGTTAGATGAGATTCCTTGACATGAATGATTAAGATTATTCTTCAAATTTGGGAACATTTGAAGTTTCTCTTTTTCACACAGGATGTTCTTGTGGAGCTGTCATTGGGGTGGGGAATATGGCAAGGACATCTTTTAATTAGTGAACTAATGCTTACATAAGATGGAGGGAGTTGTGCTCAATTCACCTAAATGGAGGGAGTTGGGTTCAGTTTGCGATCCACAGTTCTCTGACCCACAGAGTACACTTCTAGGCATTTACCCTAAGAAGGTCAATGATAAAAAAACAAAAGACCCAATCAATATATACCAGAATGTTTATAGCAGTCCTTTTTTATTATCAGAGAATTGGGGAAAATGTAGACAACTATTGAATGGGAAATGGCCAAGTAAGTTGTAATACATGAGTATAATGGGATATTATTACAGCACTCTAAGAAATAGTGAGCATGATAAATACAGAGAAGCACAGAAAGATTTATGAACTGATGCACAATGAAAGAGCAAAACTAGAAAAGCAGTAGTAGCAATGATTATGATCATGTAAATCCAAAGAACAACAACAACAAAACATCAGAGACTGAGTGCAATGCATCTGTAAAGACCAAGTGTTGCCCCACACAAGAGATATGTGAAGTGACCTCCTCCTTTTCTCTCAGGCATAGGAGACTAGGCATATGTGTGTGAAACCACAGAGAATGTCATATATTTTTCAATATCTCGGTTAATTATGCTGACCTGTTTTTTCATCCTCTTTTTTATTCTATGTTATAAGGGATGGCTCTTTGAGAGGACGGAAGAGTGTTATGTTGGGACATATAAGTGATATTAAAACAAAACAAATCAATAAAATTAATTTTTAAAACTCAGAGTAGTCAACATGCAAAGTCAGACTGAGTGATCCCATAACCTTTATGCTTTGGGTGCCTATACAAATAGCCTATAGGAAATGGCAGTCTGGAAAATACCCTCAGCCATTTGCACTGATTCCATCTCTATCCTGTCGGTACCATAATGGGGGAGAAACTGAAGCAGCACTGACCCAATGTCCTCATTGTCTCCTCATTGAAGGCATGTGCCAATCATTATTGTCTCGCCTTATATGGGAGTTTATTTTCTCCTTTCTATGAAAGCAGACCCTGCAGTTGCAATTCTGAATTCTGGGCCAGTGGCACCCAACTTTCTCTACGCCTATTGCCTGGGGTGCTAAATAAAATCCTTTTAACTTTCTTTTCCTGAGTTTGCCTCATTGATCAGGGTGAGGCTTGAACTAAGACTTTTTTAATATCACTTTACAATGTGCTTGCATTAATATTATATGTTAGATCAAATCTGGAAATACACTTTATACATACATAAAATAAAGCAGCCTTAAGAAAAGGTGTCAAAATAATAAATAAAATAAAACAAACAATTTCCCATGAGGATATATGATTGCAAACTTGTTTAACTGTTCAATATAAAGCAAACATTCTTGTAATTTAGAAGTCCATAAGTGAAGTAATAATAATTCTGAAACATAAACCATGTAAACCAATCATATATTCCATTAGTCTTTTTTTCTTCTTATCTCAACCTCTCTCTGGGAAAAAAAGAGGGAAGAAGTAAAATGAACAAGAAGATACCTGTCTCTTACTTGTAGCGTTTTCTCAATGATGTGTTATTGTTTGTGATGTGAAAGAGATCTGGCAGTTTGATTTTAGTGGACATTAGAGGATTTTAGTTAACATAAATTAACATTATGATCTAGCAGCCAAAAAAAAAATGTATGATCTTGAATAAAGAAAGATATAGTGTCCCAAAGGAGCAAGGTGAGAATTCTGATCTCTTTGACTTTGGCTGACCACATCTGTGCTATATCCATTTTAGGAAGGGTATTGATATCCTAGACATCTTTCATGGAAAGATGTCTAGGAAGGTAAAGGGATTACAGGTCATGCTTTATGAAGACTGGTTGATAGAATTGAGATAATCTTGGAGTGTGGGGAAGAGAAGACTTAGGGAGGAAATTATAATTGCCTTTGAGGGGCACCATTCTTTAAACAATGTTATTATTCAGCTGGCATGCATCCAGCCAGGATGGTGAAGGGCTGTCAGTCCATGCTATTTAAGGATCACTTGAAGGAACTGTGTTTTTCATCTGTTTTTACGTCACAAACCCCTTCAGCAATCTGGTGAAATCTATGGACCAATTTTCAGAATAAAAAATATACACAGTATCACAAAGGAAACCATTTATAAGCTCATTGACAGGACATTAAGAACACCCACTGAGTCTGATCATCCCTTACTCTCTGTAATTCCAACCAAATGAACCTACTTGCCTCTTATGCATAATGAAATGTCTCCAGCTTCTATGATTTTGTACTAACTGCCACCTGTTCCAAAAATGATCTCTATCTTTATCCTCACCTCCTGCAATCCCTAGCTTTCTTCAAAGAAGAGTTTAATTTCCATGCTCCAAGATATGCCTTTCCTAATTTCCCTAGTTGCTAGTACTTTGCCCCCATGTTCCAAAACTATTTGACATTTCCTTTGAATACATTTGCATATATTTGTTTGTATATATGGTCTCTTCCTTCAAGAAATTGTAAGATCCCTGAGAGGAAAGACTGTTTCATTTTTGTCTTTATTCTATGCACTTTCCACAGTTCCTGGAACATAGTAGACACTTAATAAATGCTTATTTGTGTAACAAAAGCTCTGCAGTAAATCTCTTTTGCCTAAATTCAAATTAGCAGACTGCATCCCAGAGAGAGATAGTTACTCCATCTCATCAGGGTCCCAGGTGGCTCACTGGTATGTTTCTTTTGTTATTTTCAGTTCATATAATTAGTCAGCAAAACTTAACTGGCCTTTTGAAATGGATATTTACTACGGTGGTATAGTTGGTACAAAATCATCTCCCTAAAAGTTAGGAACATATTTTACCACAGGTATATACAGAGTCTAAGAGAAGGTGAAGTCAACCTCATTACTTGTGAAAGTCCTCTTGCTAGAATTATCAAGGTGTTACCATTAGGTGTGGTGGACCTTTTATGCTAGGTTCCTCATAGATCTTAAATCTGCATTTCTTCATCTTGTCCAGTTTGTCCTAACCTCCAGATACAGACATTGTCTCAAGCCATTACTGTTGTAGGCATACTGTTGGACGTTGATGAAAAAAACATCCAAATCCTCTCACTCTCTAAAGTCTATAAGGTGCTCCTTGTGACCAAGATAAATTAGAAGGAGAAGAGGAGACCAAGGCAGACCCAGAAACCAGGGTGCTTTTTACATTTCCCAGCCCCACTTCAATCAAGTAAGACCTACTGTACTGGTTGTTGACCTGATGGATTCTTATTTCATGAGAGGTCCAGACATGCTGCTCACTTCAAATCCAGCTCAACTTACTCTCTAGATGGCTCCATCTTTCCACATTGGTACCTCTCCTTTTCTTCTTCCCATACCTCTTTGTCCTTCCAGCTATCATTTATGTTTGGTCTTCCTCTGTTATGGATATGTTCCTTGAGAGGAAGGACTTATCTTGTTTCCTTGGATTTGTATCTCCAGCACTTATCACATCACATGGCATAGAGTACAGGTTTTGTAAATGTTTTTCTATGTTTTATCTGTCTATATCAAAATACAGTTATCAGGTATATGTATTTTTAAATATACACATTCACAGGGTCTGGGTTAAGAGCCCATGTCTAAAGTAACTTCCTGTTATCATATTTATATAAATGATTTTACAGTAATGCATTATCCCATTGACTATATTCTAGTTGAATTAAGAAATTCATGAGGCATGATTTAAAAGTGTGGCATAGTTTAAAATGGAAGTTGTACAGGAATAGTTTGGTAGATAGTGGTACAGTAATACTAAGAGGTATTCAGAATCTCTAGAATCCTCAAAGTTCAGCAATGACAAAACCTGCCCAGAATGATAGGTCAGTCCAATATTCCGATGGTTAAAATATCATCTCACTAGTTATGATTTGATACTGTTTCTTATCTTTACTGAAGTTAAGATGCCTTGGATGACTCTTCATAGTATGGAGACAACTCTCAGGTCTCAAATTTATGCAAACAGAGCACAGATTCATTCCTCAGCTCTTCCTCTTTGCATCCTTAACTTCCTTCAAAGTTTAATTCAGGTGCTACCCCCTATGAAGAGTCTTTCTTGATTTTCCTAGTTCAAATCAATTCAGTAAAGGCTCAAAGTATGGGGAGGTTATTTAGTTAATCACCCTCTTAGGTAACTGACAAATTCTAATTCTCTGATACCTTTCTCTGAATACACCTTGGTTGAATCAATCAATCATACATTGGTGTGAACTAAGACTCAAAAGCTAAGGCTTTGCCTGGGTCTTCATTCCCCACCCCCACTCCCAAGTTCCTCTTGACCCAAAGAGCACTTTGTGGACTTTTGGAGGATGAAAGGATTTGTACTTTTTGATCAGTGTTCTAGAAGTGTGCCTAGGACAGGAATACTTGGAAGCAATGTCTCCATCAGGAGGTAAGAACAAAATGCACAATGAGGAAAGACAGATTCCAGACTTTATGAGGAAGCTATTATAAAAGGTACATCATACCTAATGGAAACATTTTGAGAATTCCAACAAAAAAGACTTCCATTTGAAGGTGTGTGATACAGTTGGAGGGAACATGGAACAGGCGGAAAAAGAGTTGAGTTGAAAGTGACGTGAGCAGTGAACAATATTATTGGCTCCCTTAGTAATCCTGTAAATTTTTATGCATTAATATTTCTTTTGTATTAAAAATATTTTGAGAAGTCCATAGACTTTACCCAGAGGAGCCCATGACACAAAAGTGGTTAACCATGCTTTAGAACATAGAACCTGAGAGTTCAAAGGGATTATAGTAGAATTTAGAAAAGGAGGTCATTGAGTTTAACCTTTGCATTTTACTGATGGTGAAACTGAGGAAACAGAGAAGCTAAGTGACTTACCTAAATTTACAGAACCAGTATGCATCTCTGAATGAATTTCAACGTAGATTTCTTGCCTACAAATCCAGAAACCTTTTCACTATACCATACTGCCTCTTAAAATATTATCTACTTCTGCCCTTTCATTTTAGGAAACTAAACATAGAGATCAGGTGGCTTGCCTATGATTGTATAGTGGTAGAACCACTTGGTTCTGTCACTGGTCTACATGGTTCCAGAAACCATGTAACCATGATATGTTATTCCCAGTATAGTGCCCTTGTTATTAGGCTATGTCTTCTCTTGACCAATACTTTAATCTTCTCAATCTATCATGTTTTCCCCAAAATAGTTCTTGTGCTTCTGTCATGGACTGGTATAAAACCAGTTTTATATATGTGAAAAGTTATACCTAAGTAGTATAAATCTCTGAATCCTTACTGTAGTGGGATTTTATGGAAAGAATGCTAGTGTTAGAATTCAAAAACCCCAGGTTCAAATCCCAGTTTTTCTCCTTACTAGCTGCGACGTTTGATTCACTTATCTTATTTGGATCTCACTTTTCTCAGCTGAAGAATAAAATAATTGTTCTCAAAAATACACAGTACATATAAAGTGAATGTGAAATGATTTTAGAGTGTGCAGATCAGGAAAGGCCTCATGGAGTTTGCATTGAAGATCAGTGTTTAAGAAAGCTAGAGATTCTAGAAGTCTTGCATTCTAATATTTTACTAATAATAATTGTTTACAGGGTCAGAGGCTGACAAGGAGATGCCTTAAGTGTGCTGCCTGAAAAGAGGGGGTCATGGCCCAAGTTATGGGGATGACTTTTCATGGAGTAGGTAGAAATGAGGACAAAATGGAGTAAGAGTGAGAAGTTCAGACTGGATGAAGAGATGTATTGTGAATTCTTGAACTCAGACCAGAGTCAGTGAATTTTATTGAATGCTGAGCTAAAGTATTTCTTTTTTTATTCATTAGAAAATAGGGAGTCACTAAAAAAAGTATTTGAACAAGATAGTGCCCATAAATCTATGTATTAGGAAGATTATTTTGTAGGATTACTTGGAAAGTAAAGAAATGGGAGACAGGGAAACTATTTAGAAAGTTGTAATTGTCCAGGGGAAAGGTAATAGGAGACTGAGCTGTGATTACAGTGGTGTCACTAGACTGCTCAAGAAGCTTGGGGGAACTTTCCATTGCCTCTAGAAAAAAATGCAAATTTCTCCCTCTGGCACTGAAGCCCTTTCACTCTCCCATCTCATACACTAGATTGATTACCCATTAATCCCTCTTATGCACTCTTATGTTCCTGCCAAACTAACCTACTTACTAATCTTCATATGCAACATTCTGTCTCTTGCCACCCTGCCTTGATACAGGCAGTTCCCCCATGCCTAGGATGCTCTCCTTACTTACCTCTTCCTTTAAAGGATAGTTCAGGTGCCACCTCCAGCTTTTACTCACCCCTCTAACAGTTTTCATGTTCATGTCCCCATTTCTTTCCCCAACACTCATCAGTGACTTTTTTGCCTACTTGATATTTTCTGTATAGACTTATCTGTGCACATATTGTTTCCTCCTAGTAGAGTGTAAACTATTTGAAATAAGGTCTGTTTCTCTCCTTCCTCCCTTCCTTCCTTCCTCCCTTCCTCCCTCTCTTCTTTCCTTCCTTCCTTCCTTCCTTCCTTTGTTCCTTCCTTCCTTCCTTCCTTCCTTCCTTCCTTCCTTCCTTCCTTCCTTCCTTCCTTCCTTCCTCCCTTCCTTCCTTCCTCCCTTCCTCCCTTCCTCCCTCTCTTCTTTCCTTCCTTCCTTCCTTCCTTCCTTCCTTCCTTCCTTCCTTCCTTCCTTCCTTCCTTCCTTCCTTTCTTCTTTCCTTGCCTCCCTCTCTCTTTTTCTTTTTTTCTTTTTCTTCCTTTCTTCTTCTGTTCATTCCTTTTCTTTTTCTTGGGTTTTTAATAGGTATGGAGAAATGTGGTTAATAAATGCTTATTGAATTGCAATTAATGGAAAGATATTTGTGTTCATCTGCTTCTTTCATGTACCTTACCTAATTTAATAATCTCAACACTCTTGTGAGATAGATAGGACAGCAATTGTTGGACCTATTTTATAAAGTTGTAAAATGAAACTCAGAGAGATTAGGTGACTTGCCTAAAATCACACAAATAGTAAATGACAGACAAGGGATCTGAATTCAGGTCTCTTGACTCAAAGTCTAGTGCCCTCTCCATAAAGCTATATTATTTTTGATCTTTGGAATATAATTTCTGTTTTGAAGACATCTGAGAGGTTGTGAGGATCAGAGAAAATGTGTGGTCCTCCATCTTATTGTTCACATGACCCATAAGTTCCACAATATGTCTTCGTTCTTCATGTGCCACTACATTGCATTTTAAATAACTTCTAACATTTTTTTGGATTAAAAAAAATGTTTCTATTTCTATATGAGTCTTATAATGTTATAGTAGATGGAATTCCTCCTCCACCTCCCCATTCAGAAAGCTATGGATTCAAGTTCTGCCTATGACATACCCTTGCTGTGTGATTATGGGCAAGTGATTAACATCTCAGTGATTGCTAGGAGCTCTAAAATTCTAAACTGCAGAGATTTTGATGGCATGTATCAAGAGAGGAGGATTCCATATTGCAGCTTCCTTACATGAATGAAATGAAAGGTCCAGACCACCTCCTTCCCACCCATCTCCCACCAAAATTCCATTGCTTAGTGCAAAGATGCTATTAATTTTAATAACATTAAAGATTCACAGCAAAGAAGATAACTTTCCTTAGAATACAGCATATGATATTTGAAATGTTTTGGTCTATGTTCCATCTGACACCCACTCAGTTAGCTTCCCCTTTTAACTAGCTGTCTGGCTATTTCATTTACTTTATCCAAGAGCAAGAAGGAATAGAGATGGTTATGAACATCAGATATTAATCATCTACCATTAAATATGGATTTACGTATACCACAGCGGTAGGTACTCTGCACCTTCGTTTTAAAATAATGGCACCTACCACTATTAATAGTTTTCATCAGCAATAATTTTCTGGATATCCCCAGGAGCAGTCAAAACCTTTGTGTGTGTGTGTGTGTGTGTGTGTGTGTGTGTGTGTGTGTGTGTGTGTGTGTGTGTGTATCCCCATGAACACTATAAAATTATTTAAAACTTTTTTTCTTTTCTGCTGTTGTTGTAAGTCTCTTGTTTACATTTCTTAATAGAGAGTATGCCTTTTGGATATCCAGATTGAACTTCTATTTAATTGAGTTGTGAAAGTGTTAGTTTTCCCAGAAAAGACAACATGTTCTTTCTTTGTCCGGCTCTCTGACATCAGGTCGAGCTGTTCTCGAAATGAAGCCTCCTACTTTCAAGCATTTTGGGGCCACTGGAACCTAGAAACCTGTACAGTCTTTAGTACTTTAACTATTTATTTTTTTGTTTATTTAACTTAATCCACTCCTCCTTCCTCAAAACAATATGGTAGAATTTGTAATAGCAAGGGAATAGTTTTAAGTACGTTGTGGAGAAACAAATTTTATATCGTGTTTGAAATGTACATATTATTCTGAGGACTGATTATTCTAAGGCATTTTTCTAAAAGAATTCAATCTTTAAATGACTTTTTTTCTAGGTCTAGGTAGTCATATTTACATTGCTTAAATATTGTGTATAGAATTACTGATCACTTTTTTTCTAAGACCTCAGAAATTAAAGCTAAAGGGGACCCTAAAAATTGCCTAGTGCATCCCTTTCATTTTACAGCTGGAGGCACTAGCCTTCAGTGAAGTAACCGATTTGTCCAAGGTCAAACAGTTAGTAAGTTTCAGAGCCACACTTGAAACCCAGATTGTCCAATTTCAAATCCAGCATTCTATGCATAGCACTCTGCAATTCTGCTTTTCATTTAATTAAAGTAAGGGGATCTGGGGATTTTGCTGGGCATGAAATACAGCATATCAGTATTTCAATGTTTCATAGCCAGAACCAGAAAAGCTAACATGAATTTAGGCTGCTTTAAGAAAGGTACGATGTTCAGCAGAACTGTTGAAATAACAACAGCAACGTTGCATGCAATTCTGAATGCCGCATTTTGAGAGAATGATTAAATGGAATGCTTGCAGAGAGCAAAAAAGAGGATGATAAGATTAGGGACCGTGCTTCATGGAGATAGGTTGGAAGAATTAGCAATGTTTGATCTGGAGAAGAGAGGAGTGATCTTCAAGTATTTGAAGGAGAATAATGTTGAAGAGTGAGGAGACGCTTTCAAAGTTGTTTTGCTTTGTCCCTCCTCTATGAAAATTCTAAGCTCGTTAGGGTAGTTCTAACTTAACTGCAGCTTCAGAGGTACTCTTCGAAAAATTTTGCACATCCTTACCCCAACTTGTCCATCTCCTGTTTCCTGCTTGGTAACAAGGGTAGGAAACACCCAAAGGATAGACTTTCTGCTTGAAGCAATGACCAATGAGAAGATCATGTTCCCTCTCTTCCTTTTAGGTGACATGAAGTTAGATACAAAAAATGAGTAGGCATGAATTGCTCACGAATTCAGGGATATTACCTTTCTCTCTGAACCATCCTTTCCCTAAATATACTTACTACTATTGAAGGTACCACTATCTTTCCAATCACCTAATCTCACAATCTTGGTGGAAGATTTATTTTTTCACTCATCTTCATCTCATACATCCAGTGTCACCACAACTTGTCATTTCTAGTGCCAATGTGATATTCATAGTACCTATGGTGGCCATGAATATCCTGGCACAGTTCTGAATTGCAAAATACAACAGACTCTCCACATGGAAGACAAAACCTAAACATTTATTCAGACACCAGAAAGTCAAATCCATCATAGTAATAAAAGCCTATACACAATAATAATGCAGAGAATAACACCATCCCCAAACCTTCCTCCGCTAGCAAATCAAAAGCAGGCTCTCTTAAACAAAATCACAAACAAGTTCTCTCACTCACACTAGCCAACTGCCTGCTTGCCTACATCCTTCCTACCTCTGACTGCTTTCATGGTTAACTTCCTTTCAACTCTGTTCCACCTCTGCTTCTTTCTATTCCACCTGTTCAGCAAACTCCTCCCACCATAGGCTCCATGAGACTCAGAGTTCCATGTGACCCAGGCAGGTCTCATGAGCCTATTAATGAATGAGAAATATCTTCCCATTTAAATGACTTTTACGTCAATCTATCTCTATTACTTCTTCATAGAGCCAATATATTTATTTAGATCCTCTTGCTTGCATTATTGAGGTAACCTCCTAATTGATCTCCCTGCCTCAGGCTTCTCTTGTCTTTGAGCCTTTCCCAACAGCTTCCAAAGTGATTTTCCTATGTATAGATCTGACCATCCTACTCCCCTACTCAATGAACTCCAATGGTTTCTTTTTCACTTTAGTATAAAACCTACTTTCATTTTTAGCTCATCCTCCCCACCCCACCCCCACCCAACATAATGCCAATGAGAGGTAAAGAGCTTTCCTGCCCGTTAAAGGGCCTGCCCATTAAGGGAAGCTTGATTAGGGGAGATTTTTGTTGTTGTTGTTGTTGGAAGGGCCATATCTTTTTGTTAATTTCTGATGAGACACTGCTACTCTAGGGTTGTGATGCCCTCTGGCTCTGAAAAGTGTATAAATACTCTTGGAACTGTTCGTCCCAAATGAGACTCTGGGCAGCTGCTAAGGAGTCCCCCCTACCAGTTTTGAAAACCCAGATGTTGATGCTTCTTTCTCTGGTAACTCTGTATGTATTGTCAGACAGTTGGATTTGTCTGTTGATCTATGATATATGTATTGCTTACTATCAGGCAATTGGAAGCCCTGTCTGTTGATCTTTGTTTCTGTTTGTATTTTCTCTGAAGTTTAGGATCCTGACTTTTTCCCCTGAACTAAGTGAATGATATATGTGCTTAAAGTGATATATGTATAAAGATATATGCTATTAAAGTGATTGTTGACCCTTCAAAAGTTGCTTTCCTTTTAGAAAAGCATATCTAAGAACCTTTACAGCAAGCCCGCCTGTATATGCCAGGGTCCTTGTTGTTACACCCTGTCGCCTTCTCTAATCCTCAACCGTTTCCTATTTTTTACTACTTTCTCTGATGCATATAAACTCCTAAGTCTCTGCCCTCTTTAAACAATCCCCACTATAACCCCAAGTTCCCAACTGCTATTATACTACTTCCTTTGCTCAGCTAAACTCCTCATAAAAAAGTGTTAACCTAGGTATCTCCACTTCTTCTCCTCTTATTATGCTCTAAGTCTTTTGTAATCTGGCTACCAATTTCATTATAACTAAAATTATGTTCTTCAAACATAATTTTAAATGAATTAAACATTCATTTAAAAACTATGGAGTCCCAGTTTTTTCTTGTCCTGCCTTCCTCCTTTTCTCCCTCATTGAAAAGGCCAACAATTTAATATAGTTTATATATCTGCAGTCATACAAAACATATTTTCATATTAGTCATATTGTGAAAGAAAACACAGATCCTCTTGTCTCTCAAAAGAAATAACATTTTTTAAAAATATGTTTCTATATGCTTTCAGATTCTATCAGTTATTTTTTTAGAGATGAATAACATTTTTCATCATAAATCTATCAGAATTATCTTGCATCATTATATTGCTGAGAATAATTAAGTCATTTGCAGCTGATCATTGTATATTATTACTGTTAGTGTATATAGTGTTCTCCTGGATCTACTCATTTCAGTTTGCATCAGTTCATTATGAAAGCATTCTGCTCATCATTTCTTATAGCACAATAGTAGTCCATCACAGTCATATACCACAACTTGTCCAGCCATTCCTCAATTCCTCAATTGAGGTGCATCTTTCAATGTCTAATTCTTTGCCATTGCATAAATATTTGGCATAAATAGTTTTGTACACGTAGGTCTTCCCCCACCTTTTGAAATATCTTTGGTATACAGACGTAGTAGTGGTATATCTAAGTCAACAGGTATGCGTGATTTTATAACTTTTGGGGGCATAATTATAAATTGTTCTCCAGAAAGGTTGGATCAATTCACAACTCCACCAACAATATGTTAGTGTCCCAATTTTCCCAATTCCCTTCCAACATTTGTCATTTTCCTTTTCTGTCATATTAGCCAACTTGATAGGTGTGAAGTAGTACCTCAGAGTTGTTTCAGTTTCCATTTCCTAATCAATAGTGATTTAGAATATTTGTATTTGACTATTGATAGCTTTGATTTTATCTAAAAACTGCCTGTTCATATTGTTTGATCATATATTCATTGGGGAATGACTTGTTTTCTTATAAATTTGATTCATTTCTCTATATATTTGAGAGAGGAGGTTTTTATTAGAGAAAATTCCTTTTTTATGCTTTTCTTGAAATTTATATTTGAAAATCAACTTTTCTTCAGCTCTGACCTTTTCAGCAGGAATCTCCGAAAGCGCTTTATTTCACTGAATATCTGCTTTTCCCCTGAATGATTTTGTTCAGTTTTTCTGGGAAGGTGATTCTTTGTTGTAATGTTAGCTCATTTGCCCTCCAGATTGTCAAATTCCAAGCCGTCTGATCCTTTAATGTAGAAGCTGCTAAATCTTGTGTATTCCTGACTCTGATGCTTGAATTATTTCTTTATGACTGCTTACAATATCTTCTCCTTAACTTGTTAGATCTGGAATTTGGCTATAATATTCCTGGATTCTTTCATTTTGGGATCTCTTTCAGGAGGTGATCAATGGATTGTTTTCATTTCTATTTAACCCTCTGGTTGTAAGATATCAGAGTGATTTTCCTTAATAACTTCTTGAAATATGATGCCAAGGCATTTTTTTAATCCTGGCTTTCAGGTAGTCCAGTAGTTCTTAAATTATTTCTCTTTAATCTATTTGCTTGGTCAGCTACCTTTCCAATTAGATATTTCACATTTTCTTCTATTGTTCCATTCATTTAACCTTGTTTTATTATTTCTTGATGTTTTATAGAGTTATTAGTTTCCACTTGCACAATTCTGCTTTTTAAGGAATTATTTTCTTCAGTGAACTTTTGTATCTCATATCCCATTTGGCTAACTCTGTTTTTAAGGAGTTCTTTCCTTTGTTAAATTTGTTTACGTCTTTTGTCATTTTGCTTTTTAAGGAGTTCTATTTAGTGCATATTTGTGCTTCTTTTTACCATTTATATTATTCTGTTTTTAAGGTGTTATTTTCTTTAGTATTTTTGTGCTTTCTAAATTTATCAAGTTTTTGGTTCTGTTTTTAATGATTATTCTTGAGTTATTTTCACTTCATTTCTCAATTTTTCTTCCACTTCTCTTATTTGAGTTTTAAAATCCTTTTTGAGCTAATATAGGAATTATTTTTCTGGACCTGAGAGGAATTCATATGTTTTTTGAGGCTTTGGATATAGCAGTTTTGACTTTGTTGTCTTCTGAATCTGTGTTTTGATCTTTCCTGTCACCATAGTAACTTTCTATGGTAAAGTTCTTTTGATATTGTTTACCCATTTTCCAGCCAATTTCTTGACTTTTAACTTTATGTTAAAGTTGGACTCAGCACCTGGCTTGGAGGGGGCACTATGCCAAACTTCAGGTTTTTTATGTTGCTGTTTTCAGAGATAATTCTGTGAGTCTATAAATTTTCAGGTCTTCCATGGTAGTATGATTTAAGGAGAAGTGTGGTTACAAATCTCTCTCTTTCTCTGGTCTATGAGTGACCAAAAAGTGCTCTTTTCTGCCCTGAAACTGTGACCAGGGACCCTGTTCCACTGCAGCTGCATGATCTAGCTTGCTAGTATGCCTAATCATCCTGGACTGCCACCTGGAATCAAGTATGGGCAGTGAAACAGTCATGTATTCACTGTCAGCAAAGGGTCCCCTATAATCTTCTTCTTACGGGTTATTTTATTTCCTTGCCATCTGTGAGCTGAGAACTCCAAAAGTAGCCACTGCTTTTCTTTTCCATCACCCCCAAGGCCTCCTTCTGACTAGTCATGACCTGCTCTTGACTGTGCTCCACTTTCACCCCAGTGTGGCAGACCTTTCTGTTGACCTTCTAAATTGTCTTAGGCTGGAAATTTATTTTATCTTTTTGTCTTGTTAGTTCTGCCACTCCAGAATTTGTTTTGAGGGATGATATTAATATTATTTAGAGGGAAATTTGGAGAGCTCCATCAGGTTTCTACTTTTACTGTGCCATCTTCACCAATGATCCCTAAATTGCCAAATCTAATGATATCTTCCCAATTCTCATGCTCATTGACTTTTCTGATGCATTTGAAATAGTTCCATGTCTTGATATACTATGCAGAAGGCTACTGAATTCACACATCTAGCCTTGTTTAAGTATAGTCTCACTCTATGACCTGCCTATTACATACTTCAAATTAGATATTCCATGGGTGACTTAAAATGAATATGTGCCAAACTGAACTTGCCATCTTTCCCTTCAAACCCATACCATTTCAAAAGGTATATTTCAGTATTGAGGATCCCATCATCTACTTATTGTGGTTTAAAAATCTCACTCATCTCAAGATGCCACTTGTGATTTTATTCTCCACAAAACTGCTTTCCCTCAACTTACATAAGTGACTGCCTTGTTTTCAACCTTTATCATCTCTTGCCTGGAATATTACAATAGTCTTCTAATTGAATATCTTCCTTCAAGACTTTTCATTAGAATTCATTCTCCATACAGCTATCTGACCATAGTGCTTCCTTTTCCCTCTAGAATTAAATAGAACTTCCTCACTCTGCTACTGAAAACTCTTCCTTACTTGGTCTCTTCCTATGCATCCAGTCTTCTTATGCCTTATATCCCTTCCATGCATTCTACATTCCAGGCACACTGGCCTACTTGCTATTCTCTACAAATAACTCTTCAAGTCCCCTCTCTGCTTGGTGTGCTAAAAGAAAACCAGCACTACTGACTTTAAGGTCTATGATGTAACTCAAAGCCCAGAATCAAAGTCCAACTTATTTAACATCCCCAGGAGTAAATATAAGGGTCTTAGTGGGAATTAAGGAATTTCCAGTTGCAGTCATTTTGCTTTCCTTTGTGATACCAACTTCTTTCAAGTACATTAGATCCTTAGAGGAGGGAACGTCCTTTGCTCCAGGGTTTTTTATTGATCTTATGAACATTTCACATAGAAAGGTCTTAACTCTTTCCTAAGCCCAGGAAATCTATTCTGCAAGACCTTGAATACCAGGCAGGTTTCAGCTTAGTCTCTTTACTAAGCTTCTCAACCAAATGATGAGTGGTGCTCAGAAGGCATAAACAATGACAATGAAATGATTTGGCTCCTATTTCCCAAAGTCATTGTTTTTAGCAGAATTTAAATGTCATGGGGACATAGAAGGAAAGATACTAAGATAATCAAATTCCAAACCATAACCATAACCATCCTATATATTGTTTTTTAGAACCTAAGGGAGCTAATTAAATGACATACAACTGGATTTCTCTCATACTGACTAATTCAGAATTTGTCTAGTAAAAGATTGATTTTATCCAGTAGGATTGAATTCCTTCATCATAATTAAATACAAATTCATTTTTAAGAAATTTAATATTAAACAAAATACATTTTCCTCTATTTTTAAACATATGGTCCAAATTAAGATATTGATTCACAGAACACTTATTATTTGAATAGAAACAACTTCTGATTTAAAAAATAATCTGTGCTATTTTAAAGGTCATGGCCAGTGTAACTGTGGAAGATGTGACTGCAAAGTTGGCTGGTCTGGGAAAAAATGTGAGCATCCCCTTTCCTGCCCATTGTCTGCTGAGGATAGCATCAGAAGGTGCCAAGGAAGTTCCAATTTGCCCTGCTCTGGAAGAGGTCAGTAAAGTCCTCAGAGCTTTGTCAGTTCCTTTTCACTCTGTGTGTGTGCGTTCATTCACTCCCTCTCTCTCTGTCTCTGGTCTCTGTCTCTCCCTCTCTACATGTGTGTACGCAAATATGTATGTTTGTATACGCACACATACGTATATACACATATACACACATATATAAACATATGCATGCATAAATGTATACACATACACACATATATATTATATATGCATATATATATATCTTCAAAATGATCTGCCTTGTTAATTCATTACATAATGGCACTCAATCACATTAATATACCACAAATTATTCTAACATTATTTGATTTTGTATATCTTCTTAATTTCCAGTTTTTTTTTGCCACCACAAAAAGACTTTCTATAAATGTTTTTTGTATATAAAATACTCTTTCTCCTTTCTTTGTTCTCTTCTGGATACACGTGTAGCAGTGGTAGAGCAGGGCCAAAGGGCTCAGCCTGAAAGGAGATTTGCATTTTCAGAACTAATAAAGAGTTGCATCTACATGAGTGAGACTACATGGGGGAAAACATACTCATCAACTATACTTTGATGCTGGTCCTTTTCTCTTTGTTTCTCAACCCACTCTCACATGTTGCTGTATCTCCAGGCCATTCTCCCTTTTGGCTTCTGGAATATTTCATTCACTTTTGTGTTGGATGATTGTTTGTGTGAAGGATTTTTAAAGTTCATGTAAGATCAATTTTGATGTTGATAGATGTGTGCTCTCCAGCCAGAGCATATGAATGACAGCACTTAATTGTCCCAGTGACATTTCTGAGACCTGAGAACATTGCTTGTGGAGCTTATTGTCTTTGGCCAAAAGCTTTGTCTAAAACAGGTATTTATGAATTGGCATCTGCTGTAGGGGAGAGCATGCAGTCTCAGGTGTGTTCCCAGCATTGGATCAACACAAATTGGAAGCCAGAGAAAAATCCATCCTGGAAGAAAACTGGTTCCATTCTTTTCGATTTATCAAAATGTGAAATGTGGTTTCATCTCTCAGATGAGAATAGAAAAGTAAATGTGAAATGGACTTTTGTGGTGATGAGTAATTGAAGTCATTACAAATGTTACCCACTGAACTTGTTGATAGGGAAAAGAGGAAAACTGTTCTTTACCTCTATGGATGACCTTCAATTTCATTTCATTTTTATCTGGGTTTTGTTATTAATATTATTTATGCTAGAATGCTCAAAAGCTCAATATACTTTCTGTGCTTAATAGTCCCACCATAATTTCCCCATACTCAGATTTAAACTAAGAGCATTAACCAAGATGTTATTTTCATGCACATTTAATTAGCATTCCCTTATAGAAACAAAGAACTAAATATAGATTTCAATCATTCTACTATTTTGCCTTTGTTTTTCCAATGCAATCTCATTGGATTTGATGGTTGGGCTGATATTTGTAAAGGCAAAACTTGTTTATTAGTGACAGGAGAAAATGACTAATGGAAAGCTTGTTCTTTTAATAGTATTTGGAACTTAGAATGTTGGTAGGGGCAATAACTCATTTTGTTTTAGAGTATGGCCTAATTCCCATGAAAATTCTGATCTGCTGAGGTTGCTTTTTGAATATGGTGATTGGAGAAGAATTTGGAAATAGTGACCTCTAATTGGTTGAGGGTGAGAGATGACTGATGGAGAGACAGTGTGTTCCACTGATATTCTTGAGCTGTCAGGAGAGAGTTAGGAACACTTCAAGCATGCTGAATTTATTGGAGAATTTTTAATAAAATCCCACAGAATGGGCAGGATGGGCATGGCTACGTGGAGCTCTTCATCATGGGAAGGTACTTCCAAAGCATTGAGATCACATAGCCATTTGAGTATTTTAGACCTCTAATTAGAGATGCTCTGAGTAAAAAAGACCTGTAAAGAAAAGAACAGTTCATTGTATTTAGGCTAAACTCAATAGTATGTAGTTCTGTATAATAACTGACTTGTGATATCACATGGTAGTGATGAGAAAAAAGAAATAAGCACAACTAGGAATTTTATATGATACTTCAAGCTGAGGAGACCGAAATTCTGTTATTTTATTTAAAGCAAAAAGAGAACATGAGAAGGCCTAGTGCGTTGCTGAATGGATCTTTTGTGGCATGTTTATGAGTAAATAATAAGAAGAATTTGGAAGCATGGGAATGGGTGGACAGTGATGTCCATCTGTGGAGGGAATACTGATATTTATGATATCATAGAGACACTGGAGTATTGGATAGCTTTTTTTTAAACAAAATGTTTTTGAAATCCTATTTTGTCATTTGAGATAGGATTAAAAAAAGGAGGGGAGATCATAGAATATGAGAAATTCCCATAGAAATTCTTCACAGAAAAAACCTTTATGTTTTAAATTCATAGAGATAGCAATTCGCCCTTTATTTTTAGATAATCATTGGAATTTTTCACATGTGATAATATGCAGATATATGTTATAGACTTCACGTATCCTTTTGCAAACTTCTACATAGAAAAAGGCAAGCAATCCTGTACTTCTAGCCAAGATATATATTTTGGCACATCTTTCTAATGGTGCCAGGAACATATTTTGCTATGATCCTGAAGCCATGCATCACTATATTTTATTATAAAATTGTTAGGAGTGAGTATATACTGATATTGCTTTGCATTTTTATAGCTCCTTTCATCTGAGCCTCTTGAAGTATTTTACAAGCAAATAATAACCTTATCCCTTTTTTTCTGACTGGGAAATTAAGGTATAGAGAAGTTAAGTGATTGGCCAAGGTACCATAACAAATTGAAATAAATTCAAGAATGAAAATCAAGGACTTAGGATTGCCAGTCCAGTCCTCAGACCAATAGATATCGCTCCTTTCTGTGAGACACATCACTACACCTGCAAGACTCCATGGCACAGGGTATTTTTGAAGTGAATAGCTAAATTGGAAATTTTTTTAAAGGATTAGATTTACCGTTTATGAATAAAAAAGGCAGCTGCAGTTACACTAGCGAAAAAAGCAATTACAAGGCCCATCAATTCTCATGCTTCAGAGCCTCATCTGTACACCAGCTGGGGGTCAAGGAAGAATTCTTCTCTTGGTACAGTTGTGTATAGTGATTCTGGAATTATTCAGGTAATGTTGCAGAGGAAATGGAATTCTAGATTATCTATTTCTGCCAGCAGGTAGTTGCGACAGTGACAAAATCACTGGTTTTGAAATCAGGAGATCAAGCTATTTGCTACCTGTGTGATCTTGGACAAGATATTGAACCTCGTACTAGATAATTGTCCAGGTCTCATCCAGATCTAATTTAAATTTACATTTTAATTTATATTCCACTATGTAGAATTTAGGTCTTTTAGGACATGGATGATTTCATTTTTTAAGTCTTTTTATACTTAGTATAGCAAGTGCCACACAGTAGGTGTTTTAAAATAGCTTTTTTCCAAATTGAATTGGAATTACCTTTCACCTAGATGTGGCTATTAGAGCCTGAAGCTAAGGGGAATAATTAACTGACACTGACGTCTCTTTTAATCTTATTGTTAAATAGAGTCCTGACTCATTTTGTAGATTTTGTTTTGTCAAATATTCTGACTACATTTGATAAAAAAAAAAATAATCTTTTTGAATTTATCATTCCTGTGCCCGCAGATACACAATGGATATCATATCATATCTTCTCCTTTATGCCAGGATTTTTAAGGATCTTTAAAAAGTCATCCAATCTTTTCCTTTACATATTTCCAAAAATGTATTTTGTATTCAGGTGGTAGTAGGTCTAACACCATTCCTCACCTTGCTGTGTCCCAGTCAAGGCTTAGGCTGTTCCCACTAGTGGAAACGCCCTCTTGTTCATCCTCACTTAGCTAAAACCTTCTCATCCTTCACTTAGCAACTCAGATGTAATCACATCCACAAAGACTTCTTCCAGTCTGTGCTGATCTGGTGAGTTTTCAAATGGTCATAAGACCACAGATTCAGAGCTGGAGGGGACTTAAGAGATCAGTTCCGCTGATCGTGCTCATTATTATGTAAATGAGAAAACTGTGCTTACAAATGACAGAACAGGTCAAATTAAGTCAACAAGAATTTATTAAGCTCCTATTATGTGTGAAGATACAAAGACAAAAAAACCAAACCAAAACAAAAAAACAGTCCTTGTCTCAAGGAACTCGTAGACTATGGAAGAGACAATATGCAAACAACTATGTATGAATAAGATTAGCCCTGGATCAATTGAAGATAATTTCAGAGGGAAGGCAGTAAAATTAAGGGAGACTAGGAAAGGCTTCTTGCCAAAAACCCAAAAACTAGAATTGAAGAAAGCCAGGGAAACCACTAGGGGGAGATGAAGAGGCAGAGAGTTCTGAGGCTTGAGGGATAGATAGGGAAAATGCCTGGAGTCAGGAGATTGAGTATTCTGTGCAAAGAGTAAAACATATGCCAGGGACATTAGATTGCAGAATATGTGGTGGAAAGGGGAGAGTAAGGTATTAAAATGACCTGTAATTTAAGGAAAAGCAGGTTTAAAAGCTAACGGTCCTCTCTCCAGACAGGATTCTTTTCACTGTGTCTTGTTTCTTCTCTGCATTCTTGTAATTTTAATTCCGTACAGATTCCCATTTGCATGAAATAATATTACCTTAGTCTCACTAATCATGTTGTACCTTGAGGAGAAGGATGACATGATTTCCTGATCTGAACTCTCCTCTATACTATTTAATAACATACAATTTAGCCCTTAATGGTTTTCAGCTAGTTCTGTGTCTGCTACTTCTGTCTCACAAAGTTTAAGAAGGCTAGCACCACTTAGAATTCTCTTATGTATACCTATCTATCGCCACAGATCTCAGTTTACTTTGGGGATCCATAAATAGTCTCGGGAAACTGAGGTTTTGGCAAAGAATAATACAATGTAGTTTTATCTTAGAACACAATATCCTATAAAGATGTGTGTGTGTGTGTGTGTGTGTGTGTGTGTGTGTGTTAGCTTTGAGAGCAGGTCCCTCTCCTTTCTCTGTTCCTTTCCATGTAAACAGAGGTCTTGCCCTTGTCAGGCATACGTTGTGGAGAAAGATTTCTGCTCTTTCTTCTTGAGACAATTCTCACCGCCCTTATGTCAGTGATGGAATTCTGGGTGTGCATAGCCTGAAAAACAAGCTATTGTGACATGGGCCACGAGTTTGAGGCCCGTATGTGTGTGTGTGTGTGTGTGTGTGTGTGTGTGTGACTGAATTATATTCTCTTGCTGCTTCAGTATCACTTAGCTGTGAAAAGAAGGCTTATCTAAAGTTTAAATCACAGCTTAAATCTGTTTTGTAGAATTTATCAATATTATCATTTTTCATAAGGTTTAATGTTTCAATATTATTTTCAATGTCTCATTTGATTGGCCAGATTTTCTAAAACATTTTTAATGATGAAAACTATCTCCAGTCTCTCCCTTAGCTTTCCTGTTCATAAAATGTTCCCTCTTCCAGTGCTCAAATTTGTGATCCCAAAGGGACAGTGTGCCTACTGGGACTAATGTGTATGAATTGGAACAAATATGTTCTATCTATATGTCTTTAAGTGCTTTCTTCAACTGCACAGAAAGTACCTAAGTCATCCCAGCATCTTTCCAGGTGGGAGCAACCAACTCATCCATTCTTTACCTAAACAAATAGCACTACCACCTGTCATCTTTTCCAACTTTTAATGCCTTCACAGATAGTTAGGGGGTACAGTGGAAAGAGTATCAGACTTGAAGTCAAGTCTTGTCTTCCTGAATTCAAATCTAGCCTCAGACACTTACTAGTCTTGTGACCCTGGGCAAGTCACTTAACCCTGTTTGCCTCAGTTTCTCCATTTATAAAATGATCTGGAGAAGGAAATGACAAGCCACTCTACTAGTATCTTTGCCAAGAAAATCCCAAATGAAGTAACATGGACCTGACTAAAATGAATGAACAACAACACCTTCTTGGATTCTTATGCAGAGATATGACTATACTAGTCATAATAAGTCAGACTAATTGGCTGAATTATTGGCTGACAGTTGGTTTATGTGTCCTATCCATTGTATTTTCCTAACCTATTATTCTTCTTGTTCCTAACTTTTTCTGAAGAATCCTTAATTATTTTCCCAGGAAAGGAGCGACTAACACATATAATGTTCTTTATACAGAAATGCTTTAAAATGTCCTGTTTTTAGTACAGAGGGTTGAAGAGGAAGGGGAACATTATTATATTATGCTCCATCTCCCTCTGTCCTCTTGTGTAACTGTACTGAATGATTTCCCGTGGCAAACCAGGTGAATATTCTTTATATCCTGGTGAGTGCCTCCATGCAGCCAGTTTCTCATTCTGTGCCTTCTTCTATGGTTGTAGCCATGTACCCTGCATATTCCAGTCAGGAAGAATGAACTTGGTTGCCTGTTGGCAAAAGAAATCACAGAAACGTAAGGGAGACAAAAGTGATTCATTGCATGTTTTAAAAGTCCCATCAGAGTGCAGAATAGTACAGTGTCTGACAGCCATTTCTTATGTCATTCTAGAACCTTTTTCATTTCAGAATTTCATCCTCACTAAGGCAACTGATGATCCCCCAAATTGGTGGAGAACACAATGTTGCTGCCTCCCTCTGCACAAAGGAAGTTGAGCACTGTGTTATCATTTTACTTATAGGATTACTTTAAAGCTATTTGTCGTTTGGATATTCATTTGTCCTTGTTCCTGGGACATCTTTTCAATCTATGTACAATCATATCACTGGCTTTTTCTCTGCCCTTTGTATCTTCTGATATTTTGATCTCCTGTCATTATCCTTGTTCTGTGTGCACGATTACACATCTTTTAATTTTTCTGGGATGGATCTAGGGAAGAGTAAGAATATATAGGATATTTTACAGGGAGGAAATAGAAGTTAAGTTTCTACATTAATAGGAAAAAATTCTACATGTTATAACATTCTAGGAAACATGAGTTATGGCTTAATTTTTATCAGTTAATACACTTTAATTAACGAGTACTACAAGATGATTCAATACCTGTTTCCAAGAAAGCTCTTTCAAAGAGAAATAACATGTCAAATTTCTAACATCTGGAGACTTTCCAGTTTTAATTATTCCTAAGTCTCCTCTTATTGCCCTATAAAGATGCATCTGTAAGATTTCTTACTTGCATCTCAAAGGTTTATTGGACTAGAAGGGACCACAGGAATCCACCAAAAGAGTTCCTTATGAATAATAATTTTCTAGCTAAAAGCTTTAGTTCTTATTATTTTGTGACCATACAGAATTTATTTTTATCATTCACCTTAGAAAAATTTTTTTTGGGGGGTAGAGGTTTGAATCAATGCTTCCCCAGGAAATTCAATCCAGTCTAATCCAATAAGCTTTTATTAAGCATGTATTCAAAGCACTGTGTTAGGCATCAGGGATAGAGGAAGAAAAAATAAAACAAACAAAGAAAAATACAGTCCCTGCCCACCAAGAGCTTTTTTTCCTGGGTAAGAGTCAGGCTTTCATTCAACCACAACACTGTACTACATATAATAAGAAAATAATGACCATAATATAAAAAATAAAAAGAATGAAATTGCCACAAAGCTTAAACCCCTCTATAGTGATATAAAGGGTGCTAGATGAAGGAAGTTCAGTGAATTTTTAGATCAGTGGGATTTTAATATAATTCCACTACTGGGTTTAGAACCAAATATTCAGAAGTTCTGAATAGTATTTCTATTGACATATTTTGTAACATTAGGAAGCTGCCTGTTTGGCATGTTTCCCTTTTTTGTAAATCATATACTCCATTCCATTCTACAAATAAAATGATGGAGGTGATGTAGAATATAAATTGCTTGAGGTCAGGGACTTTTTTGTCTTATTTATTGTATCTCCTAGCAAAATGACTTAAATATAGCGTTTTAAATACTCAAGATATAATTCTTGAATTGAATTCAGTTGGACCATGCTGATTGAAGGGCCCTGTGATGACATATTAAAGCTTTGAATGAAAGAATGAGAAACTACTAAAGGATAAATAGAATTTTTTACCCCTTAAGAGGATGATAATGAAGAATGGAGATCAATGCTATATGGATAAAAGGACATAGTCATTATGACTAAATTTCTACCATTGAGGAATGTCTAACAGCAAGGACCTCGGCATACACAGGAGGGTCTGCTGTATAAGTTCTTAGATCTATATTTCTAAAAGGAAAGCAACTTTTGAGGGGTCACCTATCACTTTAATCAAGCACATATATCATTCACCTAGTTTAGGGGGAAAAGTCAGCACCCTGAACTTCAGAGAAAGTACAAATAGAGAAATAAAGATCAACAGACAAGGCTTCCAATTGTCTGAGTGTAAGCAATACATACATAGTTACCAGAGAGAGAAACACCAACATTTGGGTTTTCAAAGCTGTGGGGCTCCTTAGAGGCTGCCCAGAGTCTCACCTGGCTCAACAAACACTTCCAATGAGTAATCCCCAAAAGTAAAACCTCACCTTAGAGTATTTATACACTGAGGACATGACCTTCTGACCCAGTGCCTCAATAGAAATTAATAAAAGATATTGAGGCCTGTTAATGAGCAGGGAAGATCTTTAACTCTTCCCGCACCCACCATTAACCTTACATTACTATTACAGAATGCTGCTACCCAATTGGTGTCCTTTGTTTTTGTTAGTCTTATTTTCTCTTCCCTTTCCTCTATTTTATAGAAGACTAAAAAGTAGAAGTATGCAAATGACATTTTAGCACTATGGAAAGTAGAAGAGGAAGAGAGTAAAAATGATAGACAAAAGTGAGAATTTTTACTTATCTGTAGTTTCCACTTGCTATACTTTCAGAAATTGAAAGGTAACCCTATTTTCCTTCCTTCCTTCTTCCCTTCCTCCTTTCCTCCCTTCCTTCCTTCCTTCCTTCCTTCCTTCCTTCCTTCCTTCCTTCCTTCCTTCCTTCCTTCCTTCCTTCCTTCCTTCCTTTCTTCTGTCCCAATCACTCATCAGATATCTATTGTATGCTGTTTTTGCTGCCAATAAAGGCAAAACAAATATTTTACAAATTATTATGGTCAAACCAAGCACCTTTTTGGAGTATAGATCATCTGTGGTGACACAAACAGTTTATATTCATAGAGTGTAGTCAGTGCAATGGGATGAAAGATATTTTGATAAATTTTGGCTGTGATGTCTTATGTGAGAAATAGAATACAAACCTCCAAGCAAAATTCTTTGGCTAAGAAGGAAAGCATTCTAGTCAAAATTAGAATAAATATTGTCAAAGCCTATTTGAAGTGAACATGGAAAATTGGATAAGCTTTCAATTACAGTTCCTTTAAATAGGCATGCAACTGAATTTGTGACAAGTGTGGCATTGCCTTTACTACAATGGCACAGTTTACTGGATCTATTCCTACACAATACAGTGTTCATTATGAAGAGTTGGCAATCAGGTGGCTAATACTAGTCAATAGAATCAAAAAAGGGAATTCACGTTGGAAAAAAATCTAATTTGTGCTTTGACTATTGCCTGTCTATAAAGCCGAAAATCTTCAAAGTCTCCTTTATATTTTGACTTTGTATTTCCTTTGCATATGCACATAGAAAAAGAGAGGCATTGTGGAATGGTGAACAGAGTGTGTGTTGTTTTCTCCATTTAACTGTAAGCCTTTTGAAGGCATTTGCAATCTTGTTTTTGACTTTATAACCACAGTAGCTAACAGGGCAGTTAGGTGGTGCAGTGCATAGAGCACCAGTGCAGGAGTCAGGAGGACCTGAGTTCAAATCTCACCTCAGACACTTGATACTCACTAGCTGTGTGACCTTGGGCAAGTCACTTAACCCCAATTGCCTCATCCTAGGTCATCTCTAGTCATCCCGATCAATATCTGGTCACTGGATTCAGATGGCCCTGGAGGAGAAGTGAGAATGGTGACCTGCACAGCCCTTTCTCACTCAAAACAAAGTCAAGTGCAAGTCATGTCATCATTTCTCTGATGGCATGATCTTCTTCAGCAATGAAAGATGAACACACACAGTAACTAGCATAGATTTTAGCACATTCGGATAGCAATAGGGATTAGGATTACAATTTCATTGATATGGGGAACTACTAGGTGAAGAATTCCCTAAGTTAGTACCATCTATGAAACGTAATCTTAAGAGGATCACCTAGAATAGACTTTAAGTGACTTTCCCGAGGTCACATGTAAGGCTGAACTTGGCACTTAAAAGGGTCTAAATGAAGGCTTAAGGAACAGAATGGAATTCTTGGATGTTTTCTCTATTTATTCAGATAAGAAATTGTCTGCACCTTGGAAGGCAGTTCTTATGATTTGTGTCAGAAAAAAGGCACTACCTTATTTGTTGGTTTTAGAATCATTGCATAAAATGTTAGAGCTAGAAGGTCCATGGTCTATCATCTATTAAAAGCTTTCATAATAGAAAAGATGGCCTACGATTTATCTCGTTAACTAAGCAGTACATTGAGTTTCATAACAAAATGTAATTGAAGCATTATTCAACATCTCCTAGGATTATAAAGTGAATAAATCAGTCATCAAACATTTTATTAAGGCCCGCTGTGTACCAGGCACTCTGCTCACGGTGAGGATACAAAGGAAAACAAAAATGGCCCCTGTCCTAAGACACTTCCAATCTAATGAGAGAAGCAATATGTGAACAGCTAAATATAGACAAAATATATCTAAGGCAATCTAGAGACAATCTCAGAGGGAAGGGACTAGTATTAAGAAAGATCATGAAAGGCTTCTTGTAGAAAAGGAGATTTTAGCTGAGAGCTGAAGGAAGCCAGATTAGCCAGAAGGGAGAGAAGAGGAGGGAAAGAATGCCAGGCATGGAGAACTGCCAGGGTAAGTGTCTGGGATTCAGGAGATAGAGTGTCTTGTTTAAAGAACAGAAAAAAGGCCAGTATCATGGAGTCTCAGGATACATGGCTGGGAATAAGGTGTTAAGAAGACTGGAAAGATAAAATAGGGTCAAGTTTTGAAGGGCTTTGAATGTCAAACAGAATTTTTATTTTTGATCCTGGAGGGGATAAGGAACTACTGGAGTTTATTGATTGGTGAATTGGATTGCTTAGACCTGTGCTTTTGGAAGATACAATTGTCAGTTGAGTGGAGGATGACGTGGAGTGAGAGTCTTTGGGCTAACAGGCTGTTATAATAGTCCAGGCAGGAGGTGATAAGATCCTACACCAGAATAGAGGCAGTGTCAGAGGAGGAGGAGGAGGAGAGAGAGAGAGACAGAGACAGAGACAGAGAGAAAGACAGAGAAAGACAGAGAGAGACGGGGGGGGAGGGAGAGAGGAGAGAGGAGAGACAGAGAGAGAAAGAGATGTTATGAAGGTAGAAGATACAGGAGTGGCAACAGATTGTATATAGGGAGTAAGAGATAGTGAAGAGTGTAGAATGACACCTGAACTATGAGCCTGATTGATAGGGAAGATAGGAAGAGGGGAAGATTTGGGTCCCCTCCACGTCATCAACCCCAGAAGTTGATCTAAGAAAGATGAACAGGATTAGGTTGTATGCATGGTTTATTTCTCTCAAGCTGGCAGCATGCATGTGGAGCTGCAGTTGGAACCAAGCTCACTTTGGGGTTAGGCTGCACAAATCATAAAGACAAAAACCACAAAGCTGAGAGGGGAGGGTGGTGTCCTGGCCTAATCAGGCATGACCACACTCTTTCATTTTCAGTTCATTTCCCAGAGATCATGAGATGCATACATGGAACAGAGAGGAAGGTCAGGCTGAAAAGTCTCCAAGCTTCCAGAATTAGAATGCTTGTTCTAGTTCTGTCCATTAGAGCTGAGAAGAACTGGCGTAAATCAGTTCTGCAGTCACAGGCGCAGCAGAAGGGATTCAGAGTTAAGCGAGTGAACACTGCAGAGGATCTCTGGTATATCAAGCTCAAGGGATGCTCAGTCTGCCTTCTGATTGGCTGATTCTGATTCCTAGGTCAGTCTGGCCTGCCCTGGATAGTAAGGGAGCTCAAGCAAATCAAGGTGGTTGGTAGTCTTTAACCATTCCATTTCCACATTATTAATAGAGAAATTAGGAAAGGGGTAAGATATGGAGGAAAAGATAATGAGTTTATATCTGAATATCAGCATCTATGTAGAAATCCCCTGATATGAGGGCAGGAGTTGAGGAGGAAGAAAGACAGGAGTGTCCCAAAGATTGGTAAATAGCAGCTACCAGAATTTTGATTATATGGTAGATATGGATTCAGTGAACTTCAAAAAAGAGATTATTGAGTGAAAAGGTTCAAGATAAAGTATGTTACCTATAGAGCAAGCACTCCAGGGAGAATGGAAAATGTGCCTAGTTTAGAGTGGTGCTTTGATGAGGTTGGTTTGAGGAGTTTGGGCATAATGAATTAGGCAGTGGGTATCTTAAATAATGATGACAGGGAATGAAAATCATTGGAATGGATGAATCAGATTTGTTAACCATTGAGGAATGAGTTTGGAAGACACCTTAAATGTTAGTCTAATGACTCATTTTGCACATGGGTCAAGTAACTTTTCTAAAATTCACAAAGGAAAAAATTGGCATTGCTGGTTTATTAACTCATTTCTCCAACTCCAAATCCAGCTGGCTTCATAGTATAACACACTACAAAATAATATCATCCTGATTGTCATAGTGAACCTGCTCATTTCAAAGACATATATAAGCATCTTATTTAAAGTTCACAAAGACGGGAAGAAAAATGTGAAGTGAGGGAAGGTAAGAGGAATTAGGGAGATAGTTAAAAATTTGTTTTAAGGACAGAATCAGAGGAGAGAAAATTCTGCCTAAATAAATATATAGTCTGTCTGCAGACTCTAGTTTAACACATTTTAAACACAGTGGTATTGGCACCTTCCCAAAGATAAACACCTGGATCATTATTCTTGGCATATTAAACTCTTTAAAATTTTTATTTTGCTCTTTTGTGGTAAAAGATTATTACAACTTTTAAAAATGAAAGACCCTTTTGAGTTCCCTACATATTGAAAGAAGTGCGAAACAAGAAAATGTTTCAAACAAGAAATAAAAATGAAGTCTTAGAGATAATATACTGTGGAAATTTACTGGGAAAAATTTAAGTTGACTTTCATCTCTTAACTCTCAAAAATTATCTGTTATCATGGGGGGAAAACTCTGTAAACTCAGTGCATTAAAGACAAGTCTCATTGTCAAAAGAAGCAGAGAATTAATCATTTTATTGATCAATTCAGTGCCCAGAGAGCCAGAATGTACATCATTCATTTCAGGTCCTCCCAGTCACCACCAGGAGCAATCCAGATACATAGATACAAAAAGAGGGAAGATTTATTCTTCCTCAGAAGGAGCTTGTGATCTACCAATTGTTGCTGTTCAGTAATTTTTAAAATTGTTTCCAGTCTTTGTGACCCCATTTGGGATTTTCTTGGCAAAGTTACTAGAATGTTTTGCCATTTCCTTCTCCAGTTCATTTTTACAGATGAATAAACTAAGGCAAATTGTGTTAAGTGACTTGTCCAGGGACACACAGTTAGGAAATATCTGAGGCCAATTTTGTCCTCTAGTAGAGTCTTCCTGTCTCTAGGCCAACACTCTATCCACTGTGCCACTAAGGTGCCCTTTTGGGGAGTGACCTGGGAACAAATAATATAGCACTAACTCATGTTTGTCAATGAAGATACTTCCCATTTTGGTCACACAGATCAAGAAAGCATAGAACACATGGTTGGTGCTCAATAGTTAGAATTGACTTGTCCAGGTAGGTCCAGGAAACATCTACCAAGAGGTTACTAAACAGAGGTCTAATGCTTTCTAAGACTTTAAGACTGATGCAATGAGACATTGTAGTAGACTAAAGAAATAGATTTGAATTTGAATCATTCATAAGTAAAACGTTTTAAGCATTCAGTTCAGGTTAGTTATCTCAAGTGAGTGAACTCAACTATTTTCTTCAGATAAAAGTCTATATTTACTGACCCATTTTGTATCCATTAAAGAAATTCCATAAGTCAGTTTTTAGCTGGAAAAAATAAGACATCTAATATAATTAAGATAAAATACAGAAATGAAACTAGAAATTTGTTCTATGAACCCCTCCAGTCTTCTAGAATTATACTCGATTCTAGAAACTTAAATGGTTCAAGACCTCATTATCTTACACAAATTAATAATGTAGCTTATTAGAAAAATGAAACAAATCATTCAGAAATCTCCCAAGCTAAGAATATGCAAAGAAAATAGTACCAACTCTCCTGAAAAGTGTAATGAAGAATTGAACTGTGAACATTTTCAAACCACAAAGTAAGGTGAATGTAGAGATTTAAAACTGGAGAGCAACTGATAACATTTATCATCAATGTTTGAAAATAGGCCAAAACCATTAGCAACCTATTTTTCCATCACTAAGGGTCTACATTTTAATAGTTTATTTCCACAAGGGGAAAAAAAGAACACAAAAGCTTAAAAGCATTTTAGCAAACAGTTCTACAAATTATAAGTTATCATCTGTGATCAAGATATAGTAAGAAAGCTGTGATATAATTCAGTAAGGCTAAATTAGGTGAAGAACTTCATGTAATGTTGGTCTAAAATAAAGAATATTTTTAGCCAAAAGAGCAATTCTGAATTCATGATAGGAAGTGTGGTCTAATAGTAAAGACACTGATAGGAAAGTTCCATGTTATTTGATAATAAATTCTTCTTGTTAACCTTTCTATAGAAGGCAGCAGAAGACAAGAATGACCACAAATTAAGGTCCAACTGAAATGCCAAGAGGAAAATTCTTTCCCTAGTACACATAGACTCATTGTACATAAACTTTTAAGGAACTGTCCAGTTCTGACTAGGCAGTTTACTATTACTTTTTATTGATTTCATTAAATAAAACATTGAAATTTGCTTTTAAAATAAAATATGTTTTAAAGAAAATAAGTTTTCTTGGGATCTTTGTGTCTACCATATAAAGTTGTTGCAGTTTCTTACAAGGTTCTGAACTTAAAAAATTAGTTAACATTTTATTGAACCTGGTAATTATGATAAGATAAATATACAGGAAAATGGATTAGAAGAGTCCATATAATGGAGAGGAATGAGAGATTTCAGAAAGGATCAGTTGGGATGGTTATCTAGGCCCTAGGAGTATTGATGAAGGAAAAGGACAGAGGAACTTCTTGAAGAAAGTTGGAGGATTTCCTTGATGGAGTCATGGGAAAAGGGGAGGCTCTCAGGGGTGGGAGACCACAGGGTACAGAGGTAGGAAAGGGCAGAAAAAGAAAGAGGAATGATATATAGTTCAATTTGACTGTGAAGGAGCATAGTATATGACAACATAGCAAAGATAATTCAGAACCAGATTGTAGGGAACTTTAAGAGACAGACTGAGGAGTTTGTTTTCCAAATATATTTCAGTTGGAAAGATGAACCAACATGAAATTAAATACCATTTAGAGTGTTATAGATATATTTCTTTTCCCTGTAAGACACAGGGTAATATTGTCCATGCTTTGAAAAACTGTTGAATGTACCGTCACTCAGTAATGAATATTTAAAATTCAACACTGTGTATGCTAATAGAAAAGAAAAAATTCATAGAAATCTCTACTCTGAATGTCAAAATAAGGACAAGCAATGCTGATGAAATGGAATGTGCAAATGTAGACCATTCTAATGGGAAATGATGCATTTTCACTTCATAATCATCACTGAGCAGTTATGAAGCTATACTTTGGCTCTTGCCATCTTACTGCCAAACCATTAGCCACCACAGGTACTAGTACTGCTAGACCTCCTGCCCTGACGCTATGCTGTCCTGACTGGTGAGGACTCACAACATCCTAGGACTTCATTCCCACCCCTCATTTTTAAAAAATTTAATATTTTATTTTCCCCTAATTGCAGGTAAAAACAATTTTAACATTCTTTTTTTTTTTTTTTTCAAATTTTCAGTTACAAATTCTCTCTCTCTCTCCTCCTCACCCCAACTGACTGAGAAGGCAAGCAATTTGACATAAGTTATATATATGCAGTCATGCAAAATATATTTCCATGTAAGTCATGTTGTAAAAGAAAACACAGACAAAAAATCCCAAGAAAAATACAGAAAAAGAATGCTTTAATCTGCATTCAGACGCTATCAGTTCTTTCTCTGGAGACGAATAACATTTTTTTATCATAATTCCTTCAAAATTGTCTTGAATCTCTGTATCTTGTGCTGAGAATAGCTAAGTTATTCGCACTTGATCATCATACAAGATTGCTGTTACCATAGACAGTGTTCTCTAGGTTCTGCTCATTTCATTTTTCATCAGTTCATGGATTTCCAGGTTTTTCTGAGAGCATCCTGATTATCATTTCTTACAGCACAATAGTATTTCATTGTAATCACATACAACAACTTATTCAGCCATTCCACAATTGGTGGATGTCCCAATTTCCAATTCTTTGCCATTACTAAAAGAGCTTCTGTAGATATTTTTGTACATTTAATTCCTTTTTCTTTTTGTTTTTTATCTCTTTGTTGCTTGGTCAAAGGGTTTGTATGGTTTTATATCTCTTTGGGCATAGTTCCAAATTATTTTACAGATTCTACTTCCCTATTCCACTCCCCACTACCCTGGGAATAGTAATTGAATCAATTCTACTATTGCCTTTGGAAAGGACAGGGTGTTAATCACTTGCCTTATGGCTCCACAAACCATCCCTGAAACTCCCAGCATAAACCACCTTTCCAACACTCACCTTTATGAGTGGTCTTCTTTTATTAGCATGCAAAGTACTCAAGGCTAGGGACTGTCTTTTCTTTTCCAATTGTATCTCCAGCGATTAGCACAGTGTGTGGCACAGAGTGAACATTTAATAATAATTTTTCATAGTTACTTCATGGATACACTCATTTATTCCACACTTAAGAGAACCAGCAACTGGAATAAATTCTGTTAATCTGGGGTTGTGGCCTATTTGATGTGTATGACTATTCCAGTAAGTAGTAGGTGAAGCCAAAGGTAATGAAGCAGAGCAGCTTTGTGCTCAAGCTAATTAATCAGTAAAGAAACAATAATTTATTAAGTCCCTACTGTGCTAAACACCAGGGATACAAATGCAAAACAAAACTAATCAAAACAAGAAGTCCTTACTCTTCAAGGAACAAGGACCCTTTCATAGAGAAAAGATTCTGAAGTTTGTATTGAACTTATGTGTGAGGAGGGAGCACAGTACTTGACACATAATAGTGATTGATTGAGCTGGATTGGGATGACTGTATATGGAGAGGTTTGCAGGAGGTAAGTGTTTTTTTCTAGGCAGAATATGTTTCTGAAATGCAAGGATTTGAAGAGCAGGAGGTTGGAACTTGATTGGCATGGTCGATGGAATTCATCCTGTAATGCTAATGAGATTAAAGATCTTCCCTAGCCATTAATGGGCCTGACCGTTAAGAGGAGTTTGATTAGGGGAGATCTGTAGAAGGTCCACATGTTTTGTTATCGAGGCACTGGTTCTCAAGGGTTGTGATGCCTTCTGGCTCTGAAGGTGAGGTTTTGTTTTGGAGCTTGCTCCTTGGAAGTCTTTATTTGGCCAGACAAGACTCTGGGTAGCCACTGAGGAGCCCCCCAGCTTTGAAAACCCAGATGTTGGTGCTTCTCTCTCTAGTAACCAGTAATTCTTGCTTTCCTTATCTCCATCTCCTGCCCTCCCTGGCTTCCTTCAGTAGCAGTTACCTATCTGTGACGTGTGTATTGCTTACTGTCAGGCAATTAGAAGCCCTATCTGATGATTTTGATTTCTCTGAATTTCAGGGTGCTGACTTTTTCCCCTGAACTAAGTGAATGATGTATGTGCTTAATTAAAGTGATTGTTGACCTTTCAAAAGTTGCTTTCCTTTTAGAAAAGCAGATCTAACAACTTGTACAGCATGCCCTCCTGTGTATGTTGGGGTACTTACTTTTACACACACAAGAAGCTAAATCCAAAATTCTAAGCAAATTGGTGTATAAGTGCTTTGATGATCCTGTCTTTGAGGTATCAACTCCTTAGTTGATTGCAGTAGGAGGGGAAATGGAATACTTGATAGAAAAAATGCTAGTGTAGCATCATTATCTATAATAATTTATTGAGTGCTTACTCCATGTTGGGCATTCTGATAAGTGTCAAAAAAAACAAGGGAGAAGGAGAGTTGGGCAACACAGAACCTGTCCTGAAAAGTTTACTGGCTAGGGAATAGGGCAGTTCAAACCACTTTAACAACTGATCTGTGGCATCCCATGTGGTGTGATCTCCATGTCAGACATGGGGAAAGGATGTCTGTGGAGAAGATCTGTAATGGCCCATCCCTTCTGCTTATCATCCCCTATCTCTCCCCACCTGTGTGGATAAACTCCTTGAGAAGATCACTGGTATCCTTAATTCCTTTCCTTTCATTTCTTGCCTCTGTATATTGGCTTCCTACATCATAATTCAATGGAAACTGCTCTCTCCAAAGTTGCCAGTGATCACTTACTTGCCAAATCTTATGATATTTCCTTTTTAGTCTCTTTTGTTGGATCTTCATCTGGGTTGTACCCAATAATCCAGTAGATGTCCCACAAAGCTCTGTGCTGAAATTTCTTCTGTCTATGTATTATTTCACTTGATGGTTTCATCTATTCCTATTTAATCAGTTATCATCTCTATGCTAACGATTCCCAGATCTACTCATCCAGATTTAATCTACCACCTCAGAGAGACCTCAATTCTCTCATTTTCACCTGCCTATTGGACATCTTAAACTAGATGTTTGTGGACATATTAAACTCAGCATGTCTTTGCTACTCCTACCCCCATCCCCCCAGTGTCTTATTCCTAATGTTCTTTTAATGTCAAGGGCATCATTATCTTCCCAGCTACCCATGTTTACAAAATAAGCATCATCCTTGACTCCTCAGTCTCTTTCACCTTCCTCATCCCCCATCATATTCAATCTTTTGTCAAGTATTATTGATTCTACTTTCATAATCTCTCTTTTATGACTCGGCTTTTCTTCTGACACTACCACCAACCTTGGTCAGGCCTTTACCACATCATATCTAGGCTGTTGCAGTATGCTTTTGATTAGTCTCAACAACTCTCAACAGTCCATCTTTCATTCAGAAGTCACACTGAATTAATCATATTATCCTCTTATTCAGTAAATTGCTGTGGCTCCCTATGACCTCCAGGATTCTCTGGCATTTAAAACCCCTCACTTTCCAGTCTTTTTGCTCCTTCTGCACTTTATTCTACTATCCTTTGACAGTGGCTTTCCTGCTGTTCCTCATTCAGGATTCTCTGTCTTCCAATTGCAGGCATTTTCATTGACTGTCTTCCATGCCCCAAATTCTCACTCTCTTTATCTCCATCTTCCATCCTCCCTGGCATCCTTCAAGTCCTATTCAAAATTCTGTGTTCTGCAGGAAACTTACCTGATCTCCTTTGATATTCATGCCTTTTCTTTGGAATTATCTCCATTTTATCCTGTATATATCTTATTTCTACATAGGTGCTTATATGTTGTCTCTTCCATTAGACTGTAAGCTTTTTGAGAGTAGAAGATTTTTTTTCTTTGCTTTTCTTCTTATCTCCAGTGGTTAACACAGTGCCTGTATACAGTAGGCACTGAGTAAGTGTTCATTGGCTGACTGATGGATGTGCGGTTTGAGACCAGTCCTACCTGATTTCTTTCACTAAGGGGTATTACCAGGTCACAGCTTGGATCAGAGTGGGTTAGGGAGGATCATTGTCAGGTGTGTGTGGGAGACCACCAACTCAAATACAAATCAGAGACTTCTCAAGGTAGAAGCCAAGAAGCAAGATTTTATTATGATCTTGTGAGAAAAGGCATCTCCTCTCTGATAAGTAAGAAGGAGAGTGAGCCAATTACAGAAGGCAAAAATACAGATTATATAGCCCTAACACAGATCCCACCCTGCTGCTGTCCTTTTACTCCCATTGGCTGGGAGGTAGCCTCCCAATCTAAATGTGACAGTCTACCCTGTGAATAGGGGACAAGGAAGGAGTGGAATTATGGCAAACCAAGGGGGCGATGGGGGTTGTGTTATGTTCATATGGCAACCCAAGGGGGGTTGTGTTATGTTGATGTGGCAACCCAAGGGGAGTTCAAGGTTCATATTCCCAAAAGTCACATGATTTCTGGGAAACCGAAACTTAGACCTAACCATCTACAAGAAGCCTTTTGTTAAGCCCTGAGAAGTCTTCACTAACTTCATTCCATTCAGGTGGGTGCCTAATAGTATACCCAGAGTTTGGAACCCTAACCCATAGGTCCCTAAATGCCATCACCAAAGGGGCATAGCTAGTTATGCCATGGTAGCTCTGAATCTGTGGTACAAGATAGAATTTTACCTTTAAGAAACTGTTGTATTTTCCCAATTGAATTTTCAGTGAAGTTTCGTATAGCATATAATAAACTATAATTGAAAAAGGAAATAGAATGAAGCAAAACCCAACAAAGCCGAACATCATTATCTATGAAATCCTGAGAGAGATTGCATTTAATAGTTCTCTTCCAGTCTCTTTACCCTTATGTCTAATTCTACCTCTATAACAATTAGTCTGTAACCAAACTTGACTTTCACATTTAATTGCCAAATGACCTTAGGCGAGTTGTTTAACTTCCCTGGGCCTCAGTGTCTGTATTTGTAAAATGGAGATGATGATTCCCATCTTGTCTAGGTCACAAGGTAGCTGTATGATAACAAACTGAGGAAATACTTATTATTTATTATGTGATTATGTTATATTACCATGTTGTGTATATTAAGTTATCATGAGCCACCACTCTTCTAAGTGCTAGTAAATAGACAAAGAAGTCCTCAAATAGTTTAAAATGCAGTAGGAGGCATTCAACATGCACTCCAAAATCTACAATACCAAGGAGAGTGTGACAAGGGCTTAAGTGAAGTAAAGGAACAGTAGGAAGAAGATTTAATTCTGTCTGGAGAGATTAAGGAAGGCACAGAGAGAAGTAAGCATTTGAGCTTGAAGGATGAAGAATTCAACAGGTGAAATTTGGAGAGGGAGATTTGAATAAGATAATATAAGGCTACATAGCTGGGAGGGACCATAGAGTTCACCTGTTCCAAATGACATAGATTGGTTTGGTATTTTAGTCAGTTATTGCTGACTATGTGAGAGATTTAAGCTTACTGAGCACTGTGAGGTTTACTGTAAGAATGCACAGGACCAGATGGCAATCAGCAATCCTTTGCTAGGCACTACAAATACTATGGGTCCTAGATGGTAATCTCAATAGCCACATGCCTCTCCTGTTCCCAGATTCCTAATTACCAAAGCCATAGTGGATCCTGTGGATGATCAACCAGGAATGTTGAGCAACTGTGGAAATTATTGTTGCAAGTACGCAATGGTCTGTAGCCTCTCTCCTTGGCAAACAGGTTGTACCTCTCAGGGGTGAAATGGAAAAAAAAAGTAATATAGGGAAGCTACCATTTAAAGGCAAAGTACAGTCATGATTAATGACACTGTTTGGACACTGTTTTATCACCTAATTTATTAACTTTCCAAGTTAGCCCCTAATAAAATACATTTAAGGAGAAGTTTACCTTGGCAGAGAGGTGGTACCATGGTCAGGGAGCCATATTTGACTCTGCATCAATACCTGAATTAGCAATACCTAAGTCCAAATTCTTTCTCACATAATTATTAGCTGCGTGACCCTGGGCAAGGCACTGTATTGTTTTCAGCTTTAGTTTCCGCATCTGTACAATGGGGATCACTGTAAGCACTGACTCCACAGTGTTATTATAAAAATCAAATGAGATAATATATGCAGTGCTATATAAATGATGTTGCCTCTGCTAGTGTGGGGGTGGGGGTGGGGATGGGGGTGGTGATGATGATGATAATCATATCAAAGGCTTGGACAAGTAGCACCAGAGTTGGAATTTGAACCCAGGATTCTATAAAAATCCTGTGCTCTTTATGTGGGAAAATAATTTGGAATCTATAAAGAATGAAACAAATTTAACATATTCTTATGCTATTCCAAGTTCTTAATCTTTGCTCTCACTGATGACCCTTGCTGGAATTCCTTCTCCATATTTCTAGATTTAACCTTTACTTCTTGAAGTTTTTCTCTTTTTTTTTTCTAATTTTTATGTTTTGGTTGTGCACTCCTTACACATTCATTTCCAAATGCAACCCCAACAACCTTTTCCTTATAATAAATTTTTAAAAGTAAAAGTTAAAAATAAATCAAAACCAGTCAACTTTTTTTTACCAAATATGATAATACATGCAAGATTCTATATCCATAATCATATCACCTTACCAATGAAGGAAATGATTTCTCTTGAGATTTTAGATTTTTTGTTTCTCCAAATGAAATTTTATTAATTTGTCTAGTTCTATCACATAACATTATAATAATTTGATTTGTATAGTTCAATTAATTTATCTGTCTTTAAAAATAAAATTGACATGGCCCAACCTTGAGCAATGAAGAACCCTCAAATTATTTATCTGTGTTTATTTCTGTAAGGAGTATTTTAGACATGTTTTTGTATCTTATGTGTTTTTGACAAATTGACTTGAAGATTTTTTGTACATAATTTGAATGGAATAATTCTTTTCATAATTTCCTCTTGTTGAGATGGTGACAGGTTTTCTGTATATATTTTACCTACTGCTACTTTAATGAAGCTGTTAATTATTTCAGTTTCTTTGCTGATTGGGACTTATTAGGAGAAAATCATGTCATCTGCAGATAAGGATAGTTTTATCTGTATATTGATTTATTTATTTCTCTTGTCTTCTTATTATTAGCATTTCCTAGAACTATGGTAAATACTAGCAGAAAAAAGGTACCTTTCCTCTAGTTCATATACCACTTCCCCAATACATTTTTTTCCCAACTTCCCTAATCTTCAAAGATTGTTCCATGTATTAGGGCTTCTAGAGCCCTGCTTCCATTCAGCACAAAGTAATGGAAAAGATACCAAAGAAAATAAAGGATAGGAAACACAATTGAACTGGATCAAGGCTGTACAGAACAGAATCTTGCTAAAAGAAATGCATTTTTGAGTATGTTAAAGGATCAGTTGTCAAGATCTTAAAAAGGGTAGGGGAAGGGAAGAAGCATTCCAGAAAGAATGAAAAGGAACTCGTATAATTTTTATAAATAAACAATAAAGCTCACTGGCATGAAGTCAGTCTCTGGGTACCAAGTTTCTGGTTCTCTCTTTTCTAGGAAATCTTTATGAACATTGTCCATGAATTCACCAAGCACTCTAAGTGAAAATTTGAGAAAGGAATAGAGAGACTTTTTCTGATAATTTTCAAATAGAAAAAAGTACACACACATATACATACACATATGTACACATATTATATATACCTATACACACATATATACACATACACATATTTATGTATATGTGCATATATGTGTACTTATATACATATATATTCATAGTCACATCACTGTCTGAATTATAGAAAATGTAAAATTATTCTATTTTGTTGTTTACTATTTGTAAGAAGGAATTTGACCAAAAAGGGCAACATGTCACTTCGCAGGCTTTCCTCTTATACAAGTACATGAAAATCATATCTGATTCTCTGGTAGATGATACTACATCTATAAACTTAATAATCCACTGACATCAAATGAGATCTTCCATAGGAGATGTGTTCGCAATAGTTTTCCTAACAGAAGAAGGTTTCACTTGCAATAGTGAGGTTTTTCATGTATTTGTACAAATGACAACCTTCAGGATCTACTACACCATGAGATCTATAATACTGTAAAAGAAGTGTATCTAATACATGATACAATGTATCTAGCACCTAATGTGTTAGGTAAAAAATAATACGAATAAAATCAGATGCTGTCCACATTATGCCAAATGTTTAATATAGCCATAGTTATTCCTTAATTGATCCATCAGTATTTTCACCTTAAGTTCTCCAGATGAAAAATTAAATGGATCTTGAATTGAATGGAAAGAGTGGGTGGGGCTGAATGGCATTTGGAAAATTGTGCACTGCTTTCAATAACCCTTAATGATGCTACTGCCATAATCCGGCTATAAAGAAGAGGGAAGGAGGAGAAGAGAGTTAAGAACATCTCTGGAGAGATGAACTTTGGCAAGGAAAAAGGACCTTGCTTTTACCAAGGCAGAAGTGAGATAGGGTAGAAATTCTGATAGGGTTTTAAAGTAGATAGGAAGGAAGTTGAAATTGTATACAGATGTGCATGAAGGATTCATTATGGACTAGCATAAGTTAAGAGTCAACTAGTGATTTATTTTAGTGCAACATATTACCTGGATTTCCTGTTGTCTTACATTCTATAGCCTATATTTCTTAAAATTTCAGGGAGGAAATGGTGTGACTTTTGCTTTGCTAGTGGAATTAAAGTCATGTTTAAAGTGGCTAGCGTATATACTACACTTGGCAAGATGTTTGCAATTTGGGAACATTGCCCTTTTGGGAATTGCTACCAAATCAAAGAATAGATTGACATTAATTTATCCAGACTTCTCTTCCATTTACTTATTCTTTGCTAAATAGTTTTGGAGTAGATTCACACTTACTTTGGTAAGCATCTTCAGAATCTAGAAGAAAGCAAGCAGTTGAGAAATTATTGATGTACTTAAGATTTATTTGAGGGTAGCAATTTCTTTTCCTTTTCTGCACAGGAGATCTTTCTCAGAATTATATGAGACTAAGGAGTAGGAAAAGTTGAGCTTAAGATTCTTTTCCCCTCCCCATTTTGTGCTCCTCTCTCCCTGTTCTTGTTTCTCTGATGCCTCTAAATCTGCCATGTAATATCTCCAACTGTGCCACTAATTGCAAGTGGGAAAAGATTCTTTTCCATTAAGATAGTAAGCTCCTTGAAAACATGGACGGTATTTTGGCCTTTCTTTATATTCCTAGTCAGTGCCTGGCACATAGTAACCACTAATAAATGTTAGCTGATTTGACTTGTTTTCTCTGAATATAATAATAGCTAGATTCATATAATACTTTTAGAATTGCAAAGCACTCATTTCATTCTCTCAACAGCTCTAGGATGTTAATTTATTATTATTGTTGTCACTTTACAAATGAGGAAACTGAGGCAAAGGTTAAGTGACTTTCCTAGGGTCATACAGCTAGTGTGAAGTCAGATCTTCTGACTTCAGTAGGAAGACTCAAAGGTCTACTGCCTCCCCCACCCCATGCCACCTAGATCCATAGTATTTGGATAGCCCTTTTTCAAATTTAGTTGTGTGATAGCTTTCTGTCTGACAAACCATCCCCTAAGGTTAGCTACTGTTAGTACTGGGATCACCTATTATCCATTCCAAGAGTGTTTGAATTTTAATAGAGAACTCCTGGTATTAAAATGAAGTAGTTCTTCAGTTCACATGAGTAACAAGAGGGCATTTTCTTTGATTTATTCAACCTCTCAAATCTCTCCCTTACAGAAATTATATAGCAAAAATAAATCAACTTTAGCTTTTTGCAGGGTCCAGGACAACAAGAGTTCAAAAGAAGGTTTTTAAAAAAATCCTCAAAAACCCGTGAACTCGTACTCATCGATCCTGATCTCACTTAGCTCTCTAACCCCACATCCCATGCTACCCCATGCAAGGCTGCACTAGCAGACTCAGGGACATGGCACAGGCTTATCACCACACTTTTCCTCCTTTTGTTGTCATAGAGACCTCAGCTCCAGTCTGTGGAAGTTTCCTCTGACCTCCACAGCTAGCTTGGCCAAAGTCCTTCAGGAGCAAAAGTCTGTTGGGGGATGAGGAGGAAGGGGTGGCAATCCAGAATCACCAAAATGCAAAGCTCTAAATCAACAGTGACAGGGTAAACAGACTCATAAATGCTGGTACCAGCAGGCATTGAATTACTAGTATTGGGCTAAAGAAGTGGAAGTAAGAACTGGCCACCAAACTAGACACTGTGCATGTGAAGAGCTATGTGGCACTCTACCAAGCCTGAGGGAAGAGCATAGCATGTAGCTGGGACAAGTTCTGACTTTTGAAAATTCAGAGGGGAGAGAGACCCAGGCTGGTGATTTATTAATTGCCCAGTGTAAGAGGAGGCTGAGATGCTTTGAGATCCAGCCTACAGGCAAATCTTAATCAGAGTAGAGGGAGTCAGAAATGAATGATAAATAAAATAAGGGGGGGGGGGGAGTATGTGTGACAAAAAAACCTTCTAAGTACCAAAGATTCCAAGAAGAAATCTCAGAGATTTTGAACATAAATAAATCAAAAGGAAAAACAGTAACAGCTGAAGGAAATGTGACCTCCAGATCTAGTAAATGAGTTCAAGAATCTATGAATAAATGTTGAAAAATGAAGGAAAATTATATAACACTTCATGAGACAGAGGATTCTGCGAAAGTTAAAAGGACATGGAACCCCATCATGATGCTGCTGAAGTATTTAAAAAAGAAATAATTATGAGAGTAGAATTTATGTCCTACACAGCAGAACTAATAAGTAGAATAGAAAAACTTGAATCTGCAGTGGCAAACCTTAGCAAGGAAACAAAAGAACAATAGGTTGAGAATGCAAACACAGAGAAGCAAAACCCCAAAATATTAAAAGCAAATATGTTTACAATGAAATCAAAATACCTGAATCTTAAAGACAGGATGTATAGAGACAACCTAAAGATCATAGGTCTTGCTGAAGGATGAAGCAAGACAAAAAATCTTCACCATGATGAAAGGAATGATAGGCGAAAATTTCCCAGAATCCCTAAAAATAGAAAATGAATTTCGAATTGAAAGAATTCACAGATTACCTCCAGAAGAACAACAAGACTGCAAACTCCAAGATACAGGGGTTGAATTCATCAGTTCAGAAGCAACAAATTCTGCAAGTCCTCAAGAGAGACCTTTAAATACAAAGGAAAGCTTACTCAAATAATGAAACACTATTTGTCATCCACTAGGAAAAAGAGAAAAGAATGAAATAATGTGTTCCAAAGAGCCCTAGAGTTCAGGATGTAGCTCAGCATGATCTATCCTGCAAATCTGATCCTAAAAATATGGGACAAAAGATGAACACTTAATAATGAAGAAGAGTTTCAAACATTAAAAAAAAAAAACAAATGAAGAGGTTATTTGCAACTTGAACAAAATAAATACAAGCAAAATAGATTCCACAAAAGTGATTAAATGCAGATAGAGAAGACAACCAGTGGGAACAGAGCTACATTAAAAAAAATAATTGAAGGAACATAATACTATGTTGACAGAAGAAGAAGGGGAAAGTCATAACCCAGATAAGAGTAAAACCCAACTTGAGAAATAGAGGAAAATATAAAGTTACCTCTTGAATCTTACATGTGAATGGATTACACAATCCATTCAAATGAAAAAGAGTGAATAAGAAAATAAGTGAGTGAATAAGAAAATAAGAGTGAATAAGAAAATAAAACTCTGCAATGTGTTGCCAGTAAGAAGCACATTGGGAAAAACTCCACCAATATTAACTAAATAAAACTGAAGAGAGGGGGAAAAGAAATCCACTCAGCAAATAGTGAATCCAAAAAAACAGGAGTTGTCATCATGCTATCAGACTAAGCCAATTGAAACGTTTAAAAAGTAAAAAAAAGGATAAACAACGAAACTATGTATTGCTAAATGGAATCATAGACAGCAAACCAATATGAGTACTAAACTTGTATGATCCTAATACCTCAGCATCCAAATTCATAAAAGAAACATCTGAGCATCAAGAAAACACAAATAATAACAGAATAGTGGCAAGGGACTTCAATATCTCTCCATTAGTTTTGAACATGTCTAACAGAAAGATAAACAATGGGGAAAATATGGAACTGAACAAATTTCTAAGAAAACTATAATTAAAAGACTTATAGTGTCTTCTAAATGAAGCAGTAAAACAATATACATATTTCTAAGAAACTCGTGGAACTTTTTAAAAAATGGCTAAGTACTAGGGCACCAAAATATTGTGTAAAAGGACAGAATCAATACATCGCTTATTGGCTATGCTGTAATAAGAATAGACATTGGTTCAGGGATTAAAAACAAATGGTACAGACCTAAATAGGGATGTAACAATTAAGTCTTAATGAGTAGGCAAAAGAACAAATCATAGAAATAATTAGTAACTATGGAAATGAAAATGTTAATGATGAAATAATGTACTATAATTCCTGTTATGTAATTCAGAGGGAAAGTCATATACTTTTTAGTCATACTTTGCAAAAGAGAAGATTAATGAACTGAATATGAATTTAAACATTAGAGAATCACCAAAAAACCCTAAAATAACACAAAAGAGAAAATCTTAAAAATTAGAGAGGAAATAGTGAAAATTAGAAACAAAAAGCCCTTTGAAATAAAAAAATAAAACAAAAAAGCTGTTTTTGAAAAGACTCGCAAAATTCACAAACCCTTAACTAACCTGATTAAAAAGAGGAGAGCAGAGAATCAAATCAATAAAATAGCAAATGAAGAAGGTAAAATCGCAGCAAAACAAGACATAAAAATAACCAGAATTCATTATACACAGTTATATGCATGAATCACACTGACAATAGAAAAGGAATACTTTCAAAAAATTAAATGCCTAAACTATCAAAAGCCCAATTGCAGAAAAGAAAATTGATTTAACTGTAAAGGAGCTACCAACAAACAAACAAACCCCCAAACAATTGAACTGTGGACCTGATGAATCCACAGGAAAAGTCTATCAAACTTTTAAAGAACACTTAGTAGCCATACTTCACAAATTGTTCTCAAAATATTGAAGAAGATAGAATTCTACCAGAATCCTTTTATGAGACAAATATAGTCATAATACCTAAATCAGTGAAAGAGGAAACAGAAAATTATAGGCAAATATCATCAATGAATATTGATTCAAACATCTTGAATAAAATTCTATCAAAATGATTACAGTGATTTATCCAAGAAATCATTCATTATAATCAAGTGGGATTTATACCAAGAATATAAGGATGTCTCAACATTAGGATGTCTCGACATGATTATATTAAAAACCAAAACATCCAAGATCAAACATCATATCATTAGATGTAGAAAAAATACCTTTGAAAATGTATAACATTCCTTGTGATAAGAATGCTACAAAGTATAAAAATAAAGGGACCTTTTTTCAAAGGTCTTTCTAAAAACCCCAAACAAGTGTAATATGCAATGTGGATACACTAGAACCCTTTCGAATAAATAGAGGAGTGAAGCAAGGATTCCACTCTTCCCACTATTGTTTGCCAAAAGTTTGGAGAATAATGACAACAAGAGAAGAGAAAAGAATTAAAAGAATAAGGATAGGAAAAGAGAAAATAAACTTTTGCCTTTTCGCTGATGACGTTATTGTTTCCTTGTAAAACCTCAGGTCATCAGGAAAATTACTAATTGATATAGTTTTATACTACCTTCAGCAAAGTTGCAAGCCATAAGATAAATTATCAAAAATTATCAAGATTTCTACATATTAGTAATAAAAACAAGAACAGTAATAGAAAGGAAAGTCCCATTCCAAATTGCCTAAAATATCTGTGGCTCAATCTCCCAAAGGATATAAAAGATGTGTACTGTTTCAATTACAAAATACTCCTTAAAGAATTGAAGAATAACCTACTTCCTTGAAAGTACATTCGGTGCTTATGGCTCGACCATGCTAATGATAAAAATGACAATACTAGCAAAATTACTTTACACTTTTAATACTATGATAATCAGGTCATCAAGATCTACTTCAAAGAGCTTGATAAAATGGTAAGAAAATTGTTGTAGAAAAAGAAAAGTTGTAGAATATCAAGGGAAATGATGAAAAGAATTAAAAATGAAGAGGGCTAGAACTTCCAGATCTCAAACTATATTACAAAACAGTCATCAAAATCATATGGTATTGATTTAAAAAAAATAGAGTGAGAGGCTAAAGGAATAGATTAGTGAAGGGATACTGAGAAAATATAGAACTCATTGAACCAGTGTTTGAGAAAGTAGAGAAAATAATTTACCTAGGAAAAAATTCCCTATTTGATAAAATCTGCTGGGAATATTGGAAAGCAGTCTGGTAGAAATTAGACTTAGACCAATACTTATACCACACTCCACAATATATTTTAGATGAATACATGACCTTACTAATAAAGATCATACTATAAAAAAAAATTAGAACAGAAGCATATCATGTACTAACATATCATATGTATGGGTAAGAGGTGCAGAGTGAAGTAAGCAAAGCCAAGAAAACAATATACACGTTAAACTGTAAAGAATGTATATGGGGAAAAATGTCATGACAAAAATTCAAAAGTGAATATAAAAGTAAATATTATAACTATTAAGTGGGACTTGAATGAAGAGATATGAGAAGACATTTCAAACCTGCCCCTTCATATAGGTGAGAGATCCATAGGAGTGACATATCGTACGTGGTTTCAGGTTTTCTTAATATAGCATTTGATCAGTCATGCTGACTTGTTTTTGCCTTCTCTAAACAAAATAATACATGTCATATGGGATGGTTCTCAGAGAGGGAAAGGTAGGGGTGGGTAGAAGCACATGGACCACTAACGTGTAAGAAACAGAAAACATCAATAAAAATTATTTTAACTAAAGAAAATGCATTCGTTTAATTGAATTTTTCCCTAATAATATGAAGTTCTATCACCACAGTAACCCATGATGGGAAAGTGTTTTTGGCTTTAGAGTCCTCCAGAAATATTTCAAATCACTCTCTAGTCAAGGCCCTCTTCCAACTACTAATAAATCCAGCCTTGCATGTACTATTGGCTTATTATTTCAGTCATTAGCTAACACACTGTAGGCCTTTTTTTTCTGCCTTTGAGATCCAGCTAGGTGTTTAGTGGCTAGAGCAATGGACCTGGAGTCAGGAAGACCTTGAGATCACATCCAGTCTCAGGCATTTACTGGATGTGTGACTTTGGGAAAGTCATTTAATCTCTGTTCGTCTCAGTTTCCTCAACTGTAAAATGGGGATGGATAATCACAGCACTTTTCAGGGATAAGTGAAATAATAATTGTAAAGTACTCAGTTCAATGCCTTGCATGTAGTGTTTGTTCTTTGTTTTCAAAGAGGACCAGTGACGTCACAGGGTGATGTCTTGATTTCATGCATGAAATGAATTTAAGTGAGGCAGAATTGCACAAGATATCAGTCTCACTTTCTGTTCCTGAGTCATCAAAGTCCAGTGGCAATACAAAAGTCAAGAGTACCAGTCATGGCCAAGGATTCAGTGAATGACCGTGTCATCTTTGATGGTTGCTGACCAAGCTCTAAGGACTCCACAGTGTCTGCATCAGGCACCTTCACAGTTATTGGAAGAAATTGTTCTCATCTGCCTACTCCCCGGGGGGAAGTCTTTATATGCTTTAGGTAGACATCCTTTAAGTCACTAAGAATTTTGAGGCTCATCAGTTGCCTTCAACATAGTTTAACCCATCTGCCAAGATGGTTTTCCAAATTGTGTCTGCTTTACTTGCTATACCTTCTTGGTGTAAGTGAGAGTTGAATGACAGGAGAATGACAAAGATGGATGGGCAGCCCTGAAAAGGGTGCTCAGCAAGCCCTCACACCAGAGTACTAGTCCTCCTTGAACACCTTGTATGCACCCTCATGCATAATAGGCACTATATACACGCTTATTCCCTTCCTCCTCAATCATTATCAGTATTGTTATTCAGCTAAATTCAACTAGAGATATTTTTAATATTATTTTATTTTGTGTAGTGTTTGGCTATCCATAAATTAAGTGAAGTTGAGAATATATAATTGTAATAATTTGCATACCACTTTAAAATATGCAAATTGTTTTACCTATATACATTGTCTCCTAGGGATGCAAGGGAAGGGAGTGGAGCAACCAATTAAAAAGTGCCTACTATATGCCAGATACTGGGCTCAGTGCTTTTTTTTAAAACAAGTATTACCTCATTTGACAATAGCACTATGAGGTAAATAGGTACTGCAGGTTATATCATCCCAGTTTTATATATGAGGAAATGGATGTTTAGAATTATGAAGTGACTTGCTAAGAGTCACACAGCCAGTAAATTCAATAAAGAGATTGTGTTTTCAGTCTTCTCCTGATTTACAATTTTATAATCTTTCCACTACCAGTTCATGATCTCTCTTAGACCTTAGCTAAAGGCCAACATTGCATAATTATAACCATTCATATCCAAATGCCACAGGGATGTCTTGGTACCATTTGTTTTTAAAGTTAGGTTCTTGTATACTTGCCTTTGATTTTGGATTTTGCCTTGTGTCACTTACTTCGGTAGGTATAATTTGAGACAAGGACTTTGGACTAGAACTGATGATTCTTATTACAACCCTCCAAAGCATAGGGAATTTAATGGGATAATATTTCATAGAAGAGAAAACTTCCGTGCAAATTATTTCCCTTAAAAGAGAGCTGATCTTCATCAATAATGTTTCAGGGCTCAATTTCTGTAGGGGGAAGCTATTTTGATCAAGAAATGCTTGTAGCATTGGATAGCTCATAAGAGTGCAATAAGGCATTCCAAAAATACCGAAAGAACAAGAACCAAAGGGAATTTCATTTGTATGCTAATTGAGTTTCTGTTTGAACTGCTGCAAGGAGACCCATCTCACTAGGTATAAAAACATTTTTTTAAAATATGGAACACTGGTGCCTAATTGGTACAAAGTAAAGCTGTCATAGTGTGTAAAGGCAGGTTCATCCAGCCCCAAATCATGTTTCTATGCAGAATTCTGAGATATATATTTTTGTGTGTGTATTGTATGCCTACATACCTCTATAATTTAGACGTTAGCTGGTTCATGTTCATATAAATTTATTCCTTGGCTAGTCCTCAACATGTGTTTGGCAAGTACTGCATTCTATGTTTAACCAGCTGGTGTTGACATCTGCCACATGAGTTATGTTAACATTATGAGGTTAATGTTTGAGATGGATCATGGTATCATAGGATTTAGATCTGGAAGGATCTTTAGAGACTTGGGCCAAAATGTTCATTTTTGTAGATGAGGAAAGCTTCATTACTAGAGAACTTGAATGACTCGCGCAAGATCATACCACTAGTTGCAGGCAAAAATGAGAAGCAAACCCAGGTTCTACAATGCAAACTCAGTCATCTTTTCCCCCTTTCTTCCTTATTTATTTATTTGTTCAGTATTTTAATTTTTTCCCAGTTGCAGGTAGAAACAATTTTTAACATTTATCTTCAGAACCCTGAGTTCCAAATTCTCTCTCTTCCTCCCTTTCCACTCCTCATTAAGAAGGCAACAAGCAGTTCAATATATGTCATACATATGCAGTCATGTAAAGCACAGTCAGAATAGTCAGTGAATATTGTGAAACAAAACATAGACAAAAAAATTCAGGAAAAATAAAGAAAGTGAAAAAGTATTCTTCAATCTGTATTCAGACACCATTAGTTCATTCTGAGTTGTCTTGGATCATTGTATTGCAGAGAATAGCTAAGTCATTTACAGGTGATTATCTTACAATATTACTGTCGCTTTTTACACAGCCCATGTTGTGTTTGAGCCCATGTAACTCTTTGCAGGTTTTTCTGAGAGCATCCTGCTCATCACTTCTTACTGTAATAGCATTCCATCATAATCACATACCACATTGTTCAGTTATTCCCCAAATGATGGGCATCCCCTCAATTTCTAATTCTTTACCACCAAAAAAGAGCTACTACAAATATTTTTGTATGTATACATGCTTTTCCTTTTTGTTTTTTTATCTCTTTGGGATACAGACCTAATAGTGGTATTGCTAGGTCAGAGGATATGCATAGTTTTATGGGAATTTGGGCATAGTTCCAAATTGCTCTACAGAATGGTTGGGTCAGTTTACAATTCGTCCAACAATGCATGAATGTTGTCCCACATCTCCAACATTTGTCATCTACCTTTTCTCTACTGTTAGCCAATCTAGTAGGTATGAAGTAGTATCTCAGAAATGTTTTAATTTGTGTTTCTCCAATCAATAGTGCATTAAAGTATTTTTCATATAACTGTAGATGGTTTAGATCATTTCATATGAAAACTGATCACATCTTTTGATTTTATCAATTAGGGAATGGCCCTTATTTTTATAAATTTGACTCAGTTCTCTATATGTTTGAGAAATGAGGGCTTTAACAAAGAAATTTGCTTCATACTTCCCCCCCAGTTACTATTGCTAACTGTATTTTCCCCTGTCCTATCCCCCCACCCTGTTTATTCTTTTTCTCCTTTCACTCTGTCCCTGATCAGAGGTTTTGCTTCTGATGACACTATCCCTTAATCTGCTATCCCTTCTATTACCCCTATCCCTCTACTTCTTTTATCCCCTTCCCTTCCTACTTTCTTACAGAGTAATAATTGAGTTAATTCTGATGAGAGCATCACCCCTTTTCCCCTCCACTGTAAAAGCTTGTTCTTGCCTCTGTTATGTGGGATAATTTATCCCATTCTACCTCTCCCTTTCTCTTTCTCCCAGTACATTACTTTCTTTCACTCCTTAATTTTATATTTTAGATATTATCCTTTCATATTCAACTCACACTTGTATCCTCTGTCCTTACTCCTGCTTACAATCCTAATAATGAGAAAGGTCTTATGAGTTACAAATATCATCTTCCCATGTAGGAATATAAACAGCCAAATCTCATTAAGTCCTTTATTATTTCCCTTTCTTGTGTATCTTTTTGTGTTTCATTTGAGTCTTTTATTTGAAAGTTACATTTTCTATTCAGCTCCGGTCTTTCCATCAAGAATATTTGAAAATCGCTGAATTTCCATGTTTCATGTGAAAGATTATAATACTCAGTTTTGTTGGGTAAATGATTATCTTGACTTTGGCCCCACCAAACTTGAATTTTTCCTTCTGGCTCCTTGTAATATTTTCCCCTTGACCCGGGAACTCTGGAATTTGGCTATAATATTTCTGGCAGTTTTCATTTTGGGATTTCTTTCAAGAGATGGTTGGTATATTCTTTCAATTTATATGTTACCCTCTCATTCTAGAATCTCAGGGTAGTTTTGCTTGATAATTTCTTGAAAGATGATGTCTAGGTTCTTTTTAAAACTCATGACTTTCAGGTGGTCCAACAATTTTTAAATTATTTCTTCCATATTTATTTTCCAGGTTAGTTGTTTTTCTAATGAGATATTTCATAGTCTTATTTTTTTCATCCTTTTGGACTTTTTTTTCCCATTGTTTATTGATTTTCTATTAAAACCATTGCCTTCCATTTGCTCCATTCTAATTCTTAAGCAATTATTTTCCTTAGTGAGCTTTTTCATCTGGCTAATTCAGTTTTTTAAGTGATTCTTTTCCTCATTTGCTTTCTGGACCTCTTTTGCCATTTGGCCTAGTCTGTTTATTTTCTTCAGCATTGTTTTTTGTGTGTCCTTTACCAAGTTATTGACTCGTTTTTCATGATTTTCTTGCATCACTCTCATTTATCTTTCAAGTTTTTCCTCTAGATCTCTTACTTGATTTTAAAAATATTTTTGAGCTCTTCCATGGCCTGAGACCAATTCATATTTTTCTTAAAGGTTTTAGATATAGGAGTTTTGACTTTGTTTTCTTCTTCTAAAAGTTTGATCTTCCTTATCACCATAGTAACTTTCTATAGTTAAGAGGGTTTTTTTCCCATTGTTTATTCATTTTCCTAGCCTATTACTTTACTTTTAACTTTTTGTCAAAGTAGGGCTCTGTTTCCAGGGTAGAAGACATACTGCTCCAAGCTTCAGGGGTTTTGTACAGCTGTTTTAAGAGGTACTTCAAGGGACCTGTAAATTTTCAGTCCTTCTAAGGTGATATGATCTAAGGAGAAGTGTTTGCTCCTTTTCTGGGCTGTGCTCTGGTTTGTGAGTAACCACAAGCACTCTTTTCTGCACTGGAAATGTAAGGAAGGTCTCCCCAGCTCCACTGTGCCCCCAAGTTCTGCTATGTCAGTGCTCCTCCTAGTCATGGGATGGCTACCCAGGACTGGGACTTACTTCAGAATATGGGCAAAGCAAGAGTCCTGCCTCAGTTTTAGCAAAAAAGACCTCTATAATCTCCTTCTTACAAACTGTTCTTCTCCCTTGCCATCTGTGGGCTGAGAGTTCCCCAAGTAGCCACTGCTGCTACTGATTCAGTCACTCCCACACATGTAAGAGACCTTTCCTGCTCACCTTCCAAGTTGTCTTGGGCTGGAAATTTGTTTCCTTCCATCTTTTTGTGGATTTTACTGGTCTAGAATTTGTTTAGTATAATTTTTAAAGATATTTGGAACAATTTGGGGGAGAGCTCGGGGCAGTGGCTACCTTTACTCTTACATCTTGACCCCACCCTGCCCCACAGTCATCTTTTTGCTCTACTCGTTCTACCATATGGCTTTTCTTTTCTCCACATTTTGAATTTTAATGGTTAGTTTTCATTCGTATCCAGATGCAATTTCAAATTGGCAAGATTTCTATATAGATCCTGTATTTATATTGATGTAAAGATTACAGAACAACTTTGGCCCAGAAGCTCTAAATGCATGCATTCAATAGTTCTTATCAACCATTAAATTAGCATGATTACAATTTTATTCTCTACTGAAATAATTTTTAAATCAGGATTTCACTAGTTTATTTGATATTATTTCCTGTCAGTGAGAAAAAAAAATCTGAATTTATTTCAGAAGTGTGGAGTAACTACCAATTTTTAATTTCTTGATAAAAATCACCCTTAGTCAATAGTCTTTTTCAAAATAACTTCCTCATAAGACCTAAGTGGTGCAGTGGGCTCAGACAGAACTCTTCCAAGACCAAGCTAGAATCCTTCCCCCTATAACCTTTAGAGCAAATTTTGTGCAAATATACACCTTTTATAGCCACTTTTACACCTTACTGAATTGCTAAGGACTGATATTTATAACTATCAGTTTAGAATTCACACCTATTAGATTCTAAGGCAATGATAACCATCTTGTCTTAAAGAAGTGTGAAAACAAATTGAGATGAAGTGATAAAACATAGTGTCCCTTTGCTCTTAGACAAAATTTATTCTTAAAGTATAATCCTAAACCACAGTAACCCCCATGAAAAAGTATATTTTCAAGCAGAGTTCCCTTTTTGCATTAAAAAAAAAATCAATTATAGTGATCCTAGAGCTGTAAAAATGCATTTAAAATTTTGTATAGCTCCTGACTTGTGAAGTTATGAGTGGTTAACCTTTGTCTTCGAAGAGAACCAAAATGACATCACCATGATAAAGTGAAATTTCAGTTTGTCTGACTATGGCTGATCAGACTAATATGAACTCAGAATGCTCTACCACAGATTGGGCATAGATAGTCCATGTGAATATTTGGAGTGGATATCCCAAATTTATGCATCCTGCATTTACTTTGTCTTGTCTCAGTTCTGCTTTACTCAAAGAACACAACACCCTTTCTGATGTGGGCACATCATGCTAAGTAGTCCTGTGCCAGTGTCTCCCATGTTACACAGTCAAATCCAAAGTTCTTTTTTTTTTTGTTTGATATTTTATTTTATTTATTTTTTTATTGGATCTAAAATTGTACTTTTTTTAATTTAAGTTTTCAATATTCATTTCCACAAAATTTTGAGTTCTAAATTTTCTCCCCATCTCTCCCCTCCCCCACCCCAAAACACCGAGCATTCTAATTACCCCTATCACCAATCTGCCCTCCCTTCTAACATACCTCCCTTCATTTATCTCCATCTTCTCTTTTGTCCTGTAGGGCAAGATAAATTTCTATACCCCATTACCTGTATTTCCTATTTCCTCGTTGTATGCAAAAATAACACTCAATAGTTGTTCCTAAAACTTTGAGTTCCAACTTCTGTTCCTCCCTCCGTAACCCATCCATCCCCACCGGGAAGGCAAGCAATTCAATACAGGCCATATATGTGTAGTTTTGCAAATGACTTCCATAATAGTAGTGTTGTGTAGGACTAACTATATTTACCTCTATCCTATCCTGCCCCCCATTTCTTTTACTCTCTCTTTTGACCCTGTTCCTCCCCAGAAGAGTGTTGACTTATAATTGCTCCCTCCTCCCTTTGCCGTCCCTTCCATCATCCCCCCCACCCTGCTTATCCCCTTCTCCTGTATTGTAAGATAGGTTTTCATACCAAAATGAGTGTGCATTTTATTCCTTCCTTTAGTCGAATGTGATGAGAGTAAGCTTCATGAAATCCAAAGTTCTTGAGAGAGACCTTGAGAGTGTGCTTGTATTGTTTCTTCTGGCTACCATGTGATCACCTGCCCCATGCAAGTTCTCCATAAAGTAGTCTTTTTGGCAAGCATACATTTTGCCATTGAACAATGTGGCCAGCCCATTGGAATTGCACTCTCTGAGGCATAGCTTGAATACTTGGCAGTTCAACTCAAGCAAGGACTTCAGTGTCTGCTACCTTATCCTGCCAGGTGATCCTCAGAATCTTCCTAAGACAATTCAAATGGAAGCGATTCAGTTTCTTGACATGGCTCTGCTAGACTGTCCATGTTTTACAAGCATACAACAATGAGGTCAGCACAACAGCTCTGTAGAACTTCAGTTTAGTAGTCAGTCTAATACCTCTTCTCTCTCAAACTTTTCTTTGGAGCCTCCCAAACACTGAGCTAGTTCTGGAAATGTCTGCGTTAACCTCATTGTCAATGTGTACATTCCTGGAAAGTACACTACCAAGGTACTTACCTTGAACTTATCCACAGCATTCAAAACTTCTCCATTTGTTGTAACCAATGGTTCCACATATAGATGGTGTGGTGGTGGCTATGGAACACCTATGTTTTCTTGGTGTTAATTATTAAGCCAAAATTATCACAGGCAGCAGAGAATTGATCCATACTTTGTTGCACCTCAGCTTCAGAGGCTGCACTGAGTGCACAATCAGATGCAAATAGAAAATCATGCACAAACACTCCCTCCAGTTTGATCTTAGCTTACAAGCCTTTTCAAATTGAAGAACTTGCTATCAGTGTGGTAGTTGACCTTGATGCCATGTTCATCCTCATTGAAAGCACTTGTCAACATGGCTGAAAACATCATGCTAAAAAGCATGTAAACTTATAACTGATTTACTAATGTTCTATTTTCAAAAATGTAAAATTCTAGAAATATAAGAAGTGGTATTATAATTCTGTGAATTAAAGACAAAATATTAACTAGAGATTGAAAGTGTAAGTAGGCCTCCTCTTTCACTTTTTACAACAAAAAAGAAAAGTAATCCAAGTCACTGCTTTTTCTGAGGAGTGAGGAGTGTTACATTTTGTTTTCCTGAAGAGGGGAAAACTGCAAGATCAAACTTTTAAGATTAGGTAGTAAGGCAGTTTCGTTTTTGTTAACTAATGGATTATATATATAAGTTTATAGTTGTCTCAAGTCTTTTTGATAATATTTTAACAAAATATTTTATTCATTAATTCACCTGGAAAATATTTATTGATTTCAATGAATTCAATTTCTAAATCATCAGCTTATTCAACTCAATAAACATTTATGAGTCATTTATTACATGCATGGAAGTTAGCTAGGCAATGGAGATAACATTTAACTAAATTAGTAACAGTTTCTCCTCTCAGAGAATTTGTAATCCAGTATAGAAGTTATAATATAAAATATAATAATTAAGAACATAAAATAATAATCAGTTGCTATGGAAGTTGATAGAAAGGAGATAGAAGGATAGAAGGAACTTTGTGGAGGAAATGGACAAAATCTTTTAGGTTGCTAAAGGTGTGGATTGAGGGGGTGGAGCCAAGATGGCAGAGTAGAAGGACAAACCTTCTCTAGCTCTGCCCTCATAGCCCATAAAATACCTGTAAAAAATGACTAAACATATTCTAGAGCAGCAGAAACCACAAAACGACAGAGCAAAAGATTTCCATCCCAAGACAGTCTGAAAGGCTGACCAGAAAGGTCTATCATACCAGGCTCACAGCAGAGTCCAGCCCAGCCTTTATTACACTGCACAACAAGGACAAGACTGGAGTAGGCTTCAGGGTACAGAATCACCAGTAGCAGCTGTGATTCCCAGATTCCTCAACAGACAAATGCCAAAGAAGCTTCAAAAGTCAGTAAGAAAGCTCATTCACCTGGCTGAGAGGGGAATGTGGTCTGGCCCCAGCCCTGGCCCCAGGGTGGTAGTCATGTCCACTTTTGAAGCCCTCACTCGAAAGACCCTGGGGGAATCAAGCAGCTGATCTTGGTCTCAGTTCTCAGTGGTGGTCCTGGGGTGAGGAGGAGCACTGGCATGGTGGAGCTGATGGTGGCTTTGGAGAAGGAATCCTATTCACAGATCCTGGACAGATAAGAGTGCTTGTGGTTGCTCACAGACCAGAGTGTAGGCCAGGATGGGGGTAAACTCCTCTCCTTTGATTGTCACCTTGGAGGAACTGAGAATTTACAGATCCATAGAGAGTAACCTCCACTTGATAAAGAACTCAAAAGTCAAGTAACTGACTGGGAAAAATGCCCCCCCAAAAGGGAAAAAAATAAGACTGTGGAAGGTTACTTTCTTGGTGAACAGATATTCTTTTCCATCCTTTTGGATGAGGAGGAACAATTTAGGCCTTCAGAGGAAGACTTAAAAGGAAAGACTTCTGCATGCAAAATGTCTAACATAAATATGCAATGGTCTCAGGCCATGGTAGAGCTCAAAAGTGATTTTAAAAATTAAGTAAGAGAATTAGAGGAAAAATGGGGAAGAGAAATGAGATTAATGCAAGAAAATCATGAAAAGTGAGTCAATAGCTTACTAAAGGAGATCCCAAAAAATGCTGAAGAAAATAACACCTTTAAAAATACACTAACCCAAATGGCAAAAGAGATTCAAGAAGTCAATGAGGGGAAGAATGCTTAAAAAGCAGAATTGGCCAAATGGAAAAGGAAGTTCAAAAGCTCACTGAAGAAAATAGTTCTTTAAAAATTAGAAAGGGGGGAATGGAAGGTAATGACTTTATGAGAAACTAAGAAATTATAAAACAAAACCAAGAGAATAAAAAATAGAAGACAATGTGAAATATCTCATAGGAAAAGCAACTGACCTGGAAAATAGGTCCAAGGGAGATAATTTAAAAATTACTGGTCTACCTGAAAACTATGATCAAAAAAAGAGCCTAGACAACATCTTCCCAGAAATTATCAAGAAAACTGCCTTGATATTCTAGAACCAGAGGGTAAAATAGAAATGTAAAGAATTCACCAATCAACTCCTGAAAGAGATCCCAGAAGGAAAACTTCTAGGAATATTATAGTCAAATTCCAGAGTTCACTGGTCAAGGAGAAAATATTGTAAGCAGCCAGAAAGAAAAAATTCAATTATTGTAGCAATATAATCAGGATAACACAAGATTTAGAAACTTCTATATTAAGGGATCAAAGGCCTTGGAATATAATATTCTAGAGGTCAAAGGAGATAGGATTAAAACCAAGAATCACTTATCCAGAAAAACTGAGTATAATACTTCAGGGAAAAAATTTAATTTCAATGAAATGGAAGACTTCTAAGCATTCTTGTTGAAAAGAACAGAGCTGAATAGAAAATTTGCCTTTCAAATGCAAGAATCAAGAAAAACATAAAAAGGTAAATGGGAAAGAAAAGCCTTAAGGAACTCATTAAAGTTGAACTCTTTACATTCCTACATGGAAGGTGTTATTTGTAACTTATGATGAGACTTTTTTCAGTATTAGGGTAGTTAGAAGGAATATATATATGTAGGTGTGTATGGGTATGTATATTATATATGTGTAGGTATGTATATGTACATGGGTGTATGTGTTTGTGTGTATATACACACATACATAGACAGAGGGCACAGGTTGAGCTGAATATGAACACAGAATAGCTAAAAAAAACTAAAATTTACTCTTGAATGGAATGTACTAGGAGTGAGAGAAAGGGAAATGTAGAATGTAGGAAATCATCTCACATAAAAGAGGGAAGAAAGAGCTTTTACAATGGAGGGAAAGAGGGGGAAGATGAAAGCAAATAAGTGAGCCTTACTCACATGAGATTTGGCTTAAGGAAGGAATAACACACACTCAATTGGATATGGAAATCTATTTTACCCTGCAGGAAGGCAAGGAGGAAGGGAATAGGAAAGAGAGGATAATAGAAAGGACAGCAAATTGGGGGAAGGGATAATCAGAAGCAAACACTATTGTGAGAGGGCAGGTTAAGGGAGAGAATGGAATAAATGAAGGGCAGGATAGGACAGAGGGAAATGTGGTTAGTCTTTTACTACACAGCTATTATGGAAGTGCTTTGCATTATTACACATGTATGACCTATATTGGATTACTTGTTTCCTCAGTGGGTGTGGGTGGGTAGGGAGAGAGAGAATATGAAACTCAAAGCTTTGGTAATGAATGTAAAAATTGTTTTAGCATGCAACTGGAAATTAAGCTATGCAGGCAGTGGAGTATAGAAATCTATTTTTCCCTACAGGAAAATAGAGGGGAAGGGCAATGGAAGAAGAGTGGGTAATAGACTGGAGGAAGGGGTGGATGGTGTGCGTTCTGTCCTGGGAAGGGGGTGGGGAGAGATGGGGAGAAAATTTTGAATTGAAATTCTTGTGAAAATGAATGTTAAGAACTTCAAAATAAATAAAGTATATATTTAAAAAAAAATAAAGATGTGAGTTGTGTCACAAATGGTAGAATCTTATCCTATCATTGTCTCCTATCAATAGAATAAAACAAAGTTTTCTAACCCAAATTTTATTTACCCCATCAACCAATGAAGATTCTTTATACTGCACTGTATGCCAGATAGTATTTTATGCGGTAATACTGAAGAATATGAAGAACCAAATTATTTATGTCTTGTATATTTTTATCTTCCCAGGTTTTGCAGACAATTTGGGAAAATACATTCCCTCCCCCTTCCAACATTTTAAAGGAACCTTAGTGATCAAAGAAATGGTGTCTTCAGAGTTGTGCTTACTAGGTTTGTTCAACATTTATAATGTTGAAAGAAGCATGGGATTATGAGTCTATTATTTAAAAAAATACTTTTATAGCCTAAATAAATATTCAAGATTATAGTACATAAGGGAATTTATCTCTCTGTGTCTCTGATGTAATTTTTTTATAAAGCTTTTCAGAAGCTCCAATCAGAGTTCATGATTATTTTTATGCTCCCTGAACCTGTGCCTCACAAAATCTATTTTTTTACGTTTATAATTTCTGTGTTGTGGTGGGACTGTTTTGACCACAGTTACCACTTGAACTAAAAAATAAGATATCTTTCCCATAAGATTGTTTAGGTTTAGATTGAAAAGTACCACATACAGGATTTTGCCCAAAGTAAATAGTGTGAGATAACGTACTGCTGCCAGTAATATTTAAAGAGTTATGACAGTCAAACTACAACCATACATAAAGTCGATTTTGTTTCTACCCATAACTCAGATATCTAGATAACTGAGTTGACAAATTTTCTGTACTTATATTATTTTAAAATAAATTTTATTATTGTGTTTAGTTTTTACATTACCCAAATTTACCCCAGTATCCCTCCACTCCCTTTTCCATGAGAACCATTTCAAATAAGGAAGACTTTTTTCAGAGTAAAAGAGAAAGAAGAGAAAAAAATCATCAAAACCAATCAATATGAGGAAAAAAATCTTAAAATATGTGCACTCCACTCCACTTCTTAATCTACTACCTTGGCAAAGTGGTAGGAGGAGATCTCTTATTCATATTACTTCTTGGAGGTCATTCTTATTCTTTGTCATTTTGCAACATTAATTTTTGATTATTTTGTGGTAGTTGTGTTTTGTTCTTCTATGTAACAGATTCTCATTGGTCTATCAAATACGCCTTTGGGTTCTTCATTGCTGTTGTAGTTTGGGCAGTACAACTTTATATCCTCACATATAACCATATATGTGAATAGAAATAATTGTATATGCACTCATATACAGATACTCATATATATGTATAATGCATGCATACATGCATGCATACATATACACTCTTATGTATTTGTGTATAACTATAGATACACACACATATGTGTGTGTTTTCCCCTAGATTCATTGAGTAAGGCATTGGCACAAAAATGCGTATTTTTCTCAGTGATAATTATTTACCTTAAGATAGACGTCTAGAAACATTTTCTTGTCTCGAATCTCCAATCTCACCTGGCAACATTCTTGCTGACTTTGTAAAAATATTCAGTGATGGAAATTTTAAACTCAGGCTTCAAATCCTCATAGTCCATACCCCAATATAATCTTGCCAAAGCTCTCTATTCCTTCAAAGGCAGATCTGTGGTCATAAAAATTCAGAGACAGAGCTTGCCTTTTTTTTTTTTTACTTAAAAAGGGATAAGAAAACTTATCCACACTTAGACTTATCATAAGCTCTGGATCAGATCTGTATATTCATTCAGACGAATTCCTATGCTCTAGGGTCTTTACAGTAGCTTTGGGAAATATCCCTGGCTACCTCTCTACAGGATATGCTAGACAGAAGAATTTCAGAGTCTTAATACATTGATAGGAAGAGAATAGAAAAAGGAAGGATCTTCCATTTTAGAAGTGCCTTTGGGGGAATAGTGGACTTTTATCTTGGTCAAAGGGGAATAGTAGTGTTGGCAGAAAAATTAAAGCTTTGAAGGGAAACAGGGAGAAATAAAAAGTCGGCAGATTATCCTGAAAACTCAAGTCAGACAGTGAAATCCCCCAGAAGCACCATAGGTATGTGAGATTTTGTGTGATGCATAGTTAGGCTCCAGGAAAGGAGATATAGGGGGTGGGGGAGAAGGGGCAGGGGATGTATCAATGTACCAGCCATGGGGTAAAATGAATGGTGGACTTGATTTTGGGTAATATTTTTTTTAAATTCTTCTTGTTAAAAAATTGTATTATATTTTTAGTTGTCAGCCCTGCTGGTATTCTAGACTATTATTAAGACTCCTACCATGTGTCACTTTCTCTCTGTTCTCACAGATACCACTCTTGTTCAGGCCCTTCTCACTTGGACTACTATTTGAGTCTCATAGATGCCTCCTTTATTCCAATGTCTCCTCTTCACTCTGTTCTCCATCCAGCTACCAAATTGATATCCCTGATGTATATCAGGGTTTGGCATTGAAGATGCAATGAAGCACCCAAAGTGGCATATCATAGGTTTCACATTGTATGTCAAGAAGTTTCAGTGACTCCCTGTTTTCCCTAGGATAAAATGCAAACTCTTCTGTAGGTCATTTCCAGTCTCATTCCAGACTTATTTCACATTACTATCCCTCATGCCCACTGTGCTCCAATCAATTTAACCTAATTGTCACCTCCCATAAGTGACATTCAATCTTCCTCTATGTGCCTTTGTATAACATCTCACCTATTTCTAGAATGCCCTCCCTCATCACCACTACCTCTTGGAAACCTGATTCTATTTGAGTTTCATCTCAAATGCTGGCCCCTACTAGATGCCCCCCTACTAAATGATGTCACCTATTAGAAAAAATATATATACTAGATTCTATTACCAATTTCCCCAATTGCTGATGTTTTCCTCTTTCTGAAATTACTTTGTATTTACTTTTTAAAATTTTGATTGACTTAGCTCTCTACAAGTTGTATCTTTCTAACTAAATGTAATTTCCTGAAGGGGAGGTACTATTTCAGTTTTAATATTTGTACTACTAGCACATAGTAAGTGCATCTTGAACTGAATGAATCTTGTAAATGCATCTTGAAGTAAAAGGAATTGTTCAGTTATTTCAGTTCTGTCTGACTGTTTGTGACTCTATTTGGGGTTTTCTCAGCAAAGATGCTGGAGTGGTTTGCCATGTGTCTTTCTCAAGCTCATTTGATAGATAAGGAACTGAGGCAAACGGGTAAATGACTTGCCCAGCTTCACAAGGCTAGTAAGTTCCTGAGTTCAGATTTGAACTCAGGAAGATCAGTCTTCCTGACTCTAAGGCTGTCACTCTATTTACTGGGCCACTTAGTACCTATAAAACCCTTTAGCATTGAATTCACATGACAGTCAATTCCTGTCTGTAATTTTGCTATGCATGAGCTATAAATTTCCTTTAGCCAGAAATGCAATATGTCTTTCAATCATTTAGCAGGCCACTACTCCATGACTAATGGGAAATTATTTTTTTATTAAGGGAGATTCTCCTTGGTACTTAGAGATTTCCAGGTAGTAAACTGAACACTTGGAGAGAGAAATTAATATTTTCAGGGTACGAAACTAAAGGACTGCTTTGTGGTCCTCTGTATCTCACAAGCCTAATTTATTTTTTATTTCTTTAGTCTATTGAAACCAAATTAATCTGTTTAGTATCCCCTTCCTACAGTTTGCTTTCTATCTTCTAGAATGTGTCCCTGAACATGTCACTGTATAAAGCATGTGTCATTGCCTCTACTTAAAATATATTAGTCTTGTTCTATATGCTTAGGTTATCTTTGACCTGGCTCAAAGTTCATCTCTAAGAAGACTGTCTTGATTGACAGCTACTCTAAGAACTTCTTTTTTCACTCTTTCTCAACAATTATATACACAATTTCAGTCACAGCCCTTTGCACTTGATTTTTGGTTTTCAAGTCACCTCATGAGTACATGATTTGCTTCCTTTACTAAGAAATTCAGCTGATGTGTTAAACTGAATTCAACCTTTATTGAAAGCCTTCTCTTAGCAAGAAATTGTTAGGCTCTGAGATAGATTACTATCTTCTCTGTGTCTGTCTGTCTGTCTGTCTGTCTCTCTCTCTCTGTGTCTTTGTCTCAGTCTCTCTCCCCCTCCCTTCCTTCCTCTCTCTCTCCATATACATATATTCCTCCCAAAAATTCCCTAAAGGCATTTTCCTTCTATTGTGATTGTAAATCATAGTATTTTAGTACTGGGAGGAACCTTTCGGAAAATCTCGTCCAATCTAATCATTTTCAAGATTGAGAAGGAAGTTGTTTATATTAAAGATCACAAGAGTCTAAGTAGCAGAATAAGAATTGAGTCCAAATCTCTTGAGTCCCAATCTAGTGCCTTTCCCTCTATGCCATGTTGCAATGCTCCAGATGTAATCTGGTCAGGGTAAACTGTAGAAAGTGAATGGCTTGCTTCCTTGTGTGTGCTGTATTTCTCATAATATATCCAAAGATCATGTTGGCGTTTTTGGAGGGGGCAGGAAGAGGGCTACCACATCACACTCTGTGATGATTTTGCTTTTGCAGTCTAGGAATAAAAACCTCAAGTTTTGTGTTTTTTCCCCTTCATATCTAGCTCATTTCTTAGTTGTGTAGTTGATATTTTGAATTCCAGTGTAAGACCTTAATTTCTGCTTTCAAATTTTATCATTCCAGCTTGTGGGGATGTTTGTAGATCTCAATCTTGTCTCCTTTTCATAGCTTCATACCAGCTGCAGATTTGACAATCATGATACCTACGTCTCTCTCAAAAATGCTGAACACCAGAGTACCCATTGCAGAGCGCTGTTGCTCTCGTGTTCATCCTTCCTTGCCGAAGGAGACTGTGCCATCAGAGAAATGATGACATGACTTGCACTTGACCTTGTTTTCAGTGAGGTAGGGCTGTGCAAGGTCACCAGTCTCACTTCCTGTTCCAGAGTTATCTGGAGCCAGTGACCAAATGTTCATCAGGATGACTGGAGATGACCCAGGATGTACTGGGAGACCTTGAACCCTTTAGGCCAAGGCCTATTCAAGCACTCACTTATCCTATAGCATTCTACTAAAGACCCTTTTCCAAGTTACCAGTGATCCCATTAAATAATATTTTTTTTGTATCTTAATCACTTAACTTCTGTCTGCCTCAATTTTTACATCTCTAAAATAAGATAATAATATCATCTACCTCCCAGGGATTTTTTGAGGATAAAATAAAATTTATTAAGCCTTTTTCAAACATTTAAGTGCTATATAGATTCTCACACTCCTTTGGGGCCTATATAATTTGGACCATACATAGTTGAGATAGGCTTAAAAACAGACATTGAACAGCTGATCACTGACCCAGTTAGATGATTGTGAAATACAGGTGAAAGACTGCAAAATACAAAGGTTGCAAAACATTCTCTATGTGTCCTATAGCCAATGTTTTTAAAGGCATTGATGTAGCTTTGGGACTTGTCCTATGTAGTGAATTAAAAAAAATAATTACATGCATTTTAATTAAAAATGAAAACAGTGACTATAGATCATTTGGAATACTCAGCCACACTTAGCATTTTGGGCTATTATCAAATTCTTATTGGGCTTTTATTTAGTCTAGATCAAGTTTTTCAGAGAAGCTGAAAAAATTCTCAGAAAAAAACTCATTTATTGTGGTCCAACAGCCCTCAATAACTCAGTATATTGGTTTTATTGGTTTGGGAAAAATAATGACAGTTTCTCAAGGAGGATGATCAACTTAGTTAGTTTGATGGTAAATTAAATAAAAGTCTTGGACTTGAAGTCAGGAAGACTTTGAACCTTGCCTCAAATACTTACTACTTATGTGACTCTGAACAGGTCACTTAAACCTTCTCCGTCTCCTTTGACTCATGCACAAAATAGATATAACACTAGAACAGGGTTTTTGTTAAGGATCAAATGAGATCATGAATTTAAAGAGTTTTGCAAATTAAAAAGTGCTGTGTAAGTTCTAGTTATTACTATTATTTAACTGCTTACTCATAGGTCCTTAAATTTGTATTTAATTTTTTTAAATTGTATTTTCCTTTTGTACTTACTCACTTAACATCTGATTTAGAAAAGCCAGATATTTGGCAACATAGTTTAGTGAATTGAGAGTTGACCTCAAAATCATAAAAAACCTGGGTTCAAGTTACACTTTTGTCACATGCTGGCTTTGTGACTCTAGGCAAGCCATTTAATCTCTCATTGGTTAGTTCTCTACAACTTATCGTCTTCATTTTTACTAACCTACCTTTAGTCGAGAGAGTTTCCTTACCCAGGAGGTCTCTCTGTTAATGAAATCACAGATCCTCTATCTATTCTTATGACTTGTATTGGGCATTCTGCTGCAAAATGACAATTATATATTATTTATATATTGTATAAATGACACTGTATAAAAAAGAAACTAAAGAGTGCACAAAAAGTTCCTGCCTTTGAATGTAAATTCTCAGAGAAATCTTATGTGATTCCTCATTTACTTCTCAGTATTACTTGAATTTGATTTAATTACCTGGTAAAATAACATTTGTGTTAATCTTTTGCCTCTTTCTTTCTCTTTTCGCCCATCCCTCTCTCTCTCCATTGTTTCTCTCTTTTTCTTTTTTCTCTCTCTTTCTCTTCCTCTTTCTCTATCTCTCTCTTTCTGTTACTTTCTCTCTGTATTTCTTCCTCTCTTTCTTTTTCTCTAACTTCAGTTGAAACATAATAGATTCCTCTTCAGCCTCATTTTTGTTTTTACTTTGTTTTCCTTTCTTTTCCCAGGGTGTTCTTGTAAACAACATAGTGTTGGAGTCAAATTTCTAATCCATTATATTTACCTCTTATGTTTATATGGGTGCATTCCTCCCATTGCCATTCACAGTTATGGCTTCTGTGTATTTCCCTCCATCCTATTTTCTTATGCTCAAATTTCTCTTTTTTATACAGTTTTCTCCTCGAGAGTCTGTTTTGCTTCTAAGTGCTACCTTCCTTAATTTTCACTTGCTCTTATTCTCCCTCACTCCCATTTCTCTTTATTTTTTTCCTTCTTTCCCTTTTGAATAAGAATACTTTCTGTGTATATTTATTCTTTTATGCATGTATATTTATTCTTTTCTCCTTTAGCCAATTAATATGAAAGTGAGGTACAAACATTGCTCACTACCCTTTACAGCCCCCTCCACTGTGCAAACTTTTCCTTGCAACCCCAATTATTTGAAATCATTTTTTTGCTGTGTTTCCTGTCCCTTATTCCATCTCCCAATGCATTCCTCTAACTCAATGCTTCTTAGACTGTGGATCTCAACCACATATCAGGTCTTCAAAAAATTGGCAATAGTAAAAAGTTTCTGAACACACAATGAGGAAAAAATAATTAGAAATTAAATGCCTAATGAATCTAAGGTGTTTCTGGCAACACTTTCCCATGTTACATCATGCCACTTCATTGCACTCTTGGCTCTGGACACAAAGCATGCACACTTTGCATGGTGCATGCCCTCAGGCCATGCAATACCACAGAACACTGCCAAAATATGAAAAGGGGTTCTGAGTGGAAAACGTTTAAGAAGTACTGCTCTAACTCACCCTTATATTATTAGTTTGAGATAGATCCAACATAATAGCTTCATATGACATCCTCTATCTAATTACACTCCCTCTGAGAGCCCCAGTGATGATAAAGTTCTGAGCAGTTATATGTATTCTTTCCCTATGTAAGAATATATGCCATTGAACTTTGTTAAGTCCTGTGTGATTTCTTCTCCTCTTTAAAAAAAACAACAACAACTTTTTATGCTTTTCTTGAGTCATGTGTTTGTGTATCACATTTTCTATTCAGCTTTGGTGTTTCTTTTATCATATTTCAAGCCCTTTGTTTCTTTAAAGGGATAGGTGCTAAATGGTGTGTGATCCTTACTGTGCTTCTATAATACTTGGATTTTTTTCTTTCTTCCTACTTGCAGTATTTTTTTCTTGACCTGGTAATTCTAGACCTTTGCTTTAATATTTTTTGAAATTTTCATTTTAGTCGTGTCTGTCATAAGGTGACCCATGGACTTTTTAGTTTCTATGTTGCCTTCAGGTTCTACAAAATCTACACAGTTTTCTTTTATAATTTCTTAAATTATGATTACTATTCTATCCTGTTGCTTAATTTTTCCTTATATCTCATTGAGTCAATGACATCAGTTAGGATAATTCCAATTTTTAAAAAAAGTTGTTTTCTTAAGAACTATTTTTTACCTTTTCAATAATACGGTTAATCTCATTTCATAACTTTCTTGCATAGCTATCATTTCTTTTTGCATTTTCCTTTACTGCTCTTTATTTGTTTTCAATATATTTTTCTTTTTTTCTCTTTATTTAATTATCCCAAGGGCTCTTGTTAGGCTTGTGTCCAATCTGCATTTTTCTTTGAAGCTTTGCTTGTAGATGTTTTCAGGTATTATCTTCTTCTGTGTTTGTGTTTTGAAACTTCCCTGTCACCATAGCAGCTCTTTGGGGTTGGGTTCTTTTTGTTTCCTCATTCTTCCAGCCTACTTCTTGGCTTTGGATTTTATTTTAGTGTTGGACTGTGTTCACTTTTGGGGGACATATCTAACCTGGATGTCTGTTTTTATATGTCCTTCTGCTGTTTTCACAGCAAAATCTGGGAGCCAGCAAGTTTTCAGTGCTTCCAAGGTGATGTGATCTGGGCAGAGATTTATTCCCTGCCCTCCTGGTATGAACTCTGCAAGTTCTGACCCAGTTTTGGGTCTGTTGGCTTGTATGTGGTTGAATCTTGGTAGATTGCTGCTAGACTCATTCACAGTTAACTTACTGAAAATTTCTGCATGTTTAAAGTGACTAAACTGCTTGACTACATTTTGATCTTCATTTTCTGACCTTCATACTCCACTGAAAACTTCTATGTAGGGTTAAATATGAAATGGAGTACCCCTCTGTTACTGGCTTTAGCCACATAGCTAAGATTTTGAAATGTCTTCCTTGCTTTTTTCATAGCTAGGACCTCTCATAATATTACAACTATTCTTCTGCCATGGAATTCTAATCTTGAACTAGATTAAAGTTGGCAGAGCTGTCAGTTGGAACTCATTCCTCTTCCTAGAAAAGGTGTACCCTCATAGAAAAGGGCTGGAAAGCCCTGGGATTCAATCTTTTTTTCCCTTACCATCCTACAGTGCTAGAATGTTCTCTATCACTACCACTACCCTTCTGGCTATACCCTGCCTTCACGTCCATAGACTTTTGCCCGCTTAAGCTGCTTTGGGCTGGAAAAAGTGACTACAATGTGACTCTTTCTTGGTTTTCTGGATCAGAATTCACCCTGATGTATTTTCTAGGTTATTGTGGAGTATGTTGGTTTAACTGGGAAAAAATGATATGAAGAAAAATGTTATTGGCATCCACAGAAATAACTGATAAATAGAAGTATATATAGAATAATTTTACATATATAATGCATATGTGTATATGTATGTATACATATATACCTGTTGTGTCTAATGGTAGCCATCTCTATACTGGGAGGGGGGAGGAAGAAAAAGGGAAAAAAATCATGATAATTTTGTTGTACTTTTGAAAGGAATAACAAGTTGTATATAATAGATTTGCAATCTCATGTGCAGCCTTTTTTATTGTGTTATATTATAGAAATGTTTGTTTTATTCCACAAATTAAAAATAAAATAAATTTCTGTTCCAGTGTAAGAAAAAAATTGATGCCTCTCACTCCTCCATTTTGACTTGTAACCATTTAATTTTGAGAATTTTTTTTCTGCCTAGACCTTTGATTTCATTGTTCTAGGGAACTCCTTGTGGGGAAACTCCTTCTACCAACAGAGTTTGGTAGAATTTTGTAATTTGTAGTCTTTAGAGAGATATCTGGGGGTTTTGAGGTTAAATGACTTGGCAAGGGTCAGGTATCTGGTATTAGGCCATTCTACTTCATATATTTGCAGTCAGATTTTCTTTTTTAAAATTCCTATTCTGAACTTTTAACTGCTCACATCAAAGGTTTTTTTTTTTTCCCCCCTATGGGTGGGGATTAAATGATGGCATTGAATTAACAGAAAGAGGCAGGGAATAATCAGCAAGGTGAAGGAGGAGATATTAAGAAATAAGTTTATTTTACAAGATCAGAAATCTCTATGCTCATATTTAATAGGAATGTATGTATAGAACCTATATAAAATTGTATCCCGTCTCAGGGAAGGAGTGGGGAGGGAGGGGAAAAAATCTAAGATATATGGAAGTGATTGTAGAACACTGAAAACAAATAAAATAATTTTAAAATTAAAATAAAATAAGAAAAGAAATACCTATGCATATTCATGGATAGGGACCAAAAGGAAATCAGATATGGCATGAAGTAGAGATACCAGGAAATTCTGCCTGTCTTTTCTTTTAGTCCCTCTCCACTGTCAGCTTTTCACCTTTTCATATTTAGAAAGACTGGAACCTTATTGAGTGTCAGGCATGAAAGCCAAACCTCAAGGATTTTCCTCTCAATTCTCATTCTGGTGATTAGAGCCAGATTTGCTGAGGCAGCCAGCTGGAACCACCCACAGATTCCCTTTGATGATAAGTGGTTCAGAAAGGTGAGGGAAGCCCTAGTTCTGCAGCAGACTGCAAAAGAACTGAAATATAGAACAGTTCACCATGTAGCTAACATTTGACCCTCATTTCCTTGGGAGAAAAAAGGTATTTTTGTGGCACGACCATGCAGTCTACGAATCCTGTCATATCCCCAATTAAAAAAAGATTCTACTAGTGAGCTGTATACAGTGGGAAGAGGAAGGTAATTATTCAGAGATAATGCTCCTGGAACAGAATGTTGTCACAGGATACTGGTCCCCTGCTGATAGATAAAGGCAGAGGCAAAGTCAGTATGTTTATTCTTCCAATCGGAAAACATTTTTTTCCTGTGACACAGTTGCAGCTCTTGCAATTACTTTTCCTGTTTTACCAAATGAATTTTGTAGGTTAAATCATTGTGTCTGATGGATGGCGAATGTAGTGAAGAGCCAAGAGCTATCCCAGTGATTAGGAGTCTCCTCTTCTCACATTGGCTTAGAAAATAGATGTCCATCAGTGTTAACCAGTGAAGGAATAATCGTCTATAGATGGACAGATTGTTGGTCAAATAGTCTCTACTTTTTTGAATGTTGTACTCCAGATGGTTAAAGCTTAATTCGTTTTTGCCTTGTCAATTAAAGTCAGCTGACCAAAAACCTATGTGGTGACTATTTTAGGGCATGGTCAAAACTGACTTGTAATTTTTTTATTATTATTATTATTTTTAAAGCACAGGTAGATAATCAAACTTGGCTCTTGGTGGATTCAGAGTTCTCTTGCTCACCCCTGACATCAGCTCCTGTAACCAGCAGCTGCTCAGATGCTAGCTGGGCTGCAGCAGAAGATGAGGAAAGCTTATGATTTTTCACTACCCTCTCTTTCCTATGATGAATTTGGTTACTGCTCCTAAATTCTCTTCTGTCTCTCCTGGCCCACAGCTTTTCCTTAAATCCAAGACTCATCCCTCAACATTCTTCTTGTGGTGCCAGCTAAAATATTTTGTCACCGCAGATGTTTTCCCAGTGATTGGCAATGGAGTGAATGTTTCCTCGGGCCTTACCCACTTTCATGATCTCCCATAATTCTTTCATTTCCAGTCTTTCACGGGTAGCTTAGCAACCCTACCTGTTATGGCCAGACTATGTTTTGCAAGAGTTCGTATATTAGATGCTTTCTCCCACTGGGACAGCATTAGAATGACCATATTTCATGTAATTACAGGTTATATAGCATTTTAAAATATGCAGGTTGGTTACTAATTATGGAGCAGGATACTACCTCAAGAAATTATCTGCCTTATTCTAGTGCTTCTAAACAGATCAACATTAAAATCAGTGATAAAGAATCTCTTTTCTCTTAAAGAATTGTGACATATAGAAAAATCAATTCAGCTTCATATAAATAATGAACACCTTATTTCAAGTATGAGTTTTTATGTATGGTTTTAGAGAAATAGAAATTGCCCAATTTTCACAGAAGAAAAGGAAATGCTAAAATCTATTAAATAAATGAAATAAACTGTATTATAACTACTTTAGTTGCATGTTTATTGAGGAAATAAGAGGAAAAAGGGGGATGGGAAGAGACAAGACCCAGGTATAAACAAAGGGAAGAAGATGTAGTATCAGTTGCCTTTAGTCTTTAAGAATTAGGGAAAATAGTGTTGTTCACAACAACCCTGTGAGCAAAAGCTTATCTACTTTGTGAGGTAGGCAGTAAAGGTATTAATACCTCAGTTTTGCAATTGAGAAACTGAGCCTTCAAGAAGTGAAATGACTTGCCAAAGATCTTCTATGGAGTGGAGGTGCAGAGCATAGATTTGTATACAGATTGTAAGTTCCTAATATCTTAGATTAGTGCTCATCTAATAGTAAATATCCAGGTGGCTAAGTGCGTAGAGTGCCTGATTTGGAGTCAGGAAAACCTGAGTTCAAATGTGACCTCATGCGTTATAGTTGTGTGACCATGGCAAATCTCTTAAACTCTGCTTCAGTTTCCTCAGCTGCAAAACTGTGGTATTCTTGTACTACCTACCTCACAGATAGGTAAGCAGTAAAGTTTTGCTCACAGGGTTTTTAGGTAATTAAAATAACATCTTCTCAGAGTTGTTTTGAGCATCAACTGAGAAGCACTTAGTCTAGTGCGTGGTGCATAATTAAGTGCCAGCTAGTAATAGTAGGAGTTGTAGTAGCATTAACTGTCACTGTTTTCATTGTCAAAGTGGTTGTCTAACTCTTACCTTTACATACAAATCAGTTGAGTCATGGAGAACTTAGGATCTGTCCAAAGTCACGCAAGTCTAAGCCTAGGAGTCAAAGTAGTTAGCCTCTGATTCCAAAACAACATTTTTTGTACTATGTCTTCTCTTCTCACCCTTAACCCCCTCAAAAAAGACATTTGGAGACATACCTAGAAAGAGCTACAAATGTACGTGCAGAGAGGACAGAGATATTCATAGAGATATACGACACCTGAGATAGGGAGAAACACACAGACCCATGGAAAGAGGGGAGGGGAGGGCAACGATTTAATCTCTTTTCAAATATCTTGGTATAACACATATTTAAAAGCCATCTTAAAAAAAATCAATGAATACGAGACCAGCATATTATAAAGAAAATTTTCATTCCTTGCCTAAATATAGGCATTCCTGAAATCTTTTAGATAGGGAAAACTCTTACATTCTGACTCTTGAAAATGTAGGGTACCACATCTTTTTTCACAGGAAAAAAAAGAGATTTACTTTTGAAAAAATAATTGCCCTTGATTTGATGTGAACGATCTTTTTGCTTGGGATTTTGGTGGAGGGTCTACATTGTTTAACAAAATCTGTGCATGATTGGGGATTCCACCACTTAATTTTAATGAAATAGACTCCATAACCTCCCTGGGCACCCCTTTCCCCCACCTTTAATGTCTGTTGCCATCAAGAAATCCGTGAAGCCTGACTGTAAATATAAAATGAAAGAATGCTAATGTCAAAAGGAAATGTAAGTCAGCTCTTTTTGTTCGAGGAAATCAGTCAGTAATCAGGCAGTATATATGCCCACACACACACACACACACACACACACACACACACACACACACACACACACAGCTTGCTATGCACCAGACATTGGCTGAGGATGCAAAGAAAAAATAGGTACAGTTCCTGCTCACAGAGAGCTTATATCCTAATGGAGAATATAGTAAGTGTGTAAATTGACACATACAAGTTGAACACAAAGTAGATGGAATATAAGGGAGGTTAGAAAGATTAAATAATTCATCTGAGGTCACATATTGTTTTACTGAAATTGCTATACAGATATGCCATAAAACATGCTTTTTTTTCCCCTTGAACTCTACATACCATTTCTTTAAATGCGTACTACAACATAGGATATGTTAATGTCATGTGTGTGATGATGATTGATGTACAAAGAACTCAGGAAAGAATTCTTGACATAGCTCTAAGACTTAGAAAATTCATCCATTTGGTTTCTCCTCCATGGGTTTTAGATCCGAAATATCATCCATATCTTGGCCCCTTGATTCCATTTTGCATGTCCTGTACTCCCAATTGAATATACTTAACTTGGTACTCAGCCTCACCAAAAAATAATCAGATGACTGGGCAGTTCCTAGACATGAGAATAATCTATGTATTTTAAAGTGTAACTTGTTCTACATTTTTAAAAAATGTAAAGTCTCTACAACTGCAACTAAGTAAAGTAATGCAGGGTTCCCACGTAATTTTCTTTTATTGTGCAAAACTAACTTGCATGCATTTTAAGAAGCGTTGCTTGGCATCATTTAAGGAGATTCTGTGACATTAAATAAGATCTCTGTAGACAGGTTTTTTAAAGATTCCTCTAAAAGAAAACTAGGTAAATAGAGTTAATTGTGCAGATTCCTTTGTCCAGGATATAGTTCTACTTTAAATGTTGTGAAATGAGACTGAAAGACGTATAGGAAAAAATGATTTTATTTTAACAGAAAAGCAGAGCTTGTGAAAATATTTTTTTAATCTGAGGTTACTGGTACCCTTTAGATTCTTTTGAAGATTTAATACTATATGTTTAGTGCCTGATCAATAAATCAGCATGCAGTACTTATTTATTTAGAGTTTCTTTAATAAGTTCCAGCATAGCTCATTATTTACCCAATTAGTTTTAATTCAATTCCTAATTATTTAAAGTAGCGGAACTTAACCTGGGACCCATGATTTTTTTTTTAAATTTTAATTACTGTATTTCAATATAATTAGTTTCCTTTGTAATAACATGCATTTTGTTTTGAACGTTTAAAACATTCTCATAAGATGTCTGTAGACTTCACCAGACTGCCAATGGGATCCATCCTGTGCATGCCAGTGTGAACATGCACACACACACACACACACACACACACACACACACACACACACACACACACACATAGAATTTAGAATCCTTGATTGAAAGTGGTATTTGCATATAGAGAGACTGAGGTCAAAAGGGTCAATTGGAATGAAAATTTCTAAATTCCTTTTCCTCCTCAGATCACCCAGCCAATCATTGAATCTGCTTGTTTTCCCTGCTTCTATCAATCAATAAGCAATTTTAAATACTTACTAGTCCTTCCTCTTTAATCTGACTTAATTACCTTAGCACAGTTGTTTGACTTTTCCTGCCAAGAGCATTTTAATATCCTTCCAATTAGGCTCCTAGCCTTCAGAATCACAGAATCATAGTGAAAGGGAACTGGAGGTCATAAGTCATATCTATATCTTAATAAGTATTTCTTTTGTATTGACAAAAGAATTTTAAATTTAGTCCAGACTGGACTGGTCTCTCACCTGTGCGTGGCTGGCACTGAACAAAGCAGGCCAGAGGCAGGTGAGTCAGGAATCACATAACAGTTTAATTACAGAATGAGAAAACAGGCTTGCAAGCAAAGTCCTTCTCACTGTTGGGAGAGTTGCCTAATAACTTGCAGCGGCTGCAGTTTGTCTACTGTGGCCCCAGCTCTCACACTAGAATCTCCAGGGAAACAGGGGAGTTCCAAAAAATCTAAATAGTTAGTGTAATCATTGCACGTAATATGAAAATCTAAAATTTCAATTTTGGGATTTTGCTGTGGCAGAGATCATCTAGAGGGTGAGCACAAGAGATTGTTGTTACGCCAAGTTCAGGGCACGGCTTGCTTGCTGGGCCTTAGTTCTGGAAAACACGATGCCTCCTAATATCTTGACAGTATCATCCTTGAGAAGTGGCCATTAAGCTTCTACTTGAAGAACTTTAGTCAGAGGGAACACATTACCTCTAAGGTATCCCATTCTACCTTTAGATAGTTCCAATTATTGGGAGCAGTTTCCCTTATCCCCCTCATCCTCCCATATTGAACATATTGAGAATGTGCTTCTCTTCCATTTTCATGCACAGTGACTAGCTCTTTCTACGAGGGCAGAAGCAGAATATTTGACAACTATCAAATACTTGTGAATACTGATAACATGTCCATAGTTTCCTTATCTCCAAATCAATATTTTCCAATTTCTCTATCACTAGTCTCTTATGAAATGCTCTCTGGTTGCTGAACTGTGGACATGACTTAATTTAGAAATAAAATATGGCAAGGATGGGCAAGAATGAGAGAAGAGAGAGTGGAGGGTATCAGGGGAATCCAGGAATCCTAGGCATCTAGGAATTCTGCATTGTGGGATTAGGGGAAGATGAAGTGGAAATTTGGGAGCCACCCCAGATTTTGATTTTGATTTATTACTTTAGGAGACACAATTTGTTGTTGTATAAAAAACCACTAGACTAAGAAATGGTATAATTCTATTTGTGATTCTTTCACTACCTACCCTCTCTCTTTGCTTGCCTGTCTTGACTCTCATTCCTCATTTCTAAAATAAAAAGGCACATTTTACTTGTGAATATTGATAGCATGTCATTGACATAGTTTCCTCATTTCTAAACTAAACCTTGACAGTTTCTCTATCACTCATCTATTATGAATGGTCTCCCATTGCTGAATTGTGGACATGATCTAATTTAGAAATAGCTAAGGAGCAGCCTGGTGGTAGAGTGGATACAACACTGGCCCTAGAGTCAGGAACACCTGAGTTCAAATTCAGCCTCAGACACTTATTACTGGGAGACTGGGCAAGTCCTTTTTTTTTTTTTTAATTCATTTGTTTTCAATTTTGTACAATCTCTTCCAGAAGTCTTAGATTTTGACCCCCTCCATCCCTAATCCCTTCCTCCCCAAGATGGCATGTAATCTTATATGGGTTCTACACATTCATTCTTATTCAACACATTTTTACCTTAGTCATGTTGCATGGAAGAATTAAAATGAATGGAAGAAACCATGAGAAAAACCCAAATAAAACATAACACAAGAGAAAATGTTCTGTTTCATTCCATGATTCAATTCCATAGTTCTTTCTCTGGATGTGGATGGCATTTTGCCTCAAGTCCATTGGGAATGTTTTAAGTCCTTGCATTGCTGTGAATAGCTAAGTCTACCAGAAAAATTCCTCGCACACTGTGGTTGTTACTATGTTAAATGATCTCCTAGTTCTGCTCCTTTCACTCAGCATCAGTTCATATAAGTCCTTCCAGGCTTCTCTGAAGTCTTCCTGGTCATCATTTCTTATAGCACAATAGTATTTCATTACATTCATATACCACAACTTGTTCAGCCATTCCCCAGTTGATGGGCATCTCCTTTGATTTCCAGTTCTTGACCACCACAAAGAGAGCTGCTATAAACATCTTTGTACATGTGGGGCCCTTTCCCATGTTTATGATTTCTTAAGGATACAGTCCTAGAAGAGATATTGCTGGGTCAAAAGGTATGCACATTTTTGCAGCCCTTTGGGCATGGTCCCAAATTGTTCTCCACAATGCTTAGATGAGCTCCCAGCTCCACCAACAATGAATTAGTGTTCCAACTTTCTGGGCAAGTCTCATAATCCTGATTATCTCAAAACAAGCAAACAAACAGAAACTTCTTTCCTAAGAGGTGGAACCAAAAGACAGCTCTCCAAATGTGATATAAGAAAAACCAACTTTGGCAGGATGATCACACCCTCCAGCAGCTCAGATTGCAAAGCAGTGACACTTCCTCATGCTGAAACACTCTTCTTCATGTCATTACATGAATACTTCACAAGAAGTCTCCCCAACTTGTAGACCTTTCTTTTCTTTCCCTTGACACTGTGTGCATCCCCATGGAGGACACTGGTTCTCTATCAGTAATCCTTATATCAGGTTTTGTGAGCTTTCCATCTCCTTTTTCTGAAAATAGATTTCTCTGAACTCTTTACAGAGATTCTATATAGTTGTTGTCTAGTATTATGTCCCAGTCTACTGAATGAACTTTTCTGCTCTGTTTTGGGTGACCTTCAACTTTGAATCTTCACACATTACGGTATTCCATGACACAGTTATACTATAGCCCTTACAAAAGTATTCACATTGAAATGCTTGGCCTTTGTTTCCAGGAGAAATTTGGAGTCATTAAGAGCAAGCACTACAAATTTCCCCAAAACAACCTAGGCCATTCTTTTTATGATAAATTCCAGGTTCAGTTTATTTTCCTTCTGCAGGATCTGCCCAAGATATCCATATTGATTGATAGATAAACTTGTGCTGTGAATCAAACTGAATGCCATCGCCAGGTCAACAGGACCTTTTCATTCACTTGGTTTTTTTAATGTCGATAGGCCGAACTATTTTTAAAAAAATATCTTGAGCGATAATGGATCTTTTAGGGATACTCTGTAGTGTTCTAAGGGTGGATGAAATGAACACAATGCTGCCACAAACAGAAGTATCTGAAAGACCTCACCATCTATAGGGCTGAGTAAGCACACTTTGCTTCATTTGATATTAACAATCACAGACATCAAAGGAGGTTATTACTGTTTTATCTTTCAAGAGATCTTGAATAGTTTTGCTTTAAATATGTTGTTGGAAGAGAGATTTGTAAGGCCACAGGGGTTTTTTTCCCTACTGAATAAAAGGTTGTTCTTGTTTTTAAAATAGTCATTCATTAACACTACATGTTTTTTGTATTTCATTCAATTTTGTTACTGTAAAGATGTAGCCTGCTTCTGGATTATGTATGAAAGCCTGCCAATTGCCTTCCCAAATCTTCATCAATGATGCCCTTGATTTTTGTACTTGCCCTTGCCCCTTTCCAAGTTCCTTTAGAGGAAAATTTGTCCCATAGTTTTAAATTCAGTGCTAGTGCTTGCCCATCTAAATAGTTTAATTCTTAATAAATATTTGTGGAATTGAATTATAGTTTTATATCAATACACAATCTGTACTTATCCTAATATTTTCATTTCCAAGATATTACAAAAGGCCTGTGGTTTGTTCTTTGGATGTCATAGAGAAGACCCACTGTGGATTAATTGCCATACAGAATTTGAACAGATGGTTGAGTCGGAGCCCACAAAAAAATGAAAGGGCAACTTGGATAAGGAATCAGGAAACTCAATTGATCTCAGACAATGAAGCTGCCAATCACTCATTCAACAAGTATTTATTTAACAACTGCCATTTGCATAGGATTGTGTTAGATCCTAGAGGAGTACAAAGCAATATAAAACACATGGCAGTTATTATAAGACTTCTTGACAAATGATTTTCATTTATTTTTTCTTGGTAATTTTGTATGCATCTACCTAAGTAAACTTTTATAAATAATGCACTTTTGAAAGACAAACTTTGAAAAATGCTGTATCTTATTTTTCTGAAAAACAGAACATTTTTAGAGAGCTAGAAATCCAGAATTTTTATTTTAGAAATGAGGAATGACAGTTCAGAGAGGTAAACAATGAGAGAGGGAAGGTGGTTAGTGAAAAGATCTGGACAAGAATTATATTATTTCTTAGTCCAGTGCATTTTATATGACAACTAATGGAGTCTCATAAAGTTAAAAAAAAATCAGGGGTGGGCAGCAAATTTCCATTTCATTTTCCCCTAATCCCATGATACACAATCCCTGGATACCTAAGATTCTTGGATTCCCTTGGTACTACCCTCTCTTCTCTCATCCTTACCCCTCCCTGCTACATCCTTTCCAAGTACTTAGTCATTTGCTTAGCCATAACTGCCGTATCCTTCCATTTTATCAGCAACTCAGTATTTTCGTTTGTCACCTCTCCATCTTAAACCTTTTTATCCCTCTAGCTCCTCTTATCTTTCTGCACTGATGGAAATCTTTGTGCTCCTCCTTCCCTTCCTTTCAACCAGAAGATACTACCCTCTCTATTACTAGATGCACCTTCTAGCATTCCTCCGTTTCATTCCAACATGGACTGAATGAGGAGTCAGTCAATCAAACAGCAAACATTCATCATTTATTTGCTATGTGCCAGGCACTATATTCAGTTTGGGTGATACAATGAAAAAGCAAAAACAGTTCTTGAAATTAAAATGTTCAAATTCTAATGGAGATGACAACACACATACATAGGCATATGCGTGCTTATATGTACATATATATGGATGTAAATAAACATATATAAGTGTGTAATGTATACTAATTTGTGTACATAAACAAACATATATGTATATTTTCTATGTATACATGCATATGTATACCTCTCTCTATATATACATATAGAGCAAATGAAAGGTAACTTTAGAGCAAATGACAACAGTGGATTGGGTAGAGGCACTCTCCTATGAAAGAATGACTTTTTCTTAGGCAACCCTTTGGAACGATTCATCTTATAACTCCAGAAGAAGTAATTCCTTGGGAGGAAGTATGGAAACACATGAACTTTGGGGAGAAGATCGCCTACCCTCCTCCCTCAAGAAAACATTTAAGGCAAAGTAGCTTTAGGTCTGCACATAATGAAGACCCAGTTGAGATTACCTAGAAAGAATTTTAATGGACGAAAGCGATAGTCCTCTGTGACCTTATAGTCATCTGGGGACTCAGAGCAGGAGTGGATGTTTCTTTTCCTTCCTTTTCTACAGCAAATCTGTTACTGTCATGTTGTTTCTAGTTCACATCTATTGCCTTCTTTCCACCTCCACTGATACTGCTCAAATTTAGACCCTCATTACCTTTGTCTGAACTACTGAAATAGCCTTCTAATTAGCATCCTTGGCTCAATTCTCTCCCTGTACAACTTGGCTTATGGAAGTCTTTCTAATGCATAGACCAACTTTTGTCAATTCTCTATTTAAAAATGTGTTGTGGTTACCTTCAGTTGAAAGTGAGTGCTCCCTTCTTACATTTCCCAGGACAGTTTTGAATTTTCCTTACGTAAATTTGAGCCACTCCACTTTCACTAACATGCTGGTCCCCAACAAATGGAGAAGTCTAAAGTGTATCCATCCTATAGATGCTTCAGGCAGATTAGAAAGTAGTAGATAGAGGTCATGGGATTTGAGAAAGAACTTTCTACAGTGTTAAAAAATATTGCAAAGACCAGAGACAACCCAATCTCATAACTAAGAGAAAACAATACCCTCTTGGTTTACCTTCTATATATTATGTATGTATCTTTGATGCACCTATTTATTTACACGTTTTCCTTATTAGAATGCAAGTTCCTTGAGATCAGGGATAGCTTTTCTCTTTATATCCTCAATGCTTGGCACAGGGTTTGGACATCATAAACTCCAAATACATGCGTATTGGTTACTGAATGACTGTAAGTGGCTATCTGTATACTATGATTTAAGGGTAAAATGTCAAGTCCCAATGTATTTTATCCTAATATTTGAAATAGGATAGAATCCTGCTATTAGAGATTAATTTCCTTCAGTTTGTTCATCACAAATTCATTTAATTGGTAAATATTTACTCTGTTCTAAGTGTTTTGAAGAACAAAAAGGATGATAGAAAAAGATGCAAAGAACTAGGAGGGTGATGTTGTGTTCTGAGTGCCATATTTTAGGGAAGACTTTTGTCTATAGCGAGTATAGAAGAGGGCAACTAAGATAGAGAAGTCCTTGAAATGCTGAGATTCATTTGAAGGATTCATTTGCTTAGAGTTGGAAAGAGAATACCTTATAGGGATAAGACAACTGCCTTCAGGTATTTAAAAGACTAATGGGCTTTGGGCTTAATGCTATTTTGGTTCTGGAGAGATTGCAGATGAAAGCAGAAATAAGAACAAAGTTTGAAAGATAGAGATAGGAGTAGAGGAGGGAGAGAGGTAGAGGGAGAGAGAGATAGAGACACAGACAGAGACATGGACACACACACACACACACACACACACCAGAGAGTGAGTGTTAGGTTTGGTGCAAAAAAGAATGCATTAATACTTAGACCCATATAAAAGTAGACTGGATTTTCTTGAGAGGTAGCAAGAACTTTGTCACTAGACTTTTTTCCTGAGTTTTTTCTTCCCACCTCCTATCTGGCTGTTAGTGATCCTATTTCTTCAAATTGTCTTATATTTTCTTATTTGTTTATATATTACATCCCCAGTGGAATGCAAGTTCTTTAAGAATGGGCTCTTAAACTTCATTTTTGTCTTTGTATCCACTGAACTTAGCACAGTGCCATGAACGCAGCAGCTATTTAGTAAATGCTTCATGAATTGATTTAAAAAAAATGTCTGATTGACTTCTTGTTGGAAATGTTTTAGTGGGGATTCTTGTTCAGGTGCAGGTTAGATTAGAATCTAGGAGTGGGAGGAACTTGTGGCCTTGAGGCCACGTATGATCCCCTAGGTCTTCAAGTGCAACCTTTTGACTGAATTCAAACTTCACAGAACAAGTCCGCTTAATAAAGTGATTTGTTCTGTAAACCCTGGATTCAGTCTAAAGTCTGTACCCAAAGACCTAGAAGACCACATATGGCCCTCTAGATCTTCAAGTGTGGTCCTTTGGCAGAATCCAAACTTCACAGAACAAATGAAAGTATTTGTTCTGTAAAAGTTGGACTCAGTCAAAAGGCAGCATCCAAGGACCTAAAAGGCTACATGTGGCATCAAGGCCAGAGATTCCCCACACCTGGAAATGGTTTCCAAGGTTACCATTCAGCTTTGAGTTCCATGATTCTAATAAAAGATGAAGCTTACCTACAGGAACCTTTTTGTCTATTTCATAAAACTTTGCAGTATTTAAGTTGCTCCTTCTAAAACATGAATATCCTTAGGAGAAGAGTGTCAAAGGTTATGAGTTACCTTGCTATCTTAGGAACAAGCTCAAGAGTCCCACAGGCCTTGAGCCATGGCTCTGGAGAGTCACTGTGCATAGGTTGGCGTTCCCTTCCTATAGGAATTCTAGTTGACTTTCAAGCTTTTCCTCACCTTTTGACACTGGCAAGGATGCTTGTGAGATCAATCAGTCCTTTGGAAAGCAGTGAATTCCTTAAGAGAACCAAAGATTCTCTAAGCCTCAGTCCTATTACCCTATCTATTTGGGTCCCTCTCCATTGGAGCTAAGCCTCCACTAAGCTTTGCAAGGCAGTCTCATGAAGAAGAATCCTTCCATTCCAAATTGTTCATCCATTTTCAGCTTGAGCTGAAAAGCAACTGCTAATAAGATGACAAATTGCTCTATAAGCCCTTTGGTATAAGTAACTGTATTTTATATATTTTACATCCCTTCTATCACCTAACTCTCATACTCAGAGGATGCTACATTTATCGTAGTTGAGAAAAGAGAGTAAAAATGTCTGAGAAGGTTTAAAATGTTGAGTTGTTGGCAAAGAAAAGGCTAAGACGAGGAGACTGATTCTGCTTATTTTCTCTTTCTTCTGCAGATGGAGGTTTTTGTTTTCATAACAAAGTAAGTTTCAGGCCTGCTGTCTTAATTATTGTGCAGGCAGCCAGACTGTAGCTACAGCAAAAACAGAGCTGTTCACCATTTCCATCATCCGAACAGGGCATTCCTTTCAGGGCCAATTGGGATTCTTTTTAAACAATTGCAACTTCAAGGCTTGACTTCTAGCTAAATCACAGGCATAATTGTATTCAGCTAAACTGATCATCTCATCCAGTCAATGATTCTCCCAAGAGCTCTTGAAAAGAAGGGAATCAGTTATCTGCCAATGAAGGGTATTTCTGTCACCTAGCTCTTCTCCTCGATGTCTTGGAGTAGTTTGTTTTCCATCTCACCGAAGATCTGTGCCCATTTATGTAATACCATGAGGAGAGGAAATAGGTTACCTCTGGGAACTTGGAACTCCTTGAGGTATATGCTGTGTCTTGGAGGACAACCAATCAGTTGCCTTAAAGTGGTAATTAATCTTCAGTGGGCAAGCACTTTAATGAATATAAATTACCACTTCTGGAGAGGCACAGGGCCCAGCTTGGCAAAGTTCATTTATACATTGATTTAATGTAAATTTATTGCTGCATAAATAGGGCACAGAAGGCTCTATGTGCAGAATCTTACAACCCAATACAAGGACCAGAAATTATTTAAAGATAAGGTACCAGATTTCTGACCTTTATTGTTATATGTGTGTGTGTGTGTGTATGTGTGTGTGTGTGTGTGTGTGTGAAATAGTTTAATGAAGACCCTTTTGCTCCAAATGATTCTTCCATGCATTCTACCAATCAGAGAGTCACTGGAGTTAAAAAAAAAAAAAAAACAACTAAATAATTCATACTTGGTGTGACTTTCTTGGATCCCTTAATCAGATTTTTCTTTCCTCCTAAACCTCTGAACAGAAATTGTGATTGATAAAGGGGTAAGGAAAAAAGAGTAATAAGCATCGCTGCAGTTTCGGGTCAAATCCAATTACTTTTCCTCCATTCTCATCCTTGACCTCTAAAGTTTTGACCACTTTCCCTGCTTCCCCCTTTTGGATACCCACCCTTCCCTTTTCTTTTTCTTACATTCCTCCCTTCTTTTACTTGTATAATCATTCCTTTTTAGCCTTCACTGACTCATTATCATTCTTCTGTCCCTTAAGTATGGGCATCCCCATAACTCTATCCTTGGCTCCCTCTCTTTTCTCTCTAAACTATCTGTCTTATTGATCCTATGAGTTCAATCGCCATCCCTATGCAAATGAATACCAGATGTCTATATCTAGGCCCAGTTTTCCCCCTGTATTCTAGCTATATTGTCAGATCCCTGTTGAACAGTTGTACCTAGATAGCTTCTGGACATTTGAAACTCAACATGTGCAACATAGATTTCATAGCTTTTCTCCCTAAACTAAACTTTCTTAACTACCCTGTTCCTATATAAGCACCTACTGTTGGTACTATCCCAAGTTCTGGGGATAGTAAGACAAAAGAACAATAGTGCCTGCTCTCAAATAGCTTTTCTTTTATTAGGGGATACAGTGTGTTCATCCTTTGTTGCCGAAGAAGACCATGCCATCAGAGAAGTAATGACATGACTTGCACTTGACTTCGTTTTGAGTGAGAGAGGGCTAGGGGAATACAACATGTATATTCAAAATAGATATAAGTCAATGGATGTGAAGGGCATTGTTAGTAGCCGATGGAAGTCAGAAAATGATTCATGTAGAATTTAGCATTTAAAATGAGTCTTGAAGAAGGGATTTTAAGATAGTAAAATGAAGTGATAATCTCAACTTGAACAATGTAAAGGGGAAAAAAATCAATCTAAAGAAGTCACATACTTAGTAACTGGAAAACCATAGAAATTCCCATAGCATTGATAATGAAATATGACTCTCTCTTCACAGAAGAAGAAATGGGGACAACTGGGAGCAGAAATCCTATGAATTTCGTCGGATGTAATGATTAAATAGCATATTTTAGCTCAATACTTTTTCTTTGTCCAAAGGATGAGGATCTTGATGAGGATCTGGAGTTTCTAGAAATCAGAATAAGGTAAAGTCACAAAGAATCAAGACAAAAGTCAACAAGGATTTATTTAGTGCTTACTATGTGCCAAGTACTGTGTTAAGTATGAAGAATTTCAAAAAAAGAAAAGAAACACAATTTTAAAAAACAATCAATAGAACATAAAAAAGATAAAATTTGAAGGTAACCTAGTAAGAAGAGAAAGTATTTTCTTTTTTTAAAATTATTCATTTTAAACTTAAATACAAAATGAGAAAAAGAACATTTCCATGGACAGAGTGGAATATAGAGAATTTAATATGAAACCATAATTTTTTTCTCTTTTCAGACTGTTTACTTTAAAAAAAAAAACAACTGTGTAATAAATACTATTGTCTTCAAAGCAACCTAGCATTTCTGTGCTTCCTTCCAAGTTGTCTTTTGTTCTCTGCTGTATACTTTTTTCCTGTCTCTCTGCCCACCCTATCTTAGAGAAGGCTACAATTAAACACACACATGTATGTGTGTGTGCATGTGTGTGTGTCTATGTATATATGTATATGCCCACATATGCACATATATATGTTTATATCCATGTGTGCATGCATATACACACCTATGCATATATGTAAGGCCCTACTAAACATATTTCTGTTTGTCACTTCTTTGTCTGAAGGTAGAAGAGCTACTTCCTTCATAGGTCCAAATCTTTCCATGTTTTTTTCTAAAATCAACCAGCTCATCATTTCTTATATTACAGCTGGATTCCATCACAATCATATAACTTATTTAGCCATTCCCCAATTGAAGGGTGTCTACCATTTAGCCAATCTGATAGGGGTAAAATGATATCTCAGAGTTATTTGAAAGATCATCAATTTCAAAGAAACTAATGAAAAAATGTAAAGGAAGGAGGTTCAGCAGTATCCGACCTCAAAGTATATTACAAGGTAGTAAGTATCAAAACTGTCTGGACAGGCTAAGAAATAGAAAGATCAGTGGAACAGAGTAGATATACAATACACAGTAGTAAAGGACAGTAGTAAAAGTAATCTTATGTTTGATGAATGTAAAGATTTAAATTTGGGAGATAAGAATTAATTATTGGGCAAAAATTGTTGGGAAAGATGGAAAGTGGTTGGGCAGAAATTGGGCGTTGATCAATATCTTAAACCATGTACCAAGATAAAGTAGAAATGGATACATGATCTAGATATAGAGGAAGATATCACAAGAAAATTAGAATATCTTTTGTTTATAAATTTTTCTCCTAACCATGATTCTGATAGGTAATATATTCCATGTTCTTCTGATTTCATTTTGTATCAGTTCATATAATTCTAGCCATTTTTTTTTCTCTGAAATTACCCCCATCATCATTTCTTAAAGTACAGTAGTACTTCATCATAATTATATAACACAAATTGTTCAGCCATTCCCCAATTGAAGGGCATCATCTCAATTTCTAATTCTTTGCCACCACAAAAAAATAACTGCTATAAATAGTTTATACTTATAAGTTTTTCTTTGATCTCTTTGGGGCACAGACCTAGTAGTGGATTTGCTGGGTCAAAGGGTATGGATAGTTTTATAACCTTTTGAGCATAGTTCCAAATTGTTCTCCACAATGGTTCAACCACTTCACAACTCCACCAACAGTTTATTTGTGTCCCTATTTTCCCTCATACCCTCCAACATTTATCATTTATGATAGGTGTGAGATGGTATCTCAGAATTATTTTAATTTGCATTTCTCTGATCAATAATGATTTAGAGTATTTTTAAAATGACTAAAGATACCTAAATTTCTTTTTTTCTTTATTACTATTATTGTATTTGTTTTCAGTGTTCTACAGTCACTTCCATATATCTTAGATATTTCCCCTTCATCTCTCCTTCCCCTTTACCTCCCTACTCTGTCCCTGAGACAGCATACAATTTTATATAGGTTCTACGCATACTTTTCTGTTAAATACATTTTCACTTTAGTCGTGTTGCGTAGAAGAATTAAAGTGAATGGGATAAATCATAAAGCAAACCAAAACATAATACAAAACATAATACATATTTCGTTTTGTGATCGAATTCCATAGTTTTTTACCTGGATGTGGAAAGCATTTTGACTGAAGAGACCACTGGAAATTATTTAAATATTTGCATTGCAGTGAAGTTCTAAGTCTACCAGAAAAATTACTTACACACTGGGGTTGTTGCTGTGTACAGTTCTCCTGGTTCTGCTCCTTTCACTCAGCATCAGTTCATATAAGTCTTTCCAGGTTTCTCTGAAGTCTTCCTGGTCATCATTGCTTATAGCACAATAGTATTCCATTACATTCAAATACCACAATTTATTCAGCCATTCCCCAATTGATGGGCATCCCCATTGATTTCCAGTTTTTGGCCACCACAGAGAGTGCTGCTATAAATGTTTTTGTACATGTGGGACACTTTCCCATTTTTATGATCTCTTGAGGATACAGTCCTAGAAGAGGTATTGCTGGGTCAAAGGGTATGCACATTTTTGCAGCCCTTTGGCCATAGTTCCAAATTGCTCTCCAGAATAGTTGGATCACCTCACAGCTCCACCATCAATGAATTAGTGTTCCAACTCTCCCACATCTTCTCCAACATTTGTGATCTTCCTGTTTAGTCATGTTAGCCAGTCACATAGGTGTGATGTGATATCTCAGAGTTGTTTTGATTTGCATCTCTCTATCAATAGTGATTTAGAACATTTTTTCATATGACTAGAGACAGCTTTAATTTCTTTCTCTGAAAACTGTCTGTTCATATCCTTTGACCATCTATCAATTGGGTTCTTGTCCATTTGACTCAGTTCTCTAGATAATTTAGACTTAATTTCTTTTTTAAAAAAAAATACCCATTCATATCTTTCAACTACTTATCATTTGGAAAATGGCTCTTATTTTTATGAATTTGATTGGTTCTCTATATACTTGACAAAAAAGGTTTCTATCAGAAAAAGTTGCCCTATTTTTATTATTTCATTGCCTATGGTACCTTTTAGTAAAATAAAGTTCCTTGATTCTCTCTTTTACTTAAGTCTATTTTTATTTCTGCTGCGTCTGAAATTGTGATTGCTACCACTGCTTTTTTTTTTTTACTTTAGTTAAAGCACTGTAGATTCTGTTCCTGCACTTTATTTTAACTCCATGCACTTTTTTCTGCTTTAAGCATGTCTTTTGTAAACAACATACAGTTGAATTCTCATTTCTAATCCATTCTGCTATCTACTTTTGCTTTTATGGATGAGCTCATTCCTATCACATTCAGAGTTATAACTGCAGTGTATTTTCTTCCATCCTATTTTCTGCTGTTTCCTCCTCTCTCTCTCTCTCTCTCTCTCTCTCTCTCTCTCTCTCTCTCTCTCTCTCTCCCTTTTCCTCTACCCTCTCCCTCCCTCTCTCCTTATTTTTATTTTTCTGGGCCCTTCTCAAAAGTCTATTTTGATTTTGACTATTGCCTCCCTTCATCTGCCTTCCCTTTCACCATTTATCTTGCCTGCATATCTCTTATCACCTTCATCTCCTATTTCCCTATTGAGTAGATAGATTTTGACAAGAGGGCGAGAAGGGAGGAGGAAGAGAGAAAAGGAGAAGAGAGAGAGAGAGAGAGAGAGAGAGAGAGAGAGAGAGAGAGAAGTTCTTCTCTCTTTGAACCAATTCTGACTGAGAGTGAGGTTCAAGTCTTTGCCATTGTCCCTTTTACTATAAAAGCTCTTCTTTATGTGCTTTTTTATGTGAGAATATAATCATTTCCTCATCTTCCACTTTCCACCTTCTCCAAGTGCACCCTTCTTTCTCATTATTTCATTTAAGGAAAACAATTGGATATCATCCCATTATAATCAACTCACAATCATGCTCTCTGTTTGTGTAGACCCTCTCTAACTGCCCTACTAATGGTAAGGTTATTGTATATAACATGTAGCACTGCCCCGTAAAAGAATGTAAACAGTTGAACTTTATTGTGTCCCTTATGATTTCACATTTTCTTCTATTATTTTTACTCTTTTGATTTTTTTGTCCTTGGTTCTTGATGTCTCATGGAGTCATTAGCTTCCACTTGCCCAATTCCAATTTTTAAGGAACTATTTTCTTCAGTGAACTTTTGTACCTCTTTTTTCCATTTGACTCATTCTGCTTTTTAAGTAATTTTCTTCAGTAAATTTTTTGTCCCTCCTTTTCCATTTAGTCTCCTCTGCTTTTTAAGGAGTTCCTTTCTTTAGTGTATTTTTGTACCACTTTTACCATTAGGTTAATTCAGTTTTTTGTGATGTTATCTTCTCCACTATTTTTTGCCTCTTTTACCAAGCTATTAATTCTCTTTTCATAATTTTTGTGCATCACTCTCATTTCTTTTCCCCAGTTTTTTCTCTATTACTCTGATCTCTGTCTTTAACTCTTCCAAGCATTCTTGTTGCACATGGGTCGAATCAGGATTTTTCTTTGAGGATTTGCTTGTAACTGTTTTTGTGCTATTGACTTCTGAGTTTATGTCTTTGTCTTCCATGCCACTGCATTAGCTTTTTATGGTCAAGTTCTTTCATTGTTGGTTTCCCAAACTTTTTTTATTTGAATTTTATTTTAAAGTTGACTTTTGTTCACATGGAAATTGGAAATGGAGGGGCACCTTCCCAAGCTTTAGAATTTTCATACTACTGTTTTCAGAGCTAGTTCTGGGCATTTGTAAGGTTTTCATTCTTTGAAGGTCATGTGATCTGGGGAGTGGTGTTATCATTGATGTTTTTGGTCTGTGCTCTGATCTTTACCCAGAAAGGGCTTCTACTACCCTGTGGCCACAAAATACTAACATTTCTCTTGGCCTTGGAACTGGAACCAGGTGCCCTTTCCCTTGTGAGCAACTACAAGCACTCTTTTCTGCCCTGGAACTTTGACCAGGGTCCCTGCTTCCCTGTAGCCAACAGTGCTAGCCTCTGAAATGTCACTAGTTTTTGTTCCCTTGTTTTTGATCACAAGTGATCTTCTGTAACCTAGAACTGTAAATCAGAATTGTGTATAGGCAATAGAGTTGCTAATCAGTGCCAGCTATACCTACTGCCATCAAAGGTTCTCTTGTAATCTTCTGACCAGTGGTCTGACCCACTTTACCATATCTGGGATGAGAACTTCTGAAGCTATTACTACTGTCACAGCTGCTGCCAAGACCCTCTGCTGGTGCTACTACTGAGCTCTAGGATGATGTCTCCAAGCCTATAGACCTTTCCTGCTGTCTTACTATGACATTTTGTTGACTCAGCTACTCTATTTGTTTTAATTTGAGGAGTTAATTTAAAGTTATTTGTGGAGGAATGTAGGGAGACTTCAACTGGGTGGCTTCCTATTCTCTGCCATCTCATCTCTGCTTCCTATAGGTAACTCTTAATGGCATATGTATGAAGATAGACATTAAGACCTTGTGAATATATGACATTGGCCTCAAAAGTTGTCCATTTTGGCAGAGCCAAGATGGCAGAGTAGAAAAATGGACCTGCTGTAGCTCTCTCCTCATAACCCATAAAATATAAAAATGACTCTAAACAAATTCTAGAGCAGCAGAAGTCACAAAATGACAGAGTGAAATTTTCAACCCAAGACAGCCTGGAAGGCCAACAGGAAAGGTCTGTCAGACCAAGCTCAGAGTGGAGCACAGCCCAGCGTAGGCCGTGTGACAAAGACAGGACTGGAGAAGGCATCAGGGCGCAGAATCATAGGTAGCAGCTGCAGTTCCCAGATTTCTAAACTCACGAATGCCAAAGACAGTTTCAAAGGTCAGTGAGAAAGCTCTTGCACCTGAGTAAGATGTGTGTGTGGTCTGGCCCCAGCCCTGGCCTCAGGGCAGCAGCTGCCACTACAGCAGCATCATTCACTTTTGGAGCTGTCAGCCTAAAGACTCTGGGGAGTCTAGTAGCCAGATCTGAGTCTCAGTACTGAGAGGCAGTCCTAGGGTAAGGAGCAGCACTGGCTTGATGAACTGATGGTGGCTGTGGAGGGGGAATCCTACTTGTAATTCCTTGGTAGAAAAGAATGCTTGTGGTTGCTCATAGACCAGGGTGCAGGTCAGTTACTTTCTTTGTGAAGAGTTATTTTCTTCCATCTTTTTGGATGAGGAAGAACAAAGCACACCATCAGAGGAAGTCATCAAAATCAAGCCTTCTACATCCAAAACCTCCAAAAACATGGAACAGTTTCGGGCCTTGGAAGGGCTCAAAAAGGATTTTGAAAATCAAGTATGAGAGGTGCAGGAAAAATTGGGAAGAGGAATGAGAGAGATGCAAGAAAATCATGAAAAGTGAGTCAATAGCTTGCTAAAGGAAACCCAAAAAATGCTGAAGAAAATAACACCTTTTTTTTTTTTAATTTTCATTTCATTTATTTATTTATTTATTTAAATTTTCAACATTCATTTCCAAAAAATTTTGGGGTTCCAAATTTTCTCCCCATTTCTCCCTCTCCTCCAGCCCCCAAATACTGAGCATTCTCATTACCCCTATCACCAATCTGCCCTCCCTTCTAACATCCGTCCCTTCCCTTATCCCTATCTTCTCTTTTGTCCTGTAGGGCAAGATACATTTCTGTACCCCATTACCTCTATTTCTTATTTCCTAGTTGCAAGAACAATACTCAACAGTTGTTCCTAAAAACTTTGAGTTCCAACTTCTCTTCCTCCCTCCTTCCCCACACATTTCCTTTGGGAAGGCAAGCAATTGAATATTGGCCATATCTGTGAAGTTTTGCAAATGACTTCCATAATAGTCATGTCGTGTAAGGCTAACTATATTTCCCTTCATCCTGCCCTGCCCCCCATTTATTCTATTTTCTCTTTTGATCCTATCTCTCCCCAAGAGTGTTGACTTCTATTTGCTCCCTCCTTCCTTTGCCATCCCTTCCATCATCCCCCCACCCTTCTGATCCCCTTATCCCCCACTTTCCTGTATTGTAAGATAAGTTTTCATGCCAAAATGAGTGTGCATTTCATTCCTTCCTTTAGTCGAATGTGATGAGAGTAAGCTTCATGTTTTGTCTCTCACCTCCCTACTTTGATCCTCCTCTGAAATGTCATTTACTTGCCTCTTTTATGAGAGATAAATTGCTCCCTTCCATTTCTCCCTTTCTCCTCCCAATATATTTCTCTTTCACCACTTAATTTCACTTTTTTAAGATACGATCCTATCCTGTTCTATTCACCCTGTGCTCTGTGTGTATGTGTGTGTGTGTGTGTGTGTGTGTGTGTAATCCCACCAACTACCCAGATACTAAAAAAAGTTTTCAAGAATTACAAATATTGTCTTTCCATGTAGGAATGTAAATAATTCAAGTTTAGTAAGTCCCTTATGACTTCTCTTTGCTGTTTACCTTTTCATGCTTCTCTTGATTCTTGTGTTTGAAAGTCAAATTTTCTTTTCAGCTCTGGTCTTTTCACCAGGAATGCTTGAAAGTCCTCTATTTCATTGAAAGACCATTTTTTCCCCTGAAGTATTATACTCAGTTTTGCTGGGTAGGTGATTCTTGGTTTTAGTCTAATTCCTGTGACTTCTGGAATATCATATTCCACACCCTTCGATCCCTTTATGTAGAAGCTGCTAGATCTTGTGTTATCCTGATTATATTTCCACAATACTTGAATTGTTTCTTTCTAGCTGCTTGCCATATTTTCTCCTTGAACTGGGTACTCTGGAATTTGGCCACAATGTTCCTAGAAGTTTCTCTTTTTGGATCTCTTTCAGGAGGTGATCAGTGGATTCTTTAAATATTTATTTTGCCCCCTGGTTCTAGAATCTCAGGGCAGTTTTCCTTGATAATTTCATGAAAGATGATGTCTAGGCTCTTTTTCTCATCATGGCTTTCAGGTAGTCCCATAATTTTTAAATTGTCTCTCCTGGATCTATTTTCCAGGTCAGTTGTTTTTCCAATGAGATATTTTACATTATCTTCCATTTTTTCATTCTTTTGGTTTTGTTTTGTGATTTCTTGGTTTCTCATAAAGTCATTGGCCTCCATCTGTTCCATTCTAATTTTGAAAGAACATTTTCTTCAGTGAGCTTTTGAACCTCCTTTTCCATTTGGCTAATTCTGCTATTTAAAGCATTCTTCTCCTCATTGGCTTTTTGAACCTCTTTTGCCACTTGAGTTAGCCTGTTTTTTCAGGTGTTATTTTCTTCAGCATTTTTTGGGGTCTCCTTTAGCAAGGTGTTGACCTGCTTTTCCTGCTTTTCTTGCATTTCATTTCTCTTCCTAGTTTTTCCTCCACCTCTCTTACTGGATTTTCAAAATCCTTTTTGAGCTCTTCAATGGCCTGAGACCATTGAATATTTATTTTGGATGTTTGGGATACAGAAGCCTTAACTTTTATGTCTTTCCCTGATGGTAAGCATTGCTCTTCCTCATCAGAAAGGATGGGAGAAGATATCTGTTCTCCAAGAAAGTAACCTTCTATAGTCTTATTTTTTCCCCTTTTTTGGGCATTTTTCCAACCAGTTCCTTGACTTTTGGGTCCTTTGTCAAGAGTAGGGTATACTCTGGGAATCTGTAACATCTCAGTTCCTCCAAGGTGGCACAATCCAGTGTGTACACTGATCTGGAAGCAGGAAGAGATTTTTGTGTCCAGAATCTTAGCATTTATCTCTCCACAGCCACCTGGCTTCCAGTTCCACCAAGTCAGTGCTGGGGGCTGATATTCAGATAAGCTGGATGGACAGGGCCATCATTCAGTGTGAGACAAAGACGAGCCCCTTCAGGGCCTCCACAGAGGGCTGAGGCAAGACTCAGCTCCTCAGTGTCCCCAGGGGTTTTACGATCCAACAATGTATGTGGGTTGATGTAGGAGCTGCCCTGAGAACTGCTGCCACCTGCCAGATGTGGCCTTTGTGGGCAGCTGCCTGAGGTGAGAGCTATGGGAAGACCTTTCTCCCTTCCCAGCCAGCTGAAAAAACCCTGTCACTGACCTCTGGCGCCTGTGGGTTGAGGGATCTGAGGACCCGCTGCTGTGACTGGAGATTCTGTCCCTGAGGTGTTGTCCTCCCAGAGTCTCATCATGCCCACCACGTGGCCAAAGCTGTGCTGGACTCTGTGCTCTGCTCCATGTCTGGTGCAACCAACGATTCCTGTGGGTCTTTTAGGTCACCCTGGGCTGGAAATCTCCTCCACTCTGTTGTTCTCCACTTCTGCTGCTCCAAAATTTGTTGAGAGTCCCTCTCTACAGGTATTTTATGGGCTGTGTGGGGAGACCCTGCATATGTGTGTCTTTCTACTCCACCATCTTGACTCCACCCTGCCACCCCAGAAAATAACACCTTTAAAAATAGACTAACCCAAATGGTAAAAGAGGTACAAAAATCCAACGAGGAGAAGAATGCTTTAAAAATCAAAATTGATCAAATGGAAAAGGAGGTTCAAAAGCTCAATGAAGAAAAGAATTCTTTTAAAATTAGAATGGAACAGATGGAAGCTAATGACTTTATGAGACACGAAGAAATTACAAAACAAAACCCAAAGGATAAAAAAATAGAAGACGATGTGAAATGTCTCATTGGAAAAATAACTGACTTGGAAAATAGATCCAGGAGAGACAATTCAAAAATTATTAGCCTCCATGAAAACCATGATCAAAAAAAGAGCCCAGACATCATCTTTCAAGAAATTATCAAGGAAAGCTGCCCTGATATTCTAGAACCAGAGGGTAAAATAGAAATGAAAAGAATTCACTGATCACCTCCTGAAATAGATCCCAAAAGGAAAACTCCTAGGAATATTATAGCCAAATTCCAGAGTTCTCAAGTCAAGGAGAAAATATTGTAAGCAGCCAGAAAGAAACAATTCAAGTATTATACAAATACAATCAGAATAACATAGGATTTAGCAGCTTCTACACTAAGAGATCGAAGGGCTTGGAATATGATATTCCAGAGGTCAAAGAGAAAGGATTAAAATCAAGAATCACCTACCCTGCAAAACTGAATATAATACTTCAGATGAAAAAATGGAATTTCAATGAAGTAGAAGACTTCCAAGAATTCTTGTTGAACAGACGAGAGCTGAATAGGCAGTTTGACTTCCAAATACAAGAATCAAGAGAAACATGAAAAGGTCTTCACCGTCTCTCATCTATAGTACTACAATACTATCCCTGCCTACTTTCTCTCTGTCTTTCAACCCAATATCCATATAGTAAATAACATAGAAGGAGAATTCTTGATTTTTTACATCATAAATGAAAAGTGAATCACAGAGCACCAGGAGTCTCTGATCTGAAGAAATGAAAAAAGTGGAAAACCTAACTGGAGTAGTGACAAAAGGAGCAGCAGAAGAAAATCTCAGTATGAGGTGGAAAAGTCAGCAATGATGGATCTGTGTGGAGAAAGCCGGTCAACAAGAAGGCTTTCGTTTCAGTTTCCTGGTTGTCTGGCAAAAGCCTGAAACTTATTGGCAGGCAGTTGAATTGCCTTCTAGAACCATGTACAATTTGAGAAGGGAAGCCTCTCAGAAGTGCCTTTTGCTCTCTGCTGCCCTCTCTAGCTTTGAGAGGGGAAAAATTAAAAGAGAAAGAGGCTCTGAAGTTAATTAGCTGCTGGTTTAATTACCATCTTGAAAAAAGATTCATACTTCTCTCAGTTAAAGTGAATTTCTAGCCAATACAGTAGCAAAGCACTCTCTTAGTGTCTTTTAAAGGTAACCATGAGTCAAAAGAGCTTGTAAATTCTTTACCAGTTTGAGAGTAGATAAAAGAAGCATTTTCCATCAGAAAGCTTTGAGGAGCAGGAGAGAATCTAGAAGAGTCTTCAAATGGTATAAATTTTTCCAAATGGGTCAATAGACAATGAATGAGCTAAGCCCTAGATTCCAAATGTGTTTTAACCCAAGAATATGTTTTCCTCACTTATGTATAGCCTGTATTGTATTGATTATTAGTATATTTGATTATAGTCAGTATCTGAGGTATTCTTATTTATTTTGCCTTATTATTAAGGAAGTAATCATGCTTTAAAAAAGTTGTCCCTTCTCAGCAAGAACCAGAGTGTCGAGTCCTCAGCAGGTCATACTATGTAATGGTCTAGTGCTTTGCACCTACTCACTTAGCTGTACCACAACTTCCTCTGGTTACAGCATAGTTACATTTCAAGGAACCAGGAGAAATATAACTGTCACTCATTAGTAAACATAACAATGTGTTTCAGGCTTTTTTCTCATCATAATTTTCATTTTGAAGAATCACTATTGAAATGCAGGAAAATGGAAAGTATGAAATTAAAATATAAGAAATGTACTATTTACTATAAGTCTTTTCATTTGGGAAAGAAACCTATACTTTCTTCTACTTAAAAGCAAGGATTGTATTTTTTCACAAAGGTCCCTCTTTTCAGGACATTACATTTGCCAGCCAGGATTCCTACTGACAGTTAAGGAAGAGATCAACATTGAAATCTAGAAATTTCTTTAGCTGTATCAGCAGCTTTCCCCCTTTTAATGGCAATGCTGGTGTAGGGATGAAGGTGGGAGGAAATGTAGTACTTAATTTCCCTAAGAGACTAGGAAAGCTAAATCTATGGTTTGATCTATGATTTTTTGGGGGAAGGGGGTATATTGAAAAATCATTCTTATTTGTTACCATTTTTGCCTTGAAATTCACTGTCAAACTGAATGGATGAGCTGAAAATTTGACGTTTCATTTTAATGAAATTAATATATTGGATTGGGGAATGAATCACTATGTAATTTTGCAGTCAGTAAGTTTCCAAGTAATATGTCCCCTTTTTTGCTCTTTAGATTATTAAAAAATATATAAAGAGGATGTTTTCCAAAATTAACTGGACCTTCCTTTGTGACTTTCTTCAAAAATCCTAGATCCTAAGATAGTTGAAAATTTCTGGAAGTCTAGTGAACAATTTAAAAATATCCTCAGCTTATCATTTTCTGAGGCAGGGAGGGGGAATAGCAGGTAATTATTAATTAATCTAATGCATAATAAAATGGGTAGGATGATTTTTATTGGTAGTTCTTCTTGGCATCATATTTATATATCTAGTGCTATTTATTGAAGTAAAAATATCACAAATGAGTATATTCTGATACTTTTAATGGTTGTGTGGTCAATTATAATTACTCTTTCCATAGGTGCAGAGCCCAATGCTTTCATTCTTTCTTCTTGTATATTTTTTCTTATCCATATATTTTTATAAGTCTCCCACAAAGGATCTACCCAGAATACTGGCAGCTTTCCTCTCCTTTATTTTTTTAATGTATTCTATCAGTCTCACTGCAATATAAGGCCTTCCCATCCGCAACACTCATTCTTGTTTTATAACAAGTCCCACTCTTGTTTTGATCATACCTATTCTTTATGATACTATTTATGCCTCATTTTATGTGTGAGTCATTGGTAATATATGGCCTACTTGTACTCATCCATTTTTTCTCCACTGCTACATGAGGCAGATGCAGTTTTGCTTCTTCAGATATCATGGTGCTCCATGATTTATAGCTACATAGGACCACTAAAATTATATTGGTTTTAGAAAGATATACTTGTACATATACAAATATATATGTATACACATACATTTGCATAAATAAAACATGGTCAGTATGAGAAATTGTTTTGGTTGACTAGGCATATTAGCTACAAAAGTTTTCATTTTTTTTATTTTATTATTTTTTTCCAATCGAGAGGTAAGGTAGGAAGGAGAAAAAAATGCATGTGAATTGAGGAAAACTAAAATTGAATTAATTAAAAATATATACAATGCCTCAAAAAATAAAATGCACTATGGTCATAGTCACTTAAAAGAAATAAGCTTAGAAATACATATTAGAAAAACAATATAAGGAAAACATGTACTATCAAGCCTATGAAACAATTGAATGAGTAGTTATAATTAAGCCAGGTGCGAAAGAGAAATGGTTTGGGGCAGGTACTTCTTGGCTCTTCTTTCATTTCCTTCTGCTTAGATCTCAAATATTTGGAAGCCAATTCTTTCCTTGTCTTCTAGAAAACGAACATTAATTAGAATGTCTGAAAACTGAATCCCACAAAAATGTCAAAATTTTGCTCAAAGGAAGGAGATATTTAATAGAAAGCATTTAGAATTTGGAAAAAGGTAGAAAATATTAATTTCTCAGGAATTGCAATTCTTAGCTTTATTCATCTCACCTCCTGAAAACTAGTTACTTATTATTATATTTATATTATACTAATTGTAATATTCCTTGATTTTCATGTAAAACTCTTAGCTCAGGATAAATATAAAAATCTACCAAATGTAACTCCTTATGTTGAAAATATAATTCTTAGCAGGATTTCTAAAACTGTAAGATACTCATTTATGTTAGAAAGGAGAATGGCGATGAATTAAAAAATTGATAATTGCCCCAGGTCAAGAGGTCGTATATGAACTTGAGTTCATGAATACTCCTGAATTACAAGTACAAAGAGAGAGTGAATGAGAGGAAAAGAAATAAAATGATTTTGCTTAGTACTAGAGAGAGGGAAAGAGAGAGAGGGAGAGGGAAAGAGAGAGAGGGAGAGAGAGAAGAACAAGAAGAAGGAGGAGGAAAAAGGAGGAAGAGGAAGGAAGAGAAAGAAGGAAGGAGATAAAGGAAGAAAGAAAGATAGGAAGGAAGGAAGGAAGGAAGGAAGGAAGGAAGGAAGGAAGGAAGGAAGGAAGGAAGGAAGGAAGGAAAGAAGGAAGGAAGAAGGAAAAAATGAGTCTCTTTTTTTTTCAATCTATAGCACCCTAGGAAGTACTTCTATATGACCTAAAGTCAAAGAAACTCCCAACACATGAATCAATAGACATACATGAATAAAAGCCAGGTGTGGTTTCTGATACTACCAAGGATGGCAGAACTAAGAAGTTCTTCAAGCATAACTTAGTATACATCTTGGACAGTTTCTCCAGGTGGCTTGTGAGCTGGCCCCAGTGTTGAACAACATTTTGGCCAGGGTAGATAGCAAAGAGAAAATTATGCAGTATTTTTAATGATCACAAATTCATAGTGATGTGGTGTTAATTTAGACATAATTGTGAAAGTTTAGTGGCTTTTATTACTCTTCCTCTATGTCATGAAGTATATTTTGATATTGTTTGAGGATATTTATTGAAAAATGTTATCTAATTTCCACAATAGCAACTAGTTAATGAAAAATAATTAGTCTTGTAAATATAATGGTCTCTGCCATATTTGATTTTCTTTCTATTTTCACTGCCACCATGTTATTACTGTGACTACCCACCTAGATAATTTTAATAGCATCCTGATAGACCATCTTACTCCCAATTACTTCCCCTTACCAACCTATCATTCGCATAACTACAGATGTTTGTTTGTTTTTTAAAAATTAATTTATTTACTTTTAGTTTTCAACATTCACTTCTACAAGATTTTGAGTTCCAAATTTTTTCCCTATCTCTCCCCTCCACTAACCCCAAAATATTAGGCATTCCAATTACCCCTTCCCCCAAACTGTCCTCTCTTCTGTCAAACATCTCCCTTCTCTCATCCCATTTCCCTCTATTTTCTTATAGGTTAAGATAGATTTCTCCACCCCATTGACTGTATATCTTATTTCTCAGTTGCATGTAAAAACAATTTTTAACATTCTTTTTAAAACTTTGAGTTCCAACTTCTCTCCCTTCCTCCCTCCCCACCCATCCCCACTAAGAAGGCATGCAATTCAATATAGGTTATATATGTGTAGTCATGCAAAACATTTCCATAACTGTCATGATGTGAAAGACTAACTATATTTCCCTCCATCCTGTCCTGCTCCCTATTTATTCTATTCCCTCTTTTGACTCTTTCCCTCCTCAAAAGTATTTATTTCTGATTACCCCTCCTCCCATTTGCCCTCCCTTCTATCACTCCCCCACTCCATACTCCACTTATTCCCTTCCTCCGTACTTGCCTGTAGTGTTAGATTGATTTTCATATCAAATTGAGTGTGCATGTCCTCTTTAAGCCAAATATGATGAGATCTCCCTCTCACATCCCCCCATTTCCCCTCCATTTAAAAACCTTTTTCTTGCCTTCTTTATGTGAGAAATAATTTACCCCATTCTATTTCTCCCTCTCTGTTTCTCCTCTCTCACCACTTAATTTTATTTTTTTAGGTATCATGCCTTCATATTCTACTCACGTTATGCCTTTTGTCTATATGTACATAATCCCTCCAACTACCCTAATACTGAGAAAAGTCCCAAGAGTTACAAATATCATCTTTCCAAATAGAAATGTAAACAGTTTGACTTTAGTAAGTCCCTTATGATTTTCCTTTACTGTTTGTCTTTTCATGCTTTTCTTGATTCTTGTGTTTGAAAGTCAGATTTTCTATTCAGCTCTGGTCTTTTCATCAAGAATGTTTGAACATCTTCTATTTCATTGAATGATCATTTTTTTTTCCTGAAGTATGATGCTCAGTTTTGCTAGGTAGGTGATTCTTGGTTTTATTCCTAGCTCTTTTGATCTCTGGAATATCATATTCCAAGTCTTTCTCCCTTTATGTAGAAACTGTTAGGTCTTGTGTTATCCTGATTGTGTTTCCAAGATACTCAAATGTTTCTTTCTGGCTGCTTTTGCAGTATTTTCTCCTTGTCCTGGGAGCTCTGGAATTTGGCTACAATATTCCTAGGAGTTTTCCTTTGGGATCACTTTCAGGAGATGATTGGTAGATTCTTTCAATAACTATTTTACCATCTGGTTCTAGAATATCAGGGCAGTTTTCCTTGAAAATTTCTGGAAAGATAATGTCTAGGTTCTTTCTTTGATCATGGCTTTCAGGTAGTCCAATAATTTCTAAGTTGTCTCTTCTGGATCTATTTTCCAAGTCAGTTGTTTTTCCAGTGAGATATTTCATATTGCCATTTTTTTCATTCTTCTGGTTGTGTTTTATAATTTCTTGATTTCACATAAAGTCATTAGCTTCCATCTCCTCCATTCTAATTTTTATGAAATTATTTTCTTCAGTGAGCTTTTGGACCCCCTTTTCCATCTGGCCAACTCTGCTTTTTAAGGCAGTCTTCTCCTCATTGGTTTTTTGGATATCTTTGCCATTTGGACTATTTTATTTTTAAGGTGTTATTTTCTTCATCATTTTTTGGTGTCCTCTTTAGCAAATAATTGACTCAATTTTCAAGATTTTCTTGCATCACTCTCATTTCTCTTCCCATTTTTCCTCTACTTCTCTTACTTGATTTTGAAAATTCTTTTGAGCTCTTCCATGGTGTGAGACCAATTCTTATTTTTCTTGAGGGCTTTGACTTTGCTATCATCTCCTTTTTGTATATTTTGGTCTTCCTTGTCACCAAAGTAAGATTCTATAGTCTGATTCTTTCTCCAGGATTTTGCTCATTTTCCTAGTCATTTACTTGACTTTTGAGCTCTTTGTCAAGATAGTTCTCTGCTTCTAGTGGGGTGTGGGGGTGTACTGTCAGCAACTTTCCCCCCCCCACAATCTGTGGGCCTAGAACTCTAGAAACAGTTGCTGTCCCTGCTATTACTGTGACTGCTGTAGGCTCCTCCACCCCCTCCACTGCCCTGGGGATGGGGCCGGACCACTCTACTCTTTCACACAAGTCTGACCATTTTTTTCCACTGACCTTCCAATTTGACCTTGACATTTTGGGGTTGTGAAATCTGGAAACCACCACAGAGGTCAGATATTCAGTCCCCCTCCCCAGGCTTGCTTAGGTCTTTTCTGCAGTTGCATTGCCCATGCTGGACTGTTCTCTGCTCCCATCACAGCATGATAGCTACTTCCAGTTGAATTTTCAGGCTATCTTGGGCTGGAGATTTCCTTCACTCCATCATTCTGTGAGTTCTGCAGCCTACATAGTTTGATTGGAGTCATTTTTATGGGCATGTGGCTGGGCTTGGGACGGGGAGAGCTCTAGCAAGTCTCTGCTTCTTCTTTGCCATCATGGCTCTGCACTGTTTGTTTTTTACACAGATTTTGTCATATCTTTCCTGGTATCAAAACCTTTTAATGTTTGGGTTCTTAACAATGTTTTTGGTTATGGACCTCTTTATGGACCCTTTCTCTGAATAATGGTTTTAAATATATAAAATGAAATACATAGGATTATATAGGGAACCAAGTATAATATGTTGTTGATTCATTTAAGTCATATCCAACTTTCCATGGCCCCATTTTGGGAAAGATTCTTGACAAAGATACTGGAATAGTTTGTCCTTTCCCTCTACAGATCAGGAACTGAGGCAAACAGTGTTAAGTGACTTTCCCAGAGTTCCACAGCTAGTAAATATCTATGGGCAAATTTGAACTCCAGACTCTAGGGCTCATGCTCTTTCCACCTCACCGCATATTAAAAAACAAACAAAAAGTTCATGACTTCCTATTTAAGAAACTCTGCTTTAAGAGCTCCCTATTCCCCAGTGAAACTCCTTACTCTGGTTTTTAAAACCTTCTACGACTTGCCACAACCCTACTTGAGCAATCTTACCCACTCTATGCAAGATGCGCCATCTTTCCTCTCCTACATACACTGGAGACTTCTCTTTTTACTTTTGCATCTTTCCTCATGCTTTTCCCTATAGTTGGATTCCTGCCTGCACCACACTAGCCCCACCCAGCTTACATACTGCTTCCTTGAGAAAGTCTTCCTTATTATCCCTCAGTTAATAAAAACCTTCTGAAATTATGTTCACTTGCTTTCACCTTTTGACGTACTTATCATGCTTTATTTTGTGTTATGATTATTTGGTTATGTGATATAATAGTTGAAAGAATATCATAACACATCAGTGTATTTCATATTCTTTTGTATCATATGCCTTTGGTAGATTACTGAAGCCTATGCATCACTTCTTAGAGTGTTTTAAATGCACAGAATAAAATGCACAGGATTATAAGGACATTAATCATATTCAAATATAGTTATCAGGATAAATTGTAAAAATTCCTGGTTCCCAGTTTAAGAGCTCCTTAGCTCAACACTCATTACTTTGTTGTTTTACTTTGGACATCTCCTTTCTCTTCTTCAGCCCTCAGTTTCCTCAAGTGTAAAATTAAAGGATTGGACAAAGTGTTTTTCAAGCTTATAATTATTCTACTTTTTGTAAAATGATTGTGTCCCCATTTTTAGTATAAAACAATCAAATTAAGTAATTATCTTAGTTGATCACATTAAATGCAATTAAGAATTTATTATGTATTTTATAACAAGATACAATAAAGTAATGTACAGGTATTCAGTGTATTACATTTGCTAACAAAGTTCACATTATTGCTTATGAGAATAATTACCTTAGAGTGACACCATGGCAAAGAGAGCACATAGAGAGCAAGCTTCAGAATAAGGAAAGCCTGGGTTCACATCCTGCTTCTGATTCATACTGATGAGTCAGATATTCTCATCCCCTTGTCCTATGTGACCTGATCACGTCACTTATTTTATCACTGCCACTGGATCTAGATGGCTCTAGAAGAAAAAATAAGGATGGTGGTTTTACACAGCCCTCCCTCACTTAAATCCAATTTACTTGCAAGTCATGACATCTCTTTTCTGATGTCATGGTCCTCTTTGCGAACTAAGGGCAAATAGCATTAGATCTCTGAGGTCTTATACTGCTGAGCAGTTGGCAATCTGCTTTTATAAAAGAAGTTTCTACACATTAGTTTCCTATACTAATGTGATCACAGGTCTAATTAAAGATAGTATCGTTAATGTAATGTGTGGGGATTTTGGGGGTGAGCACACAAAGTTTCTTAAAATGTAAGTGTCTTTACTTATTTTTCAACAACTAAGGAAGATAGAAATGTTATCTTTATAATTGTTACAGAAGAAAAAACCCATTTCACACAAATAAGGTGTTCTCCATGGCAGCAAAATGTATAATTCTTGCTTTGAGAAACAAAACTTTCAGTTTTACATAGTAAAACACAAGAATTTTTAGCTTCAAACTTTTCTTTCAATATTCTTTCACAGATCTGCCAATTATTCTTGCTCAGCTGAACTAGGACTAAATGTGCCTATTTATCCCATATTTATTCTAATTAAATTTCTTTAACTCACTCTTTTATTTGCATATACTTACATGTGTACATTGTCTGTACAGGGCAGTTAGGTGGTACGATCAATAGAGTGATGGGTCTGGAGTCAGAAAGACTCTTTCTGAGTTCCCATCTGGCTTCAGCCACTTACTTGCTGCATGACTTTGGGAAAGTCACTTAACCCTGTTTGCCTCAGTTTCCTCATATGATCTGTAAAATGAGATGAAGAAGAAAATGGCAAACCACTCCAGGATCTTTGCCCAGAAAACCCCAAATGGGGTCACCAAGAGTCAGATAACTGAAAAACTGAATAACAAAACGTGTATCTACATCATACACACCCATATATATGCATTCATATATTGACAAAAGTGTGTATATATTTAAATCCAATACAACTATGCTATTTCCCGTTAAAAATAATGATTTATCAAAAAGTAGAGGTATCATTAAACTTTTTCATTTAATTAAGGCTTCTTAAGTGTGGATAACTTTTTGAAGAAAAATATCCCAGTATTTCACAAGATGATTAATAAGATCTTAACATAAGTAAAATTAAGAATGTGAGAGTTAGGTGAAAAATATGTTAGGCAGAATTTTGCTAGTCATATAAAAATTCAAGGTGTTATATGAAGCCTTAACTGCTAGAATTGGCTTGTTAATCATTTCCTTACCCCACCTCCTCATAGAAGCATCTGTATATAAGGCAGTAAAATAGTCTTTGAATAAGGAGTAGAGGAAAAGGTATGAATTGTATCATGAGTTTATGAGTGCCTATGAATTTATGGATCCTTGGAATATTGAAATGTAGTATGAAATATAGCATAAAAAGCTAGTAATATCCATACCATTTAAAAGGGGGAACCACATTATTTTTGTCAGTAATGAAATATTGATTATGTACTTACTATGTGCCAGGGGCTGTAGCAAATATTGGGAATGTAAAGAAAGTCAAAACCATAGTATTTGAATTCGAGGAGCTTATATTCCAAAGGGAGACAGCATGCAAATCACTATGAACATATAAAACATATAGAGAGTAAATGGGAGGTAATCTCAAAAGAAAGCCATAGCAGAGGGGGAATGCTAGGAAAAGCTTCTTGCAAAGAGTAGGTTTTTAATTGAATCTTGAAGCTAGAGAAACCAGGAGTTGGGGAAGGAGAACATTCAAGGCATGGAGGAGAGCCAGTGAAAATGCCTAGAGTTTTTGTTAATATTCTAAATATAATATTTTGTTATTCCCCAATCACATGTTAAAATAATTTTAAATATTTTTCCAAGTTTTGAGTTCCAAATTCTATCCTTTCTTCCCTCCTTCCTTTTCTCTCCCTCCATCCAATATAAATTATACATATGCAATCATGTAAAACGTTTCCATATTAGTCATTTTATTCAAGAAGACTCAAATAAAAAAAAAAAGACTAAAATAAAGTGGAAAAATAGCATTCTTCAGTCTATATTCAGGCAGAGTCAGTTCTTTCCCTGGAGGAAGATAACGTGTTTCATCATGTGTCCTTTCAAATGCTCTTGTTGAGAATAGCTAAATTATTCACAATTCTTCATAGTGCACAGTGTTGTTATGGTGAACAATGTTCTGCTTCTGCTCACCTCACTCAGCATCAGTTCATGTAAGTCTTTGCAGGTGTTTTTGGCATCGTTGTGCTTGTCATTTTTTTATAGCACAATGATATTCCATTACAATCCTATACCACAGCCTTTTTAGCCATTCCCCAGTTGATGGGCATCCCCTTGATTTCCATTTCTTAACTGCCATAAAGAGAGCTGCTATAAATAAGAAATGCCTAGAGTTGGGAAATGGAGTGTTGTGTGAGAGGAAAATAAAATCAAAAGCAGTCCTACTGGATTGTAGAGTATATACAGGGAATTAAAATGTAAGAATATTGTAAAATAAGAAGGGACAAAGTTGTGAAAGGCCAAACAACTCATTTTGTATTTGATCCTGGAGACAATAAATGGCCTGTGCAGATTAGTGAGTGTGTGGGAGGGAGGTGACATAGTCAGACTTGCATTGGTTATTGTTGTTGCTATTTCTGGTAAAATATTATAATTCAATTACTGATAATCTTGGGTACCGAATAAGTCTAGGTTAGCTGAAATTTAAGCTAAAACTTCAGTGTTATATATTGGAAGTAACGTTGAATTTAGAGTTAGAAGACTTTGATTTGAGAACCAGCTTCCATTCTTAATGAATGAATGTCCATCAACCAATCACTCTTGAGTTTCCTTATATACCAAATGGAGACATTGCTTTTTGTACTACCCATATGTACCAATATAATACTGTATACATAACACCAGTACTACCAAATCATAGTTGTACTACCCATCCCACTAGATTGTTGATGAAAGTATTTTGTAAGTCTGAAGGTGCTATAGAAATACGAGCTGCTATTTTTATTGCATTTCTTTACTCTGATTCTGTAAGAATCACACATGAGGACAAACTCCATTAAACATTGTATCTCAGCATCTAGCACAGTGCTTTGCTCCCATCAATTATGTAACAAAGTTGTTGAATGCAATGACAATCTAACATGATTTCACCAGAATTTTAATACTGATAGAAGCCACAAGATTTAATTACACATAAATTGAAATGCTCTTCAAATATCTAATTTTCTTGTTTCATGTTACACAGCAGTACAAATTACAGTCTATTGTATAAGTTCATGTTTCACCTTTAATGGCTATTGTATTTGATATAAAACAAAAAATGAAAATGAGGCAGTTGTCAGATGGAGCTGTTTCATGCTGTACAAGTGACATGGTCATGAATGGCAGGTTGTTGAAGTCGTGTTTTACACACTGAGAGAAAGTGATTGTTCTACCCTAAATATAGATGCATCTCCAGATGCTTGATATCACACTCATTTCCTTGCGTTTAAACAGCATATTTTGGAAAAGACATGAGGACAGAAGCATGCTGACTATTTGGTAAAACTGGTGGATGATGGGAGAGGAGAAACTCATTTTTCCTTTTCCTTTTTCTCTTTTCAAATTCAAAAAGTTCTTTGCCTGGTGTCAGAGATTATCTGACATTTGATATCATTTGATTGTAGGCTTTCTCCCAAAATACAAGCCCACTTTTTCCCCGGGATGCTGTTGGATTAATGAGGAACTGAAATATATTCGTGACTTAGAATTAAAATGTGCAAACTGTTGGGAAAGGCTGATGAATGGTTTATGTAAAGTCAGAATACAAGGCATAGCCATCTAAATAGATATCCTTTATGAAATATGACCAATCTACAGTATAAATGATAATTTTTTTTCCTGAGAAGTTTGCCTTTCAAAAAATATTTAAGAATAAGTGCAAGCTAATGATGTATATATATATATATATATATATATTTGTGTGTATAATATATGTTTTCTATATTATAAAACAATTCTCTTATTTATCCAAATGTAAAATTTTAAACTAGGTCTTGTAACCTTAAAGGCCTTATTAATTTTAAATAATTTTGTTTGTCTTTAATTCAAATGTGTTTTTTATAATTCTATATTTCAAACATTCCTGTTATACATTTGTAATCAGATGGCAAGCACTGATTGGCTTCCCTTGGCCCATTCCCTACTTTCTTTTGGGGAGTACTTTTGGTTTGCTTTATCTCTAAAATACATTAGTGCAATTTTATTTTGCCTTCCGATCATCCAATTATCAGAACATCACTATGTACATAACATTGAAGCAATGAGTCATTCACCCATTTCCTATCTTTTGTTTCCTTTGCTGATTGAAGGGTTCAACAAACTACTGTGGCTCAAAATGACTATCAAAGTTAAACACTATTTTTATCCATTCAGCTGTGCTTTGAATACTGCTTTGGCATCTATTATTCTGCCATGGATAGAAGCTTGAGAAATACTTGACAACTTATAATCTCTCCTGTCCATATTTATTGGAGAAAGATTATTTTAGATGCAATCACATCACAATTTTTAAAGTAAAGTAACACAAAAGACAAAAATTTAAAAATATTATCCTGCATTAATGGTTGCTGAAAATGAAACTTATTCTTTCCAAGGAAACACAGCTTTGATTTTAGTCAAATTATTATTTTTTATTTTGAAAAGAAAGTATGTGTAGCATGTACTTATAGAAGATCATTTTTAAATTATGCCCAATTTCTTATACATTAAAATTGAATGAAGGTAATACCAACCAGAAAATACTAACCATGGTATGGTTTGTGCTTTAATTTTTAGAGAAAACTCAGTCATAATTTAGATACATATTATTTTCTATTAGAATACATTTTTTTCAACATTCTTACTAATGGAATATAACTAAAACATTGAAGGATGGGTTTAACCTCTCCTGTCTCTCTACTTTATCTGCCCCTGAGCAAACATTTTCACCAAACATCATATTATATGTATTTCTTCATTTGTCATTTTTTCATTCTTCCCTGACTGTTTTGTGTGCTCCCCCAATCAGATAGCAAGCACTCTTTATTTTATATCTCCCAATGTGACCACTGCAGTAATGACTTCAGAGTATAGGCTTATTCATTTCTTGTCTGAATGCCCCAGAGAAATACTGTGATGCCTATAAGTTTCTGCACAAGATGCTCCTCTGCTGTGGCAAGGAAGCTTTTCTTTTGTAACTTCTTAAAGTTTTAGAGAAAAGTACCGTACTTGTATTTCCATAAAGCTTGTTACTTTTATAAAGAGAGCATTAAACTAAGAATGGAAGTGATGAGTGAAACCATATCTGATGGTCTAGGTAATGTGGAAAGCTGCAGGTGTGACATAGAATGAGAGTTACGGAGTTGCACAGTAATTCATATGAGGAAATAATAAGTAGAAAGGATATGGTACTCATAAGATTTAGAGCTGGAAGAGATGTTAGTAATATTTAGTCCAACCCTGCTCATTTTACAAATATGAAAGCAAACTTCCGAGAAGTTAAATTACTTATCATGATCCCACAGAGACTAAGTAGCACAGAGTTTGAACCATATTCTTTGACTGAAATGCAACATTCTTTCCCCTGTGCCATGCTTCCTAGAGATCTTAATTTAAGAAGAAAAGAAATAGTTTTTGCTATCTATTACTCACTAAATCTTAGTAAGACAAGTCATGACTAGAATGTAACTATAGGTTTCTCATTCTTCAAAAGGAATTAATTAGTAACAACGACAGAGTTGGATAGAAGTCAATAATCTAATGGGAGGCATGGAGAAGAGCATTTAAGTGTGGGTCAAAGGAGGAAGAAATAAAAGTAATATTGTACTGAGAAAATGTTCCCAACTGCCTGGCTAGATTGAAGAAATAAACGAATTCTTAAAGGAGCTCTCATCAGATGGCCTGCCAGAGAATATCTTTCATTGAGCCTCTAAGAACACAAACTAACCTCCACCTCCTAATGAGGCATTAGAGCTGTATGAATTTATATTTATTGCAGACATTTAAAACTTCTTTCTGGATGCACTGTGTCAAAACTGTTCCCATCCTTCAGCCTTACAACGGGTGAACTTTGTTTCAAGTGGTGAGGATATCATACTTAAATCCCCCACTGTAGCGTAGTCTATCAGTGTGCTTTATTATACATATCATTTTCTGCAATGTGTAAGGTACAGAGAATATTAATACTTTATCACCTTAGCCTTCCTCTTCACTGAATAGAGATCTACTTCTACATGGAAACTAAATGAACTGCTCTTCATTTAAAAATTTGCCTGTACTACAGATCCTGAAACGTATTTGCCATTTATCTATCCCTTTTCTTGAGACACATATGGACTGTTTTGATGGTTAGGTGCATCTTGGCTTAATAGAACCTCAGAGAACTTTATGGTTCTTCCAGCCAAACTTCCTGTCTATGTCACTTCAGAACCAGTAATCATTTACTTTTTAGAAAGAGAAGTAAAACTTTTTTCTTCCCTTGAGTTCATCAGTAAACACTGATTCACGCTAACTGGAGGTAGAGTATGTGTTCAGAGTAAAGAATATGCCTACTGGTTCTTCTGGACATTAGATTAGTGTATTTCTTCTGGCTCTAAACCACATTTGCTTCCCTGTACCCATAATAGTGCTTACATTAAAACATTCTATCGTTCTTAAAGGCAGTGTGGTATGGTGGAAAGAGCACTGTCTACAGAGCCAGAGGGCTTGGGTTCAAGTCTTATTTCTGATACTACCTGTAGGAGTTTAAATCATTGACACTCCCTGTGTCTCAGTTTCCTCATTTCTAAAATTGTGAGGAGTTGGGAATAGATTGCTCTAATTTCCTTACCTATTTCAGAATCTAAGATCTTATGGGAGCATATCAAATTAGATATGAGACATCTCGTAGTGACCCAGTTCCCAACGTATTTAACCCTCTCCACAGAGCTTCTTGATTGAGGCAGCTTGTGCATGATAATTGGTGACCCTTTAAGAGGAGAACTGGTTAGTAATAAAGAGGAACAAATAGTCGCTTTGCCTTTATTATATTGTCATGATGTTAGTCAGTTACGAATATTCAAGAATAATGCCTTATATTTATCTACCTCTTCACATTCTAAAAATGTACTTTCAAGACACATTCTCATTTTTTGCTTACAGAAATCCTATGAGATAAGCAGAGAAACATCACCATTGTCATTGATAAGGGAAGAAAGAAAATGAGTTCCTGAGAACTCTGTTATTTGCCCATAGTCAAGGAAGCAACAGAAATGGAACTTGAACCTAGGTCTTCTGACTCAGTCATTTCTCTTTCCAACAAGGACATGATGATATTCTTTGAATCAGAATTCCAATAAACAGGTGCTAGGTTCTAGGGACATGGTAACAAAAATTTTAAAAAAGTCTCTTCCCTTTAAAGAGCTTACATTTCACTAGAAGAATACAGCATTTACACAGACAGATAAATTCAATATAATTTGAGGAGATCAAGAAAGACTTCCCACAGAAGGTTGTACCTATGTTCAACCTTTAAAGATGCTGAAGATTCTTAGAGGCAACGGTGAGAAGGAAATTCTGGACACAGGGGACACAATATTTTAAGTCATGTTGAAGGGAGATGGAATGTTGAATTGAGAGAAAACGTTTGACTGGAATACCAAATGAGGGAAGAAGAAAATGGAGGAAGAGGAGATAAATTTGTAATAGTAGACTAAAACTATACATACATATATATATATATATGTATATATATATATGTATATATATGCTATGAATAGCAATCTGAGAAGAATTTACCTCCATTTAAAGTTTAAAAAGTACAGTTACCTTTGCACTTAAGACCAAATTATTCCTCTTGGTAAGAATGACTTATCTGAAATAGTTAGTTTTGAGAAAGAGAAGGATATCCCTTTATTCCACAACTGGATCAAAGGGAGGGAGAATGGGAAATAATGATGAGGTGATTTGAAGTACAAGTAGATAGAAGAAGGAACTTGTAATGGAGGGCTTTCTTTTCCTTGGTAAAATATGAATTAAGGTCTTCTGCAGAGAGGAATAATGAAGAGAAGGTATAGGTGACTTGAGGAGATAAAAAGATTATTTTTAAAAAAAGACAATGGAGAATATATTATGGAGCCAATTAGTCAAGAATAAAAAGACTGATTTGTAATGGTGATGATCTAGTTAAGGCTGAAGTGAATTGATACTTATTTGAAAGTAGGAAATAAAGATCTGAAACCTCTGGATTGGAAAAATTGATTTGTTCTTGTGGATTTTAAAATCAAGTATAGCTGGATCAGGTTTTTATTTTAGTGGCCATTCTAGTGGTTTAAATGTTTTCTGTATGATTTTTTGTCCTACTCTGATATCTCATCATTATGTGGAAAAGATGCTTAGTTCCTGAGGCACAGTGAAAGTTCTAGTAGATTGTGCAAGGCTTCTCTCCCTCTCCTGAATGAGGTGAAGTCATTCATTCTCAAAGTACATCCTAATTGAAAGCAGGAAAAGGAAACAGGCTTTGTGAATTTCTTTGTCAACAAGAGAACATATCTTTATAGTCAAGCAAGAAATTCAGAGGTGTAGATGATATATACCCTCATTTCATTTACAGTTTATTCATATTGAAAGAAACATTTGGCTCAGTAGAGCAAAATGTAGCCATAAAATGTTCTTTTCAGTAAAATGTGCCTCATGACTAGTTCAGAAATATGCAAGACTTGTTGATAGATGTTACTACAGAGACTATTATTTGGTTCAGTGCTCCAGTGTTTTAAGAGATAGTAAACAGAGAGATGTATGTTCATCAAGGTACTGGTCATTGTCATGGAAGATTTCCAGCAGATGAAGTCCAAAGAAAAAGGGTACCTATTTATGGAATGGTTTTCCAGGAATACTTATTGACTGCTAACATTGCAATATTTTTATTGAGCCCTGAAAGGTTACAGTATCCTTAGCTAAAATAAGAATGATTTTTTTACACTACCCCATTATACATTAAAACAATTTTTAAGCTTTTTTTAAAAACAGTTTTGTTTTTCAAATTCTATTCCTTCCTTGCTTCTTACTGGAGACTGTAAACATAAAATCAGGATAATTTATTATTTTTTAAATATATAATTTATTTATTTTTCAGTTCTCAACATCACATCTGCAAGAATTTGAATTCAAAATTTTCTCTCCATCTCTTCCCACTTCCCACCCCAGGACAGCATGCACCCCATCCACCCCTTCTTCCAGTCTGTCCTCCCTTCCCCCACCCACCCTTCTTCCATCCCCCTTTCCCTCTATTTTCCCGTTGGGCAAAACAGATTTCTATATTTCATTGCCTATATATCTTAATTTCCAGTTGCATGCTAAAACAGTTTTTAACATTCATTACCAAAGCTTTGAGTTCCATATTCTCTCCCTCCCTCTCCACCCACCCCCATTGAGAAAACAAGCAATTCAATATAAGTCATACATGTGTAACAATGCAAAGCACTTCAATAACAGTCATGTTGTAAAAGACTAAGCACATTTCACTCTGTCCTTTCCTGCCCTCAATCCATTCCATTCTCTCCCCTGACCTGTCCTCCTACAATACTGCTTGCTTGTGATTATCCCTTTCCCCAATTTGCTGTCCCTTGTACTATCTTCGTTATTCTATTCCCCTCACCTCTGCCTTCCTTCAGGGTAAAATAGATTTCCATATGCAATTGAGTATGTGTTATTCCTCCTCAAGCCAAATCTCATGACAGCAAGACACTCATTTCCTTTCATCTCTTCCTCATGTTCCCCTCTACTGTAAAAGCTCCTTCTTCCCTCTTCCATGTGAGATGATTCACTACATTCCACCTTTCCCTTTCTCCTATTCCCAGTACATCCCATTCAACAGTAAATTTTCTTTTATTATTTTTTGTATCCTCCCTTCATATTCAGCTCACCCTGTGCCCTGTATCTATGTATATGCATGTGTATATATGTATATAAATATATATATATATGTATATATATATATATATATATATATATAGAGAGAGAGAGAGAGAGAGAGAGAGAGAGAGAGAGAGAGAGAGAGAGAGAGACATATACATATATACACACTTACACCCAGGTAATGCCTGCACATATAAAATATACACATACATACATACCCACACATGCCTGCCTATCTATCTATCTATCTACCTATCTACCTATCTACCTATCTACCTATCTACCATCTATTCCCTTTAACTACCCTAATACTGAAAAAATATTCATGAATTACAAATAACACTTTCCATGTAGGAATGTAAACAGTTCAACTTTAAAGAGTTTCTTAAGGCTTCTCGTTCCTATTTACCTTTTTATGTTTCTCTTGATTCTTGCATTTGAAAGTCAAATTTTTTATTCAGCTCTGGTCTTTTCAACAAGAATGCTTGGAATTCTTCTATTCCATTCAAATTCCATTTTTCCCCTATAGTATTATACACAATTTTGTTGGATAGGTGATTCTTAGTTTTAATCCTATGCCCTTTGACCTCTGGAATATCATATTCCTAGCCCTTCATTCCCCCTTAATGTGGAAGCTGCTAAATCCTGTGTTATCCTGATTGTATTTCCACAGTACTTGAATTGTTTCTTTCTGGCTGCTTGTAATATTTTCTACTTCACCTGGGAACTCTGGAATTTGGCTACAAAATTCCTAGCAGTTGTCTCTTTCAGGAGGTGATTTCTTTCCATTTCTTTTTTGTCCTCTGATTCTAGAATATCAGGATAGTTTTCCTTGATAATCTCTTGGAAGATGATGTCTAGGCTCTTCTTTTGATCATGGTGTTTAGGTAGACCAATAATTTTAAAATAATCTCTCCTGGATCTATTTTCTAGGTCAGTTGTTTTTCCGATGAGATATTTCATATTGTCTTCTATTTTTGCATTCTTTTAGCTTTGTTTTATAATTTCTTGGTTTCTCTTAAAGTCATTACCTTCCATCCACTCCATTTTAATTTTTAAAGGACTATTTTCTTCAGTGAAATTTTGAACCTCCATTTCCATTTGGCTAATTCTGCTTTTTAAAGCATTCTTCTCCTCATTAGCTTTTTGGACCTCTTTTGCCATTTGGGCTAGTCTATTTTTAAAGGTGTTATTTTCTTCAGCATTTCTTTGGGTCTCCTTTAGCAAGCTATTGACTTCCTTTTCATGATTTTCTTTCATCATTCTCATTTCTCTTCCAATTTTTTCTCCACCTCTCTTATTTTATTTTCAAAATCATTTTTGGGCTCTTTCATGGCATGAGATCATTGCATAATTTTTGGACGTTTTGGATGTAGAAGCGTTGACATTGATGTCTTCCTCCGATGGTATGCTTTCTTCTTCCTCATCCAAAAGAATGGAAAAAAATACCTTTTCACCAAGAACCTTCTATAGTCTTATTTTTTCCCTTTTTGGGGCATTTTCCCAGCCAGTTACTTGACTTTTGGGTCCTTTGTCAAGTGGAGGGTATACTCTAGGAATCTGTAAGATCTCAGTTCCTCCAAGGTGGCACAATCAAGGGAGAGGATTTTACTCCTCTCCTGGCCTGCATTCTGGTCTGTGGACAAACAGAATCACTCTTTTCTGCCCAGGATCTGTGAGTAGGATTCCCCCTCCACAGCAGCCACCAGCTTCATCATGCCAACATTCCTCCTCACCCCAGGGTGGCCACTCAGAACTGAGACCCAGATCAGCTACTCGATTCCCCCAGGATCTTTATGCTGAGGGCTCCAAAAGTGGATGCTGCTGTTGCAGTTGCAGTGGCTGCTGCTGCCCTGGGTCTGGGCCCAGACCACACTCTCCTCTCACTCAGGTGAAAGAGCTTTCTTACTGACCTTTGAAGCTGTGTTTGTTTCTTTGGTATTTGTGGGTTGAGAAATCTGGAAACTATAAATACTACCCATGGTTCCATGCCCTGAAGCCTCCTCCAGTCCTGTCCTTGCCACTACCAAGGCTGGGTTGCGTTCTGCTCCAAGCCCAGTGCGATTGACCTTTCCTGTCAGCCTTCCAGTCTGCCTTGAACTGGAAATCTGTTTCATTCTGTCATTTTATGGCTTCTGCTGCTCTAGGATTCATTTAGAGTCTTTTTTTACAGGTATTTTATGGGCTGTGGGGGGAGAGTTAAATGAGGTCTGTCCTTCTACTCCACCATCTTGGCTCTGCTCAGCACAATCCAGAATAATTTAAAAGAGATTTTTAAACTATCTCTTATAAAGACAAAGTTGAAAAAACTTCCTCTACCACAATACTCTGCAGCCCATTGAACTACTCAGTGACCTCATCCATTGAGTTTTGCATCCTTGACAGATGCTATATAGATAACTAATGAGCTGGGTGGCACAGATGAGATGGGACTGAATAAAATTTGATGCTTTCAGTGAGCTATAATTTTATGCCACAGAAGAAGTCTGTATCTCTATCACCACTGATATCAAAGGAATGATATAAAGGCCACAGTCTGAATCATGGCACCCAAAGATCATAGAAAGATGTGAACCACAAAAAACAGCAACAGTGCAAAAATGTAAGATATGCCTATAGGAAGACTATAATGTAACATAAGGGAAAGTCAATAGCCTACTGGATTAAGTGTCAGTGATAGAGTAAGGAAAAACTGAGCTTATATCCTACATTGACCACTTACCAACTGCATGACTCTGGGTAAGTCACTGAACCTTTCTGTTCCTCAGTTTCCTCATCTGTAAAATGGAGATAATAATAACATCCATCTCACAGGGTTGTTTCAAGAACCAAAGTGCTTTGTAACCTTACAAATCTATATAAGTGCTAGAGGTTATTATTACAAAATTATTTTCATATTTTATATTATTTATGCTCTATCTTATATTAATTTGCACTTAAGTGCAAATGGTAATGCAAAGACCAGAAGGAGGAAAGGTAGGATTATGTTCCATTCTATACAATTAGTGTTTATGTTTCTAATCAAGAATTGCAATTAAATCTAGGAAGACTAGTCATTGAATAAATAAAAGAAGAATTTGGAGATACAACCTATGTGGTATAGGAAAACCTTGACAATATGTATAGAATAAGAAACAAACCTTCAAACCCATTGCACAAAAGTTATCTTGTTACCATATTTCTATTTTCAACCAATATCAACTACTACATTCCTTTTAATCCACGTGTAATTCATTGATTTTTTTTTATCCCATAACCTTAATTTTTGTGTTTTTATGTTCAAGTTGAAAAAAGTAAGTAGCTCACTTGGAAAAAGAGTGATAAAAACAATGATTCTGAAGTCAGAGGACCTAGATTTACATTTTATCTCAATAACTTTTACTGTGTGACCTCTGTGTTTTTCATACATAAGCCTAAAACTAAAGACAGCATACCTTCTCTTGTTTCTCTCAAAAAATAGGCAAAAGCCAGTTTGCTTTTTAAATGAGTAGAATTAATATTACCAAAACTTCTGCAAACAAACTGCTTTTGCACATAATTGGTGGCAAGCTGTATGTGGTCTCCTACACAGTACATTTCCCCACATATTATCTCCTTTGATTTCAGAGTAATTTTTGACATTTTGAACCTTTGCCCCATCTCTACATGGAAGTATGCCAAATTTATGCTAATTGATTATATTAATCACTCTATTTTGGCGTCTGTTCTGAAATCTTGCAGCTGCAGGAATATACATTAATATTCTCCCTAAGTAAACAATATTGAGCACCAATATTCAAGGTATTCTTTCTCCCCATTTACATTGCAAGGGCATTAATTAGTTTTCCCCTTGGCAGAAAGGAGAAGACCATTTTTTACCATCTCCCTCACCACTCCTATAACTTCCAGCTTTCTCCGTCTCTGTGTTACCTGGAATAGGTATACTTCTTACTTTGTGAATTAGCCACTCCAGTCATGCATACAAGAAGTTTCCATACCTCACTACGTATTTGAAAAAAAAATCAATTAGAAACAACAGCAGTACAACCACAATAGCTGTGTGCTTTCCACGTAATCCTCTATCATTTTCTCTTACTAGCAGCACCTTTAATGACAACCTTGTAATACCCACATTTGGGAAAGCCAAATGGAGCCATCCAAAAGACAGTAACTTAAAGTTTGATCATGGAAAGAAAGGTTAAGATTGAAGGTAAATATTTCCAATTATCTTGAGGTGGTAATTCATCTCAGTTAAGTAGATGATCTTTCAGAGGAAAAACAGAAGGATGCAAAATGATGTTTTGGGACACTGTTACAAATAGATGTGCAACAGAAAACTGACAACTTTCCAAACCTCAGAGTTATCTTTGACTTTTCCTCTCCCTATTCCCCCTATAATCTCTCAGATAAACAATTGTAATAGCATCCTGATTGATCTCATTGCCTCCATTCTCTTTCCTATCCAACTCATCCATTATCTTCCAGAAAAATAGCCCTGAAATACAGATACATATTGTATTACTCTCCTCAAAAACTTCTAGTAGCTTCTTATTGCCTATAGGATAAAATACATATTCCATGCCCTGGCAATTAAGTTCCTCTGCAGTGTGCCTCTAAATTTTTCCCCAGAATTATTTACTATTAACGCTCTTCCTGAACTCTTCTTTTAAAACCAAAGTAGCAACTTTTTCCTAAACCAGCTTGCTCTCTCTCATCATTTAGTGGTTCCTTTGTGAATGCAAATGTACTTTTTTGCCTCATCTTGGATTTTCAAAAACTGTATCATCCTTCAAGTTTCAGTTTAAGTCATCTCTTCCATAAAGATTTCCCTGACTTCTCACAAGTGTTTTCTTTAAGTTTTCCTGAAGCAACTTCCTGGACCACTCTTTTGCTGCTATCACCCTCTACATAAGGGATTCTTAGCCTTTTTTTGCATGTAATGCTTCTCTTTTGCAGTCAAGTGAAGCTTATAGACTTCTCTGAATAATATTTTTTAAATACATAAAATGTAATATGTGGGCTTACAAGGGAAATCAATCATATTGAAGTCAGCCATCAAAATATTCTTTAATAAAGTTCAGAAAACCCACATTTAGGACCCCTGCTCTAGACTAGTAAATCCTTAACCTTCATGGGCACAAAAGTAAGTAATGTGAATATTGATACATTAAACCTGTGCGAAATAAGGAGTCAGGTTCCCATGACTACTAAAAATAATCTTTCACTAGAAAGTGCTGAAAATATACATTTCCACACACAATTCTTGAGTTAAAAAATTCTGATAATATGCACTTTTCCTAACACAGTAACCATAAAGTTACCCATAAAAAGTAGTACACAAAATAAAATTGTTAACATGCAAAACATTTTTTCTTGCCAGTAATTCTCTGGAATTCTGTGAACTTTTGTGCTAATATCTCAATTAAAAAAGTTGAATTACAGTTAATATTTACTTTTTATAACACATGAAACCTATAGTACCATAAATACTGTACAGCAAATAATATCCTTAAAACTAAAAGATTTTAATACCTGAATCTTACATTCCATTGTGTCAGATGTCAGTATAAAGGTGTGCATACATACTGCTCTATATTGCCTTGGCTGCTTTCTAAAAATCAAGGGAGAGATTGCTGGGACTTTAGGAATTCCTGCCTGCAACTGATTTGCATTCTAATGGGGAAGGCATCACATTAATAAATAGGTCCATACAAGATAAAAAGAGATTAGATGGAATATAGCCTTAAAGAAGACTATGAGTACTGCACAATTGCACATAGACAAAGCAAACACAAAATGTATTAGAAAATATGAGTATCCACATGCAAGAAGTCATGATTAACAAGAACATGATGGAAAATAAATCAAAGTAATAAAAGTTCAAGAATGAATAAATCATAAGTTTAACCTGATAAATGTTATTGACTTTAACAATTACTTTTTTGAGTAAAATAGCAGACATCTGTGATCAAGATTGGGGGAAATTTGTTAGAAAAGAAATGGGGAAATATAAACCAAAAACAAATATAAGCAGAATGTGCAATAGCACACAAATTGATATTTTTTAAGGTTATGCGCTCAACATATCTGTTTTCCTTTTCCTTATTTAGTATAGTCACACATGTGGAAATATAGTTGCTAGACATGCATATTTAAAGGAGGTAAGAAGATAGTTGGTAGACAATATAATTTAATAGTAATAATTTATTTTCAGAATATGTGTGGCTCCCTTACAGTTTTTCTACTCTTCAAAATGTAATTGAAACACTTATTCAGCCAGTACATAGCAACCCTTTAAGGGAGTGTTAAAAATGGTAACTACCTGATATATCAAATTATAAAGTGGGAAAAAGTAAACTTGGGTTCTTTACTTTTCTCTCTTATGCATATTTCCAAATTACACATATTTCTTAACACACAAGTTTATACATCTCTTTAGATTCATATGGATACATATACATATGTGTGTATAAGCCTATGCATAAATAAACATGAGAAGTATTTATCAAGTATTGAGGAAATACTAACTATGTGCCAGGCATGGTGGTAAGTGCTAGGGAGGCATGGTGGTAAATGCTAGGGATACGCAAACAAGAATGAAGAAGTACCTGCTCTCAAAAGTTTATATTAGTGTTATATTAGAGTTTATATTAGAGTTATATTAGAGTTTATATTCTAACAGGACAGGCATTTATTTGCATAAGTCTGTATGGATATATACACATGTACAGATATATACGTGCGTATATATAATGAGTAGAGGGTAGTTTTTGGAGGGAGGATATTACTAGACAGTGGGTCAAGAAAGAATTCATGTGGAAGGTTGTACTTAGTCTGATTATTGAAGGAAATCACAGATTCTCAGAAGTGGAGATATAGAGGAAGAGCATTCTAGGAATAATGGGTAGCCTATCTAAAGACACAGAGATAGAAAGATGACTATGTGTGTATATGTATATATACATATATATACCTTTATATATCTGCATACATGTATACACAGTTACACATGTGCACTATAGCAATGTTCTAAACATGTAGTAGGTTTTCAATATGTTTACATATTATATGCCACTATATATGTTCATGTATACATATATATAGATACATATCAACATAACTATAGGTATAGATACAAATAGTAGCATTGCTCTAGGCAACTCGGTGATGTAGGAAGACTCATCTTCCTGAGTTCAAATCTGGTCTCAGACGCTTACTAGCTATGAGACTCCAGGCAAGTCACATAACCCTGTTTACCCAAATTCCTCATCTGTAAAATGAGCTAGAGTAAGAATTGGTAAATCACTCCAATAGCTTTGCAAAGAAAATCCCAATGAGATCACAAAGAGTTGGACATGACTGAAAAAATGTAACTATGTAGGAGAATATATTTATACATTAATAAAAGCATTATTCTAAATTCTTAGTAACTATTTAGTATAGCAATGTGTATATACAGACATAGATAAGTAAAAATAAGATGTTTACAAGCATATGTGCACACATCTATATATAGGTTAATGAATAGTGGCATTGCCATAAGTACATAGTAGGTGTTTAAAAGATGTATAGGGACCAAACTTGTGATTTGCCTCCTATAGGAAATGAGAGGATGTGGAGTAACCTATATATGTATGCATATATACACATATATGTGTGTATGAGACAGAAAAGAAAAAAAGGAGAGAGGGAGAGAGAGAGAAAAGGAGAAGGAGGAGGAGGAAGAAGAAGAAACAAGGGAAGGGAAGGGGAAGGGTGCAACCCTAATGTAGTGAAAATAGTAGTAGACCTAAAGTCAGAAGACCTAGGTAGAAATTCTTGCTCTAGTACTGGCTAGTTTTATGACTCAGGGCAAGTAACTTAGCCTCTCTGAACCTTAGAATATCCCTCTGTAAAGGGAGATTTTTTTTTATAAACCAGATATCTAATTTTGTTGGTCAAGGGAGCTTCTGCTGAGAGGAATTTCTCTTTACCAGTGAAGGTGAGCAGCTTTCTTTCCAGTTTCTTTGTCTTTTTTCCCCCAAATATTATAACTACTTTGTCTCAAATAATATAACATCCTACTAAGCAGTGTCTCATTTCTGACAACTAATCTACATGTCACAGTACTTGGGCAAATTGCCATTTTCTTTGTGGTCTTATTTGTTAATGGTTCCCTCTGTTTAAGTTAGATTCGAGACTATCAACCTCTTTGTTCTGTCTAGCCATTCAATGAATATGAATGATTGCTTCCATAAATGATCAACAAGAACATACATGGTCCAGTACTAAATGGGGTCATTCCATAAATACTCAATACATACAACAAAGCAAAACCTTGCCACTCCTTTGTGCTACCATCTCCACCTCCCCCCCCCCCCCCAACACACACACACCCAAACCTTTCCTTTAGCACTGGAAAAGCAGGGAAGAAGTGGCGACTCATCTATAAAAGCTTACACACAGTGTCAAAAGTGGACTTTGGAAAAATTAATTTGTTCACATGGAGATGGCTGAATACTTCCCATGATTGAATCAGCATCCTCCTCCCCATGGGGAGAAAATGAGCCACTATTCAGGCTGAAGGGAAATTCATCTAAAGCTAAAACTCTGGCAGCAGAATAAGTCCAAATGTCTGTAAAAAGGACTGAGAGACTTTGGCTGACTCCAAATATGGCTGTTCATACACACATATGTACATACATGTACACACAAACATATGCACATGTATGTGTATAGATATGTGAATGTATGTGTCCTATGATTAAGCCAAAGTTCATCTTACATTGATAGAATGGGTGACTTATAATCATCGCTCTGAAAGGAGGACAATAGTTAAAAGGAATGCTTTTCAACATAATATCAATTATTTTTAATGTTAAAAATGGGGGAGAAGTGTAGTTGGCAAGCAAGTCATTTACTTTTATAAGGGAGAAAATGGGCATAAGGTTTCAGCTTCCTAGGCAGAGACATATGTATGTTGTACTTAAACAGCTATCTATAGTATGACCATAATGCCTTGGAATAATGCAAGGTATAAATGAGCAGCCATGCTGGACACTTCAGTTTGACCTGTTTCTGGACATTGTATTAAAGAGGATAAGATACTTACTAAAAAAATCAGCTAATTGCAACAGTCATTGGACTCTTCCAAAGTGATGAAATAAGTCTTTATGCTCATTTGTAAAATAAATGGATTTGGATGAGCTCATCCAACATGACTTGAGGTGTCCTTTAAAGGACCTCAAAACCTATTGGACATTATTTGCACTTCGGGGTTTATTGCATCCAATACTTTAGTAGTATCAGGACAAACTGGAACCACCTCCTTCATAGGATCACAAAGAATACATTTACCCAACAAGGTCTGCATTCCCAATGTGATAAACATGGTATTCTCTAAACCCTACAGTTTAAAAGTATTTCAAACTATTATTTAAGGCCATATGTGTGTGTGTGTATGTGTGTGTATACGTGTGTGTGTGTGTGTGTGTGTGTGTGTGTGTGTACTGTGCCATTTTTAAGTCACAAAACTTATGTTCATAGGCTGATCTGATGTTCATTACCTCATTACCCCAAAACTTCCCTTCTTCTTAGTTTCCCTATTAGTCAAGCACATATTCTGTCAGTCACCCAGGTTGGCAGTATCACGTCATCCTTAACTCCTAAATTACATGCATCTCACATATTTAATCTGTTGCCAAGACTAGTAGTTTCTACCTTGAGAGCATCTCTCCATACAGTCTCGTATTTCTACTCACAATCATCATCCTAGATTAGGCTCTCATTGCCTCTCCCCATGATATTCTTATGGTTGGGTTTCCACTTTCTAGTACATCTTTCACCCAAGTGCCCAGGTGACCAGTGGCCTCTGGGTTTTGACTATAACATTTCTAGGTATTTTCCATTTGGGGTTTCTTTGAGGAGGTAGTCAGTGAAATTGCTTTCCTCTTGATTTACATCTTGTGCTTCCCTTCCCTTACAGAATTTCTTCATTGCATTTTTTTGTTGCATTTGCTTTGGTTATATCATCACCATCACTTCCTATATTGGACTTTTGTGACAGGGTCAAGTATGCTTAATACTGTATTAGGTGAGGTATTCCTACTGCGATCTGGATGCCACTAGGGCTGCCCTGTCATAATTTTGGATGGAGTGGCAGAACTCTGGTCCTCTTTCTACCTTCTTCTATAACTCTGCTCTGGTGGCCTAATGTGCACACAGGCCATAGCCCTTTTTATTTTTCTTTCTCCTTAAAAAGGAGGTGACTTCTATCCTTAGTGAAGCTCTGACAGTTTCCAGCTGAATTGTGAAGATTGCGCTGGCTTCAGACTTCCTGAAAGACTCTTTGGTTGAATTTTCAGACAAGTAGCTCAAGTTCCTCTCTCAGTTCACAGTCACCTACTGGGACTTGGCTTTGTCCCCTGGTGTTGTCATCTCAGGCTTCATATGGATGGATATGAGAGATTGAGTTGGCTTCAAGCCTCCTGAAGAACCGTGTGCATGCTGTGAAGATGCCTTTCTCACTTCCCTGTCTACTTGCACAGTCATGGGAACTGGCTTTGTTGTCCGCTTTATCTTGAATATGCTTGAACCCTAATTGTTAAGTGCAGTTTACCAGAAATGGTGAGTAGAATATAAAGGATAAATAAGTCTAATATTAAAAGAAAAAGTCATTATACTTTTAGAAGCATTTCATATGCACATTAGAACAGAAAAAAATGTGGACTTTCTGAAACTTTGTTAAGCATAACTTATTTTCATATATATATATACACACACACGCGCACACACAGACATTTTGTGTATATACAATATATATTGTATACATATTGTCCATATATTGCAATATATATGCATATATATGTGTTACCATATATATATGTATATATGGTATATATATATGTATATATGGTGTATATATATATATATATATATGTATATATGGTGTATATATATACATATATATATATATGGTAAATTTAACTGCTCCTTTCAAAGCTACCCTACTTTTCTGTGATTCTTTCTGGCCTCCCTATTTTGTCTTCTTTTACATAAAGAAAAAAAACTTTACATTTTCTTGCAGCAATATAATTTTTCAGTTTATTAGAGGCACAACAAGTGAATTAATGATAATGGGTGTTGATCTCATACAATAATTGTTTATTGTGTTTCTTGATCCATTGCCATATAGTGAGATGAGGTGTGGTCCCCACATGTGGATAAAGGATTGTCATTGTATTGCTTGAGGTGAGTTATAATAGACATCACTAACTTTCTTCTCCAGGGGAGATGTTCATTTCTGCCAGGAGGGGAAGCAGGAACTTGTGGCCAAGGCCACTCCTTAGAGAAAGGGAGTAATAGCTACTATGTCTATTATATCAGGCTAATTATATGTATCATCTCCCTTAACTATTATTTATCTAAGGGATTTGATTGAATTTGAGTTAAATTCTTACTACTTTATCATTTGGGTAGAGGGTGAGAAGAGCCCCAAGCTCTATGTGCAAGACTTGACCCCTTTTCCCCTAATACCACTTCCATAATGAAATCACATAGAGAATAGAAAAGAAAGCCATTTGTCCAAATCGTAGCAAAATAGAAATCACAGAGAAAGTATACATAGGAGAATATTTACCAGGCAATATAGAGTGAAAGAGGTCTCCCATTGGAAGCAAGATAACTCAGCTTGACCAAAAGTCCTGGATCTCAAACAAGGGGAACCATCCTGAAGTATCTACTGTAGTTAGCTGGGGACAAAGACATGCTGGAAACTGCCAGCTCCTCTGATGTCTTCCCAAAGTCTTCTCCTTCAGAAGCTTGAAGTGGGGTTGGCCTCTCCCATCTTCTATCTCAAAAATGGAAGCCGGGAGTACCCAAAGAGATATAACGCTCAAAGAAGACCAGTTCCAAAGGGAACAGGCTCTGATGAATCATGAAGAGATACTTGACACATACTTCTTGCCAGCTCTGCACCATCCCTTCCCAAAGTAAGGTATTCATATACACCAATAAGGAGAGCTTTGTAGTCAAAACATAATCAAATGAACACAGCAGCAAAATAAAACCAAGCATTCTCAGATATGTAGTAATTCACATGTATAGCAATAAACATATGCAGTTATAAGCAAGGCAGTTTTCACAAGAGTTATCTGCTAGCCTAATAATATTCAATTGAGAACTTAGATGTAATTACAGCCTGATTCTCCTTTTCTCTGGAGAGAGCAGAGCGGCAGTCTCTGGCTCCAACTTTCTGCTTTCCTTCCTGGCATAAATTAATCTCCCTTAGAAAAAAGTAGGGAAAGAGGAGGCTAAAGATATCTATTCTGCCTTCCTTTGAGCCACACAATGACACCCCTTTGCTATTTGGGGGACTACTCTTACTACAGTAAAAATAATGGTTATATGTAAATAGTATTTTAGGGCTATAAAATATTTTACATGTATTCTTCATTGCTACTCACAGCTACCCACTGATGCAGATATGCTTTGCTCGTTCTCAACCCCTCACTTTCATTTCCCTGCTAGGAAGAATATCAGATTATTTGCTTTGTAATCTTGGTAAACATTTTAACTTGGATCTTAAATGAATTAATGAAAAATATTAAGCACTTACTATGTACTAGGCAAAATGATAAGTGTTGGCAATAAAAGTCAGGTCAGTCTCTTCTCTCAAGGAACTAACATTCTAATTGGGGAAGATAGCTTATATGAGGATGTGGAGGAAATTTTGAACTGGAAATCACAGGGATGGTGAGTGAAAATTAAGGAATTTGACTGACTTACTTTCCCCAAAGCACTGGTTGTATTGCTGTATGGGCAAGCTCTACTTGAGGGCTCTTTTCGGGGCACTCCTTGCTTCAGAATGATTATCGATAGCAGCTGTTGCTCTTTCCTTCCCAGCTCCATTTACTTATTTTTTTCTTTCTTTTGCTCATTAAAAGGGGCCATTCCCTGTTTACTTCTTAAAGAGGCTTATTCAATGAATGGGCATTACCTCACTCTTAGTGAGTAATTGAATAGACCAAGGTCTCCCATTGCATCCTGGGCCATCTCCAGTCATCCTGATGAATATCTGGTCACTGGACCCAGATGGCTCGGGAGGAGAAGTAAGGCTGGTGACCTGCACAACCCTCCCTCACTCAGAACAAAGTCAAGTGCAAGTCATGTCATCATTTCTCTGATGGCATGGTCTTCTTCAGCAACAAAGGATGAACGCAGGTTGTATTGTTATGCTTATTGGGCTCAAGACTAAAGGTGCACTTGGGGGAAGATAGAGCGTACCCACTCAGAAGTAAGTAGAGAGATAGATGGAGAAGTGAACCTGGTCATTAGACATGAAGGGCAAGATAAGTATGCATTCCCTCACCCCTCAAGACAGCTCAGTACCAGCATGAAAATTTCCAGAGAACAGGGGGTTAACTTAACCAGGAACTCAAGGTATGGTTTCTAGAGGACTGGGTACCGAAGATGTTGTTCCAGGTAGCAAGATGAGTGGTAGAAATAAGACTAATGATAAAATTGTTGGAGTTAGAGCTGAAAGACACCTGAAAGATCATCTTGTTCAGTCTTCTTATTTTGCAAATGAGAATTATAAGGGAGGCAAAATGTCTTTCCTAAGATCATGCAAGCAGGACATGGCAGACTGAGAAATAACAATAGTAGTAGCACCTATATAGTAAAGATTTGCATAGCATTTTACATACATTATCTTATTTGATTTTTATAGCAACCCTAAAAGTTAGGTCCTATTACAATTGCCACTTTACAGATGAGGAAACTGAGGCTGAGAAATGTTAAATAATTTGCCGAGGGTTCACAGAATTAATAGGTGTCTGAGGAGAAAGATTAGAATTAGATCTTTTGAAATCCAGCATTCTAGGCATTGTGCTACCTAGCTGCATCCCAAACTAAGTCCTGAGTCCCAGTCCAGTGTTTTCCAGTAGCTCTCTTTAGCGGTCTGAATTTCTTGTGCTCAAAGCTTTGCCTTATGGGGCACATGGTACATTCACATTTCCTCCACAAACCCTATTTCAAAGGAACCAAAAGTGGATAAGAGAACCTACTACAAGGAAAAGCTAATTGTAAAGAGGCCTTGTTTGCAACCATTGCTTTTTTGTTTCAAGGCAACAGGAGTTATCCAAATAAAATAGAAACTGAAATGATCTTTTGTTTCACCTAACTGCTCTCCAAATAAATATTTCTAGATCATTTCATTAGTCTAACAAACAACAGTGAGCATAATCGACCCAAGAGTCTTTCCAAGCAAGGGAAAGACTAGAATAAGATGACACAGTGGAGGCTAAGTGGTTACATATTTTAAATAATGATAAGCCAGACTTTATACAAAAGAGTGTTGTCAGAGGAGCTCTGATTGCTTTTTGTCTCATTTGATCTTTGGTTAATACACCTGATCGTTGCCTTATCATCCAGAGGCTTGATATCTCACTCATTTTTTTTCATGGTCTATGTAATGAATCATATTATTATTTCTACTGGGACTTTTAATTTGGTATTAATTTACTATGCTACAAAATGTCAACTGCTTTGGGAGACATTTAATTATCAAAACGCTTCCTCTTCTTGCTATCGTTGGCTGTTCAAGGGGAATTGAAATTCTAATTTCTTTTGGTTTGATTTAAAGAAGGAGATGTTGTGGTGCTTATTTGCATTTGACCAAAGTTCTTCCTTTCAGAAGTATTATTCCCAGACAAATTTTCAAGCTGAGAAACACCAACAAAAGGTTCTGACAACCACTAGTCTTACTTGAAGATTATAGGGTGACATGTTCAGATACCATGGCAACAGATACTATCATCATCTGGGAGGCTTCTTAAGTTACTCTTCAGAACATTTGAAGGGGGTACTAACTAGTATTTATTTTTAAATTGCTTTAAAATGGAATTGCATTAGGATAAGTAACTTGAACAATTGCGTCTAAGAAAAACTTCTGGTTGGTCAGCTGTAATATATGTGTGTGTATTATACATACATACATATATACATATATGTGTGTGTATATGTATATATATGTGTGTGCATATATACATATATACGTATATATGTGTGTATATGTATATATAATTTAGGGCACAAGACACAATCTCCTTTCCCCCCATCAGGCTACTCACAGCTTGATCTCACTACTGTTCAGGATAGGAGTTTTGATCTGCTCCATTTCCGACATGACCTGGTTCTCCCCTTCTTGGTCAAGCCTCGTAATTCATTCATTCAGTCAACTGATGCTGAACTTAGTGTGGACATCCAAGCAGCAGAACCCACTCTAGTTCAGAACTACTCTATTCTAAGAGTTGTATAAGCCTTGGCTGCCCCAGTAGCTGTGATGATGTGTTAAGTGCTATCTTAAAGCCCATTGGTATGTGACTCCTTATTCTTATTTGTGGAGTTGAATGCATTATCTTTCATGAGAGGTAGCCAAAGTTGGGGAGAAATATTCATCCAGTGTCCTTTCTGGACTCTTCAGGGTCAGTCTTCTTTGGGACTGACTGGTCCCAAATGTGTTTTTAGTGTGAAGTGTTTTCAGGTGCTCCTGGTTTCCAGAGAGAAAATGGAAGAGACCAACCCCACTTCAGGTTGCTGATCGAAAAGACTGTACTTGTTTGTCTTTAGTTGTCTAGAATAACCAAAAAGAATTTGAGGGCCTGTGGAAAAAAACAAAAATAGTACCCCCAGCTATTTTGATTCAGCATATTGTGACTCTTGGTGGGGGGGAGTGGGGGAAGATTGTGCATAGGACACAACTATTTGAAATTGATTTGAAATTAAAGGATTATCTTAAAGAAATTTAGTGGGAGTTAACAAAGACTTCCTAACTCTAGGTCAGGAGAGACTTGAGATAAGGGCTTGGTTCCTACCAGGCAGAAAGGAGTTAGAAAAATAATAATCTCATTCTCAATACACTATGACTGGGCTTTGATTATTGACTAGGTGTGGTTGCTCGTAGCCTCAGCTATACTATTAATGGTCAGGCTCCCCTTATTATTGAGAAACTTTTTACCTTTTAAACCCTGATTAGGATTCAAGATTGTCATTGGACAACAAGAAAAGAGGAAACATAGAAGTTTGTAGCAAAGAGAAACTCAGCATCTTTGACAACTGCAGAAATAAATAACCATGAAACCAAGGGAGTCCATCTAGCAGCAGGTAGAAACACGTAACAAAGACTCATGCCACATCACTGTCCCTGCCAGAGGATACATACCTGCCATAGACTACATGTCACAAGAAATCAGCAGCCCTGAGCAAGAGTATTAGCATGATAAAATCTCCAGAAGACCTTGGTGGTGGTCCCTACAGCATCAGAGAAGTGAATTGTATTCCAGATATTTGTTCAGGCCACGTACAGTCTCTGCTTACATGCCCATATACATGTTCATGTTTATCTACACGTTCCATCATGTATTACACTTCCTGGTCTTGTGTGTATTTGGGGGAGAATGGGCTGTCAGTTTATGGGAGAAATGTTCTTATGGTTTTTGTTTTTTTTTTTTGCTGTGATTATCATTGTGTCCTTTGGCTGACTAAACAAAGCAAACACATCACCGAGGGCTTGTGTTATGATTTCAAGTGAAACTATCTGAAAATATCTTAAAACCTAGGTAGATTTCTTTGAAGTCCCTACGTATGATACAGGGATATTCCCGGAACCATATTAACATAATTTTATTTATTTTCTGTCCCTATCTACTATTAACTAAGAGTAAAACACACCCTAATAAGGAACTGATTCCTTTCTTTCCTTGTGAAAGTATGAATGTAGCTTTTTGTCACTGTTGTTTTTTACTTCCTTATGTTATAACAGATAGAGAACTAGCCTTGAAAGTTCGAAGACATGGGATTAATCCTGCCTCTGACATAAAATGACTGTGTGACTCTGAGAAACTCACTTAATTGCATAGAAGTTACCAGTCTCCTTTGGTAGAGGGAGTTTCTTTGCCAGAGAGGCTTCCCTATACTAATGAAATCACATTTTAATTGTTTTTAAGTTGCGTCCAATTTTTAGTGACCCCATTTGAAATTTTCATGGCAAATATACTCGGATGGTTTGCCATTTCCTTCTCCAGCTCTTTTGACAGATGAGGAAAATGAGGCATATAGGATTAAGTGACTTTCCCAGAGTCACACAGCCAGTAAGTATCTGAGTCCTCATTTGAACTCAAGTCTTCCTGAACTCTGGTCTTCCCGACTCTATGCCTGGTGCTCTATCCACAGCTCAACCTAGCTGCCCTAAGGAAATCACATGCCCAGCCCCTATTACTATCCTGATACTTAATCTAAAAACTAAACTTTTCCACTTAGCATATTGAAAAGAAAAGAGAGAAATCTTGTTTTTCTGCAGCATACTTATAGAGGTAAAATGGAGGATCTGAGATAAAAAAAAGACCCAGTTCTAAGGCTCAGGTCCAACACTTGTTACATCTGACCTTAAGCCAAGTCACTCAATGTTTCTATAAGCTGAATATGGAGTAATAGTGGCATTCTTTCATTCTTTATATCTAATAGTGCTCCATACAGAGCACGTTAACCAAAGTTATAATTTATTATTATTGGACCCATTTTCTGCATGAGATCTTTTAGGAAGACTTTTTCCAGCCCATCCAATATCCTTTCAGAGTCATAGCAAAGGCCTTAGTGAATCATTTCACACAGCCTGATGTCTCACTACTGTGGGTGATTCTCTCAGTCACTCTCTTTTCCAGGTTAATCTCAGTGGGACAAGCTCCAGGCTCTTTCTTTTCCTTATGGTTGGATTATAATTGAGTCAAATGAATCCGTGTAACTGGGGGAGGTGGGGGGGAGTGCTGGCTTTTTTTTTCTTTCTTAGTATCTGATAGATAGCTATAGGAAAAGCATCTTAACTAAAATTCCTCTATAAAAAGTTGCAGAAATCTTTTTTCCTAAAGCATCTCAGATATTTTAGGTTCCCCCCACTTCATGTTGTATGGTAGCGCTTCAATTCCAATGTAAAAATCAGATGTATTTACTATTTTTTGTCTGGACAAGGATCATATTTTGGCTTTTTTATAACATTACAAGTAATTTAAAAGAAAATACTATAGATAGAGAATTCTGGTACATTTAAGTTTAATGGAAAAATATAGTTAATATGTAGATTGTGTCCAAATTAAATTTTCTTACTGTCATCTTTCAGCTCTGCTTTCCAGGAAGCAGTTTACTACCTTCTGGAATTTGAAGGTGATTAGGACCATAGAGACTCAAGTCATTGTTTTACAAATGAAGAAACAGAGGATGAGAGAAACTAAATGACTTGTTTAAGGGGCACACAGCTAGGCAATGAAAATTCTGGAATCAGAAACAAAATAGCTCAATATTCTTTCTAATACACTCTTCTCTCTCCTTTCTGTTTTTCTCCCTTGCTTCCCTTCTTGTCTATCCCTTGTTCCTTCTTCCTATTATTGGTTTTTTTCCTGTGTTGCCCATTATATCTTTCTTTATTGTTTTTTGGAAAGCTATACACTTTAATACAGTGTATTTTGATGCCTTTGTTATATGGCATACATTTTTAATATATCAAAGATGTTGAAAAAAATAAATGCTGTTAATACTAACCAATGCATTGTTTTAGAGAGTACATGCAATATTTCAGACCCATAGTTTTTGAAAAGAGAGGTAGAAGGCATATTTTCCCAGTGCAGCTAGTAATCAGAGAGAATAGAATGCTGGATCTGGAGTCAGGAAGGTCTAAGTTCATGTGAAATCCCAGATATTTCCTAGCTATGTGCCCATTACCTTGTAAACTCCTTAGGGATATAGACTAGTTGGTGGCAAAAGGTAGGCACTCAACAAATGCTTATTGAATGACTGATCCTCAGGAAGCCATTTAAATTTTGCAAACCTCAGTTTCCTTATTTGTAAAATGGGCACCATCTTAATAATAAGTCTCCCAGAGCTGTTGAGAAGATAAAATTGGATATTTGTAATGTGCTTTGCAAACCTTAAAGGTGTACATAATTTCTAGTTATCATAATCTTTCATAAATATTCTCCAGGGCCAGTTTGATCCTAATAGTCACAGTACTTGCATTAATTTTATCATTGCAACTGTAGTTGTTCTTTCCATTTGCATTGTTGTAACCACTGCAAGCATTCTATACTTGTTCTGTTTAGTTCATTCTGTATCAATTCATGAAAATCTTCTCATGCTTCTCTGAATTATACATATACATAATTTCTCATAGTCTAGTAACATTCCATTGCATCCACATACAACAACTTGTTTAGCTATTTCCCAGTCAACAGATTCCTACTTTATTTCTAAATCTTTGTTTGAAACAATGTTGCTATGAATGTTTTGGTATTTATGGAACCCCCTTTTCTGTTGTTTTTTTGTAGTAGAATCTATGTTTAGAATATGGATTTCTGTATTTAGTGTTTAGATATTTACTTACCTTTTTATTTAAAAGTATAATCTAGATTGATTTCCAGAATGGAATTATGCCATTTTAAAGAGTAGAGCCTCAAGGATTTGTTTAATAACCAGAACCCTTTGCTTAAGACCGTTCCAGGTTTCTAAGACCGATCTGGGCTTACATTCCATTGGCATCTGTCTTTGAAACTCCAGGATTATTTCAGTGCCGTGCTGAGATGTCATAATAGCATGTTGATGCATGTGACCTGTTTACACTGATAGAGGTAGGAATCACATAGATAAGCTTGGTATCTGTAGTCCAGTATCCCTCCCATTAAGAACCAGAGAGACTTAGGAACAGAGAGTTCTTCAGTCATCCTTTCCAACTCATCCCATTTAGAATATCCATGATAAGCGATCATCTATGTAGGTGCTTTTGTTAAACATTTCCATTTATGGAAGCTATAAGTGAGGAGGAGCTCAGTGGAATAAATAGGAACAGCCACCAAACCATAAGATTAGCAGAAGTCAGGAATTCAGGTCAAAAAGCATTTATTAAGTGTTTTTACCCATGCCATACACTATGGTAAATGCTGGGAATACAATTGCAAATAGAAAGAATAACAGTGCTTAACATAAAGGAGCTTGCATTTTGCTGTGAGAATTCAACAGAAAAAGTAGAGGGAGGGGGGAAGTGAGGGATAAGGTGCCCACATGGTGGCATTGAGAGAAAGGGAGAAAATTTGGAGTGTTAGATTGAAACCCATAGAGGAATGAAAATATGCTTGGCCTAGATAATTTCTTTAAAGGTTATTCCAGGAGAAACCAAACAATCAAAGAAAAAGGGCCCAGGGTGAGACTATATTTCTAGAGTGCAAAGGCCAGAAGGAGAGTGAACTTTCAAGGTGATATGGTTACAAGAACTAGGTGGAGAAAGCCTGGAGATTCAGGGGTGGAACTCAAAATAGAATGAAGAAATTCACCCTGCCACTCAAGGCCAATAGAGAATACCACCCAAAAGACAATACCAGATTCTAAATCCCTGTCTCCATTTTTAATAAAGTTGAATATCTTAGAAAGTATTTCCTTATGTTAAATTGGCATCTGTCTCCCATAACATATTTGTTGGTTCTAGTTCTCTGTTTTGGTGCCAAACCGAACTGCTGTAATCCTGTGATAGCCCTTCAAATATCTGGAAACTTTAATGTGTGCATAAAACATCCAGGCTATTGTCATTCTGTGTGCTTTCTTCTGGATAAGTCCCAGGTTGGCACCTAGATCTCTTCTTCACTGTTGTCACTTTTTCTCCTGTGTTTCTTTAAAAAAATCATATTTTATCCTCCTATTAGGACTGAAAACTCCTTGAGGAAAGAAAATACATCTCATTTCATCCTTATATTTGAAGTCCTTAGCTCTAGTGGGCATTTAATAAATGGTTGGTTAAGTGAATTTAACTCTTCTTGAATAAGTCTTCTGGTTATGTTTAGATGTATAAATTTTGTATAAAATTTGGGTGGAATTATTTTCTTTTTTTTTTGCCACATTTTTTTTTATTTTTTAATGTTTAACAATCACTGCCATACAATTGAGATTTTATCCCCCCCTACCTACCCCCCGTTACCCCCCTCCCTCCCCACGACTGCATACAGTTCTGGATAGATTCTACATATACTTTCCTATTGAGTATATTTTCACTATAGTCATGCTATGTAGTCAGACTAGAATAAATGAAAGAAATCATATAACAAATCAAAACATGATACACAAATACATACACATACACAAACATGATCTTCTACATTTTGTGAATGGCTTCCATATTTCTTTCTCTGAGTGTGGAAGGCATTTTGCCTTGAGAACCACCATTGGGATTTTTTTTTTTTATAAGAAGTTCTTGCGTTATTACAAAATTCCAAGTCTACCAGAAAAAACTCTCGCACACTGTGGTCGATGCTGTGTACAAAGTTCTCCTGGTTCTGCTCCTTTCACTCAGCATCAGGTCATATAAGTCCTTCCAGGCCTCTCTGAAGTCTTCTTGTTCATCATTTCTTATGGCACAATAGTACTCCATTACATTCATATACCATAATTTATTCAGCCATTCCCTGATTGATGGACATCCCCTTGACTTCCAGTTTTTGGCAACTACAAAAAGTGTTGCTATAAGTATTTTTGTACATGTGGGACCCTTTCCCATTTTTATGATCTCTTGGGGATATAGTCCTAGTAGCGATATTGCTGGGTCAAAGGGTATGCACCTTTTTGTAGCCCTTTGGGCATAGTTCCAAATTGCTCTCCAGAATGGTTGGATGCGCTCGCAGCTCCACCAACAATGAATTAGTGTTCCAACTCTCCCACATCCTCTCCAGCATTTATCATTTTCTTGTTCTGTCATGTTTGCCAATCTTATAGGTGTGATGTGGTACCTCAGAGTTGTTTTGATTTGCATCTCTCTAATCAATAGTGATTTAGAGCATTTTTTCATATGATTATAGATAGCTTTAATTTCTTCCTCTGAAAATTGCCTGTTCATATCCTTTGACCATTTATCAATTGGGGAATGACTTGTATGATTATACATTTGAGTCAGTTCTCTATATATTCTAGAAATGAGGCCTTTAGGGTGGAATTATTTTCAAGCTCATTGTCCTGTAGTTGAAATTATTTGCCAAGTTTTCAAAATTCAGGAATTTGACTGTTAAGTCCTGTAGGCTCTTCTCCCATTCACTGTGATTCCTCAGAGAACTCTGAAGGAAGCAAAATAAGCTTATTTGTACTTTGAATACAGATCATCTGACCTAGATGATGTGGCAACTAGGTTTTCTGGATTGTTTTTTTTTTTTTTATCAACTCTATTACATTAAATTTTAATTCAAGATTTAGATAAAACAGAAGCTAAAAGGTAGTTGGGTACTCCTGCCTTGCCTCCATGGCTTATTATCACCTTTGTATCTACACCAATCTATATTATCCATTCTTTTTCCTTCCTTTTGCTTGAGGCAGAGTTAAAAGTGTTCTCATTGGCTTAAGCTTCTATTGCAAGTCTCATTTTACTCCTGGCTATCTCCCTCATGACCCTGTTCTTATGGGTCCCTATTTTTTTGTATTAGGCTTTATCTAATTTCAATGTTATTTTCATAAATCTTTGGAAAGTTTCTTATATAATTAAATAATAAAATCAGAATTTTTTTTTTCTATTTGACTTTCATAAAGGGTTTCTTAACCAGGTGAAAAAAAGTCATAAAAATGTTTTGATTTTTAACCTCCTCCGTATTTGAAACCTCATTTGGATTGAAATTTCCCTACCATTTCCTCACTTGGGACATTATTTCATTCTTCTGAGCCTCAGTTTCTTATGTTTCTTCACACTTTGTAATTTGGGTTAAGTGATTTGCCCAGAGTCGCACAGCTAGCAAGTGTCAAGTGTCTGAGGCTGGATGTGAACTCAGGTCCTCCTGACTCCGGGACCAGTACCCTATCCACTGTGCTACCTAGCTGCCCCCATATGTACATTTTAAAAAATGGATTTGGTGGGCTCTCAAATCCCTTTGCAGCTATAAAAATTGATCTGAGATTCCATGATTCGAAGATCATCTCCTAGAAAATACATTTCATTTAAAAAAAATCAAATGGCCTTTTGAAGCATTTCAATAAATGTTCATGGGAACTTTTATACATAAAAATGTGATTTTGCAGTTTTATTTGGATCGTAATTTAAACAGTATAGAAAATTCTTTTTCTTCTTGAAGACCAATTAGTAAAAAGAATCATCCCATTAGCGTTCAAGCTCTAATTCTAGAGAACAAATGGGAAAGCACAGCCATGAGGAAAATGTTCTCTGTTTGCTGGGCAACAACAGATTTGGTGTCTTCATGGAGTGTAGGCTCAAAATGCTACCATGAGAGTAGGCAGATGGAAAATGTATGCAGCCTTGAGAGGTATCAAGCCATGAAAAAATTAACAGAATGAAAAATAAACTAATAATTCAGTAGCAGATCTGTACCAAATGGGGCTTTAAAAGCTAACATGAAGCAAAAGCTACCAAGACATTTGCAGGAAGAGCAATGGGACTGTTTTGCATGACACATTTGGGAGCTGGCTCCAGATGATAATGAGTTATCACTTCAATGTTAGTCTGCTACTGAGTACAAATGACTAGTTTATATGTCATCAGTCAACTGTGTCATGGAGTTGTTGATTTTCATTCACATTTTCTATAAATATAGAACTTTGCATGAAACACCAGCGGGAAATGTTAATGGGGGGGTAATGCTTAGTCAAGTTATTTACAGTGATCTTGATATGTTTGTCCTTGACACAGGAATTTAATTAATGATTAAATTGTACAGTGGAAAGAGCTCTGGTTGTGAAGTTTGGGTAACTTCATCCCAATTGAACAACTCCATTGAATACTTACTTGTGTCCGTATGCACATTCCTTATCGTCTGTTTCCTCACCCCACCCCAAAATTCACCCTAATGGTGCCACTTGCACTACCTATATCATGTTGTGAAGAAAACTGCTTAGTAAATTCTAAAGCTCTAAATAAATGTGGATTTTGCTAGTTTTAATTATCTTACAGATGCAAGTATAACTTTGATTTTCTTCCCTCTATCTTTTAAGGTTTTATATGTAGGTTAATCTCTAAGTAAGAAAACAGGAGAATTTCTCAGTAGTATGTGATAATTCTAAATGAAGCCTCCGATATAAGCATAATTCTTAGAAAAATAACAAATTCTGTAATTTTGCCTTCAAATATTTGTCTGCTAGGTGACTTTGGGTCAGATACTTAAATTCTGTTTGAGCCAATTTCCGACTAGAAAAAACCCAGAATTCATCACATTCAATTATTGTATTTATGAGATGTTAACCTTTGAAAGGACTTTAGAGGTTGTCTAGATGAGTCTCTTCACTTTGCAGAGGAGAAACCTGAGGCTTTGATATTAAATATGAGAGTAAAGTAAATTTAAATACACACTCCTAAAGGAAAGAGGTAATACTCATTACCAAAATGAGCAAGGCATTAAAAGTGAGTCACAAGTCTAATGTGCATCCATGATGCCTCAGTGGTATACTTTAATGAGGAACATAATGGAATTACTCTACATGCATATTTTTAACATTGTTCATTAAATTGATGATATTTTATTGGTTGTCTGGGAACTAGCCAATCGATATATTGAGAAATGAGGTTTTTATGGATGATGTGAGGGAGGTCAAAGGATGCTTGAATATAGAAAAAAATTCTTTCAGGAAACTATGTTATAATAAAGGTGAAGCAGAAAAGTACTGGATGTCAAACCCAAGGGCATTGCAAGGATGGGAAGGCACATCGTTTTTTGGGAGGTTGGGGACATGACTTACTTTTGCCTTCATGAAAAAGGTATCAGACTTTATATTTAAGGTCTCTTCCATCTCTAAAGCTATGTTGAGAAATTCTGTCTTTAAATACAAACAGTATTTTCACCCTTCTTATACATGACTTTTGAAATGTAAAGTATAATAGAGGAATTAGGCAAATTTCCAGATAATTCAGGATTTTTCTGTAAAACTCGGATCAAATTGTTTTGTTTTTTCACTTTTAAAAAATGTATCATTGCCCTCATTTTATTTTATTTTATTTTGTAAGTGTGGGACAGCTTTAGTAAGAAATTAGAAAAAGTTTGGAATGTGTTGCTAAAGAATAAAGAGGCCATAGTTTGAAAGATCAGGTATTTGAAATTACTCAGTTATCGGAATATTAGGGATAATTATATCTATGCTTGGCTTCTACTGGGGAGACTGATTTAAAACCTTAAAGTAGATTGACAAAATGGATATAGATTCTAATCCTGTTTAGGTACTTGCTAGATGTATGACTTTAGGGAAGTCCTTTAACCTTTCAGCCTCAGTTTTTCTTTTTTTAATCTGTAAAATGGTGACAGTAATAGCACCTACTTCACAGAACTGTTGTGAAGATCAGGTGAGATGTGTGAGAATATATGTGCATGTTTGGGGGTATATAATCTCACATTTGTGTATCTATATATGTTTAAATATACACACACATAGACATACATAATATATATACATATATAAGCTCAAACATGTATGTGTGTACAGATATGTTGGAAATATATGTATACATATATTGCTAATATAAGCATACAATTATATTTACATGAAGTCCCTTATAAAAGTTATTATTATTAGTATCATAATCAGAACCTCAGCTTCCTTCTGTGTAAAGTGAAGGGGTTGAACTAGACGACTTCTATGGTCCCTTCTGACTCTATGATCTTACTGGATTTCAATTTTGCCCACACAGTAAAATAAAGGATCACTATCAAGGATAAATGTGTTCCATAACTTCATATCCCTTTTTCAGCCTTTATGCCCCCCAACTCAAGAGTTAAGGCCCTTACTTTGTTATGCCATTTAGTTGAGAATTAACAAGGAACTAGAGATTGACAGCTCATTTTGGGGAAAGTTCTAGAGGAGAGGGGGGAACCATTCTGTGATGCCAAATGACTGAAAAACTAGGAGACATTTTGAGGCTACCCCAGAAGCTGGCATCATTATAAATGACTTCATGCTTTGAACCTTGGGTGCCAGTAAAGCAAGGTCAGCATGCTTGTTCCTGGATGTGATCATTTTTTTCTGACATCATGTGCTGAGGGTTGGAATCTCAACAGATCAGGTTATTCACCTCTCTTTCATACCTGCCTTGGTATGGGTGAGATGAAAATTTCGCTTGGATGTCTCCAAGTCTGACATTAAATTTCCACTAAATATTTAGAACTTGAGACCTCTTTCTCCTGAAAGAAGCAAACTGTATGCAAGTGTGGCTTCATTAAAATATAATTAACATCCTCGAGGTCAAGAATATTCTCTCTGGCAAGAAATACTCTTTTCTGGCAAGAAAAGAACTGCTGCTTTACTATAGACCCATGCCCCAAAGTTTTAAACTTTTATAATGCAGATTCTTACAGACCAAGAAGATTTTCCCACCTACTGGTGCTCACAAGCTAACATGCATGGCAGAAATTAGAAATTCCCAAAGGCAAGTTTTATGCCCTTACAGAAAGTGAATTGAGTTATATCTGTAAGAATATGTGTGCCCATGTTTATACGTAGAAATATGTTACATATTATATATGTACATGTATGTTTATAAAGCATATAAGATGTAAGTATATACCAGTGACCAATCAACAAATATTATGTTCCAACACCCATACATACGATCAATCCACAAGGAACTATTATGTGATTGCTTTGTGCCCGACAAAGTACTAAGCACTGGGGATTCAGATAAAGGAAAACACCTGATCCCTCCCCCCTCAGAGAACTCACACATTTTAATGGTAGGGACAATATGCAAATAATACTTATATGTGGTGTAATTAAAAGGTCATTTCAGGCTGAAGGAACTAGAGTCAGGTGGGAGAGCAAAGGCCTTCAGCAGAAAGTGAGATCTGGACTTAGTTTGGAAGGAAACCAGGGAAGCCATGGGGGAGAGAGCAGAAAGAGTAAGGAAAATAGCATTTGCATATCATTTTAACTTTTGTAAAACACCTTAAATAGATTATTTCATTTGATCCTCACAACCCCATGAGGTAAATGCTATTGCTCCCCATTTTGCAGATGAGGAAATTGAGGTTAAAAGGGTCAAGTGACTTGCCCATGGTCACCCAGATAATTAAATATCTGCGTTCTATCTACTTCATCTCCTAGCTGCTGAAGAAGATAATTCTAGACCTGAGGATAGCCAATGGGGAGAAAAAGCCTAGAGACAGGAAATACAGTGTCTTGTGTGAGGAACTACAAATAGGCTAGTGTAGATGGGCCATGGCATGTGTGTGTGCGCACTTGTGTAAAATGGAAAAAAGTTGATAAAAATGCGCTAGATTGCAAAGGGTTTTAAAAGCTGGAGGGAGGATTGTAGAGGGTTTAGAAGCAGAAAAGGAGAGGAAATTCAGGTAGCTAGTATAGAATGATTTCTCAAGCACTTTACCAAAGATAGGGAGACATCCAGATTAAATGGAAAGCAAGCACAGGGGAGAGTTCTAGCAGCTGAGAGGCTGGAAGGCCTCCTGTAGGAGGTGGCATTCCAGCTGAGTTATGAAGGATGATAGGATTCTAAGAAGGGAGGAGAGCATTCCAGGAATGGGGGACAGTCAGTGCAAAGACATAAGGATGGAAGGTGGAGTACGTGGGAGGCAGAACAAGGACTACTAGAAATTTCAGAAGGACCAGGTTGTAAAAAGATTTGATGCCAAATAAAGCCCTTTAAACAATTTGTTCCTGAAATTAATAGGGGGCCACTGAGTATTGTCTCTGTGTGTGTGAGAGGTACACATAAAATTATATTTACATATCTACACATATATGTGCACACATATACATTTGTATATATACATATGTGTAAATATACATATATGTAGATACATATAATTATATATTTACCTATGCATATGTACATATATATCTATACATACACATATATTTCTTCACATTTTATATTTTCTTTCATATTTATTAGTATCCCTTTGGCAGTACTTTGGAATAGTGGTGAGTATACCTGTTTTCTATGCCTTGGAAACAGTGAAAAAGCTAATGCATGTTTTGCATAGGCATAGCTAGTTCTCCTTCAGTGTGTTCTACAAACTAACTCTGCATTAGCATTTTTTTTTAGGATCACAAGTTTTAGACCTGGAAGGAAAATTTGAAATAGGCAGAGTAGGAAGGGCTCTTAGAGATCATCTCGTCTGATCCCCCCATTTTGAGGAATTAATACTCAGGGTGACTTACCTAAGATCACACAGGTAGATCATCTGGTTCAGTGGTCTTATTTTACTAATGACACAGATGAAATTTGCCAGAGATCATACAGTGGGCATTGAAACTTAGGTTTTCTCACTCCAAATTCAAGTCCACTTTAAACTATTCAACTAATTGCCTTTTTTCTGGCGTATTGAAAAATGACAAACAGAAGGAACATGTAAGTGAAGTAGAGGAACTTGGTGTTCCCCTTTGCCATTTCTCTTCAAGTATCCAATTTCCATCCACATTTTAAGAGTGATTTCAAAACTTAACTCTTCATAAAGACTTCCTTATTTACCTTAGTTTGCTAAACTCTTTCCCTTCTTTATAGTTCTCTGGTGTTAACTTATTACCGAAGACCTATTTGGTATGAAAGACATAATGTTATTGTTGATAGTGTGGAACTTTGAGAAAAGATTTAGCTTCAAATCCACCCTTTGATATTGATTAGCTGTGCACCTGAAACACATTATTTATCCTCTGAGAATGACCTAATCTCTAAATTTGTGAGTTCCAATAACAAAGAAGGAAATCATTGGTCCTTGCCATATTTAGTCATATTTGCTATAGGCGATAAGACTCATTTGACTCCTCTCTCATGATCTGGGTTTGCTAAGTGATCTTTTATCTCTTATTTCACCACTAGATCAGAATCCCCTTTCCAGAAGGAATCAGAGAATTGTAAAATTATAGAATGTTAGATCTAGAAGAGATCTGAGATCTCTCCACATTTACAGGTAAGAAAGATTAAACTCAGAGACATGATGTGACTTGACCTAAATCAAATAAAAACTGATGAAGGCAGGATTCAAATTCAGTTTTCTTTGACTCCCAGGTCGTGCTGTCTCTGTGACTTATGCTATGTGTTTTCTGCAGTACCTTACATGTAATAATGCTAATGATAATAATACAGATCTAGTAAATATTCAGTAAAGAAAGTTCATTAAATACCTAATTTCAGAAATATATTTTGAGACTGAAAGAAAACTATTGAGAGATAGCAAGTTATCTTATCCTTCCCCCCATTCCCTCACAGAGGCATGAATATAGGAATACAAGTGGTCATGCTGGTTTATTCCATTAACAATATATGGTAAGTTCCAAGAGAAGAAGAACATTATGAGAAGTCAGTTTCATCATAGACATTTTTTACTACACTTTTCCCTTGAGCAGTCGTTTCATCTTATTGTGAGGTAGGATTATCCTTTTTTGTGGTCCCTTTGCCCTGGATCCTGGGGGAAAAAATTCATCTGCAACACTGATGTCTTTCAGCCTCAATTTCTGTTTCTCAGCTCTAGTCACCTATGACAATCAAGAGAAAATTATGCTTTGAACAGTCTTTTTTGGTCTTAATTGCATAAGTGCTTAAATAGTTGTATTCATGCTTGTGTGTCTTGAAACCTCAAATAGCTATCCAGACGTTAGCCTCATTAAAAGAAGGCACCAGTTTCTCTTCCATCACCAACAATTGATTTGTAATGACATTGTAGGTTGCATGCATTTTAATAAGTTTCACCACACAGGTCTGAAGGAGATGCAAAAAGCTAACTTTCATCTCAAAGGTCAAGAGGAAAGCTATCCTTCACTCATATGACATAGTGAGTGGTTTTTATTTTTTTTTATGGTTTGAGTAAAATGATACTGAATATCATAACCCTCATGTGTTTCATTCCTACTATGTGATCTTAAAATATTCAAGGAAATTTAGGTTGCAGTTTATAGGAGCTTTTTCATCATAATCCAGTTGCTATGGTAAACCTATTATTCTAGGCAAAGAAAGAGCATCTTTAGTAAAGTGTGAATTTCTTTTTTTTCCTGTTTTATGTGAACCTCTAATTACTCTTTAACTATTGAGTTTGTACTGCAAGTGTGGTTATCACAATAAAAAGTGAAAGAATAACGTCATAATGTGCCTGCTATTATTTCAATGGCAGATGCATTTGATAATGCAGTGTTTTTCCTAAGCGAGCTCATTCTGGGTCCTGTAAATGCTTATTTTTTTTAATAGAGGAAAGATAGTAGAAATGTAATGAGTTGGAATTAATAGTTCCTGCTGATGCACAGGCAGTGCTCTGCATTCTGGGAATGTCAGCTATACTCATCTGTGGTATGGATAACCACTTTTTAAATATTTAACACAAACTTTATTGAAGGGTATCATAGAAGGAGCATTTAGAGAATGATTAATACCTTTCTCCTCTTACCCCACCCCTCTAAAGAGAAAAAGAAATAAAAGAAAATCAATGAAGCTTTTAAAACAAGTAGCTAGAGAACAGAAGGTAGATCATGGGGAAACCTAGACAAGCAGGATAGACTTAAACATTTTCCCACATTCATTCGAAGTGTAATACTGCTCCCCAGTATGAATTATTTTGTGTATATTGAGGTTTCCCTTCAGGCTTTCCATACATTCATCATATTTTTAAGTTTTATTTCTCAGTATGAATTCTCTCATGTTGTAGCAGCTGCTTGAAGTCTATTCTACTTTCTATATCTTTCTATGGTCTCTTCCCACTATGAATGAGTCCTTTGATGTCACTTAATGTATGAACTCTGCCTGAAGCTTTTCCTACATTCAATACATTCAGGAAGAATTAGTTTATGTGTTGAAGGAGTACCATCATAGTGAAACCCTGCTTTAGTAACTTACTTTACTTAGCACTACACTAAATACTTACTATATTTATAAGATTTCTTTCCAATATGAATTTCCTGATGTTGAGTTAATCATTCTGCTGAAGACTTTCTTACGTTCATAGCATTCAAAGAGTTTCTGACATGTACTGCAGGAGATTATGTATTTCAAGGTATTTGTTCTGTCTGAAGACTCTCCCACACTCTCCCTACACTTGTAGGGTTTCCATGATGAGTTTTCTGATGTCACCTAATGGATGATTTTGTTCTGAAGACATCTCATTTTCTCCCCTCATTACATTTATGAGGTTTCTCTCTAGCATTTACTGTTTAACATTAAAGGTATTGCTTTCTGCTAAAGGCTTTGCCAAATTCATAACTGATATTGAGTGAAAGTCTCCACAATATGAATGATTTTTTTGTACAGCAAAGCCTGTGATTATGCTAAAAGACTTTGCCACATTTATACTTACAGTGTATTCCTTGAGCAAATATACTGTGATAATGAATAGAGATTAAATAATAAGTAAAGGACTTTTTATAATGATTAAACTTACAATGTTTGTTTCCCAAGGAGATTATATTATGCTTAGTTCTAAAAGAACTGTTTGAAGTTTGTTTTTTCCAAGTATATCATATTTGTAGAAAAAATTATCTTGTAGGAACTCCTTGTTGAGGAGTGAGGATTGAGCCCTGACTAATGTTTCTTCCAAAAGTATTCTATTCATGAATACTTAATTCATTAATAATTATTCTGTGAATGACAGTTAATTTTCTGTACAATCTACCCTTGATGAATTTCTTTCTTTGACTGGAGAGCATAACTGCAAACTTCTAGTTCAGAAATTCAGGGACAATCCTTTGGAATTCTCTCCTTAGATGATGCTCCCATAGAGATACCTGGGTTGAATTCTTAATTTCACAACTAGTCATCTGAATAACGGAAACTAGGTATGTACTTCTTGGGATTTTTTTCTCCTAGAAGAACTGGTGCTTCCTTTCTCCAAATAGGAGATCAGAGATGGTTTGGAAACTGAAAATTCCCAGTCACACAAAGTTCTCAAAGTCTACCAGCATCGTGTCCAGGTTCTTCTTGGGAGGATTCAAGTAACCCTCTAGAGTGAAATCTATGTCTATGTCTTTGGAGGTCAGAGATTTCTCAGATCCAGTTGTCAGGAGCTCAGAAGTCATCCTCTTCTCTTCTGCCTTCTCATCAATTCTCTTTTTGTGAGAAAGGCCTGAGTCTGGAGATAATAGAACTGCTGTTTGGACCATGCCTGAGGACTCAGGCCAATGTGGTGATTCAGATTCAGAATTGTAACGAAAGAAGACATTTGTGGACAAGCCAACTAGGCAGGTAGGTGACATAATACTGAGCCTGAAGTCAAGAAGACTCATCTTCCTGAGTTCACATCTGACTTCAGACACTTATCTGCTGTGTGAGCCTAGGTAAGGCACTTAACCCTGCTTGACTTAGTTTCCTCATCTGTAAAATGACCTAGAGAAGAAAATGACAAACAACTCCAGTATCTTTGCTAAGAAAACCTCAAATGAGGTCATGAAGAGTTGGATACAACTAAAGAAATGATTGAACAACAACAGATTGTCCAACTGCAAGAAAGATCCTCAGATCTCCAGCTGTCCCAGGGTGGTCCCCAGGTCCAGACTCCAATGTAGTCCCTTGATAGGAACAAGTAGCTAGAACTCAAAGGGATCATTTCAATCAAACTTGTTTTACAGATCAGGAATCTAGATCCACAGATGCTGAATGATTTCCCCAGGGTCACACAGCCAGGATGCAGCAGTGGGTGGAATGCAAACTGAGGTCCTTGGCATCTGCATCCATGATCTTCCTGTCCCAAGCAACATCTCCTCAGCTTCTGGATCATAAGATAGACACCTGTAAAGATGAACCTAGATGTGTGCTCAGTCCCTCAGTTCCTCCCCTAACACAATCTCAATCTCTCTGTCTCTCTCTCTGTCTCTGTCTCTCTCTCTGTCTCTGTCTCTCTGTCTCTTTCTGTCTCTCTCTCTTTCTCTGTCTCTCTCTGTCTCTCTGTCTTTCTCTGTGTCTCTCTCTCTCTCTGTCTCCCTCTGTGTGTGTGTGTCTCTCTCTGTCTCTCTGTCTCTGTCTCTCTGTCTGTCTGTCTGTCTGTCCTCTCTCTCTCTCTCTCTCTCGCTCTCTCTGTCTCTCTCTCTGTCTCTGTCTCTCTGTCTCTGTCTCTCTGTCTCTCTGTCTCTCTGTCTCTCTGTCTCTCTCTCTCTCTCACACACACACACACACACACACACACACACACACACACACACACACACACACACACACCCCACATGGTTCCAGGTTAGCCCCTTGACTGACATTCTCACACATACTCCCACTCATCCACATATACCCACACACTCCCATTCACATTTACTCAATCTCACATACACATTCACTCCAATAATCTTTCATTTGAAAGAGGACGAAGCACTCTTTCATGTACCCCACCACAGCTCAAAGATTTAAAATGTGACTATAAAGTCAGCTTCTCAAACTGTAAAAAGGAGGAGTTATTCTCCATGGCCTCAGGGATCCCTTTAGAGATAAGTCTGTAATTTAATGTAATAAGATGGATTTTTATTTATTGCTTGGAAGGAATCCTAGATTTGGAAGCAGGAGTTTTAAGGTCATTCATTGGCTTGGAACTAGAAAAGACCTAAAGGTCATCTGGTCCAAATATCTCATTTTATTTGTAAGAAAACAAATCCAGTGACATTGCAATTTACCCATTGTCATAGAATCAGCAAGTGACAGAGCCAGTCTTAGCACCAGTCCTTTGACTCAAGGTCCAGTGGTCTTTTCACTGCTCCACTCTGCCTCTCAGATCCTAGAGTAATTCTTCAACTCTCTGTCTGTGTCACCTTGGGAAAATCACTTTTCCTCTCTAGGTCTGAGTATTTCATCAGGACAATGGAAGGTTGGAATGAGATCATCTCTAACATCTCTCCTTGCTCCAAAAATCATGAGACTTTGCTGTTTGTTATTCTAAATGTACCTAATATCTTCTCTGCTTCACACCAGATCTTGAGTATCATACAGTTCTTTGGGGTGAGGTGTTGAAAGTCATAATCTTTCACTAATTCTATTCTGATGTCTCCTTGTGGAGTATTGTTTTCAATGTTATAACAGTAGAATATTCATTCTAGTAGGTGTTACCATAATGGAAGGAGTTTGAGTACAGTCTCATTGACATACCACTTCTGCTATTTGAAGGTCATCAAAGCTAAATGCAAAGATACCACGCATAGGTAGGACACGAGTCTCCTTCATCTCCACTCACATGGCCACTCTCACTACCTGTTCTTAGAACTGTTGGTGGAGCCTCCTAATTGATCTCTGCTTCTAGTCACTACCTTTTGCTACTAACCATCTGCATAACTTACAAAATAATCATCCTGATGTACAAATCTGCCCATGCCATTCCCATGCTCAAAAAAATCTTTAATGGCTCCTCATATTACTACATGGCAATATGCAGATTCCTAAGCCTGGTATTTAGGAATGTTCACAATTTGTTCCAATCTACCTTTAAGGTTAATTTCATAACATGAACCCCCATCAAGTTTCTTTTCCAGACAAATTGGACCTGACTTTCTTTCTCCCTTCTTCCAGTGCATTCATATAAACCATCCCCAAACTTAGAATGAGATCACTTCTCATCCATTTCTTTTATTGAATCATTAATTTACCTTAAATCACAACTCTCTCTACCTCTTCTCATAGTAATACTGACATCCCCAGCTTCCTTTAAGTCCCAACTAAAGTTATACCTTCTATGGGAAACCTTTCCCAACCTCTCTTAATTCCAATGCTTTCCCTTTTAAAATTATTTCTTATTTATCTTGTATAGACCTTACTTTGTATATACTTGTTTGTGTGCTATCTCCCCCTTTATATTTTAATCTCCTGGAGGACAGGAATTATTTTTGCCTCTTTTTGTGTTCTTGGTAGTTAGCAAAGTTCCTAGAACGTAGTAGGTGCTTAACAAATGTTTATTGAATGAATTAACTCATATCATCTCTTCTAATGAGCCTTCTCTGATAACATGGAATTATGGATGTCTTCCTTCCTAGTTTTTCTTTGGATAAGGACTGCTTAGCATTACACCGTTATAGAGAATTTTGCAGTGAGGAACTTCCTTCTCCTGAAGTATATCATCCTCTTTCTTTACAACTTAATAATCTTAGAGAATAGTCTAGAGTCTTGATAGGTTGGAACCTACCCAGGATTTCACAGCCAGTGTATGTCAGTGATGGGACTTGATGTCAGATCTTCCTGGCTCAGAGGTCAGCTCTGTATCTATTCTGCAAAGGCTGCTGCTTCTATGTACATGTCGAATTCCCTAAAAGAATATGAGATTCTAGATGGTAGCAACTTTGGTGGTATTTTTATTTTTGTGTCTTCATTGTATAACACAGTGTTGCATATATACTGGGGGGTTTAGTAAATGTTTATTGAATGATAATCCAATAGCACTAAAAATACAGGAAAGCAAATGTATTATTAGGGGTATGTGTGGTATATTTTTAGGTATTACGGGGGGTTAGGTGTGATATTACACTATTAACATTTTCCTGTATATTAGCTTAACATGATTAAGGCATTGGGACATTTTGAAGAAAGGGGGGCAAAACAGAAAAGACGTACAGAGTTTGAGAGAGAAGATTTTCCTGGGACTTAGGAGTTGGATAACTCAGGAAACAAGAGGATATGATAATGTAGCAAGATGAATAAAGAGACTTCACACCTATCAGACTGACTAACATGACAGAAAAGGAAAATGATCAATGTTGGAGAAAATGTGGGGAAATTGGAATACTAATTCATTGATTGGTGGAGTTGTGAACTGATACAATCATTCTGGAGAGCAATTTGGAACTACACCCAAAGGGCAACCAAACCACACACATTCTTTGATCCAGCAATACCTCTCCATATCCCAAAGAGACCATAAAAATGGAAAAAGGACCCACATGTTTACATTTATAGCATCTCTTTTTGTGGTTGTCAAGAATTGGAAATTGAAAGGGTGCCCATCAATTGGGGAATGATTGAACAGGTTGTGATATATGAATGTAATGGAATATGATTGTGCTATAAGACGCAGGCAGATTTCAGAAAAACCTGAAAAGACTTACATGAACTGATGCTGAGTGAAATGAACAGAACCAGGACTACATTGTACATAGTAACAGCAACATTATGTGATGATTGACTTTGATAGACTTAGCTTTTCTCAGCAATATAATGATCTAAGACTCATGGTGAAAAATACTATCCACATCCTCAGAAAGAACTTTGGAGTCTGAATGCAGATTGAAGCATACTCTTTTCACTTTTTTTTTTCTTTCCAGTTGTTTTCCCCTTTTGTTCTGATTCTTCTTTCACAACATGACTAATTTGGAAATACGTTTAAATCTGAAGGTACATGTATTACCTATATCAGGAGAGGAGGAAAGGAGAAAACTTTTGAATTCAAAATCTTATAAAAATGAATGTTGAAAACCATCTTTACATGTAATTGTGGAGAAAATACTATTAAGTGGGAGGGATGAAAATGAGAGAAGGAAGCATTGTCACCAATCTTGCCCAGCAAATGCCCTATTGATTATGACAATGAAGTTAAAATGTATTTTCTTTCCATTTTAGGAAATAGTTTTCAATAACTTGGCGATTTTGGTAGGTAATTAATTTATGGCCTTTAAAATTGCCTTTAGATATCTTTCCAGTTGGATGTAAAGGGCATCATTCAAAGTTTCAAAATCAATACTGGTAGATTTAAGCTATTAAAATGGGAAAAAATGCTGAACTACTGTACTAATATAGATTTTTCTTTCATTTTAAAATCCCGTGAGGGTAGATGTTATGAAAGAGTTAAATTAGATCTTCTACAGAAAGCAGTTGAGAACTGTCGATAAGAGGTGAAAGCTAACAAGCCAACATAATAAAGTTTTGACCTTTCAGTTTCTAAGAACATAGTCCCTGTAATCTTCATTTGATGAAAGTCTTAGATGACTCCCAGAGCTGCTTCTTTTCATTTCATCATATAATTTGGTTGTACTATTTTGTCCTACAATAAAAGATGTGCATTCACAGAGGGGCTATCTCTTGCTAGCATTGAAATAATGGTACCTTGTTTATAATTGCTTTAAAGTCACTGTTGACAACTTCACGAACAGACATTTCTTACAGAGTAGGTTTTAGTATCTTTAAACTTTTTGGTAATTATGGTGATTGGGTGAAATCCCTTTTTCCTAAGAGAGACTTTATTATTTTATTATTTCTGTTCATTTTAGAGGCATAAGAGACTTTCCATTATAGCAAGGACATATTAAGATTGGTTTATAACAAACTGTATATGAGTTTAGTTTCATATACAATCCTTTTTTATACTAATATTTTATTTGTTGATGATTAAGATCATAATATAAAAAGAATTGGTCATAAACAATGGGATTTTTCCCCTATTTGAACAGATTATTAAAGAGCTTATTTTTTAAATTATGAACTCCCAGGCAATTACTTAATCCAAGCATTGGATGTGAAGATTTACTTCTACCCCTTATTCTATTTTCAGTTCTTTAAGACAGTAAAATATTTTGTCAGGGTTTCTCAGTGATTAAGACTCCATGACAGAAACTTCCTATCCATTCAGTTCAATTTTTGTCCATATTCTTCAATAGACAACCCCCTTCAGGACTCATCTAACTTTACAGAAACCTCTGTCTGGGACATTCACATTCTATAGATCCCAGATGAACTGTCCATCCCACACACTTGTCACATGACCATTCCACCTTTTCAGTTATATAGTTGTAGTTTTAACCAGGGTGTCCCAAAAGTTTTAGTCCAGTTTAAAGCTTTAAACTTGAACTTTTTTAAAGTTTTAATAGTCTAAAATTGCACTAAAGACTTTGAGACCCTATGTATTTCCACTGTGCCACATTTGATAACAGGCCATTATTTGAAATAAGCTGCAGTATGGCTGCATCCATCAGGCATGTTTGAGTTTTCCACATGGATCTAGTTTGATGCTTCATCATGTAGGAGAGATGAGAGAGTTCAGAAATTTGATGCTTTGTACTCGAAGTAGTTTTGGTTTTTTTACATTTAACTTTTATTGTTTTTCTTGATTTTTGAATTTGCATTTCAATGTATCCGTTTAGCTTTTACATTTTCCTCAGCCCAAAACTTTACTAAATATCTAGCTCCCCTTTCCCCCTTATAACATTCTTGTAATTTTGATGTGTAGTTATTCTTTTCCTTTTTTGGAATAAAGTCCACTAAATTCTTATCTCCTTTGACATGTAAGCATAGGATTTTAACTATGTGAGTCGTTTGAATTTTCATTTTGCAGTTTCTTTCCTTTTTTATTAGTTGATTAATTTATTTTAGTTTTCAACATTCACTTCTACAAGATTTTGAATACCAATTTTTTCCCCATTTCTCATCTCCACCCAACCCAAGACAGCATGTATTCTGATTAGCCCTTCCCCTATTGTGCCCTCCCTTGTGTCACACCCCTCCCTCCTCTTATCCCCTTACCCCTCTATTTTCTTGTAGGGCAAGATAGATTTCTAAACCCCATTGACCATATGTCTTATTTCCCAGTTGCAAGTAAAGACAGTTATTAACATTCATTTTAAAAATGTTGTTCCAACTTCTCTCCTTTCCTCCCTCCCCACCCATCCCCATTGAGAAGGCATGCAATTCAATATAAGTTATACATCTGTAGTCATGCAAAACACTTCCATAACAGTCATGTTGTGAAAGGCTAAGTATATTTTCCTCCATTATCCTCCCCTATTTATTCCATTCTCTCTTTTAACACTGTCCCACTTCAAAAGTGTTTGTTTCTATTGAAACATGAAGAAAAAAATGAAAAAAGTTTACTTCTAGTAACCCCCTCCTCTCATTTGCCCTTCCTTCTATCATCCCTCAAACCCTTACTTAACCCCTCTCCCCTATTTTCCTGTAGTGGAAGATAGATTTTCATACTCAGATGAGTGTGCATGTTATTCCTTCCCTAATCTAAATCCAATGAAAGTAAGGTTCACTCTGTCCCTCTCACCTTCCCTTTTTTCCCCTCCATTGAAAAAGTTTTTTCTTGCTTCTTTTATGTGAGAAATAATTTATCCCATTCTATTTCTCCTTCTCCTTCTCTCAATATATTCCTCTGTCACCACTTTCTTTTATTTTTTAAATATCATCCCTTCCTATTCAACTCACATTGTGCCATCTGTGTGTGTGTATATATGTATACATGTATATAAAATCTCTTCAAAAACCCTAATACTGGGAAATAGTCTCAAGACTTATAAATATTATCTTTCTGAGTAGGAATGTGAAGAGTTCAACCTTAGTAAGTCCCTTATGATTTCTCTTTCCTGTTTATCTTGTCATGCTTCTCTTGATTCTTGTGTTAGAAAGTCAAATTTTTTATTCAGCTATGGTCTTTTTATCAAGAATACTTGAAAACCCTCCATTTCGTTGAATGGCCAATTTTTCTCCTGAAGTATTATACTCAGGTTTGCTGGGTAGGTGATTCTTCATTTTAATCCTAACTCCTTTGACCTCTGGAATATCATATTCCAAGCTCTGTTATCACAATGTAGAAATGGCTAGATCTTGTGTTATCCTTTTATGTTTCCATAGTACTTAAATTGTTTCTTTCTGGCTGTTTACAATATTTTCTCCTTGAATTGAGAGCTCTGGAATTTGACTATAATATTCTTAGGAGTTTTCCTTTTGAAATCTCTTTCAGGAGGCAATCAGTGGATTCTTTCAGTATCTGTTTTACCCTCTGGTTCTAGAATATCAGGGTAGTTTTCCTTGGTAATTTCTTGAAAAGTAATGTTTAGGCTCTATTTTTTAATCTTAGCTTTCATGAAGTTCAATAATTTTTAAATTGTCTCTCTTGGATATATCAGTTGTTTTTCCAATGAGATATTTCATATTGACTACTCTTTTTTCATTCTTTTGGTTTTGTTTTATAATTTCTTGATTTTTCATAAAGTCATTAGCTTCTATCTGCTCCATTCTAATCTTTAAGGGATTATTTTCTTCTGTGAGTTTTTGGACCCCCTTTTCCATCTGACCAATTCTGCTTTTTAAGGCATTCTTCTCCTCATTGGCTTTTTGGATTTCTTTTGCCACATGGGTTAGTCTACTTTTAAGGTATTATTTTCTTGAGCACTTTTTGAGTCTCCTTTAGCAAGTAGTTGACTTGGTTTTCATCATTTTTTTGCATTACTCTCATTTCTCTTCCTAATTTCAGCTACTTCTCTTACTTGATTTTCAAAATCCTTTTGGAGCTCTTCCATGGCCTGAGATCAATTCATATTTTTCCTGGAGCCTTTGGATTTGGGAGCTTTGACTCTGTTGTCTTCTTCTGTTTGTATGTTTTGGTCTTCCTTGTCACCAAAGCAGGATTCTTTAGTTTGATTCTTTTTCTGGTTTTTGCTCATTTCCCCAGCCATTTACTTGACTTTTGAGCTTTTTGTCAAGGTAGTACTCTGCTTCCAGTGAGATGGGGTATGTGCTGTCAGCTGCTGGAATCCCCCACAATGTGTGGGCCTAGAGCTCCCACTTCCACTGCTGGGGCTGCTGTAGGCCCTTCCACCCCGTCCACTGCCTTGGGATTGGGTCCAGAGCACCCTACTCTCACACAGGTCTGTCAGGTTTTTTTCCATTGACCTTCCAATTTGTGCTTGGCCTTTTGGGATTGTGAAGTCTGGAAACTGCCAAAGGTGCCAGAGATTCAGTCCCCTGAAGGGGGATTCAGGTTCCATCTGTGCCTACCTGTGCTAGCACAGCACAGACTGGACTGTGCTCTGCTCCCAGCCAGGTGCAATAGCCACTTCCCATCGAATTTCCAGGCTGTCTTGAGCTGGAGATTTGCTTCATTCTGTCATTCTGTGGGCTCCACAGCTCTATAATTTGTTTAAAGTCATTTTTATAGATATTTGGCTGGGTTTGGAGGGAGAGTTCTAAAAACGTCCCTGCTTTTACTCCATCATCTTGGCCTGTACTAGAAATGTTTAGAGCACCATCTCAGTGGCATCCTAAGTCCCCTGTCTGAGGATTAATCTAGCTAAACATAGAGAGATTTATCTCCAGGAAGCTAATCACTCAGTTATTACTTCTTTAGCTTAGTTTCTTTTAGTGGTCTTGAAACGACCAAATGACATAAGAGCAAAAATGTGGCAAGAGACATTAAATATCTTTTCTATGGCAGCTAAATTATGATAATTATAACAGTTACAACCCTGTGATAAATAACAGTTACAGTGGTAGCACTTGGTCTGTAATATACTTATATTTTATTATGTTACATTATATTATGTTATATTACATTATATTATGTTGTTATATTGTTATGTTATATCATATCATATCTTATCATATCTTATCATATCATATCATATCATATCATATCATATCATATCATATCATAGATACTCACAAAAACCCTATCAGGTAGGTCCTCACTTTACAGATAAGAAAATTAGCATGAAGGACTGTAACTTCCCCAGAGGCACAAAACTAGTAAGTGTCTGAGGCAAGATTTGTACTTGATATTCTTTTCTTTAGTTTATTACAAGATGACACTCATCATTTTCCTCCTGTTTCTCTGATCTCTCTTTCTTATTCTTTGCTGAATCTTCATTCAGCCCAGTCAAGCATGGTTACTGTGGGTCTTCCCAAAGGCTCTGATGTAGGTCCTCTTCTCACTCTATGCTCTCTTATTTAGTGATCTCTTTATTTCCCACTGATTCAATATTGCCTGTATGCTGATAATTCTAAGATCTACTTATCTAGGCATAGCATCTCTCCTAACCTCTGAACTCATTGTTCTAACTGCCTGTTAGGTGCTGTATCTTTAACTGATATCCTATAGATATCCTAAATTTAACAGGAAAAAACAAAACTCATTATTCATCTCTTTCAATCTTCCTTTTTTCCTAACTTTCCTGTTACTGTTCAGGGCACCACCAGTCACCAAGGCTCACAAATTAGGTGCCATCCTCAATTACTTACTCTTTTACCACTTCTTATCCATTTGGCTGCCAAGTCCCAGAATTTTCTACTTTTGTAATATCTCATGTACCATACCCCTCTGACACTTTTTTAACCTTTCTTTGCATCCTCAACCCTTAGCACAGTGTCTGGCACATAGTAGGCACTTAATAAATGATTTCTGACTTCTTGACTTGACATCTACTTCTATGACTTTGTATAAATTCTCTCCCATGCCTGTGATGCACTCTGTCTCTCTGCCTCCCCCATGCTTCATCTCTTTATTCTTTTAAAGCTCAGCAGAAGAACTACCTTCTATGGGAGATTTTTTTACGGAAGTGGAGCCAATATAGTGGTGTAGAGGTAGGAAGTCTCCTGAATTCTCCCAAATTCCCCTCCAAAATCTTTTAAATACTGCTTCAAATTGAATTCTGAAATAGCAGAGTCAACAAAAGATCAGGGTGAAACAACATTTCAAATCAAGAAAAATGTATTAAGTGCTTACATTTTAGACCATTGGAGAGTAAAATTATATTCAAAAAAGGCCTGTGGAAACATAGATTAAAATTAGTTGAGAACTAAATAATCTAATACTAAGGAATGACTTAGTCAAAGAACAAATCATAGAAAAAATCAACAACTTCACTAAAGAGAATGACAAAAATGAGACAATGTACCATAATTTGTGGGATGGAGCCAAAGTTCTTAAAGGAAAATTTATATTTATTAACACTTACATAAAAAAATAGAGAAACAACAAATCAAGGATTTGGGTATGGAACTAAAAAAAGAACTAGAAAAAGACAAGGTAAAAAATTCCTAATTAAACACCAAATTGGAAATGCTGAAAATCAAAGGCGAGATCAATAAAATTGAAAGATAAAAAAGAAAATATTGAATAAATAAAATTTGGAGCTGGTTTTATGAAAAAATAATAAAATAAGTTGATTAATTGGTTCATTTGATTTTTTTTAAAAAGGAAAGAAGAAAATCAAACTACCAGAACCAAAAATGAAAAGAGTATATTAATACCAGTGAAGATGAAATTAAAACAATTAAGAGCTATTTTACCCAATTATATGTGAGTAAATCTAGCAATTTAAGTGAAATGGATAAACATTTATAAAAATATAAATAACCCAGATTAATAGAAGAGGAAATATCATACTTAAATACCCACTCTCTTAGAAAAAAGCAAGTTAATAAGCCCAAAGAAAAAAATTTCCAGGCCCGTACAGATTCAGGAGTGAATTCTGCCAAACATTTTAAAGTACTATTACTTAAAATGCTATATAAACTGTTTGGAAACCTAGGCAAGAAAGGAATCCTATGAATTCTTGTTATGACTAAAATATGATACTGACGACTAAATTAGGAAGAGCAAAAACAGAAAAAAAACATAGAACAATTTCCCTAATGAATATTGATGCAAAAATTTTAAATAAATTACCATCAAGGAGATTACAGGAATATATTACAAAGATCATGAAATATGACTAGATAAGATTTATTCCAGGAGTACAAGTCTGGTTCAATATTAGAAAAGCTATCAGCATAATTGACCACATCAGTTATCAAAAAAAAAAAAATAAAACAAGAAAAATAATATAATTATATCAATAGATGCAGAAAAAAAGCTTTTGACAGGGATGGAGCCAAGATAGCAGAGTAAAAGCAAAGCAGGGATTCAGCTCTATTCATCCACAAATTTCTTCAGGTACCTCTGAGAAGTGAATCTGAATGAATTTTAGAGTGGCCGAATCCAGTGGGAGACAGTGTTGCAGATTTTCAGCCTATGACAGCCCAAAACATCCATGAGAAGGATCTGTTACACTGGGCTTGAGGGAGCGCAGAGTTCCTGGGAGCCACCAATGCAGATGTGGCCATAGCAGAGCAGGACCAGTGATGGTTTGGCTTCCCAAACCATTCAGGATGGCATGGGAGTCCAGAAGAACTGAGTGAGAGAGAAGTGCAGGGCCCAAGGTAGCTGCAGTAGTTACTCCTAAGGCTATCAGCCTACAGACTTAATGTTTAAAAATCATCTGTTTGAACTTTCCAGGAGCCAAGATGGTGGAGTATACAGTAAGTGCTCTCACCCTCCCTGATTAATTTTGAAAAACTCAGAGAATATTGCCCCAGGAAAAATCCTGAAACAATGGACCAGTGGAGCCAGCAAAGGAAATAAACAGTCTGGGAGGCTGGAGAAACCAACAAGAACGGTCTCTCTTGCTGTGGCTAAAGGGTACTAGTACAGAACTAGAAGAATCCCAGCAAGCCCCACCAGAAAGGACCATTAGGAGATCCTGAGCCCAAGGGGAGTGGAGCCAATAAGCTCCAACACCAGGACCCCTGACATGTCTTAACACAGCCAGGGGTATTGGGCAGAGACGAGCACAGATGGGGTTTGTGCCGCCTTAGGGGAGAAAGAACCTTCCAGCAGCTAAACCACCCCTCCCCCACACCTCACACCGTGAGCTACAGTGTGACCCTGGAAAACTCAGACTTCACCTGGACTCTACCCTGGAACACATCAATCAGCTCAGCACCAGATAATCTACAACATTATATAGCTTCTACGTGAAACACCAGAGACCACAGAACCCAAAGCCAGTAACTAGAACCCTAGCTGCTAGCACTAGAAATGTGAGACAGAGACTCCTGTACCCCAGAAGCAGAGATCCACCATAAAAGCCATGAAAAGGCAATCACCATGAACAAGAAGCAAATTGGAAAATCAAAGACCATTGAATATTATTACAGGGACAGGAAAGAACAAAATACAAATTCAAAACAGGACAGCATTGACATTGTACCCACATCTGAAACCTCAAAAGGGAATATTAACTGTTTTCAAGCCCAAAGAGCATTCTTGGAAGAGTTCAAGAAGGATTTTAAAAGACAAATTAAAGCTAGAAGAAAAATCAAGCAATGATTTTAAAAAGACAATCAGCTCCTTAGAAAGTAAAATTGGCCAAATGGAAATCTAACTGGAGAAAATACCTCTTTTAAAAAGTAAGTACAAAAACTTACTGAAGAAAATAATTTGCTAAAAATTAGAATTGAGGAAGTAGAAAAAACTTTTGACAAAATGCAAAACTAATTCCTATTACAAACACAATAAAGCATAAGAATAAGTGAATAGGAAGAAGAATAAATTTCCTTAAAATGATAAGTATTATCTATCTAAAAGTATCAGCAAACATTCTCTGTAATGTTGGTAAGCTAGATGCCTTCTCAGTAGCATCAGATATGAAATAAGGACTATTATTATTTAATATTGTACTAGAAGCCCTAGCTATAGCAAAGAGAGAAGAAAAAGAAATAGAAGGAATTGGAGTAGACAATTAGTAAATTAAAGTTTCACTCATTGTAGACAATATTGTGTTATACCTAGAGTAACCTATAAATCAGCTACAAAACTAGTTGAAATAATTTACAACTTCTGAAAAATTTCAGGCTATAAAATAAATCCACATAAATCATCAGTGTTTCTCTATGTTACCATCAAAGTCAAGTGGGAAGAGACAGAAATAAAAATTACATTTAAAATAACTGAAGACCATGTAAAATACTTGGGACTCTATCTTCAAAGACAAATTCAAAAGCCATATGGACACAATTACAAAATACTTGTCATACAAATAAAGTAAGATCTAATCACTTGAAGAAATATTCATTTCTTATTGATAGGCCAAGCCAACATAATAAAAATGACAATTTTATTTAAATTTGCTTATTCATTGTCATACCAGTCAAATTACTAAACAATTATATTATACAGTTAGAAAAAATAATAAAATTCATCTGGAAGTATAAAATGTCAAGAGTATCGAGCGAATCAATGAAAAAAATGTGAAGATGACTTAGCCATACTACATCTCAAACTATGTTATGATACAGCAAATATCAAAACAGTCTGGCACTGGTTAAAAAAGAGTGTGGTGGATAAGTGGAATAGATCAGGTATTCAATATGTAGCTGTAAATGATCATAGTAATCTTGTGTTTGATAATCTCAAAGATCTAAGCTTTTGGAACAAGAACTTACTATTTGACAACAATTGCCAGGAAACCTGCAAAGCAGCTTGGCAGAAATTAGGTTTAGATCAACATCTCACACAGTGTATCAAGATAGAATCAAAATGGATATATGATTTAGAGAGAACTATGAATAAAGGAAGAAATTATGACCCAACAAGAGATAGAGAAGGAGATTAACTGGATAATTTTGATTACATTAAATTAAAACTCTTATGCACAAACAAAAACAATTCTGTTAGGATTAGAAGGAAAGCAGGAAACTTAGAAAAATTTTTACAGTAAGTTTCTCTGAAAAAGGCCTCATTTCTCAAATATAAAAAGAATCAAGTCAAATTTATATGAATATGAGTCACTCCCAGAGTACAAATGGTCAAAGAATGTGAGCAGGCAGTTTTCAGACAAAGAAATCAAAGCTATCTATAATCATATCAAAAAATGTTCTAAATCACTTATTAGAGAAATCCAAATTAAAACTCTGAGGTTCCACCTCACACCTATCAGATTGACTAAAATGACAGAAAAGGAAAATTACAAATATGGAAGAGATGTGGAAAAACTGGGACACTAATATACTGTTGGTGAAGTTGTGAATTTATCCAACTATTCTGTAGAGCAAACTGGAGATATGCCCAAAGGACTATGCAACTGTGCATCACTTTTGACCTAGCAATACCACTACTGGATCTGTATTGAGGAATGACTCAACAAGTTGTGACATATGATTGTGAGGGAGTAATTTTGTGCAATGAGACATGATGAGCAAGATGCTTTTAGGAAAACCTGGGAACACATATATGAACTCATGCAAAGGGAAGTGAGCTGAACTAGGTGAACAACAACATTGTTTCATCAGTTGTGAATGCCTTAGCTATTCTCAGCAAAATAGTGACCTAAGACAATTCTGAATAATTTTTGATAAAAAATGTTATCCATACCATCCTAGATTGGGAGACAGAGAAAGTAAATGAGACAGATTCACCACTAACTGACCGGGAGAGAAAAAAACTAGCAAAATTATGTTCTCTAAGTGGACAACACAGAGAGAGTTTTCTCCAACTGCCTAAAGAATACTCTGGATGTGTAGTTGTATATGTGAGAGGTGAAGCATGGCAACTAGGTATAAAGCAAAAGACATTTTAAGGAACCCTGAAGTATTCAAGCCTTTGGAATGAAAGTCAGAGCATATTGTAATCCTTCCACCATCACTGTGTTTAGTAACTGGCTCCATCTCTTGGGGGAAGAGATGTAATGTAATGGGGAGCATAAAAGGGGTATGTGAGTGATGGGTGGAAAGAGACACATACTGCAAGGTGATAGGACTCATGATATCTGGCAGAAAGTAGGATAGCAACCATGTGGTAAAGCATCTCTATGAGAATTTTTAGAAAAAGAGTAATGATACATGGAACCTCAAAGTGAAAGAGCATACCAGGAGCATACCTTTCCTTTTTTTTCTGTAGTACTGCAAGTTATGGAGACTTTACAAGTCTCCAATGGGATAGATGTTCTTCATCCATTTTGAGTGAGAGAAATTATAATTTTCTTATTCATGGCTTCCTTTGAGCTGAGAGGTGAACATTTTCATTTTCAAATGAGTTCATTTAACAATGATTTTTTAATATCAGCAAGCCTTAATGTTAAGCACCAGGAATGTAAAGAAAAAAAAAAACTATCCCTGCCCTTGAGTGGCTTCCTTTCTACTGAAAGTTATTATTGTTAAGTCTTTCAGTTATGTCTGACTCTTTGATTCCATGGACCATAGTATGCCAGGCCTTTCTATCCTCCACTATCTCTCAAAGTCTATCCAAGTTTATGTTTATTGTTTCCATGATGCTATCTATTTGATCCTATGCCAACTCCTTTTCCTTTTGCCTTCAATCTTTCCCAACATCAGGGTCTTTTCCAATGAGTCCTGTCCTCTCATTGTGTGGCCAAAGTATTTAAACTTCAGTTTCAGTATTGGACCTTCCAGTGAATACTCTACTGGGGACTGGAGCAGACATTATTAGGTAAATGTACATTTTCTGCAAGGAAATACTAGTCATTTTGCAGACTAGTATAACTGAAGACCTTGAAAAGGGACTTTGGGGACAACTGTGTTAAAGGCATATAGGAAGGTGACTGAATGCTGCATATAGTGAACAGTAAGGAGGGGAGTTTGGTATGAAGTGCACAGTAGAGACTATAGAAATAGTCTTCAAAGATAGATGTCTGTCTGTCTGTCAAACAGAGAGTTTGTATTTTTTTTGGAAATGAAAGGGAGCCTTTGAAGTCTCTTAAACACTGGGGTTTTGTGCCTAAACCCATTCTTAAGCAATATAAATTTGCCAGCTTTGTCTGGATGGAATGGAGAGGAGAGACTTGAGAAAGGGTATTGGGAGGCTGTTGTAATGATCTAGATGAGAGATGATTGGGGTTTGAATTGGAGTGGTATCTCTTTGAATAGAAAGGAGAGTCATGTTGTGATTTTAGAATTATCAAGATTTAGAAAATGGTGGATACAGGTAATGAGGGAGACCTCATGGTTGAAAACCTGGATGACTGGAGGGATGGTAGTATGTTTGACGGAAATAGAAAAGCTAAGAAGAGGAAAGAATGATGAATTCTGGATTGGATATATTGTATTTGAGATTCCTGTGGGCCATCAAGGTGGAGAAGTTCACAGGAAATTTTTGGTGCATGCCTTGACCTCAGGAGAGGTCTGACTGTGTAGATTGGGGAGTCTTCTACACTGAGGTGATAATTGAGTCCATGGTAGCTGACAAGATCATTGTAGGGGAAAAATAGTGAAGGGAGAAAAGAAAAGAGGACCAAGGACAAAACCCCAGGATACAACAAACTGTAGAGTGATGGCTACAGAATTTTTGTGTTCTTGAAGGAGAGATTTATCTTATTTTCATTGTCTCTTGACATCTCCACCCCACCCCAACCCACTATGGCCTCCAACGTTAGTCCTTTCTGATTCTTATCTATAGTTATATTTAGATACCTTGTGAGCCTGGGTGCTTATATATTTGGTTCCTATCCTTTGTTGCTATCAGTGAAAGATACTGAAAGTGAGCTCCCAGTGAGAAGTATAGAAGTCTATCCAAAATGTACGTCAGTATTAAGAGGGAACCTCTAATGCAAAGATTATGTACCAGTGTGAATGGATATACTTATTATCACAAATTGAGAGCTGGAAGCAGTGGAAATAATCAAGTTCAACCTCCTCTTTTTATCGATGAAGAAACTGAGGCACAGAGGTTAGGTGATTTGCCAGCATCACACAGCTATTCAATATCTGAGGCAGGATTTGAACTCAGGTATTCCTGACTCACAGTTCAGCGATGTATCCGCTATAATTGAACCCTCTCACTCTACTATTGTGGAAACTGAGGCTCAGAATTTACGTAGCTTGCCTAAGGACTACCAAGTCACAGAGATGGGATTAGAACTCCTGCTCTCTAATACCAAATACAACATTTTTCCCCTGCACCCCATTGAATATTTCACTACTGGCATACCTCCAGGAGTAGAAGCAAGGATCTGCCCAGTTATGGTAGAAGTTGGATTGAATCATTTGTAAAGATATTCAGAAGAAACAGGATGGATCCATGTGGTGATCATCCCTATGATATTCTAGCTCAGTTTTACAAAATAATTTGAGGTTTAAAAAGCAGTTTACATGCACATGATTTTCTCTCCATATCAATCCTGTGAAATAGGAAGTATTTTTATCCCCATTTTACAAATTATTAAAATGAGACTTAGAGGAGATGTTACTTGTCCAGATTAGGGGGAACATGCATATGTATTTCACTATGTGTCATGGACTGCACTAAATGCCATACAAATGTAGTCTCATTTGATTCTCACAACAACTCTGGGAGGTATGTGTTATTATTCCCATTTTATAGTTGAGGAAACTGAGGCAGACAGAGGTTAAGCCACTGACTCAGGGTTACAGAGCTAGTAAGTGTCTGAAGCTGGACTGCACACAGGTCTTTCTTACTCCATGATCTGTGCTCCGTACATCAAACCATCCATCTGTATGACTGTAAAGTCAGGGCTGAATTCTGCAATTCCAAGTCTATCCCCTTGTCCACCAGCCTAGACTGCCATTGCTATGTACTTCAATGTAACCTCTAGGAAAAGAGGAGCTGAGTCCTATTTGCATCATTGAACTATACTTCACATGTAGAAGACACTCAATAACTTTTATTACAAATAGACATTTAAATTGAATAGCGTATTTTATTGAAACAGTCTTTTTGAATCTATTTGCTTGTCAATGAGCCCATTTAGTGAACTTTGTCATTGTTTGTACTGTAAGTATTAAACTATAAAGCTACACTTTATTTTTATTATTGTAAAGGCACAGATTTTTTTAAAAAAATACTTTGCCTCAACTCCAAACTGAGACCCTTTAATAACATTTTGTAAATATCAAAAGATTGACAAGAGATAGTAGAGACAGTCTTAAAGGAGCCCAGGAAAATTTTGGTGGACTTCCTGTAATTATAATGGTTGATCTAATAACAGATTGTAGGAGCTCTCTCATGTCACTGCGATATTTTAGGAAAACCAATGCCATTTTCTCAGATTAATTTAATTTAACAATTACTTATTATGTATCCACTATTTGCAAGGCATTGTGCTAGTAGCCAGATAGAGAAAGAGTCTATGGAAAGTATATGGATAATATGTGAAATGAAATAATCCTTGCTTTCAAGGAAATTGCAGTTCATTGCAGAGAAACAAATTGTGCCCATATAAGTAAATAAAATCACATGCAGAATAATGTCCTGGTACAAGTCTGATTTGAAAGGTATTTTGTTAACAAGTGAACAGTGGTTGAATTGGGTACAGTAGAAGGGTAAAGAAGAGCATGTGACAGGGACACAGGAGTGATAGGACTGCCATGAATAGATATCAGAGGAGTTATCTCCCTTTTCCATGCAGCATTTTACTGGTAAATATTAATAATTTTTAAAAACTCAAAGACTTATAAATGACAATACCTTTCTGATTTCCTAGACCTCAGTGTTTTCATACATTCTCTATTTTGTATCAGGAATAAATAACAACCAGTTCTTTTGCACACCTGATTGTTTTAGCACCTTATTTAGCACCCAATAACCTATTGTGGAATATATATATATATACATATATATATATATATATGTGTGTGTGTGTGTGTGTTGTATATATGTGTACAAATATACATGTTGTATATATGTATATGTGTATGTGTGCAAATATGTATATATGCATATATATTTGCTAAAACTTATATGTCTTTGAATAGTAGAAGTGATAATAAAAGAGATATTAATTTGAAAACTATATTTACCAACATTAATTTCAAGATAGCAGGCTGAGTCACAAATCAAATTCTGGGTTTTTCAGGATATCCTTCAGTGTTCTACTACTCAACAAAAATCCATCAATTCCTTTGAAATTTATTGCCAGATATGAAATGTCACAGGATTGAGTTGAAACTATGACCTTACTTGCTCTATTTAATTAAGTCTGTGACAAGAGAAATCTGACTCAACTGAAATATCTTTGTAAGTGAATGGCCAATGAAAAGAAATCGTGGGGGATGTGTCTCTGGGGTGAGCAGTCCATCAGAAACATCATATAACTTCTGTGTCAGTTCTCTTTAGAACTTGTGTTTGAACTTTATCTTAGCAAGGACACAGACTGAATACTACATACTGAGGTATTGGCAGGAATCAATTTGATCTAGGTTGTTTTAGTTTGGTTAATTTCACTTCTTCACATCTCTCCTGGGTTATTATGATATTGTGAAGCTAATTCTGCCTTCTTTTTCTGTCATTGTCTCCCCAGGCAAATGTGAATGTGGCCAATGTACCTGCTACCCTCCAGGAGATAGCAGAGTTTATGGCAAGACCTGTGAATGTGATGATCGGAAGTGTGAAGACTTGGATGGGACAGTCTGTGGAGGTGTGTATTATCCATCCCCCAAAGGGAAAGAGTTATTACGCATAACTTGGAACATTTGGAACAGCGAGGTGGTAGAGCACTGGGACCTGGAGTCAAAAAATCTGAGTTCAGTTCTTAGATACTTACTAGCTATATGACCCTGGGCGAGTCACTTAATCATTTTTTTCCCTCAGATTTCTCCTGTGTAAAATGCAGATATATAATAATAGCACCTACCTCTCAGGGATGTTATGAGGATCAAATGAGATAAAAATTGTGAAGTGCTGAGTACAGTGCCTGACACAGAGGAAGCTCTATATAAATGTTAGCTATTATTATTGCTTGGTAAGCTGCCATTATCACGACCTCATAGTTTTGCCCTGCAGCTAGCACGGTGAAAGCTAACATATCTTCATTTTAACTGGAAAACATGACTTCATACCCACAATGTAGAGCTCTAAACCCAAAAGACAATAATATGTTTTTAAAGGATTTAATTTATAAGCATTCATATTGGAAGAAAACCTTTTGTCACTTGAAACAGAGACAGCAGACAGCAGTAGAGGCAACAGAGGGGTGAGCATGGAGTCAGGGATATCTGAGTTCAAATACAATACTAGGTGTGTAATTCTGAACAGATCGCTTAATCTTTATCTGTCTCATTTCCCTCATCTCTGAAATGGAAATAATAACAATTCCTTCCCAGGGTTGTTTCAAGGATATTTGAGGTAATATTTGTAAAGCACTCCATAGAACTAAAAGCATTATGTAAATAATATTATTATTTCTTGACCCTTTGTTGTAATATTAGTCATTAGCCTATAAGAATGCTACCATGCCCCACCCCTCCATGTCCTTGTGAGCATCTATTGTTTCTGTCACACTCCAAATAAGCCTGCAAAGTTTCAGTTATAGGAGCAATGAGAGATCTTTGAATAATCCTTAATCAGAATTTTATAGATCTCATTGGACAATTTATTCTAAAGCCCAGAGGACAAGTAAATAGCAGAGTATGAATTTAAATTGTTTACATGGAGAACTCTTTAAATAACAAATTCTCAGATTCTGAGTTTTGAAAGTAATCTTAGAAGTTAACTCTTCCAATCTATACTTCAACCAGTTGGTCTTAAAGATTTCTAGTGCTAGGGCCCATTTTGGACAGTGAGGAGGTTTTCTCTTATGGGGATACAGAAATCTGCCTCATTGGAGGTTCTACCTATTTTCTTTGTCCTATCTTTCAGAGACAAAAATTTAAAAGAAAAGTTTAATGTCTTTTGCACATGACTACACTTCAGTTACTTAGAACAGTACCATTGTCCTCCACAAACAAGTTTTCCCTTTTCCAGGCTAAGCAGTGCTGCTTCTTTGACTAATTTTCATCTGTAGCCTCTTCACAGTCCTGGTTATTCTCTAGCAGATGTGCTTTAGTTTATCAATATTTTTTCCCTAAAATACAGTGTTGAGGATTAAAAAAAGAGTTAAAAAGGACTACTTTTAAGCATTTTGGACATCAAAAATCTACTGATATACCCTAAAATCATGTTAGCTTCTGCTATAACATATTATTGATTCATATTAGATTTGCAGTCCAGTAAAATCCCTAGATTATTGTCACATGGAACATAGTCTCTAGCTATGCCTCTTTTCTCCTAAACTTATGTCTTTGATTATTTGAATTCCAGTGCAGGACTCCTTCCCCACAACCCTTATTCCTTTTAAATTTCATTTTATTCCCCAGTGATGCCCTAGATATATTTTGGTTATCAAGATGTTCATTCTATTCAGAATGATGATTGAATAAACATGATAGTAAGGACTAGTGGGTGTGACACTCATGCATGGAGTAAGAAAGCTTGATTTTTGGTGGAATAGTTAAGGAGCTCATATAAGAATAGTTATGAGAATGAGAGGAAAAAACCAGAATAGATGGTGACTGTAATGCAGTGAGGCCTGAGCAAAGGAACTGAGAGCACTAGAGTATCAGAGATTACATATGGGAATGAGCCGGCAAGTTTGTGCCCAGGAGATTAGAAGCCCCAGTAGAGGAGAAATAGGGATGTTCATTTTGATAAAGAATTGAGAAAAAGTGTGAGAGATTCTGTGTGAAGGTGGGTCTGAGTGTCCTCTCATTCATTGGTGCAAGTGCGAGGACAATCATGAGAGAGATGAGTGAGAGTTCGTGTATGTGATTGACCCATTTATGAGCCCCTCTAGTTTCTGTACAAGCAAATTCAAATGAAATCAGTTGCAAGAGTGTGGCTATCGACAAATAGCAAAAAAGACAGCAATTAATCCAGGTATGCACTCTCTATGGCTTTTTTAATGTGGTTTAGTGCTTTGCCCATGGTCACACAACTGGTAAGGATATGAAGCAGCCTTCAAACCCAGATATTCCTACTGTGTCCAACCTTCTATCCATCACATTACACTGCCTCTATATAATATACTCTAGACTATTCTCATCTACAATGTTCTCTCTAGTGCCCTTAGCGTTACCTTTAATGTTAATCCTTTGGAGAGTGTGATGACTCATAAAGGTGTGAAAAAAAAAAATGGGGCTTTATAACAGGATTTCTTCACCATAACTTTATTAACATTCTGGGGCTGATGAAGCCTGGCTTCTTCTGGAAGAAACTATATTCTTGTCTGTCTTCTTTAATATTGGGTGTTTCTTCAGGACCAAGAAAGGAAGTAGACATAGTCCTTCCCATTGCATTTCAACACTGTCATTATCATGTAGCAATGAATCCTCACCTGAGGTTCACTTCATTCACCTAAGTTACCTGGTCTAGGCTCTTGGTGAAAATATATACTGACTGTAAGGTCTTTCTTAAGTCAATCAATCACCAAGCATTTGCTTGTTGTCATATGCTTTGCTGGGGATACAAATGCAAATATAAAAAATTCCTTCCCTCAAGAAGACTGAAGGGGAAGTATAACATGCTCATATATAAGCAAATACAGAATTATATACAAAATAAATATAGAGTAATTGAGGGGGGAGACATTCACAACTGGAGAATCAAGAAAGGGCTCTTGAAGGAGGTGGTAAGTGACGAAGGAAACCAGATGTTTCCAAAGGCAAGAGTAAAACAGGAGACTATCCCAGGAATAAGAGGCAAAGAGTTAGAGGTAGAGATGCAATATAGTATAGATTCTCTGTCCCTACTCGGTTATTAGACTGGAAAGAGAGTTGGAGTCAGACTTCTGTCTCGCCAAAAGTGAATCAGTGTATTTGGAGGGGGTTGGCAGGCATTAACGATTGGGCAAATGGGACAATGGGACAAAAATGACAGGGTAGGTGAGCTGGAGGATAGGATGGAATAACTGATGTACCCTTAGCAAGTCCATGGGTAAATAGAGAAGAGATTATGATTCCTTGAGTCTCTAAATAAGAATGAGAGAGAGATGGCACAAGAGAGAGAATGAAGCTATGCTCGTGAGAGGAACAGTTCAACTCAATGTAGTTCTAATGAAGAGTACTGCCATGGCAGAAGAGATGTATGATGGTGATGAGAGATGAAGATGATGCTGAAGAATGGATTTCATTTATGGAAAATTGGTGTATTGAGAAACTACTTTCCTTGACAGAATATTTTGGACAATATTCTGGCTAAAGATATTCGCCTGATGAGAAAGGACAGATGAGCTCCTTGGATGAGCTAAGGCATGGGATAGTAGATCTATTCATGTGTTTTTTCTTTTTTTTAAAAGGAAATTTGCATTGATATTTTTCACTTTGCGTTTCCTACCTTTCCTAATGTATTCCTTCCCTCCCAGAAAGCTATTCTCTTTTATAAGGAAGAAAAAAGAAAAAAAATTGTTTCAGCAAAATAAAAAAAAGTATCATATTATCTGAGTTTTCCCTATTACCCATCACCCCCATCTCAGCAAAGAAAGCTTAGGGGAAATGCTTCCACATATTTCTTCTTTGCAACCAAGTGTAGTCACTGTGATTTCACAGCATTCAGTTGCAGTCATTCTGGTGTTGTGTTCAGGTTATAGCAATTGTAAATATTTTTCTGTTCTTACTTACTTTGCTTTGCATCATTTCATGGAAGTCTTCTCATGCTTCTCTGCGATCCTTATATTCATCATTTTGCACTGCACAAATGATATTCCATTGCACTCATAAACCATAACTTGTTTACAAAACTTCCAATCTAGGTATCAACTTTTTTTCTAGCTCTTCATACTATAAAATCATACTTTCTTTGGGAGTATATGAAGCAGGACTATATCTGGGTTGATTTTGTTCACTCTGTTCTCATAATTTCAGGTTGTTTTCCAGGATAGTTGCACCAATAATGCTTTAGTGTGCTCATCTTTCCATAAACCTTCTGTCATTTATCATTCTCAGTTTTTATGAACTTTATCAGTTTGGTAGGTGGGAGTTGGAAACTCTGAATTCTTTTGATGTATGTTTTCTTACTAGTGATGATTTGGAGTGCCCTTTCAAATTGTTAATAATTCTTAATTCTTTTGAGAACTGATCATACCCTTTGATCAGGTATCTATCAGGAAATGGCTTTTCTTATATGCCCTTTTTCTGAAGGCTGCTTTAATGCATGACATTATATAAACCTAGACTATTATCAGAAGAAATCTTAGATTTCCTTTATGTCTAAACTGTTCCCTGTAACAGAGAGTTCCCTGGAAAAGAGAGTAGAAGAGATGAGTACATTCACTAAAATAAACATTGAATTATTTTCCCCAAAGGATGAGAGGGAGAGAATTAAGATACCTGACAAGGCAAGACAATTGTCAGGATGAATCCAAGTCCCCAGGCCTGCTTTTTTCTCCTTTCTTATTATAATGGACAACTTCAGAATTGTTGTTCTGTCCTAGAAAATGTAAGATTTTCTGTTATAGATCAGTGTGCATATTATGGGATATAGCACAGCTGCATCTGTACCTTCCTATAAATTCCTTTATAATTATAATCCCCTTCTTTAGCACGTTGAATGACTAGTCTCCTATCTAGGAGGGGGAAATTATTTTGTTCTGCAAAAGATAATATCTTTTCTGTCTCTTACTGCTCTTAACACCCTCTTTATACTTGAAACAAAATTCTCAAATCCATCTTTTCAGAATTATTTTTAACAGAGCTTCTACAACCATGTTCCTTTCTTGGATAATCTTGTAGGACAGCCCTGTCTTCTTATGAGGCAAATTGGCTGAGACCACTTGAATTTCTTCACACCACAGTATGATTAGTTAAAGTCTTTAATTTTCTTAATATATTCAAATGTCTGGGTGCACCTAAAAAATCTCACCTTTTGCATAGATTATCTTTGCCTACTTTTTTTTCCTGCAGAATTTCTTGGGAATTTTCATAACAATTTTGTATATATTTATACTTAGATGTTCAGGGGTTGATTCTTTGACAGAATTTAAACCTTTTAAAGACAGGGACCATTTCAGTCATCAATAAAGATTTGTTAAGCACCTGCTATGTGTTAGATACTGTTCTAAGCCCTGGAGATAAAAGAGACAAAAGACAATCCCTGTCCTCAAAGAGTTCACCCTCTATTGAGAGAGGTCAACAAGCAGAAAATTATTACAAACTATGTACAGCACGAATAGGAAATAATCAGTAAAGGTGAGGCACTAGAATTAAGAGGGCTTTAAAAAAGGCTTCCTCAAGATGATATTTAAAAAAAAAAGAAATCCCAATGGTGGTTCTCAAGGCAAAATGCCTTCCACACTCAGAGAAAGAAATATGGAAGTCATTCGCAAAATGCAGCAGATCATGTTTGTGTATGTGTATGTTTTTGTGTATCATGTTTTGATTTGTTATATGATTTCTTTCATTTATTTTAGTCTGACTACATAGCATGACTATAGTGAAAATATACTCCGTAGGAAAGTATATGTAGAACCCATACAGAATTGTATGCAGTCGTGGGGAGGGAGGGGGGTAGTGGGGGGTAGGTGTGGGGGGGATAAAATCTCAATTGTATGGCAGTGATTGTTAAACATTAAAAAATAATAAAAATATATTTAAAAAAAGATGATATTTTAGTTGTGACATTAAAAATTCAGGAGACTCAGTAGGTAGAGATGAGAAAGAGTGTTCCAGGCATGACAGATAGCCAGAGAAAATATCCATAGCTGAGAGGAATGCCTTGTTCAAGGAATAAGGAAGCTAATGACACTGTATTAAAAAATATAGACAGATTCAAAAAGGCTAAGGTTAGGAAGGTTAGGAAGAGCTTTGAAGGGTAAACAAAGGATTTTGTATCTAATCCTGGAGACATTAGAGAACTATTGAAATTTACTGCGTAGCAGAGTGACATAGTATGGCCCCTTAATAAAAGGATTTGTTCTGTGAAGTTTGGATTCAGTCAAAGCACTGCATTTGAGGACCTAGATGGGCACATATGGTTTTGAGGCCACAGGTTTCTCACGCCTCTGGTAGGACCTGAGCTTTAGAAAATTACTTTGGCAGCTCAATGGTGATTGAATAGGAGCAGGGAGAGACTTGTGGCAGGCTGATCTGCCAGTAAGGTATTGCAATAGTCCAAGAGTGGTGGCAGTATCAGAGGAGAGAAAGGACCATATTCAAGAAATGTTGCAAAGGTGAATTTGACAAGGCTTGGTAACAAATTGAATATAGGACGGTAAGAGATAGTGAGGAGTTCAGGATGACTCCTGGGTTGGTAGTCTGGGGGACTAGGGTGATAGTGTTGCCCTCTGTAGTAATAAGGAAGTTAGGAGGGGGAAACAATTTAGAGGAAAAGATAATGAGTTCAGTTTTAGACATGTTGAGTTTAAGTTGTCTCTTAGATGTCTTAGAGGCAGTTGCAAATATTAGCTTGGAGGTAAGAGAGGTTGGTGGAGGAAAGGTAGATTTGAGAATCATCGGCATAGAGATGGTAATCAAATCCATAGGTGATGATGAGATCACCAAGTGAAGTCATATAGAGGGAGAACACAAGAGAGAGATCCCTAAGGATGCCTCCAGGGAATGACCTGGTTGTAGATCCAACAAGGAGACCAAGAAGGAGCAGTTGGATGAGTAGGAAGAGAGCCAGGAGAGAATGATTTCACTTTTGTCTTTGTGTTTACAGTGCCTAGCTCAGTGTCCGGCACACAGTAGGCATATAAATGTTTATTGATTGATTATATGATTGCATTTAGGGGCTTACTTATTTATCATCTACAAATTAATCTAAATTTTCCTCTTTTGGGATCTTCCAGTGTTCCTATCTTGTTAGTTATTTAAAAAAGCTCTTGGTAGAACTTATTGTTAATTCTAAATTTATGGATCTCACCTCTTTTCATTCTGATAATATTTCTGCTGAGCATGCCAAAGTGTCCCATGTACTATTTATATACCTCAATTGAAGTTTGATTTCTAAAGTCACTTTGCCTTTGGAAAGTGAACAATCTGTGACCTGCTCAGTCTGTTAAAGGTGTTTCTCTGTGTCTTTGCATCAAAAGTAGAAAAAAAATAGATAAAAAGTGAGTTTGGAACTGCCTAAGGGGGACCATCTTCCTAATTTAAAGCCAAGTATAACATTTGCTTCAATTATCTAGATGTTCTAATTACCTGAAGTAATTGCATAATTGGTTCCATTTTCAATTTCACTTTGCTAGGGAGGAACAGTTTGAATTTCACACTATTACTTCTTTTCAATAGAATTTCAGTTCAAGTGAAAAATATGCATTTTGGCTCAGTAGATTTTGAAGCAGAGAAGGAAACATAGAGAACAACAAATCACAGTTATCCTTATAAATGCACTGTGATCTTTAGTGACAGGGAAGTATGGCTTATCTATTTTTTCATTTAATTTGTTTGAATAGTTTCCCTTAAAATTCCAAATTAAAAGAAAGGAAAAAATAAGTTCCTTCTCTGAATTGCTAAGCCACCTAGTTCCCTACACTTCAAGGATTCATCAGTTCATAGCTGCATTCTGGGAGAGATTGGCATATTAGTTTGGGCAAAGCCTTTAGAAGAGAAAAGCAAGTGAATATCTGGTTAAGAAACTGATGCCACAGACTAAGATTGAGGATTCTGGAATCTGGACCTTAAAATAGAGTAATTTCAGGATCATGGTCAGGGTAGACCTGAACATAATAAGACCTGTTTTTAAAAAATTGCCTGAATTCTTTAAAATCTAATTTAAAAAAATTTTAAATTAAAACTGGGAAAGAAAAAAGTACATATATATATATGTATATATATATGTATGTATGTATATCAACCATACTTAAAGAATATCTAAAATTTAACAAGATTTTTCAGGGAGAAACACAGAAATTCAATGGAAAGAAAATCCAAGGGAAAAAAGCCCAAAATAAAACCCATGGTCTAAGATAGCTACACGCAAGTTCATGAAGTATGGGTCACAAACAATTTGAACTAGTGAATCCAACAGAAGGAGGGAAATTTGTCGCTAAATATTGATGGCATGAAACATGGACCTGGGAACTCATTCTGGAAGGGTATACATCATTCAATAGAAACAACTGCTACAAACAGGTGGGGTAGCAGGGAAAGTGGCATTGTATATTTATGAGATAGACAGACTCGTGTGAGGAAATCCAAGAATTTGGAGTGGATGGAAATGGGAATCCATCATCCATTGAAGAATTAGCAAGTATGGATTAAGTGCCTATGACATGTCAGGCATTGTACTAGGCTCTGAGCGTACCGTGAATACAATTATATTTGCAAGATCATTCTAATGGGGAGACAACAGACATATAGGAATACACAAAATAAGTCTCAAGAGAATAGACATGAATAAATATTTACAAGGTAGGGTAGGAAGGCACTAATGTTTGAGGGGATCAAGAAAACCTTTGTACAGAGGGTAATGTTTGAGATACATTGTGAAGAAAGTAAAGGATCTTCTTGAGGCAGACGGGAGTCTGCAATGCATTCCAGGCATGGTGGAGAGTCAGTGCAAAAAGTACTGAAATGTGAGATAATGCATATATAAGGAACAGAAGGAAAGCCAGCTTGGTTAGATCACAGTGAGGGGAGAGTACTCATGCCCATTGAGGCTGGAAAGATAGTTAGGCTGAGATTGTCCAAGACTTTAAAGACTAAACAGGGGAGTTTTTATTAGTTTTATTTTATTAAATTTTAATTATTAAATATTAAATTATTAAATACAATTAATTATTAAATATGATACAAAAGGCAATAGGAAGTCACTGAATATGCTCCCAACCCCCAACTGAACCCTCCATTGTAAAAAAAAATAGTTCAGCAAAAGCAATTTACTCAGCCATCATACTTGACAATAAGTATGATATTCTGCACAGTCTCTTACCTCACTACCAAAAAAGAGAGCGATCGATTTCAGTGGCTTCCCCTCCTCTGCAATTAGCATTGGCCATTGCAATTAACACGAATCCAACTTGTTTCTATTGTTATTTCATTTAAATTATTATGGTCAGTATCATATAACAATACCTTGGTTCTACTTTACTCTGAATCACTTTATGTATCTTGGAGCACTGTGTATTTGTCATTTCTTGCAGCACAATAATAGTCTGTTACTTTTATGTAATGTTCTGTTTAGTCAGTTTCTAGTGGATAGGCAAACACATTGTTTCCAGGTTTCTTTGTTGTTCTTTCTCTTTTTAAATACTACCACAAAAAGTGCTGTTATGGATACTTTGGTGTGAGGTCTTTTCTTTTTATCCCTTTGATTTTCTTTGTAAATATACTCAATAGTGGACTTGCTGGGAATGGGTAATTTAGTGAATTCTCTAAATACTAAACAATCTTTCCCCAAAATGGTAGCACTAATTCACAGCTCTACCAATTGTCTTAGTGTGCCAGTGTTCCCATTGTCCCTTCAAAGATGAGCTATTCTCTTCTTTCATCATTTTTGTCAATATGATGGAATGTAGAAACACCTCAAAATTTAAAATTTGCATTTTTCTTGTGAATAATTGGAGCAGTTTTCATATAACCTTTATTATTCTGAAGTTCTTTTGAAAACATTTTTGATTGTATATTGGGGGATCTGATTTTTCTTTCATTGTTGAAGAGGACCATGGTGTCAGAAGGTGATGACCTAACTTGGAATTGGCTTTGATTTGAGTGAGGGAGACCTGTGCAAAGTCACTGACCTCACTTTCTCCTCCAGAGCCATCATTGGGAAATAACTCTCAATCTTATATATGGAATCACTCTTAGTCTTATGTAAGGAATCACTCATATGTATCTTGGATATGACTTTTTATGAAAAATTTGTTGCAAAGTCTTTCCCGCCTGATTTTTTTCTCTTCTTGCTCTAGCTGCATTTATCTTGTTTCTATAAAATATTTTCACTCATATGTAATGGAAATTGTCTATTTTTTATTTTATAAAGAATGTCCCTTCTTTTCAGAGTTGTAACAGATACCTTCTTGCATTTTTTTTGCCATAACCCTTTATAGCTAACTCCTTGTAGTTTGTTGTGTTGTACATGAAGCTGGCCTACACTAAGTATCAAATTTCTTTCCAATTTTCTAATAATTCTTATAAAATGGAGAGACCTTCTTCTAGTAGTTTCATATTCTTGTAATTATCAAAAATTGGGATGCTGTGTTCAATTGATTTTAATCCTCTATTCCACTGATGTAGATTTCTTCTTTTTCCTAACTGCTCTAAATAGTTTTGAATTTAAAGTAAGTTCATAATATAGTTTAATATTTGCAAATGCTGGTTGGGAGCATCTTTCTGGAACCAGCCTCCCCAAAGCACCTCTGGGTCAACTCAGCTACACAGCATGCAATGCTTACAGCCCTTGGAGGCTGGACTCAGTACAGAAAGTGACGAGTGGTGAACTCTTGCCTGATTTTGGACCCACACAGATCCAAGGGGCAGAAACCTACATCGCTCCTAGTCAGATGATCCGACAGCCCCCAAACCAAAGTTGATCTGCCTCCTACCCTCCTGGACACTCAGCCAAGTACCATACCAACGTTAAGAGAGGACTTAATTATAACTCTTGATTGACCATCCCCCTGGCCCCTGAAAGTTCTTCTCCAATACTGGCTTCCTTTCCCTTACTATATGACCCTGACTTAGTCACTTCCCTTTCCTTAGCCTCAGTTTTCTTCTAAAATGAGAGACTTCTACTAAATGATCCTTGAGGTCTCCAATTGTTCACAATGTGTAATCCTTTGTATCTCTACCATTTACACCTGGAAAATAAAGGGATGTCCCATTAAGCGGAAAAAGATTGCAAATGCTTTTGCTCCTTTATTTTCATCATCTCATTCAAGATTCTACTTTTTTTTATTTCTCTAAACTAATTTTTGTCATTATTTTGTCTAATTTTATAAAATAACTCCTTGGCAGTTTGATTTGTAAGTGAATAAATAAATGAACTTTAATAGTTATTTTTGTTGGCATAAGCTAACTATAAAAATAAATATCTATCAATGTTTATATCTTCCTTAATTTATGTAAAAAATATCCTTCAATTGCATTTATACAGTCCTTAAGAGTGCTTCAGTAAATTTATTTGATATTCTACATATTATTAACATTGTTATTATTTTAATTAGGATTTCTCTTCCTATCTTTTCTAACTGCATTATGCTATAAAAATGAAGTGGTTTTTACATTTTTTGCATATGCTACTTTTTTGAAGTTACTAACTATGGTACATTAGTTTCTTCATTGAATATTTTCTATAATATGAATATTAATTAATTTTTAACATTAATTGGAATTCTTTTGTAGTAAGAGGTTTTTTTTTTTTCCTTTTAGTACTCTGTGGCTTTTAAACTTTTTTCTTATGGAAATTGAGTTGTTTTTAAAATCTTGATTTCTTTTTGGACTCTTAATCTTAGCAAATATAAGTTTAATTGATAATCATGAACTTCCAATTTGTTGGAATTTTAATTTTTATAGCAATTTTGATTATTTTATCTATTTCTTATGTTTTAATTATGGATTCACATTGTTTTAAAAATATTGATGGTTGGATTGTTTTTCTTTTCATCAGAGTAACAAAATGTTTATTACTTGTATTAGTCTTTTAAAATTTATAGTTTTATTTCATTTCATATTCATGTCCTATTCTATTCCTCCCCACTCTTCCACCCAGAAAACTATCCTTTTGAAAAAAAATACAAAACAAAGAGGAAAAAAGTAGTTCAGTAAAATTAACGTATATGTCAATCAAGTCCAATGGTATATGCGATGTTCTACATCCACAGTCCCTTACCTCTTTAATACAGAAAGAACATGGGTAAGAGAGGGATTCTCATGACTCTTCTTTAGGGTCAAGATTGGTCATTATAATTTTCTAGCATTTTACTTCAGTTATTTGATTATTTGTGTTCTTTCCATTTACATTGCTGTGGTTGTCATGTGTATAGGGTATTCTGGAAGACTTGCACCTGTACTGTGAAGGCTTGCTGAGTCCTTTTCAGTGCTGCTCATTCATCTTTGGTGTTCTCCCAATTACCCAAATCTCCCCTATGATGCCAAAAAGCTGTAGCATGTGCCGTAGTCACAGTAGGCTGATGGTAACCACCAGGCTTCCAACCTGTTAGTGAGTTCAGCGTATGTCTACCACAAGCATGTGAAAACTCCTCTGTGTAATGGTCAGATGAGAACAATTTGTTCCAGTGATCTTGAAAGTCATTGAAGCTGGCACTGTGGAGCACTTGGTCAGGCACCAAGGATGCCAAAGTCATCCACTGCATCCCTGACAATAAATTTTGATGACTCAGGAAGATAGAGTGAGGCTGATGACTTTGTGCAACTCTGCCTCACTTAAATTCAATCCACACAGAAATCAAGACATCACCTGTGAAGTATTGGTCTTCTTTGAAAACAAAGGACAAATAGCAGTCTTCATGTACAGTGCTTCCTGGTTCTACTTGCTTCATTTCACATATATTCATGAGCCTTTCTACAGTATTCTTTTTATTATTTTTTTAAAGTATAGTAAAATATCATCACATTTATGTAACAAAATGTGTTTAACCATTCACCAGTCAAATAGCATCTATTCTGTTTCCAATTTCTTTGTTACCAAAGGAAAAAAAAGTGCTGCTATAAATATTTTGTGTATTAAAAAACCCTCCTTTTTCTTTAAAAAAAAAAAAAAAGACTTATTGTAGTAATGTGCCTGACAGTTGATTCTTTATCTCAAGGGCATTTTAGTCAGTTTATTATTTGTTATTGAAACTGTCTCTTAAATACAATATGGTTTGAAGTGTGTAGGTATGCCTTTTGATATTCTCATGGGGAGATGCAGATTCTCTTGATCAGAGCTTTGTTGTCTGTATTTAGAATTACTGGACTGTATTTTTTCTTTAATTATTTCCTGCCCTGTGATGTTAAAGGTCTTTTGATTTGTCATAATTTTCAAGAAGATCCTCATGCTCTGTCAGCAATGTTAGTAATTTTGACTTGCATAGAATTCATGTGTTCTTTTAAGATTGTTTTTAATTTCTTTTTTTGCTGTTTTCCTCCAGTCCAGTGTCTTGTGACTTCTATGCCAGTTCTCTTGCAAAGTTTTTAATTTTTAGGAGAGATTCGCTATTATGTTGTCAAATGTTCGTTCTCTGCTTATGATATTTTTAAAAATTCTACAAAATTTATTTATATATTTTATTTCATGAGTTTTTTTCTCTTTTAAATGATTTTGGAATTTCTTACTGTGCAGTGATCACTGGGAAGAATCCTTAGGAGTAATATTTTTATCAGGTAATAATTTATTTTCTTTTGAGGGAGCTGAGAGAATTGAAGCAATTGGGTGAACCACACTGACTTCATTTTGTGACTCAGTTCTGGACCTTGGTGTGTTCCCTTTCAAATCAATTATGGGTGGAGTCCAATTTCTATCTTGTGAGAAAATTGCATTCAATTGTGGGAACTGAGAAACTGTTGCCGAGTAAGTTGAACATCTCTATCTGCTACTAAGAGACCCTCAACTAAGGTCCTAGGCTTTGCTGACCAGAAACCTCACATCCAAAGACTGATGCAAGTTTTCCCACAATTAAACATCTCAAACAACCCATATATCTTATCTGAAAACTGGCCTCAAACTAATCAGTCATGAATTGTTTCCATGTCCCTTTGATGTATACAGATATTAGGGGAGAATGGGACCCCTCTTCTTTGATTTCAGGGACTAACACCTGTTCACTTTCCCCTGCCCAACTTGTAAAGTTCCTAATGTTTTCTCCAATTAGAAATTAGATTACTTAATATTGTATCCTGGTTAATTGCTTCCTTTTAATTGGCTTTTTTTACTTAATTATTTTTAATGTATAAAAATTTGCCTCCTTATGAATTTTTTTTTGCTAAAGCTGAGGAAAGCTACTAGTCCTAATTTATTAAGCAATTTGCATGCATCTGCTTGGGAAACTTGAACCTTTGTTTCCACAGTCATTTTATCCTTCTTCTGCCACATCTTCATGATACAATATTTATTCAATGTATAAAGTCTTTTTTTGAGATTTTTCTCATTCTTCCTTTTGTTTTGAAGATCTTTCATGTTATTTTAGCATTTTAGCTTTTCTCTTATATTCCCTCTTACACTGTAGCCCTGTCTATCCTTCTACTGATGTATAGACTCTTTGGTTCAAGTAGGTTCCCTCAGCCTCTTCAAGTTGTGGGATGAGGAGGCCCTCTGGACCTAGTTCTTCGCCTTGAGTTCCTTCGTGCAGGTAAGGAATTCTGTTCTCTTTTAAATCATGCTCGAAGTTTTTCTTCCCACTAGCTTGTACCTCTGAGATTATGAGCAGGATCTTTTTGCCATGGTCTGATTTTATATTCTTCCTTTCCTTCAAATGGCTGGGAAGAATCAGTGTCTATAGATTTTGAAAGACCTGAGAGATCTGAAGAGAGTCTTGGCCACTGGGCATGTTCATCTCCCCCAGTAAGAACTTAAATCACAAGCCTGGGAGATTGCTTGTGGTTGGAACAGGCACATAGAGGGTAGAAGTAGTGAATGAGAGCACAACGTACTAAAGTTCTCTTGAATAATTTATGATACTTTTCCTTTGGTAATGTTCACATGGGGGCAATTTTGCTTTGTTTTCTTCTGGATTCTGATAGAATGACTAGGTATGCTGCATAATGCCTTTCTTTTGAGGTGCTAGAGTTGATGAAGCAATCAACTATTTAGCCATATTGCTAGTCGCTTGGTTCAGAATCCTTCTCTTTTATTTTTAAAGATCTTCATAGGAACCTGATTCTTGTGTTGGAACAGTGCTACATAGTGGGGACATTGTAACCTAGGTCAGAAGATCCCAATCCCATTGTATCCCTTATCACCTGTCAATTTTGGGATCATGACATCTCTTATCTCCAGCTTCCATACCCTTACCCCATTTCCATTTGAGCCATATGTAAAAAGAAACACAACTCTTTCCCTCATATTGGGGGGTGGCTCCATGAAAAATAGCCCTTGCTCTGAGAAAATGTTTTCCTTGGGTGTCTAAATTCACTAATGGCATTTGTTGCAAAACTCTTTTGCACACTTGCTTCACCAGTTTTGAGTAATGCTCCATGAAACCACTAAAAGCCTTCCATTCATTAGAAGAATCCTACTTTTTCTCGCTCTTTGTGATATCTCCCTCAATGATTTTCAGTTGTTTCATTTTTATTTATATTACTTTCACCTGTCTTAATAGTATGACACTAAAATCTCTTCAACAAAAAGTACTTATTCATTGTATTAGATTATTTTCTAGACTGAATATGTTTCTTCCTTTGTCCATCTTTCATCCATTTTACTTATTTTTTCTATGGATGGGATATTTTCATGTATGATGTCTGAATATTGGAAGCATGATACTTGAGTTTTTATTTCTGAACCATCTCTCAGTGGAAGCCTTATTCTCCTCACATCATAGTTGAACATCCTGTCTTCAAATACAGTATTTGTTTTACAGATCTCTCAGGCATTCAGATCATTTTTGTCTTTTTTATTTTGTTCAGTTTTCTATTTTTGTTGTTTTGTGTTCCAATTCTGTTGTTGTCTTTTTTGAAAAAATTTTATTATCTTGGAGAATTTCTCATTTATTAGTAAATTTTCTACTCTCTTGTTTATTCTAAGAGAAATCTATCCCTACCCTTTAACAACTGTTGTTATCTACATGTTTTTTCAGTTGTTTCATTTTTATTAATATTACTTTCACCTGTTTCAGAAGTATGACACTAAAATCTCTTCAACAAAAAGTACTTATTCATTGTATTCAATTATTTTCTGGACTGAATATGTTTCTTCCTTTGCCTGTCTTTCATCCATTTTACTTGTTTTTCTATAGATTTTTCTCTTGGATTCCTTACCAGCAATCATTTCCCTTCTATACCAGGGTACATTAAAACAGTCCTAGTACTATATATGTGCTGATGCATGTTTGCTCCAAATTACTGAGTTTGGTGAGATCTATGACTCTTTCGAAGTGTAATTGACTAAGTGTTTGTCTGAGGGATATTCCAACAGATATATTTTCCACTTTTCATTAAGCCCTCCTATAGGAAGTCTAGTCTATAGTCTACTGTTCTAGCAACATTCTAACCATCTCCACAATCCTGGATCCTTTTCTCCTCCATATTTGTCAACCTTTTTCAATCTCAATCCCTTGAGTCATGTGTCTCAACACCTTCGGAGACCGGGACACTTTTGAAAGCAGGATCCAATGAGAGCACTTTTATCAGGCCTGTGTTCTAATGTTCTGTTGGAATCCCCCTTTGTTAATGTGGGTGAAGCAGAATACAAAGACTCCAGAATATCAAACTTATCTTGGAGCTTATTAAGTTCACCAGAAAGGGAGCCCCACCAGAATGGGCAGAGATTTCCTAAAATGACCTTACATTAATGTAAATTTACATTTAATTTACATTACATATGTACATATATGTTGTGCATATATACAGGTTTATATATGCTTAAAACACAAAGGAGGGGGAAAGCTTCAGGACAAATGAAATAGTGAGGGATGCTGCAAGAGCTGGCTGATTAGATGGAATATCTCGACCTGAATGACTAAGCTGATTCCTAAAACTGGAGAACCTTTGAAGTCTCCTTGAACAAATGTGATCACACAGAATGTTCTTAAGGAGGGATTATTGAGAAGTATGGCAAGGAGGTCTTTTACTTGGTGAGCTAATGTTTAACACAAGATGGAGGGAGTTGTGCTCAGTTCACAAAAATAAAGAAGCTGTGTTCAATTTGTAATCCATACTAGTTAGTGTCCTAATAAGTGCTGCAGTTCTCTGTCCCTGCCTACCACACTATCACCACTTTTCTTCCAACCCAATCCCCAGAGCTACTAAGATTCATGGACCTACATCAACTAAGAGGTGAAGTTGCAGTTTCCAGCTCTGACACTGCCACGTAGGGAATCCTAAATTTGATCTGTGACACTGTATCATCCACATAGTTCAAGACATGAACCAGTAGAACAGTAGCACTAGATGTGGCTAGTTTATGAAATAACCTTCCATTATTCTCATTTTCTCTCTCTCTCTCTCTCTCTCTCTCTCTCTCTCTCTCTCTCTCTCTCTCTCTCTCTCTCTCTCTCTCTCTTTCTCTCTCTCTCTCTGTCTTTCTGACAATTACATGATGGGCAAAATAATTCCTTATTTCTCCTCTTTTTGCTATTTTTACTATGCTATTATGTACGTTTCTTTTTGATTATGAGGTTATGAAAAGGGACCTAAGCCTACTCTCCATATCTGTCATCTTCCTGTAAACTAGTCTTAGTCTTTTAAAGGGAGATATATGAGTGGAAAGCCAAAGGATTTGAATACAAATGTTTCCTCCTTTAGTCTTTTCTGACCTGAAATGCATTATTAATAGTATGCCATCCTGACCACATGCCTATGGAGCTACTGGGAAAGGATGTAATAAATGAAATAGTAAGTGATAAAGAACCTTTATTGCTTTGCATCTGAATGTTTATAATGAGTCACTTGCTACTGAGGAGACAGCTGTTCGCTGGGATACTATTAGCCAGAAAAAAGAATGCTTTCCTGGAGAAGCTTCCTGCATAAGATCTAACATGTAATCCACAGTAATTTCCTTGATCTGATTTATGTTAGACTGTTTTGACATATAATAATGCTACCTGACCCACCCACTCTTTAAAAAATTAATTAAAGTTCAGTTGATTAAATGCTCCCATTTTGATCAAAAGCACCAAGTCCTAGCAAACAAAATCCTAATATGGAGGATGCCAGACTTGGTCATTTTCTTTTGGTTTTGGTCACCAATAGCATTTGTTTGTTTGTTTTTTACTAATTCTTAAGATTTTTCTTGGGAAAGTCCAAATATATTTATAACACTTTTGAGACTCTGCCTACAAAACAGAAAAATAGTTTAGATTTAGGAGTATAAATTCAGAACTAGAAATGACCTCAGAGGTCATCTAGTTTAAGTCCCTCAATTTACAGAAGAGGAAACTGAGGTATAGAGAGATTCAAGTACTGGTTCAACGTCACATGGGCAGTAAGGAGCTAAGCTGGAATCTGAGTCCAAGGCATCAACTTCCTATTCACCACTGATTTCACAGTGCCATGTCACTTCTTCTCAAAGATGGAAAGGAAGAATATTTTATTCTGAAGGAATTCCAGTTTTCTTGAATAAATAAAGAATCAGTGGTTAAAATAAGTAATGCAATTATCCATACAGCTGGCTACTTATTGAGCAATATATATACTTGTATGCATATGTATATACACATATACAGAAACAATACATAACATATGTGGATTCACACATAGAGTATATATATATGTGTGTGTGTATATGTATGCATATTATATATGTATGTGTGTATGCATATTGACACACACAGTATTAGGTTCTAAATAGATATGAAATTATTAGAGAAAAGCCTCCCTTCTCTCTTAGCTTACAGGCTGTTTGAGATAATAGTAATAACATATACACGCATATACACACAATGAAATAGTTAACTAAAAAGCAATAAATTAGAAATTACCCAAATAATTAGCATATGCATTAAGTGCTATAAAAATTCATGAAATGAAATCAGTGTGAGACCATATGGGAAACCTTTGTGGAGAAGACGGGGTAGCCTGAAGAATGGATAAGATCGTTTCCTCCAGACACAGTATTAGTGTAAAGGAACTGTAGCAATGAAAGCTACAAACTGACATTGGATATGCCTTTTCAGAAGATAATGGGAACCAATAGCTGGACTAATCCACTAGTCTTCTGATGGGAGAATAGTGTGATTTAGGGCTTTTTGGGGGGATAGGGCAATTAGATTGGCTGACTTTAAATCTCAAACTGACTTTACTGGGAAGCCATGGGAATTTTTTGAACTAGGAAGTAACATGATAAAATTAACACTTTATTACAATCATTTATGCCATGGAAAATAGTTCCCGACATCATTTCCGTTACTAGTTAATACTTATTGTGTTCTCATTGACAGCAGGAGTGAAACAGTGTGCTTCTGGAACTCAATGAACATCGAATATACAAAAACCATAAGTCACAAGTGAGGTGGGTTTGGAACAGGTCCAGAAGTCTATCTTTAGCTGTTCTTTGACAGGTATGAGTCAGAAGCTTTGCTTTTGGACTCAGACATAGAGTAGAAGAGCTGACAGACAGGAACAACATAGAACTATCTATTTAATGTTCCTCTACATGACTAAGTCATTTCTTTTCCTTCAGTTGAACAAAGGTCGCTCTCTCTCTCTCTCTCTCTCTCTCTCTCTCTCTCTCTCTCTCTCTCTCTCTCGCTCTCTCTCTCGCTCTCTCTCTCCCTCTCCCTCTCCCTCTCCCTCTCTCCCTCTCTCCCCCTCTCCCCCTCTCCCCCTCTTTTCTCTCTCTTAGTCTCTGTCTCTCTCTTTATACATACATATGTATACATATATATATATGCATATATATATGTATACATATGAGAAATGATTCTTATATAACATTGTCTCTCTTGGCTGGTCTTGATGAATCCAACTCCAGGATGGTGCATGTTCTTTGGCTTTCTTATTATTTAGATTTGCCTTCCTGCTTCCAGGAAGCTTCCTCCTACCTGATCTCATTATTCCACAGCCACATAGGTGAGAGGGGTGGGTGAAAAGGGAAGCACCTCAGAATTCTCTGGGAGTTCTGATAAGGAGGGACCCTTGGAACTGTTGCTCCTTATCCCAATATCCCGTGTTTCATTAGCATCTAAACTGTACCATCCAGTAGATATCTACATATGTGGTGAGAAAAGAGGGGCATTTTTGTCACTGTTCTAAAAAATTTCTTGCACCTTAATGACTTTGCTTTGCTAGTCTTCCTTCCTTTTCCTTTTGTCCTCCCTACCTGTTCACATTTTCCCTCTCTTCAGAGGCCTCAAAGTCAGTTTTACATCCTTGCGGCCATTCATTCTGAACTCATAGCACCTATTGTCTATACCCTTCATTTGCTAGTGACCTTGTCGCTTGTCATTTGTCTTTTAACTCTTTTTTTTGGTATAATTATTTATTTGGTATAATATTGCTATAATTATTTAATTTTTTATATGTATATTATATTAGGTCATCTAGAGTTCTGGGTTTGGAGTTCAAGTCTGGCTTCAAAGACTCACTAGCTGTTTAAACCTGGGCAAGTCACTTAACCTCTGTCTCCATTTCCTAATCTTAAAAAAAAATAGGGATAATAATAGCACTTACCTCCTTGTAAAAACCAAATGAGATAATAATTATAAAGTGGTTGGCACAGTACCCTGCACATAGTAAGCGTAATATAAATATTTGCCATTATTATGTATTTTTAAAATTATTTTTTCAGTTGTCAGGGATTTATTTATTTTTCCCCCTCTCCTGGGAGAAAAACAAAGAAAGACATTTCAGCAAAACAAATTCCCATGTTAGATTTATCAAAAAGTGCTACATCTTGTCAGATCATCTAGATTGCAAGAACCTTGAGAGTAGGGAATTTTTTCATACTTTTCTGTATAATTCACATCACATGATAAAATGCTTTTTATACAGACAGGCATCCCTCAATAAGTATTTGTTGGTGGATTTCATCTATTTCATCTAATGAATGATCATGTCCATTCTTTACATGAACAAGAATCCTCTAATAAGTGGTCATCTAACCTTGGATGACATCCAGCATTGGGGAACCCACCATCTTCCATTCCACTTGGGGATAGCTTTCATGATCATCAAATTTTTTTTCTTATATCACCCTTAAACCTCATGCTTTGCAGCTATGACTTATAGTTCTTCATTAAGCTTTCTTTTTTTTTAAGTATATAATTTATTTATTTTTTAGTTCTCAGCATCCATGTCCACAAGAATTTAATTTCAACATTTTCTCCCCACCTCTCCCCATCCCCCACTCCAGGACAGCGTGCACCCCATCCACTCCTTCCTCTAGACCTCCCTTCTGTTACCCTGCCCCTTCTTCCTGTTTCTCCCCTCTATTATCCTGCAGGGATAATAGATTTCTATACTCCATTGCCTATACATTTTATTTCCCAGTTGCATGCTAAAATAATTTTTAGCATTCATTATTAAAGCTTTGAGTTTCATATTCTCTCCCTCCCTTCCTACCCACCCTCATTGAGAAAACAAGCCATTCTATATCGGTCATACATGTACAACAATGCAAAGCACTTCCATAATAGTTATGTTGTAAAAGACTAATCACATTTCCCTCTGTCCTATCCCGCCCTCCATTTATTCCATTCTCTCCCTTGACCTGTCCTCCCACAATAATGTTTACTTCTGATTATTCCTTTCCCCAGTTTGCTGTCCCTTCTACTATCTTCCCTCTCCTATCCCCTTACCCCCTGCCTTCCTAGAGGGTAAGATAGATTTCTGTATCCAATTGAGTCTGTGTTACTCCCTCCTTAAGCCAAATCAGTGAGAGAAAGGCTCACTTGTTTCCTTTCATCTCTCCCCTTCTTTCCCACCATTAAAAGCTCTTTATTTCCTCTTTTATGTGAGATGATTTGCTACATTCTACCTCTCCCTTTCTTTTACTCCTAGTACATTACACTCAAAAGTAAATTTTATTTTTTTAGGTGTTTTCTCTTCATATTCAGCTCAGCCTGTGCCCTCACGTACATACCAATACCCATGTACATATACATACCTACACATATATAACATACACATACATACCCATACATATCTACTTATATATTTTCATGTTTCTCTTGATTGTTATATTTGAAAATCAAATTTTCTATTCAATTTTGGTCTTTTCAACAAGAATGCTTAGAAGTCCTCTATTTCATTGAAATTCCATTTTTTTCCTGAAGTATTACACTCAGTTTTTCTGGATAGATGATTCTTGGTTTTAATCCTATCTCCTTTGACCTCTGGAATATCATATTCCAAGACCTTCGATCCCTTAGTGTAGAAGCTGCTAAATTTTGTATTATCCTGATTGCATTTCCACAAAACTTGAATGGTTTCTTTCTGGGTGCTTGTAATATTTTCTTCATGACCTGAGAACTCTGGAATTTGGCTACAAAATTCCTAGGAGTTTTCCTTTTGGAATCTCTGTCAGGGGGTGAGCAGTGAATTCTTTCCATTTCTATTTTACTCTCTGGTTCTGGAATATCAGGGCAGTTTTCCTTGATAATCTCTTGGAAGATGATCTCTAGGCTCGTTTTTTGATCAGGTAGACCAATAATTTTTAAATCATCTCTCCTAGATCTATTTTCCAGGTCAGTTGTTTTCTCAATGAGATATTTCACATTGTCTTCTTTTTTCATTCTTTTCATTTTTTTTATAATTTCTTGATTTCTCAAAAAGTCAGTAGCTTCCATCTGTTCCATTCTAATTTTTAAAGAACTATTTTCTTCAGTGAACTTTTGGAACTTCTTTTCCATTTGGCCAATTCTGCTTTGTAAAGCGTTCTTCTCCACATTGGCTTTTTGAACTTCTTTTCCATTTGGGTTAGTCTTTTTTTAAAGGAGTTATTTTATTCAGCAATTTTTGGTTCTCCTTTAACAAGCTATTGACTTGCTTTTCATGATTTTCTTTCTTCACTTTCATTTCTCTTCCCAATTTTTCCTCCACATCTCTTACTTGATTTTCAAAATCCCTTTTGAGTTCTTCCATGTCCTAAGACCACTGCATATTTTTTTTGGAGGTTTTCGATGTAGAATGTATATGTGCTTTGCTCTTCCTCCTCTGGAAGTATTGAGGAAAATACTTTTTCACCAAGAAAGCAACCTTCTATAATTTTATTTTTTCCTCCTTTTTGGCATTTTCCCAATCAATTGCTTGACTTTTGAGCATTTTGTCAAGTGGAGGGTATACTACCCTAGGATTCAGAGGTTTTGTGCAGCTGTTCTCTGAGATATCTCTAGGGACCTATAAATTCTCAGTTCCTCCAAAGTACCATGGTCAAGAGAGAGATGTTTATTCATCTCCTGGCCTGTGCTCTGGTCTGTGAGCAACCCAAAACACTCTTTTCTGCCCTGGGACTTCCAATAGGATTCCCTCTCCATAGCCACCAGCTCTGCCATGCCAGCACTCTTCCTCACCCCAAGACCACTCTTTAGGACTGAGACCCAGATCAGCTACTCGATTCCTCAGGGTCTGTGGATGGAGAGCTCCAGAAGCCACTACTGAGGCAGTGGCTGCTGCTGCTGGGGCCTGATAGAGATCCCCTCTAACCCAGGTGAAAGAGCTTTCTCACTGATGTTTGAAGCTGTTTTGGGGTTGAGAAATTTGGAAACCACAGCAGATGCCTGTGATTCAGTGCCCTGAAGCCTGCTCCAATCCTGTCTGTGCCATGTGACTAGGCTGTGCTCCTCTCAGAGCTAGTTGTGATAGACCTTTCCTGTCTGCCTTCCAGATGATCTTGGACTGGAAATCTGTTTCCCCTCTGTCATTTTGTGGCTTCTGCCGCTCTAGAATTTGTTTAGAGTTATTTTTTACAGGTATTATAAAGGTTATGGAGGAAGAGGTAGAATAGTTCAGTGCTTCTACTCTGCCATTTTGGCTCCACCCCCCATTACTGAGCTGTCTGAGGCCCAGTTGATGAGCCTTCCACATGATAAACAGTTCTCTCTCTCTCTCTCTCTCTCTCTCTGTCTCTGTCTGTCTCTCTCTCTCCCTCTCCCTCTCTCCCTCTCCCTCTATCTCTCCCTCTCCCTCTCTCCCTTTCTTCTCTAACCTGCTATTCTTGGGTGATAGGGGAGTGCTGGAGAAGGAGCAATTAGAGTATCTCAAACCAAGATATTCTGTATAAGAGGCAGTCTAGCACAAGATAAGGACTTGGAATCAAGAGGTTAGGATCAGATCAAGACTCTGTTATGTACCTGTTCTGTCCCCTAAAGGAGAGTCATTATAACTCTCAGAGCTTCAGCTTTCTCATCTTCTAAAACTGGGTGAGTAATACTTATCCTACCTGCCTTACAGGATATTTATGACAGAAACATTTTGTCTGCCAGAAATGCCTATGTTAATGCAAACTATCATTATCAATAATTTCTTCAATCTTTGATTCTAAATCCAATAGAATGTTGACTTATATTTTCTTACTGCAAGACCCTGGGCAAGTAGCTTCTGCTACAGAATTATTTCCTTCACTTTCTTCCATTCCCTTCCATATTCTAGCTCTCCTCTTTACTTCTTCTTCTCATCTACTACATTAGAAATAAGTAGCATATACAATAAGTGATACAAAAGGACAAGCTCAATATGGGGCCATGTAGAAAAACCTTTTGGAGAGTGTGGAATTTGGGTTGGACCATGAAGAATGGATAAGGTTCAGTTCTGTGGAAATGGTGGGGGGATAACTGTCAGTCTGAATGAACTGCATCAAGAAAGGGCTAAGAGTTGAGGCTGGGCATGCTTTATTCAAAGAAAAGTCAGGAAATAATAGCGCCAACTTGCTTCAGCCTGTCCTTTTTAGATTCACTAGGCATGACAGTGTCTCCTTCCCAGACTGACACTTTTATGTTTGTCTGTGCAAAACTTTGAGCTCCAGCAGTGGAATTACTTCTGCTTTGCCTCTTCCTTATCCTCCCATTCCCCACCCAGCGCTAAATAGCAGATGGAATGCTAAGAACACGTACCTAGTGATAGTAAAAGGGAGAGAGATGGTGAGAACATTTCACATTGTTTTGATTCACTTTTTTTTTCTTATGAAGGCACACAACTGGTGTTTCCTTGATCCCAACAAGGGAAAAAAATAATCATTCCATTGAGAAAACAAAGCCAAGAAACCTTTAAAAGTCCTTTAGGTCAGCCTCCCTACAGAACATAAATAGCCCTCTCTATAATATTCTTGAAAAATAGAGCTTTAACTTAGGCTTGAATCCTCCAAATAGTATGAAAATAAATACCTCTCAAGGTAGCCCATTTCATTTTGGGGGAACACTTCTAATTCTGGGGAGCATTCTAATTCAAAAAGAGAAAGTGACTCTAAGACCATGTAGAACACGGTAATACTAGAGGTAAGAGTTCTGATAAGTATGTTGCAATAAGCCAGATGGATAAATATATCCCCTAGGATGAGGACAACATTTTTGTTGTTATTAAGTCATTTTTCACTCTTGTCTGAGTCTCTGTGAATGCCTGTGGGGGTCTTCTTGGCAGAAATACTGGAGTGGCTTACCATTTCTTTGGCCAGTTCCTTTTACAGATGAGGAAACTGAGGCAAACAGGGTGAAGTGACCTGCCCATGGTCACACAGCTAGTATGTATCTGAGGCCAAATTTGAACTCAGAGTTCAAAGGAGAAGTCTTCCTAACTCCAGGCCTAGCACTCTACCCACTGGGCAGCCTGGCTGCCCTGAGGCCTATACGGAAAGAAAGGCTAAGAAAATAAGTAGGGAAAAGAAAGGGATCATTTTGTTAAAAGGATGCATAGGTAGAATGAAGGGTGATAACACAATGAATTAAGTCTGAAAGTTTGTCCTTGGAATGTTGGTGATGTCCTAGTGCTTGCTGACTGGGATGGGCGGTGAGGAATCAGGGATAGATGGGAAGTCAGTAATCAGTCAAGTATTCGTTATGCTTTGTTTGACTTAGTGACAACTTATATACATATGTATATATATTTATGGAGAGAGAGACAGAGAGACAGAGAAACAGAGATGGACAGAGACAGACAGAGACAGAGAGAGAGAGAGACAGAGAGAGAGAGAGAGAGAGACAGAGACAGAGAGACAGAGACAGAGACAGAGACAGAGAGAGAGACAGAGAGAGAGAGAGAGATTTGTCATAATGGTTCTGGCCCAAAGCAGGAGTTCAAGAGGGAAACAAATGCATCTATATGACAACCGACTGCAGAGAAGTTGAAACTATGCAAGTTTATAATATTATACAGGTAGCACCACAGTGCACAGAGTGCTGTGCCTGCAGTTAGAAAGACTCATCTTCCTCAGTTGAAATCCAGCCTCAGATACTTACTAGCTGTGTGACCCTGGGTAAGTCACTTTACCCTGTTTGCCTCAGTTTCCTCATCTGTAAAATGAGCCAGAGGAGGAAATAATAAACCAGCTTGGTATCTTTGCAAAGAAAGACCCAAATGGAGTCACAAAAAGTCGAGCATGACTGAAAAAGGACAACGATATCACATAGGTCCCAGTATAAGAAGAAAAAGCCAGAGGCTCAAAGGCAGAGCTTTTTTGAAAGCTGACCACACATTCCATAGCTGTCTGAAGATGGTCTTCCTGCTAACCAGCTGCTATTCACAAAAGGAAGAATGGAAAGAAGCCTGAAAAATACCATCTTATGGAAGGCCAGGGCATACAACTTTTTTTTGAAAGGGAGCATGGGGGAAACAGGGGAAGGAGAGATAACCTTGTGATATCTTTGGTGCACGAAAACTCCCAGGGAGGAAACTCTCTCCATGAATGCAGATCAACAATTTCTTTGTCACGTATGGGTATTAGAGAATTGCACAGGTAGCTGAGAGATAAAGCAATTTGCTCATGATAGCATAACTAGCATGTATCAGCGGCAAGACTTGAACCTAAGACTTCTTGACTCCAAGGCTGGCCCTCACAACTATATGGATCCTGCCCTTCTAACTGGCTTTGCCCTGCCTGCAATGTCCTTTCTCCTCATTTTAGCCTTCTAGATTCCTGGATTTTCTTCAGAACTTACCTCCCCTTCTGCAAGAGGCCTGTCCTGGTTCCCCCCAACTTTCCCTTCCCCAAAGGACTTTCTTACTCAAGGTTAATGAGTATATGTTTTACACATGTATCTGTATACGTATGCTGTGTTCCCAAACCTTCTTGAGTCAAGGGATTATGTTGCTTTTGTCTGTGTCTCCTCAGTACTTAGCAGGTACTTGGTGAAGGTCATCTTGTCATGAATATGCTAAAGATTAACTGTGCTTCAACAAGTATATGGGTAGGTACGCATTGTGTTTTTGAAGAATGACAGATTCTATATTCCAAAACCAAAGGACTTAGTTTCACATCACGATTCTGAGACTTACCTATTGACCTTGAACAAGGTATTTAAGCTTCTGGGGCCTCATTTTCTTCACGTATAAAATGAGGGGTATGCTGTAGATGTCCTTGGCACACCCTTCCACCACTATATCTAGGATTATAAGTACATCACACACACACACACAAACACAAACACATAGCACCATGTGTTTACCTATTTTCTATAATATTATCTAGACTATCTAGACTGAAAGTTAGAGATTTTCTCTATATGGCCAAAGAATCTCCCAGATTGAGACCAATGACAAGTATGTATGCATATGTGTATGTACATATGTATGCATATATGTACGTATATTGTATGTGTATATGTGTATATATATATATATATATATATATATATATATATATATATATATATATATATATATCCCCTGAAATCTGAAATTCAAATTTCACCAATTTAACATTAGTCCAAATAGAATTGACATATTCCATATTTATACATATCATTAAGTCAGACATGACTTGCTGGTTAAATTTGCTGCTTAAACATGAGTATATCCATATTATCAGGAAGACAAATCACCTAGGTGACATAATGCAAAGATCGTTGTACTTGGAGTCTAGAATAGCTGAAATCAAATCTTGCCTTAGAAAATGATTAGCTAGATAAGTCCTGGATAAGTCACAACTTCTCTGTGTTTCAATTTTTTAATCTATAAAATGGGAATGATGATAGCACCTAATATCAGAAGGGCCATGAGAATTAAACAAACACGTGTACTTTACAAACTTCAGAATGATAGATGTTCGTATTCTTAGGCATATGCTTTTGGTAGCAAATAGTTAACGTTTTATACCTCTTAGGAGGAAGTAGGAAAAGCAATCGATAAATGTTGCAAGTGATGGAAACGTGACCAGCTTTTCAAATTGGTCCAGATGTCATGGTGTCCATGATGAGAATGGGCTCTAAGTCTTTTTAACTGATAAAAATGCAAATGAGGATGTTCTGTTATCAATAGAAGAATTCCACTTTAAATAACTTCAAAGTTTGCTTCCCTCTTGAGTCCTTCTCTGATTCCAGCTCCAGATTTATCACATTAAGCTTGAGCACTGTCTGGAGAGTTCATCTGGCAATTATACTTGAGCTGACTCATGCAGAAAGCAGCAGAACAGTGTTTTCCTCAGATAGAAAGTTCGATATTGTACTTTATGTGGGGCATCTGCTTCAGGGAAGAAAGCACCAGACTTTTAGCTTCATTTTTGTATTTTATCTTCTCCCATTAGACTATAGGCTCCTTGAGGGCAGGGACAGTCTTTCCTATTTGTATCCCCACCTCTAAGCACAGTGCCTGGTGCATGGAAGATGCATGATAAATATGTATTTTTTTATTGACTCTTGACTTGGAATCAGAAGGCTTGTATTTGAATCTCCTCCCTGACATTTTACAAGGTCATACATTTAGAGTCTGAAGGGACCTCAGATGTCAATCTTCTCATTTTACTGACGAGGAAACTGAGACCCAGAGAGGTTAAGTGACTTTCTCAGTCATAGAGCTAGAATTTAAATTCAGGTGTTCTGACTAAAAATTCCGTTCTCTTTTCCTCTCCACATTACTTCCCATGTCCTACTTACCTCTGAGCAAGTCACTTAACTTGTTTGGGCCTTAGCGTCTTCATTTGTAAGATGAAAATAATACTGTTCGTATCATCTGCCTTACAGAGTTGTTATGAGGAAAGAATTTTGTAAATAGCAAAGTGATGTAAAAATATTTCCAGTAAGAAGAACAAAGAGAGCAATTGTTGATTTCCCTCTGAAACCTCAGGTAGAACTTCTGAATATTTAATGAGGCTTTGTCTGTCATACTTTTTGTTTTCCAGGCCATGGTAAATGCTCCTGCGGTCGCTGCATTTGTGAGAGGGGGTGGTTTGGAAAACTCTGCCAATATTCAAGAAAATGCAACATGACCGAAGAAGAAAGCAAGAGTTTGTGTGAATCAGCAGATGGCATATTGTGCTCAGGGAAGGGTGAGTGTTGGAGTTGAGTAACTCAGCCTGAGTACTGTTATCCTTACATTTTCTATTGAATGAAAGCTCTGATGCCTTTTATTTGTGACATATTTTAAGGCTGAAGATTACATGCATAAACTCAAGTAAATGGGACTCAGAAAGTAGAGTTAATACCAAGAGAATCCCAGTCAAAATTGCCACATTGAATCACAGCACATGCTAAGCCAAGGAAGTATTGTGCCAGGGTCCCTATATATGAACAAATAAGAGAAAGGGTGATAAGAGTTAGCTTCTGAAATGCTAGGAAACAGGGGCATGGTGAGGTTATTACAGGATACAGGATTGGCAAATAGATGCCTTGATGTGAGAAAATTATACAAAGAGAAACAATATATGAAGTGAGAATGAAAAGACAAACGTAGGGATTAGATATGGTCTTTCCTCAAAAATTCAGCAAGCTTTTTGGTCCTCAGGAACTTGCGTTTGTCTTCACCTATGGTACAGATTATAGAATATTAAATAGCATTAGACTTGGTCTACTCTACTGCATTATGGTGGCCTGAAAGTGACCTTCAGTAATTAAAGGAATGGGGCATAAGCTCAGACAGTTCCCACTGAGGCAAATACATTTTGAAAACTAGCCAATGACAGACAGCTAATCTGTGAAGCATCAAAGCTAAATTTGGAGAGAATTATCTATAAACTGATAAAGGATGATGACTTGTTTTGACCACATCAACTCAAAAGGCAATCTTCCAAACAGTAGGGTTTTGACCTGTGTTGGTGCAGGGAGCATCAGGAATCCTTGAAAAATTCAACATCTTAACTGTCACTATCTGTTTCAATCCCCCTTTTAGACCATAAGCTCAGTGAGGGGAAAAGCTATCGTGATGATACTTCCCAGTATTTTAAAGTCTTAAAAATTAAATTCACATAAAATTCACTTACACAAAGTAACTTGTACGCATGCGTGTTGGTGTTTAAGAAATTAGACTGAATATTAGAAGTTGATATAAACAATGTTTATCATATTTTTCTTTGTTTCTTAGGGAAGTTAAATATATACACATGCAAATATATATGAATGTGTGTGTGTATGTATATATGCTTCTGTCACAGCTATTTCAGTTATTTTCAATTTCTAAGAGACTTAATGGTGGTGGACAAATAAGGATTATGGGTTTATCTTGTGTGTGAATTTAACCTGACTTCTGTTTTTTCAGTCTTTTTTTAAATTTGGAATTTTCCTTTTGAAATCAGTCTTTGTTTTGAATGGACATTTCGTCATATTTCAGGTTCACTTAGCAGGTGTCATTTCAATTACGTTTAATTCAATTCCATTAACTTTTTTTATATGTAATTATTATATAATATGATTATTACATAACATATATTATATATATTATATTATAGTAACACTGGGAAAGAGGTAACATTGAGATACAGCCTCTGCCTTCGTGACCCTCAGAGTCTCTTAGGGGAATAAGACTTCCGAAAAACCATGTAATGATATAATAACAACAGACAGCAATTATAATGTGCTTTAAGGATTGAAAAATATTTTTTTTAATATCTTATTTTATCCTCACAGCAACCCTGGGAAGTACATGTTATTTTTTATCCTCATTTTTTAAATGAGGAAACTGAGGCAGGCAGAGGTTAAGTGACTTGCCTTGAGTCATACAACTAGTGTCTGAGGGAAAATATGAACTCAGATCTTCCTGACTTCAGATCCATTACACCATCTAGATAACTGTAAACAGTAGGCAAATACATGATACTCCAATGATCCACGATTCCTATGAAGCTAATAAAATGTTTTTAAAACTGGGCTTTCAAAAAAATTCAAGTATAATTCTGATTAAAATCCAGAATGAGTTTGAGAAGCACTGAGTCATTTCTACCTCTGAGGCAAAGCATATTAATATCATTTATCCCAAACTATCCCAAACATCCCTAAAGAGTGGAGGTCCTCAATGTCTATGAATCCAAGGTATTTTCATCTTAATGATCAAATGGCTATGTGTGTGTATGTGTACACATGTGTCTGTATGCATGCATACACATGAATACGGCCAGGTCTTGCTTGTCTGTGCTTATGGAGAGTCATGATATATGTGTGTGTGAGTGTGTGTGTGTGTATATATGTATATATGTGTGTGTGTCTGTGTGTGTATGTGCATATATATATATATATATATATATATATATATATATAAGCTTTATATTTAGATTCTTTGACTACATCTAGAGAATTCTATTCAATTCTGTGCATCACACTTCAAGAAGGAGTAAGTTGAAAGGAGACTGAGTAGGATGGTGAGATTTGAAATCACAGCACATGAGGATAGGTTGAAAGTGCAAGGAGGATTTAATCATTAGAAGAGGAGAGACCAGTAGTCAGTAGAGTTTTATCTCTGGGTTCAAGACTTACCTATGACATATGCTGACTGTGTGACTCTGGGAAAGTCCCTTAACCTCTCAGTGCTCTGGGCAGCAGCTCTAAAACTTTCAGAGAAGATGCCAACCTGCCCAGTCAGTATCACTAATAGTCAGTCAGTATCACTAATAGATGGCTAGGGGATGGGTGGGAGGTCAGTATCACTAATAGATGGCTAGGGGATGGGTGGGAGGGAGGAATTAGAGATAGATGCTCTCTTCAAGCATTTAAGGGTTTGCCTTGTAAAAGAAAGTTTAGATGTTTCTGTTTAGGCCCCTAGGGCAGAATTAGGAGTAATGGGTTGACTTTGCAGAGGGCCAGATTTAGGCTGGCTTCCAAACAACTAGGGGCAAATCAAAAGTGGAATAGGAGACCACAGATGCCCACGTAATGAAGGTCTTTAAAGAGAAGCTAGATAATCCCTTGGTGGGGATGTTATAGAGAGGATACCTTTTTAGGGATTGGTTAGACTAAATGCCTTTTAGATCCTCTTGACTCAGAGATTCAGAGATTTAAGGTCTATGTCAATTAATTATTTAGAAGCTGTTTTTAATATTATTCACAGGAAGCCTATTTTAGGGTCCACTGGAGCCTTCTCTTCACTTATCTAAGGAATAACGTTATTTTATTGGGATAATGAAGATCTTGAGTTATAATCCTATAGGGCCTCCTAAATTATCCAGGAGGATAAAATAATTCTGTTTAGTTAATTTGATTGATGTGTATTTTACTGTATTCTGTGAAAATTACATTTTTGAGTAACATATTGAGATATGACATGTTAGGATTCCTGCTTTATTCCAATTCGTAATATTCAGTTTGATCTTTTACACAAATCACATAGGGATAATTAGATAAAATAGATTCTTAGGATAGGCCTTTACAGCAAGCCTCAAACTTTAATGTAATGTTCCCTACTTAGTAATCAGTTATGAAGCTCCTTTGTGCAACCACAAGGATGCTGACAAAGATCTCTCTATTCTCTTTTACTCAAATTCCAGGTTCAAAGTTAGTATGGGTGGGATGCCTTAATTTTTTTGAAAGTGCCACAACTTATTTTGGTATCCCCAGACCCTCTTCTCTTGCCCAACATGAGCAGGTGATCACCTTATGACCATTTGGTCACTGGACATAACTCTTGTCTGGCCCATCTTAATTTTTGGTGTTCAAGAGCAAGGTCTGTCAACCACTGGGCTCCTATACTTTGTGTAGCACCTTTAGAGTGTTCAGGTTTCAAACCTGATATCAAGCCTTATAAAAATAAGACCCTGGAGGAAGTGGGGGATCTAAGATCATGAGGAAAACCTGAGGTCCACTTTATTAAAGGTTCTGTGGTTCCTCTTCCCCCCCAATGAAGGGCCATTGGCTCAGAGCTCTGCGTCAGTGGTTTTTCTTGTAGATTGGGCAATTATAATCCCCACACATACTTAGGACAATTCTTGCTTAATTCTTACTAACAGGAAACTTGTGCTATAGGAAATCCTTCTTTGGCATAGATCAGCAACTTGTCTGTGACTTGTAATCTTAGAGAGACACTTAGGGTGCTACTAAGTCAACAATTTGTCCAAGGTCACACATGACACTCAGTTTTTGTCTGAGGCAGGGCTTGAACACATGCCATCTTTACTCTGAGGTTAACTGTCTTGCTTTGCTGCCTGTCATCTCTCACTATATGGTTGATCTCATTTCCTGACTCTTCCTGTTAACTTTTTGAGCAAGAATTACTCAGTGCATAGGAGTGCATCTGTGCTACTGATGAAACTGATAACAAAATAATGAAGCATCATGATGACTTGAATTAGAAAGAGTTAGAAATTTGTGCTAAGAGGCATTAATCTCTTTTGGAGAGGAAGTTGACCTCAGAGTCAGTCAGATGTAAGTTTCAGTCCTACCTGATGCATTACCTTGATCAAGACATTGAACCTACCTCTCCATATCCCAGACAACTCTCTAAGACTGTAATTTGCAAAGTAGTTAATGTTTCATATTGGTAGAGGGAGTTTCCTGACTAGAGTTCCCTCCATCAATGTAATCACATGTCAAGTCCAAAAATAAATGCATAAATGAATTGAGTCCTGTGATTTTCCCCACCCTGTCAAGGAATACTCTTGTCTACCCTGAAAATATACAGCTGATATAATAAATTACCTTCAGCTGAGTTCTGATCTAATGATGAATTCTTAGCCTCTGCTTTCCCTGGGTTGGGGCCAGTATTTGCAGATTTAAAAGGCTTCCCTGGATTTGAGGTTCCAGGAGAATAAATAGAAATCAGGAGCAGTGGATAGAATAATGTTGACAAAGGACTTTCCCACCAACGCTGCTGCATGTTGATAAGACTGAAAGCTCAAGATATGGCACAGATAATCTTACCACAAAGAATGAAGTGTTTGGTCATGTCTTTTCCCAAGAGGTATCTATCTAGACCAAAAATATCCTAGGATAAAGTTTCAGCAATAATCACTAATAAAGAGAATGCATGCTGGAGAGGAGAAAATTGACGTAAAATTTAGATTCTGAATATCACAGTTAGAAGCAACCTCAGAGGTAATTTAGTCCAATCTATACATAATTAGTAATCCTCTTCATGATATCCTGACAATGAGGTCATCTAGCATCTGCTCAAAGACATCTTGCGGTGGATAACTCACCGCTGTGTAGACATATATCTACACCTCTGTGTAGACAATATAGACATCTATATCTACATGTGTACATTTAAAGCATGTATACATGTATGTATTCATATGTGTGTATACACGTTTACTACCAAAATTTTCTATAGGGTAAGAGAAAGATATCTGCAGGGGCACAGGGGATCTGGTTAACCAAATGAGTATGAAGAAACAATTTTCAGCTGCTAAAGTATAGTTTATCAGCTTGCCCAAGGCAGGACTTGTTTTAAGCTTTTTGTTTACATAACAAAAGTATTTCTAAGCTCTGATGAATTGCTTTGTCCCCAATATTTTCCTTTTGTTAACGGTTACCTTATTCTTCCTTTTCCCCTATCCCTTAAACCTCTCCTGCTCGCCATGTTATCGACAAAAGAAGATATTAAAAAACAAAGCATCAGGAGAATCTTCATTTAATCCATTAAGGTCTTCCTTGCAATCTAGTAAGCCTTGTTGTAAACACAACCTTGTTTTAAGGGGAAAAAAATTAAGACATCATTCACCATTCCCTTATAATTTGTTCAGGCTTTCTCAAAATATTTTCCATTTGACAAGTCAACATAGAATGCATTGAATTTGGATTCAGAGTAAATTCTGACTCTACCACTTGTTACCACTTGTGTAAGATTGGACAAATTCTGAATCTCACATTCTCATCAGTTAAATAAGGGCATTCAGTCAGATGACCTCTCAAGTCCCTATCAACTCTTATGTATTTGAATATATATGATATAACCATAGATGAGTGCTTTTGGTTTATTCTGCTATAGGTACTGCCAGGAAGAACTAAGAATTGAAAGCAGAAGGTCTAGGCTTCCCTCAAGATCTCCAATTCAATGCAAGTGTGGGTAGGATATGAGTCACCATACTATAGTGGAAAGGCAACTGGCCTGGAAATGAGCTGCAAAGGTAGTAAGGTAACCCAATGAATACAGTGCTGGGACTGGAGTCCTGAATACCTAAGTTCCAATATTGCCTCGGACATGTGTTAGGTGAGTGCCCTTGCACAAGTCACTTAAAAAAAAAAAAGAAGCTGTTTGCTTCAGTTTCCTCAACTGTAAAATAGAAATAAAAATAGCACCTGCCTCACCCTTCCAGCATTGTTGAGGATCAAATGAGATGATGTTTGTAATGCACCTACTGTGCCTGGTACATAGTAGGCACTTAATAAATGCTTGTATCCTTCCTGGAACTTAGTCCCAGCTCTACTAGGTTAATTAACCTAGTTGGTGATCTTGAGCCAAGGTGCTTCACTCATCCAGGATTCCATTTCTTTATCTATTCACATGAGGAATTTGGACTTTATCATACAATCATCGAAATGGATTTATAAGGGTACTAATGCCCTCATATTACAGATGAGGAAAAGAAACCCAAAAAGGTTAAGTGATTTTTCTCAAGATCCTACAGGTGCTGGAAGTGGGATTTGGGTCTAGGCCCTCACACTTCAGTTAGAATTCTTTTTACTTTACTACATTTGTCCCCATGGCCCCTCTTTGATTTTAGCTTCTTGATTATCTTTCCATTAGGGAAGACAGTAGGAGCAAAGAAAAGGATGAGCTTCTGTTTCCTGCTACTTTTAAGGGAAAATGTATGTAGACTGAAATCATGAATTCCTGTTAAAATAACCAATGGGAACCCAACCAAGAGGTCATTACCCTCATCCCTAAGTCTAGGCTTACAGGTTGTAGCAATTACTGCTGATGTTACTGTTGAACACAAAATCATAACCCATAAAACTGATATGTTTGAGCTAAATTTTATCTATGTTTCCTCTAGACTCTCATATTCTATTGTTTCATAATCTGATGAATATTATTAGCATGGTAGCTGGGAAGAGGTAAAAAATGTTCGTGGACTTTTACAAATACCATGATTTGGTAAAAGTTTGGTACTTTGGGAGTAAACTTTTTGAGAACACTGTCATCCTAATTATCACATATGAAGAAATCCCATTTTCACTCTTTGGTATGGTAAAGACATGAAAATTATTCTGATGAGGATACTATGCTCTGGTTATAGCCTTAGATTACATAGTATTCATTTATTTGGTTGCTTTTTTTAATGGCTGTTGAACAAAGCTGACACCTCATGACAGAAGACGGTGAAGAAATAGCGTTTTATTTCTTTACAAATTTGTAGCCAAGACAATAAATCACTCCATAGAAAAAATTTAAAACGGATACAGTGTCTATGACCATTCATAATGGATGGAAAGATTAGTACAAGAGTGAGAACCGCCTGTTGTGATGTCAGATTGCAGCATTTTGCCAGGCACGACAAAATAAAAATGAATTCCAACTCTATGAATGTAGGTAACTTAGAATGATGCCTTGCTCTTGGACTTCAAAAGTCTACATGGACAACCAAGAGAAGGGTAAATAATTTTAGTGTCCAGGTCTCTCCTAATATCACAAACTGAATTATCTTCCATGGAGTTAGTGACCTTTGCAGAGATCTGAGCACAATGACAAGGGAATTTTTTATTTTGATCATTGATTTTCTGTGTATTGTATTTGGATCTTAGAGCACCCAGTCAGGCTTTGTCCATCTTAATTTCAACGTAATTCCAGGCAATCATCACTAACCTTCTTTAAAGTAGCTGACATCAAGGAATAGATACAAACTTGAGATGTTAAACTACTTCCCCTTACTGAATTGTTTGGGAAACAGTATTATGGCATTTTTTGAATTCCAGATCATCCAAACCAAGTGTACAGTATATTTCTACTGCACAAGGGATAGGGCAGATTCAGTGGGACTTGTCCTTGTGTCATGTTAGAGTTGTTATCCCCAATTTGGTCCTCTAATTAAATGTCTAAGAATTAAATGTACCCACTGCTGACATGACATGAAAAAAAATTGACTGAGCAGCAGTACAGATGAGTTGGGCTAAGAGTGGAACCTAGTCCAGTTCCTAGTCTGGGGCTAAAGCTTTGTGATCTTATATCACTTTCTCTCTCTTTGCTTTCATTTTCTCATCTGTGAAATCAAAGTAGCTGTCTCTCTATCTCAGAGGGTATGCTTTGAAGACCAGTAAAATTATATGCTTTATTTCCAAAGTACTGGGGGCAAAATGAGGCTATGAACATTCCAAAATGTCCTGGTCCTGAACCAGAATGAACTGGGAAGGGGATGTTACAAGCACTGTTCTTCTGTCATAATTCCAGCCTGCTTCTCACCATAGTTGTGGTTATGTTAAACTTCCAGGTAGGATGATACTTACCTCTTTCCTGAGAGGTGTGCAGCCTGAGTATGGCTGATGGCAACTTCTCCCCTATTACCTCCTCTGGTAGGAGGCAGGGAGCAGATCCCATTATTTGTGAAAGCAACTGGAGCTCTTGGAAGGAAAAGTGCCTTAGTGTCTCCTATTATGTTATAACATGTTATTAGTAACATAGGTTAAACTATTTCTAACCTAGGAAGTCATAGGAAGAGTTTTCCATCTCTAGGAGGCACTGAGCTTTTACGAATAGAAGTTTAAGAGCTCAGTAGGGAGAAAGAGTCACTGTTTCATGGCATCTTCTCCCTCTTTTCATTTTAGAGATTCCTGTTTCTGGCATACTTCTGAGAATTACTAGCGCTCAGAGTTGCCGGTTTGAGACTTTTATTGTTCAGAGATCTAGTATAAATCCTGTAATAAGCTCCATTGTGCCAGTTAAGACTTAAGAAAACATTTTGGTTTCTTTTTTTTTTTTTTTACCACAACATGGAAATGGCCTTGACCAAAGTCACGTCACTAGGTAAGAAGTTTTCTGGATTTAACAACAGGAAGAACTCCCCCAAATAGTGAAAGTGAACAAGGTTAGTGATGTAGCTTGGAAGTGGATACAGATGCCTGAACCATATATTGTCACACACAAAAGAGAGCTTTTAGAAGCATATGACTCATGGAAACGATGTTGGAAAATCAATTGACTGCCATTTGTGATAATTAACTGGGTTTTTCCAAACCATTATGTTCCCTAGGTCAGATGTCAGTTTAGAAAGTCACAAAATGATGCTATTTAACAAAGCATTTATCTTTATTCATCCATAGAAATAAGAGACTCAGTTTAGTGTCTTCTACTGTGACTCCTATGACAATGAATGAAATTCAGAATGGTTTTTGCTGACATTTTTCCTCAGTACTTGTGTCTGTCAATCTATCTATTAGCTTCAGCATGGCATACTTTATAAGAAGGTTGAAAACAGAGGTAAATAACATACAGAAATAGGAGGAAAACCTATGCTTGAAAGAGTTGAGGAAGGAGAAAAGCCTTCTACTTAGTACTGGAAGAGAGGCCACAGTGGACAACCAGTTAGTCAGAACTGAGATAACCCTTCCTTAAGGATGGCATGCAAATTAGCACTGGCCCACAGGTAGAAAAATGGGCTAGATATAAAAGCAATCAATGCTGACCTATTAAGGATGAATTTAAGTGGAAATAAAATCCATGACTGTCCACTGTGACTTTCCTCATTTTGTTAATGCTGACAGTAGGATGGCAGTAATGGCATGGGAATAATGGGAAATATGACATGGGCTGGTAAACTTGTGATATGTAAGAAAGTAGTTGGGGGAGGCAAGGAATTTAAAATCTATTTGGAAAATTTCTTTATAAGGAATATAGTTGGGAAATGTGGTATATAATTGTACAATTATTTTCTTACTTTGCCATGAAAATGAAAAGCAGTGTTGGCAGCTCCCTCTTGCCCACCAAATAAAAATGGTAACCTCTGTTCTGAGTCCTAACTGATATTTTCAAACATCAAAGATACTTGCTCTTTTGCCAGAGATCTTCTTGATGCTGTAAAGTTAGTGCTTTTGGCCTGTTATAATATGTGGATGCTTCAGAAATTCTGACTTTAAACCATAGAAAGAGATGTTATAGATAACCATGTAGTAGGGTCTGACTAGTCATCAATTTCAGATAGATTCCAATAGCAATGAATCACCTCCTGTTTTGCATATGCAGTCCTCATCCTATGTATCCCCCTTCTTTTAACAAATGTAATTCCCTTTTTCTAATCATTCCCTGCCCCCATTCAAACAGTTTTTCATTTATCACAAGTGGATTTTCCTTTTTGAAATGAATGTGCTTGTTTGAGGGAATGATGGCCAAGTTTTCAAACGTATCTTAAACTAGTCTTTGTTGAAATTTCATGGTATATTTCAAGAACTTTCCAAAATGAAACTTTGCCTAATAATTAATACTTTTGGCCATTTAGAACTTCCAAACCCTGAATATTGAAAATAGCAATACATCACATTTGGAACTAGCGACCAATTCAAGGCAACATATTGAAAGATGCTGTTAAGGAACACTGAACTAGGTTTCAGGAGGCCTAGGTTTAGTTCCCAGACAAGCCACAAAATCAGCTCTATAGTTTAGGCCAAGTCACTTAATCTTTTGGGGCCTAGCTTGGGGGTTAGATTAGACAGATTCCAAGGTCCTTTCCAATGTCTTCACAAATGTCAAGAGAAAGAACACTTCCTTCCTAAGACATTTTTGTCTGTGGACATAATTAATATCTGTAAAAAGGCAATTTTCTCAGTAACATCTATTCCTTTAAAGAAAAGAAAGGCATATCCGAACCATTTTAAGAACCTTGGTAGAAAAAGTAAGCTTAAATGAATAAAGAACTTCAGAAGGAAATTTCTTGAGGACAGAGACTGTTCTTGGATTCGTCTTATCCTACCACCTTCCCTCCTCCCCACGCTTAAAACAACTTAGGAAAATGGATAAATGTTTGTTCATTTTAAATGCTTATTGAACAGTGGATTATATCATTGAAGATAGCAATTTGCATTTTTGATTCTCTACCCCCTGAGCCTAGCACAGTCCTTGTACACAATAGATGCTCAATAATTGCTTGTTGGGTTGATTTAGTTGAATAAATTGAGCACTGTTATGCTATGTTTAATTGCTGCTTTTGGGGAGCTTGTCCTAAATAATCCTTTCTTTGCACTGAATATGGAAGAGTTTATATTTTCAACTCTGACTCCCAGTATTGTTCACTTTTAAGAAAAACACAAAAATGAAAGCCCTGATTTATAAACCAACTGGGGAGTAATTATTTTCACTACAAAAAGAGCTTTCACTTTTCAGAATTCATTATTGAATTCTCTTAAATTATAAGCTCCTGTCAGGCATTTAAAACATGATTTAATTTACATGACCTCAATTTCTACACAACAAATCCATTTGGGAAAAGCAAATGGATAAGCACCTGTCATGGGACCTGAAATTGGACCTCGCTGACATTTTCATGATACACTGCTCTAACTTGGTTCAGGGATAGATATATTTATTGGAATCCCAAAATAATTTCTTTACTGGAGAACTCTTTATGAGATTAAAAAAAAAAAAAGTAAATGTGATGTTAAAGGTCTCCTTTCAATGACTGTGCTATTCAACAAGCTTTTATCTTGATTTTCTGCCTTTACAAGGTAGCTGCTTAGATGGTGGTGCTTGGTGTACAGCACTGATCTATTTGGACCATGACGACAAATAATAATCTTTGTGATTATAGGCTCTTGTCACTGTGGAAAGTGCATCTGTTCTTCTCAGGAATGGTACGTTTCAGGGGAATTCTGTGAATGCGACGACAGAGACTGCGACAAGCATGATGGACTCATTTGCACAGGTGTGTAGGTCCAGATCACCCCCCTCCCTTGTTCTGAGCAGCAGGCTGCCAAACTGGTAGATGAAAATGCGAAGCAACAAGACCACTCCAGGCACAGTCTGTGTCCTTCCATGCATGGAAGGCGAGATGTTAAATTTCCCCATTGATATGAAAATGACTTTGTGGGGGCATTAGAGATATGACAGAATAAGGGACCAGTTGATTTCTAAAAAAAGGACTGGATAGACAAAATGCAAGGTATAGAGTGTGAGTAAATCATTAATAAGAATTATCGGAGGCATTTTTGTAAACGAATCCCAAAGCATTTTAGTTACATTTCAAATGGAAATGGTTTTGATGAAGATCCTTGCACTTTGGCTCCTGTGTGAAGGGTATCTCTCATATTTTTCATAACTTCAACCAAGGAAGATACTGCTGTTGCATTGATAGAGGGAGGAATAAAAGGGATGAGAAGGAAGAGAAAGCTATCATGATAATGGTGCAATGTCTACTGAAATGACAGGGTTTTTAGAGTGGTTTTCCTAACTTTGAGAGCATTAATGGCAGACGTAAGGAAAAATGGGGCCAGTTCCACCTTCCTTCACTTTTTCACAAAAGGATAAAAGCTCTCTAATGGGAGAAGGAGCACATAGGGCATTTTCAAATGGTCTTTGCTAATGTACCCAGTCCCTCAACTACTTCCTCAATAAGGTAACAAGAATGCCAGGTATCTTCCTAGAGAGGAAGTCTTTATGCAGGACCAGTTCTTTGTAACTCAGCCTTGCTCCTCCGCCATTTTTCATTTAGTTGGTCTATAAATGTACTAGTTAACTGTATTTTTACATTCTGTCCTTATTAAAGACAAGCCTGCTTTACAGCTTGTTACCTTCTTTCTTTATTGAGAGGAGAGGACCAAGAGATGGCAAAGGAAGCACAGCTGGGTACAAAATCTGATGGAATAATTATAATCGTTATTCTTTGGCTGATGACTGTGCTGGAAAGATGCCATTAATTGTTTCAAAGAGCCAGTTTCTTTTAGCTGCTTAGTCAAATGTAAAGCATTCTACACAATAAGACAATCTCTAAAGGGCCAATGGAATGGTTTTTATTATGGCTTGTTACGTTTTATAACAACACATTTTAATGTAATACATTTCAATTATGATAACGATTTCCCTGTTCATTTTGTTCTAGGCAATGGAATATGTAGCTGTGGAAACTGTGAATGCTGGGATGGATGGAATGGAAATGCTTGTGAAATCTGGCTTGGGGCAGAATATCCTTAACAATTACATGACAAAGGACTAAGTTCTTATTTTTTTAGGCCATTAGAACACATAAATGCACAGCAAAAAGCATATAATCACCACTAGGGCTACTCAAGCAGACTATTGTATGTTTTTTTTTTTTCTATTTCTGAATGCCTGAGTAAAATCTGGGTACCCATTGAAAATAAGTCCAAGCAGTGTGTGATGGAAATAGGACAAGAAAGGGCTTTCTTACATAATTTGCATGGTTGTCAGCTCTGCACATCATTACACAATGAAAACCACATTAAGTCTAATGAGGCAGAGACCTCACATATGAAACTGCAAAGCTATTGATCAGACAGATTATATTGTGTCCCAGTCTGAACCTCTAAATGTGGATGATTGAAAAGTCAGCGCCATAGTACATATAGTCTGTGGCCAGTGCTCACAGTGACTACAGAACGCAATCAATTCCTTTCAAAATTGGTCATTTTCAACATTAAAGAACCTTTAAGCTTGTTGTTTAATTTTGATATTACAGAACTCAAAATTCACGTAAATAAACCCTTAAGATGCAGAGAGTAATTAAGAAAAATGTACAATTTGCAAATTTTAATAAATAATGTCATGATGTGATTATACTGTTTGTGAATATGTACGCATCTATTGAACATAAAAAAACAAGGGAAATGAATTATGCACTGCTAAATTTGGAGATATCTGATTGATAGCTAGCATTTACATAGCACTTTAAGGATTGGAAAGTGCTTTGGAAATGGCCAAAGGGTACATATGGTTTGGAGATGGATTTTCTCAATATGTAAATTTCTTTTTCTTAGTAAGTTAAGGCATTTAGAGGACTCTGATTAGATGTCCTTGTGGTTTAAAGACTTTTTATATGCCTTCTATGACCAGTACTTAGTACTAGGAAAATAGAATCATTAGAAAATATAATTTTGAGATATTTGAGCTTTGATAAGGGCAAGGTAAAGGCCAGCACAGGTTGAATAGCAACTACAAATATTTGTATTGGTATGAACAAAAAAATATTTCTTCTCAATGATGAAATGTTGGTATGAAATTCCCAATGAATTATGAAAATCCACAATTATTGGGATGTCCTTAATTTATTTACCATTAAATCTAATTATGCATGTCAACATTGACAATCTTTTAAAGTTTAAGGGCAACAATGTTAATTTATATGTTCTGCTTAAATTGCTTAAATTTGCAAAGTAAATTTGCAAAATTGTAGTGCAATTAGGGAAAGTTATTTTAAAGTCTTGACAGATGTCCATTTAAGTTGCAAATTCTGCTAATGAGTATTGTAGACATTGTAGAATCATGAGCTGGGTTTTAGAAGTGATATCACCAAAATTTAGGATCCATCTCAAAAATGAAAAGTGAATATCTCAAAATCCCTTGGTTTCTTAGATGATCAGGAGATTAGGGACTGATTTTTCTATTTCTTGGAAATGTGCTATAGTGTTCCTATACATTGATGTGTTTGTAAGCTCTCCCTTGTTGGCCTGAAGTGGATTAATAGAACTGTCCCAGTTGTCTCCATTTCCTTGTGTAAGTCAGCAGTGATAGAAACTTTTTAAAAGGCTCCAGACTTTTAGTGAAGTCAGAATCCAAGGAAAGATTTATGCTTCCATTTTTTTTTTTGTCTTTTCTGTTTTGATGTCACACCCTCAAACAAAATTCAGTGAACATATTAACTGGTATTTTATGAAAGTGGTAATGAGATGCAGCAGGAAGCAATGGACCAAGAGTTAGCCTCAGCCAAGAAGACCTAAGTTCAAGTCATTCCCTTGACATATACTGGTTCTGAGACCTTGGGTAAGTCATTTGGTCTTTCAGTGCCCCAATTTAGCTAAGACTATAAATTGTCAAGAAAGTGCCAATCTGTATTTGTAGGGGGAGTTACCTATGCCAATGAAATTACAGGTCTTGTCCATATTCTATTTAACAGGAAATACGAAAATATGAATGGCATTTGTGTATTAACTATGAGTTCCAATACTTGTGAGACTTTCTTCACTGAACCCTGTGTATTAATGATTGTCCAAGAGAGTTTATTTTTTTCTTGTCAGGTAATATTAGGCATACTTAATTTTGTGGTTATGTTTCACTCTATCCCTGCAAAACTAAAAAAAGATACAAGCACATCTATATTAGTATTTTCCATAAGTGTCAAAATGTGTGCACGTATAACATTTCAGCTATTGGATAAACTATGTTAATTCTAAAGATCAGAACATGTTTTACTTAGATGTTTCAGCAAATGGAAGAGGGTTGGGTTTTTTATTTGTTTTATATGATACAATGTGGGTATACTAGACTATAGAAAATAAAATTGAAATTGGTTTATATCATTAGACTTTATGTAATTAATTAACAAAGGTGCTTGAATAACAATGAAAACTCATTATTTTTAAATATTCATTTTCATTCTCATGACCAAAATGCCTATTATAGGGGAAAAGTTGTATAATTTAATTTGCACTGGCAACAGTGCTTAACCTGTGGTGTAACATAGGGAGCCTGGCTTAATATGTGAGTCCAGTGAATCCTAGGGACAGAGAAGGACGTGTGTTTAGATGGTGATAGCGTCAAGGAATATGAGCTCATGCATCATCTAGTTTATAGATAGACCACTGGTAGAAATGAAGAGGATTCTCATGCCTTTCCCAAAGTCAAATTCAGAGTGAGGATAGGACTCTGGTGCCCTGATGGGGGGAAGTAGTGCTATCATACAAGGTAAAAGCTTCTTGTGCCAATGAGTATGCAAAAGTGATATAAACGGGGAAAAGAATTCAATTTCAGTATTTACCTTCTGAATGAAATAACTACTCAATGGTCAAGTCATTTTAGAGGAAACGTTATGAGTTCTATGCAGCTAGAAAGATGTAAGAAAATATTTCCCTCCCCCTTGCTAAAAATCAGAGTTCCACAGTCTTGGCTCTTTGTTTGTATGCTTTTCCAGAAAATGTTGAACACTGATCCCTAGACATTTTTTTATAGCATATAGCTGCTCTCAAAAGTATGTTTACTAAAGGTACTGTTTACCCACACCCCTCACTGGGTGTTCCTCCTCCTTCCTGGGAAGGCATTTGCTGAGAAATCTAAATGACATGTATTGTTTTGGGGGAGAAATTCAATGGAGTGTGTCTGTGACTGCAAAGTGGAACAAAGAGTTTGTTACACTTAAAAAAAAATTCAATTCCAACACTAGTATTAGTCATGATGAAAAATACCATGTATTAGTGATTTAGAAAGGGATTAAGCAACTGCCACAACGTACTCAAGGGGGTTTTTATGGGGAAACACAATAACCTTATTTTGTCTTTCATTTCAGCTGTGTTTGGCCTGTCACTTGACTGGTAAACATAGGAAGATGGCCTGGGGGGGCTTGCCTATACATACCAATGCATTTGGGGGGTCTTCTTTCATTCTTCTCAAAATGATGGTTTTCTTATTATTTTCAAGTTGGCATAATGCAGTAATAGAATTCCTAGGGACTATCAGACAAAAAGTCATTTAGATGATAAATGGAACAACTGTTTCCATACAAATGATATTTCCTATTTCGGCCAGGCATGTTTTTCCAAAAGGGAACTATAAGAAGAGTGAGTGGGGAGGTGTTTAGTTTGGTTTCAGGAACAGAGTTGCTACAATTAGTTTCATAGAATCTTCCAGTTGAAAATGACCACAGTTGAAGTCTAGCCCAACCCCACCTGAACATTCTTCCTTAGCCTGACGTTGAAGCATGCATCTATATGGGTTCCCCTTATATTCTCTGTGTGGTGCGACTCTGGACTCAGTTTTGGAAAATGTGAGAAATTCATATCAGAAAAATTACATTCCCCCTTCTTCTCTGCGTTGATGTTATACCCTAAAAGAAATTTTGCACAAGTGTTCAGGAGATATTTAACAATGGACAAAATGGCATATTCTGAACAGTGCTCCATGCTTCTGCTTAGTGTCTGTCAACTGAAAGTTGGACTGATCATATCACATCTCTGCAAATGTTGCCAGCTTCTGTTGCAGCCAAAAACTGCTTAAAAACCAATCTATCTGGAAAACAAAGCTAGTGCTGGAATATTTATGTGATGAGCATTATGGAAGCAAGGGTGATTGATAATAGTCTCTCAGCATGGCACTGTGCAAAGCTGTCAAATATGAAACCAGTAAAAATCAAAACTCCCATAAGACACACATGCCAAAGGAATGGGCAACTGTAGAAACCTGATGCATAGGGGATGGATATGTACATAGAAGTACAAGACACAAAATCTGTAAGTACAAATCGATTCCATCAGATTTACTATACAGTACTGCGGCAGTAACATTTTCCACTTAATAACAGCAAACTTAATTTGGGGAAACAGAATGGTGAAGTCTTATTCTGAAAAACAGCAAGAGAGGTATTATCACGGAGCTAAAATTTTCTTTGGCATGGCAAAGGGGAAAATTGAGTTTACCAACCTATTTACATGACATGTCTCTATATTTGTGGGTGGTGCAATGTCATTTTTGCACATTCTATTTCTTACATAAAGTTGTTTGATGTTTTTCAATATGCCTTTGTATAAATATTTTATTCAATATGTTGCATCTGTGTATACAACAAATGATAATAAACACAGAAACTGTACAATGCAGACAAACTCTTTGCATATATGTATGTAAATTTAGTAATACATACCAACAGTTCTTGATACACAGGGCCTACTACATGCAGTTGACCATTGTCATCCTCTTCCCATGCAACCATGACACCAGACACAAAATTAAAGGCCTAACCAAAGCACAAATAACAAAGACCCCTCTGTTCTATGTTGAAACATATTTTAGAAGAAACTGTTTTAAGACATCCATTCATAGGAATAAACACCCTTATAGACAACCCATAGAAACAGACAGACAAACTAAAAAGCAAAGGTGTAAACAATTACAAAACGTTCTAGTCATTTACAAATTCAGCTTTAATTTTAACCAGTCGAAGGGATTTGCAGAGCAAGAAGGACCCAGCAAGTAGAGTTTAATATCAAAAACAATGGATATGTTCATAGGAATGGGAGAGGGAGAGTATATGGGATTTGAGTATATGGTACTTAGAAGCCCCATCTCTTTAAAATTCCGTGTTTCACTGTGCTTTGTCACAGCACTGAAGGAGACCATGTTTTCCCCTCCCCACCAGCCTTCACCTGCTTCCCTCCCCTGGAAGAATAAATTTCACAAAATATTCTTCACCTTCCAAAGTTGAAGTCAAATAGGCTTACCCTGCATTAAAGATGGAATTAAAGAAATTAAGAACAGGTAAAGGAACCACTTTGTCTATTTGTCATTTAGCATCACCCATGATACTCTACTCAAACATTATACTAACTTTTATTTATTAAAACTGAATTCAATATGAAAATTTCAGAAGCATAAACAGTTCATTTATACCAAATTATTAATCAGCTAAGCAGACCAAAAGTATTAAACAACAAGTAAGGACTCTTATGATGCTTAGTGTGAACCAATGACCAAGGAATTCCCCAGTAAATACATTGCAGATGCGAGAAATGGTGACGACGTCATCCATCTCCTTTAACATACTATCGAAAGGCCAGGACACTAATCCCACATAGAGTGTTCCAGGGCTGAGGTACAGATTGGTCATGATTACTTCTTCCGAGAACCAAAATTTAGTTTCCCTAAAGCATACACAATTTTCATTATCTATTAAATCTTTGACAAGTTAAATACTAAATATTTTGAAAATTTTCACCTTTAATAGCTGACATTTTATATGGCGTTGTTATCCTTTAGCCAACTGCTATGGCCTGCGTCTTACACGTTGGCTACACTGAGCTCAGTGAACAACCCCAAGTGGCATTAACGATAGTCTGCCCCACTCCCTCGAAAAGGAAAGAAAGAAAGAAAGAAAAAGAAAAAATAAGATGAAGCTAAAAGCTGATCTTCTAATGAATTTATTTTCCTTTGTTTTTTTTTCATCTATAGCAATTCAACAGACTGTGTTCTGAGATCAAGGCAAGGCACCTGTAACCGAGCCATTTGTGGGCATGCCCCAAAGAGCTGGGTTAGAGGTATGTACTGGTGAGATACACAGTACTGGACTCGGCATGCTGAGCTAAAAAAAATACTTTTTTTCTAATATGTCCAGTTTAAAAACTTGTCGTTAAACACCAAAAATATTAAAGTCTAATTTATAACTAACCTTTGCATTGCTGCTTCATAAAATAACACAACAGCCGCCTTGCCCATGCTCTGCTGAGTATGAGTGGAACGCAGCCAGAAATTGGGATGGTATTAAGTTCAGTTCATTAAAAACTGGAAAAGATTATATCTGAAATGGATTTAGGTAGCGCAATTCTTGTTAGTCATAATTATTGTTTTTCAAATAATGAAGATTAGTAGATGAAAAATGAGCCTTAATTCAGGCCTACAAGGCCTACAGAGTTCTTTGGACCCACTTTCTCAAAAACCAGTGGGTCTTGCTCGCTGGGCAAGGCAAATGTTACCATTACCAGTAAGCTTGTGATATGTAAAAAACACACACACACACACAGAAAGAAACTCTAGGGGGATGTCAAACACTTATCTTAGAAAGCTTTCCACTGGTCATGTTTGACACGTTTCCTTCCCCAATTATGCTGACCTCAGGAGCACAGTATCTGATATTAAAGCATATTCCTAGTTTAATCAATAGTCTAAGTCAACGAGAACAACCTTATTCTTTGTAGATGCAATTTATAATGATAGGTGGAGAAGGCTTCCTGATCCCCTGGTCGCTTTCCAAACTCAGCTACCTGCAACATTTACGTTTTAGAGAAAACACAGTCCCTGCGAAAAGATCACAGACAGTGGAGCGAGCAGCCTTATAAAAAAAGGGAGAAGAGAAATCCATCATAGCACATAATAGGGTTACAGCGTCTAACTAGAAAGTACTCAATATTATTGGTGTGCTACAAAATTGAACTTAAACACATGGATTTTGCTGAAACTGGACTCAGAAAGGGATTATGGGTAACTGTCAGCAGGCAAGGTATCAAGTGTATCAAGTGAAGTATGTCATTCACATGAAGTGTCACAGTCACAGAAAAGATATTAAAAAGGCATTCCATATCTGGTAGGGCATTCCATGGTCTGAGTTTAGCTGGTTATCCAGGTGTCCTCTTGGAGTGGGGAGAGCAAAGGAAGGGAAGAGGGCGCAACACGTTGAGCTTTATCCATTTGCAACAAGTTTGTTGGGAAGCAGCAAAGAGCAAGCCTTCACTTGCTTCTAGCTGCTCCATAGATCCCAGAGCCGGAATGTCTGGCAAGGATAAAGAGCTCAACTTTGCTCAGGATGCGTTAAGTCACCACACCTGGGAGGATCTGGCTATGTGGTCTTACTCTTGTTCACTGGTTTGCCGCCATTCATTATTGCAGACGCACTTGTGCTTTTACTTGGAGTCACCCCGGCCTTTGGCACCGTTTCTCCAACATCGTGCAAAGATGGTTCTCTGTACATGGCAACTAGCGTTTAAAAGAAAGAAAGACAAAAAGAAAGTTCATTTGCTCAGATAAGCATCGGTAATGGATGAGCAAATAAGCATTTTCTCCTTTTCTCGTGGCATGGATCATGGGTCTTCAAGCTAGACTAATCCATAGAGGTCACCTAGTCTGACTCCCTTTGTTTTTGACCCAAAGGTAAGGAATCACTTTTTTCAAGGTTATGCAAGTAGCAAGTAAGAGAGTCATCTTTTTCTTCCTCTCAAGTTCCCCAATTTCAAAGCCAGCATGGTTTCTACTCCACCAAGCTGCCACGAATATTTTTTAGATAATTTTTGAATGTTAAAGTCATGAAGACTGGGCTAGCATCCAGGTCTCCTGTCTCAGTCTTTTATTTGCACTACACCAGGTGGATCTCCTTTGAAAAGTAATGCCTACTTGAAGTTCTATCGATATACCCTGAGCCTCCCATCTAAGGTTCTTTCCATCTATATGTCTGAGAAACATACAGACAGTAGGGACTTGTTTTTGTGGGGATTTCTAGGGGTGGACCATTCACTGTTATTCTTTTTCTTTCAAGTATTTCCAGGCCATCACATTAACAATAGTGTGAAAAATCAGGGTAATCCAATATTATAATGAAGGAATCTGACCTTAATTATGCCAAAGCTTTCCAGTGAGCATCACTTAAGTAAAATTTCTCTCTCCCCCTACATTTGTTAATTACACTTGAGCCAATTTTTAGCACCTGCATGGCATTTATTGTCATTCCTCGCGTGCTTTTAAAAAGCATGTTTTTCCTTTCTCTTTTTGTTTCATCCTATACAAAGCAGAAAGCACAGTGTGAAAAGCAAGTGAGAGGCTAGGTGACATTTGACTCAGCTCTGAGAAATGTTCCGAATGAGTCTGGTGATGACGTACTTAATCACAATAGAACAGTATCTTCCTCTTAGGAGGACATTCCAGGAAATACTAGGAAGGCACATTTCACAGCGACCAGTGGGTAGAACAATGAGATAGTAGAAATAATCTGCCAGAAGAAATGCGAGTGAATCAGAGGTAGCCACAATGGGGCTTCTTGGACTTTCAGGTATAAATCTTTTGTAGGAAGTACGTACCCATTCAGTTAGGAAGCTGGAGCATTAAAGCTGCCTGGTTGATGGATGTGGCGGAATCTCCCTTTCTACTGCACTGAACCAGGTAATATTTCACCGAGACACCAGTTTTACAACATTTATGGAGATCAAAGCTGTGTTAACAGAGATGTCAAGGCAGTCTAACAGATTAATTCTCACACAGTGGTTTAAGGGGAACTTTGTGCTGCTGAATGAGGTGGGAATCTCTCCCTCCCTTGACTAATTAAAGTAGGAGGCAAAAGCATTAGAGCACTGACCTTGGTTTCTTATGCAGAGAAGTTGTAGAAGAGATATCAAGAACCTATAACATCTTTAATTAAGCAAGCACTTAACTCGTCTTTAATACTCCCAATAACATAATTTAAATCTTGTCCTTAGCTTTGGAAGTTTAAATTTAATTGACCTTTCCTCAATACTCATATGTGGCAGGTGATGTTTACCATTACAGCCCTTCCATATAATTGTTCGCAAGAGTACTTCTGCTTTCTAATTATTGGAAAACATGATGAATGTTGTGAACTCCTCCTGATGCACCTGTTTGTTGATGGCATTGAGGTAATTAAATCAAATCCCAGCACGCTACGAAGTTTAGCAATGAGAAAAACTAAGTGGATGAAGAATGCCTCTTACACAGATGATGATACGCATTTGAATAATTTAGAAGGTCCATCAGTGCACAGATCTGGGACAGGTAGTAGAGATGGTCCAAGAATGAAATAAGAGAAAGAACGCAAGTGCTTTCAATAATACTTGGGATTCTCCCTGAAATGAAAAATGGTTTTGTGAAACCTATCATCCTCTGAGGTTGTCACATGGCTACGGATCATAGACCCTATGAGGATGATTTCTGGAAAGACATGGGAATAGGACAAAAAAATGTGGATAGGTCATTATCTCTCCTGTGGGGAAAGGAAAAAGCACATGATATGCAATCTAGGTCCAGTGAAGTATGAGTATGGGTGTAGATTTAGAATTCTCTTCAAGTAGAAAACTGGCCTCCCACCATCAAAATCTGACTTAAAAAAAATGAAAAAAGCTATCTTGTTTCCCCATTCTGCTACTCTGATCAACTCCCAGCCTTATCATTTCATTTTACTTATCTCTTACATTGAGGAAAGAGTTATCCTTCCTCTGATCTACCTTGGTTTAAGAGAGGTTCTTAACAGTTTGGATTTTAAAGAGCTTCTGAAATAACACAAAATAAATCAAAGGAATTGAGATGTTAACAATTCTCCAAATGTAACAAGTAACACAAAATAGTGTAATTACTGAAAGTCCAGTCTTCAGTGAGAACATGGAGTTGCTTTTCCTGGTAGGTAATACATTGTATATGCAATAACTCTCTGCCATGTTTCAGTCCAACCTTTGGAGACACAGTGAATCTAATTTCAACCATGCTAGTTCTCCTCATTACTATGAGGGAGTCTCCATTCCCTCCTTTATTATACTGGAGTCAGTTTCTGATGCCTACATGCTTCAGAGCATGCCCAAGTATAATTTGATTATATTATTTATATATGTGTATATATATATATGTATATATATATAATTACATAATATATAATATATATTATAATTTGATGTTTCTTTTTAGGATACTGTATTATGATAAAAAGTTTTTTAGTTGTTTGCTGAGTTGGAACTGAGTGTACATATAAAAGGTTCAAATTGATATTCTTTTACTTTCTTCCCTAGTAATTTTCAAGGTAGGAAGACTGCTTCCAGCTACTCAATGGAGATGGGTAGGGCTTTATTTCTCACCTGGTCACCATGTATCTGTGACTGCATAATTCTTCTGATATTGCAGTGTTTCTTTTGGGGATCTTAGGTGAGCAAGTATTCTGAAATGAGTCCCCAGGTAACTACTGAAACAAGAAACTCTATCAAAGCCATCCAAGGTTCCACTGATAGCTCAGACCCACACCTGGTAGCAACAGCAGCCTGTTAAGAGCCCAACTTAGCAGCAAAAGGTCTAGCAATGGAATGACCCACCAAACAAGCCACTGTGTCTTCAATGAAGCCAGCCCAGCTCACCAAAGGGGCTGCTTGCCCATCTTTGATGCTACTTTTTGAAGTAAATATAGTGAGGAATCCTTGAAGGAAGATTAGAACTCCCAAGGCCAGGTTTCTAGGGTCTAAGACATGCTTTGGCCCCACACATTCTTTACATATGTGCCTCACTACCTTTATTCTTCAAGTTTAGTCCTATTCTTTCCAAGTATGCTTTTGATTGAGGAGAATTATTGTGTAATAATACATTCTATACTTTTTTTATTGTGGAACACATCAGATGGAGCCTATGAGAGACAGAATTAGAAGCCATGAAATCTTTGGGTAACCCTTTATATTCTGAAGGAGAATTCTCTCCCTAGGGACAAACCTATCGTAGGTGGGGAATGTGACGATGAGTCTGGTGCTACATACAAGTATTTCTCTGTTATGGTACATTTTTGAAATCAAGATTTCAGTAACTTGAAACTGAAATTTCTGATGTACCTTTGTGAAACTGAGAATTGACTCATCACAGCCTCAAATTATTCCTAAAAACATTTTGTACTGAAAAAAGATGTAATATAGATTTATAGGTAGGAGATAACTCAACATAAATATAGGGAGCACCTGGCTTTCCTTGATGAGCTCAAGTCACTGAAAAATATGGCAGCTGTGATTGCTAAGCCACCATTAGCTATCTTTTAAAAGTCATAAAGAAAGAGAAAGTAACTGGGACAAGATACCCAGATTTGAAAGAATAAGGAAAATTAAACCTGCAAAGTCTGGAAAAATGGTCTCAAATTCAGATAAACACCCCTACTTCCACACATTGACTTAGAAAATCACAAATTAACATTATCTATATTGTATTATTTTTTAAATTTTCTTTTGTTAAATATTTCTCAATTACATTTTAATTTGGTTCTAGTGACACAGTTTTTATGTCACAAGTATGATATCCTGTGCTGTGGAATGTGCTATGAGTTTGGTTTCAATTCCTGACAAAATTCTAAAATTTTACAGAGGTGGTATGAGAACATGTAGGAAAAGGAAGGAGTGTTATAAATGTTACTTATCTGAAATTTTAGCAAATAATCTGACCCCAAAAAATATCTTATTGTCTATTTATAGAAAAGATCAATAAATGTGAACTAAATGCCAGTATCATTTGATGGATTCTATTTTTCATGAATAGTAATTAAAACTGGTGTTTTCAAAAGTTGTGACCTACAGGAAACTAAGTACCTATGTTAAGTATTATTTTTGACAATTACTTTAGCTTTTCAGGATTTCCCTCTTTGATACATTGTATTTTTTAATGAAAAACAAAAATTTACTTTAGTACTACTAATTTATGTACTACAAAAGAAGCTAGAACAGGGTTAGGATCTTTTGTTTTAAATGGCCAGGTTATGCCTTACAGCTGATAAATACATATGCACAATAAATATTTCCAATATCTGGATACACCAGTAGACTGATATTTTGTAAGCTTTTCAAGATCTTAGTGTTTATATAAGTACTTCATTAAAACTTCTTAAAATTAGCATATTTGAGGTTGTCAAAAAGAAGACTTGAAATAAACAAAAATCATTGTCTCAAAGAAAAAAAAACCTAGGTGAGTAGTGAGACCTGTCATCATTTATGGGTTCAGTACGATTTTGGAAGGTGTTAAGCAATATATCCCAGGGATTCATGCCATTTGTTTTTGTTGATGCCTGGTATAAATACGTAAATGACAAGTTTATCAAATTTGTAGCTGATGCAAATCTGGAAGAGGAAACTAATACAGTGAATGACAGTATTCAAATATATCTTGAAAGTTTAGACTATTTGCTCAAAATAACTAAAATGAAATTTAAAACTCATAAACAAAGTTTCATACTTGGGTTAAAAAAATCACCCTTGTAAATATAAGAGGGAAGAGGTAGGGCTAGAGAAAAGTAAAGCTAGACAAAATTCTGAGAGTTCTTGTAGATAGACTACAATCTCAAAAGAAACCAAACAGTATGATATAGCAGCCAGGAAAGTTAATGGGATCTTTAGTGGCATTAAGAGAGACATCATTCTGCTGTACGCTGCTCTTCTCTGACTGCAACTGGAGAATCATGTTCATTCTGGGAGCCACATTTTAGGAAGGATACTGATAGACTGAGAAGAGGGCAGCTATGGTGATGGAGACTCTCAAGGTTAAATCATATGAGAATCAGTTGGGGATAGTTACCCTGGAGATCAGAAGAATTTAGAAGGGATGGAAATACTGTCTTCAAGTATTTGAAGAATTTTTACTTGGACAAAATATTAGATTTCTTCTCTTTTGTCAGAAGCAATAGGTAGAATTTCAAAGACAGACACAAAATCAGACTCAAAATAAGAGAAAAGTGTCTGAATAATTAGACCAATCCAGAAGTGGAATAGTCTGCCTTGGAAAGCAATGCCCTCAGCCTCCTTTGTCAGAGGTCTTCAAGCAAAGGCTGAATGATGACTACATCTCAAATAAGTTGCTGAAGATCCTATTTTAATAGGCTGAAATTGATGGGCACTGGTTTATACTCCGGCTCTGAAAGTCTGCAAGCTATCGACGAGTTTAAAGTATAGAGAAAACTTCATAGGAAGGGACAGCTTTTCATTAAAGGAAAAAAAGCAAGGATAGAATGGCCTGTGCTGATTTGAATAACATCTTTATCCTTATTTGACAGAGTTGATTTTCTGCATAATGGGAACAAAAATCACTGGAACAGCCTTAAAGATTTGAAATCTCTTAAAATCAAGTTTAACTTTGTAGATCTTAGAACAAGTGCAATATGGAAAGAAGGAAATGGTACTTCTGATGGAACTGTCACTGAAAAAAGCGTCAATGTTTTCTGATTAGTTAACGAGGCTTCTTTATAGGACAGCTGTGCAGAAATATGATCAAAGACAACGTGTGATGTTTAACATGACAAATGACAACCTCTGCAGAATAATCTTAGCAAGATAAGGCATTTTTACAATTTTATATGAAGACTGGAAATGAACACATTTTGAAATTTATAATGTCACTTGATGCCATAAGGTCAGGGTGTGTTTCTAATCTTTGCCATGTTCAAAAAACTACCATTTAACCTAGTTTAGCATCTACATAAGCAGATAAGAAGATAAAAAAAAACTGTCTTCTCCCTGGTATGTAGAATTTCTGAAGGCCCTTTCTTAATGTAGGCTTTTAAAATTACAAAGTACATTTATTTTTGAAAATCGCCAAGCCATTATTACAGTGAAATAGCTCTTGACAATGAGAGGTGGAGAATACCTTTAAGTTAATGGAATACTGAAAATGAATATCTTCAAAAGCATATTGACTGTTGATACAATAAATAAAGTCATATTTTAACCCCACCAATGCAGGTTTTATCATTTGGGTTTTATGGTGAGTTTTTTTGTTTGTTTGTTTGTTTTGCATAAATTCTACATTGTTAACTCTGGGAAGAGCCACAGAACATGTGAAATACTGGGATGCAGATCTTGAGTCCTTTCTATCAGAGAAAGGGGTAAAGCATCTAAAATAGAAGCCAAGAGAAGAGGAGAAACTAAGGCTTATAGCACAGATACCTCAGTTAACTACTTTAAAAATCATTTTAACCCAAATTGGAAAATAATAATAGAAATGTGAAACTTACCTTCCAATGGCTTGGGTAGAAAATGAGCTGCTGGTTTTGTTTTCTTCACTCTGTTTCCCTTCATGACCTGCCCTTCCTTGTTAAGACCCAAGAACCAGGCCCTACCAGATTCCTGTTGTCTGTACAGCATGGATGAGTAGATTACATAGTAATTTTCGAAAACCGATTCTTTAAACTTGCATTCAGGGGTAAAAAGTTCCTATAGGGAAGAAGAAGAGAAAAATGTTAGGGCAAGGAATGAGTGTGCATTGTTTGGTTTGTTTTGTTTGCTAGTTTATGACAACAGAAAAGGTTCCAGGCTGCTTTGGTTCTAGTATAGCCTACGTTACCAGAGATTAGAGCAGAAGTCCTTCTCTTGTTGGACACAGATCCTGAGATCTGTGTCCTGAGACACCGTGATCCTGGGAGCCTGAGATCACTTAAATGGTAAGAACATATAGATAGAGAAGTATAAAATATAGAGATGAGGTGTAGGGTTTTTACAATTTCAAAATAATCACGAGTAAAAGAGAAAAATATATTAAATAGTATTAGAACTTATACAATAAAGGAGAACCAAAAACCTTTTATTCACCAAATATACTTACATGCTCTGCCCGATGAATTAAACACAAAGGAAGCAGTATCTACATCCTCTCTAGGAGCACTACATGGTAAATAATTTTGACAAGATTATAGTTATAATCCTCTCAGTCAATACATAGCAAATACCTACTGTGTGCCAACCACATAATTAACAGAGAAAATATGAGAATTAAGAGGGATTGGGAAAGCTTCCTACAAAAGGTGGGCATTTTCTCTTGAAAGTTTTACATTCGTGATTCTTTATGGAATAGATAAACCCAGGAACCACTTTATACTGGAAGTTCACTTCAGCCTTGAAAATACCTTTTGATACCCTCTGGCCTTGGGGTTGCTCTCTTTGATATAGAGTAGATGGAAGATGTAGGATTTTTTCCAGATCTTCCAATGAAGAAGCCTGCCCTGATCAGTTGTTTTTCTGTTTCCCACCAGGTCACACACCTCTGGACTTGCCAGGTACCTTCTTGCTATCCTCCTTTCCTATTGAATTTCTTTTTGTGTTACCTTCCCTAATTAGAACGTAAGCATGTCAGGGAGGGGGAGGACTATCTTTGTATTTGAAGCAGTTACTTAACACAAGTAGTGAGTACTTAACAATTACTTATTGACTATTGAGAGATGAGGTGAAAGAATCAGAAGATCTACATAGAGCTGGAAAGAATAACAGAACATCTAGTTCAGCCTCTTCATTTTATACATGAGAAAACTGAGGTTCAGGGAGGTTTAATCCTGTGCTCAAAGTCATCATAATAAGAGATAGGGTTTGTATCTCTCTCTGTCTCTCTCTCTCTTTCTCTGAGTCAACATGATCTTAGCCTAGAGATCTGACCTTGGAGTTATGAAGACCTGGGCTTCTGCTTCTGGCACACACTTGATATGTAACATTGGGCAAGTGACAACTTCTCCAAGCCTCAAGCAACTTTCTTACATTATAAATTGTAAAGATGTTGACCTGAATTGGACAAGGACATTGTTCAACTGGAGCTCCCCATACTGGAGTATGAGGAATCTTGGGATTAATCCAAATATATGACATGAAGAGTTTATGGAGGCTAGTTTCTACCTTTCACTATACCCGTGAATTAAAACACTGATGAAAATAACTGTTGGTATCAAGGATTCCAATGATATCCATTTGGAGCAACTAAGTCAGGAAGACTTATCAAAAATCTAGTGTCCGAAAATTACTAGCTATTTGACCCCGGGGCAAGTCATTTAAACTTGTTTGCTTCAATTTGCTCATCTGTAAAATGAATTAGAGAAGGAAGGAAATAGCAAACCACTCCAATATCTCTGCCAAGAAAATCCCAAATGGGGTCACAAAGAGTCAGACATGACTAAAAATGAGCAGCAATATATTGGTGATTCAGCTAATGAATATTATACATTTATGTGTATACATATATATACATGTACATATATATGTACACATGTATATATGTACACATATATACAGATATATGTATAAACATTTATTAGGTGAGTCATTGACATAAATGGATAATGACATTGCTTCATGTCATTCTTCATAAAAACCAATTCTTATGATAAGCTGATAATGTAACTAGTTGTATGATCAACAAGAATAAAGGTTAAGTACCTACCAAATTGAATAGATCTAAGGCACGTTTCTTGGATACTTGAGAAGATTCTCATTGTGAAGTTCAAATGAGTTAACACAGTTAAAATGCTCCACAAACTTCAAAATGTTATATAAAAGTAAAAATTTTGTGCACTACTGGGTCACTGTTTCAACTAAGGAAACTGATAGTTTTGCATGAGTACTTCTAAATTCATAGCTTTCCTATAAATACAAATGTATACATATGAATAAATCAAAAATATGAAATATTGCAATTGGTTTAGTCATTTTTTCCCCATAGAAATAAGGCAGTTGTGTGGATCAGTGTATAGAACATTGGACTTGGAGTCATGAGGACCCAAATTAAAATCTGTTTTCAGGTACTTAGCTCTTGTAATGACAGTTTAAATGGAAAGATCTTTCCAATTCATTAATAGGCCCATGTGACCTGCTTAAATTACCTGGAAGCCTAAGTCACAGGTGATGACAAGAGGAGCTTGCTGAACTGGAAGGGTGGAGTAGAACCTGGAGAAGTTTAGTCAGAGCTGCTGGGGTGGAGGAGACAGGAAACAGGCCAGCAGGCACAGGAAGGCTTATGAATGAATGTTTTGGGGAAGGCCTCAGCAAGGGATGGGGGAAGACTTGGAAATACTTTTGCCCCTAGCAGTGCTAATATGTATTGACTTCTTAGGTACTATGATGGATTTGGCTTTCTGATGTTTGGATTTGGCTTTCTGGTGTCTGAGTAAATGTTTTTTTCTTCTGCTTTCTATGTGGAGAGTGTGTTACACTTTGTGATTCAGAACTACATTGGCAAATTCAGTCTCCCTCAGGGCTGTGAATATTGCCTGGGTGATATAGCTCTCTTGACTCTGCAGAGTCACTTCACATTTGTCTGCCTCAGTCTTCTCATCTGTAAGATGGTGATAATAATAATGCATACATCCCAAGGTAATTGTGAAGATAAAATGTAACAGTATTTGTAAAGTTCTTCGTAAACCATTAAATGATATGTAAATTTTAGCTATTACCAAGGTAGTGACAGCTAGGTAGTGCAGCAGATGGACTTGGAATCAGGAAGACTCATCTTTATAAGTTCAAAGCCAGCCTGAGACATCTGCTAGATCCACTATATAGCAAATTCGCCACTCCTTAAAAAGTAAAACATAATTTCTTTAGGAGGAAGTACAATAGAGTTCAAAGAACAGTGGCTCATGGTCAAAGGACCTGCATCCAGTGTTGCTGAGTTGAGTCTGTCATGTCCAACTCTTCATGACCCCCTTTGGGGTTTTCTTGGTGAAGATATTGGACTGCTTTGCCATTTCCCTCTCCCTTCTCTCATTTTACAGATGAGTAAACTGAAGCAAACAGAGTGAAATGACTTGACCTGAGTCACATAGCTCACAAATGCCTGAGGTCACATTTGAACTCAGGTCCTCCTGACTCCAGGCCAGGAACTCTTAGGACCTTGGGAGTGTTCAGGTTCTCTCCAGCTTCCTCCATTCAGTGCATCAGACAGCTTCCTGTTTAGCTATGCCTGTCCTCCTAATGATAGTTCACAATAAAAGGATTAACTGCCAATGACCGTTGTATTGACTTTATACAAATAAAAGTTCTCACAAAAACAAAATCAATTTTAAAAAAAGAATTGCAAGAAGGGGTCAGGGTTTATCAAATTAGCTTCAGGGTTGTTTCCTGATTTCCTTCAAATTCCCTTAATGCTTTGAGTTCACCCTGATTACTCTCAGTCCTTACACAAGTTGCCCTTTGCTCCTTTTCTAACATCAGACTACAATAAAGGAAATAATAAGCCATCAGTTGGACTAACTTCCTGCCCTGCCCCACCTTGTCTCCCACCCCCCACCTGCCATGTTAGATTTATATACGTTTTATAGTCCAGGATGTATGGAACTGCCAATAATGAAACTTGTTCTGACAATGCAAATGAGCAGTTCTCTAGAATTTAGTCTCAATGAGTAGCCTGGGGGCACTGGAAGGGTAAATAATGTCCCCAGAGTCACAAAACCAATATATTTCAGAAGCAGGAGGTGAACTTAGAGTTTCCTGACATTGAGCCTGGCTTTCTCTGTCCATTAAACCATGTTGCCTGTTGCCTCCTCACATGGCACCATATAAACATTGGCACATACCTATATATTATTACTGACACCACAACACATACAAACACTAAAGTATCTTTAAGCCTTTATTAAGCATTCCCATATGTGCTTTAATACTGTGCTAACAGCTGAGGAGGATGTAACCCAGAGGAGGAAAGCCCAGCATTAGCTGTCTGCAAGTTGGGAAGACGAGACCTCTCTGAGCTCTTTTCTCTCTCACTGTGATTGCCATTGACTAGAACTTATCAGGTTCTGGATGACCGCTCTTGGCTGGGTGCAAACCTCACTCCGTTTTGGCCCTTGGATCCTGTACCTTCTTCCTAACCATCAATAGATGGAGACCATTCTTCTTCTACTGATTCCCAAAGTTCACAGAGTCCTGTGACATCAGAGACTGTCATTTTTCTCTTTTTGTCCCTAGTACTCTGCATGGTACTTGACATGTGGCAAGTGTTTATTATATGCTGTTTCCTTACATTTAAAGACAAACACACCCTGGTTGACACTCACAGGCAGCTGATGTTGTAGAAAGGCTTTTTGGCTACATTTAAATTCCACAGGAGTTATATTTTGAGAAGTCAACAGTAGCTTTTTGTTTTCGTTTCAATAGGGCCAAATGAACAAACACCGATGAAGTGCCTCCTGTGTGTTTATGGAGGGAAAGGATGTAATAGGCTAAGAACTGAGGATATAAACAAGACAAAAACAGTCTCTGTCCTAAAGGAGCTCATAATCTAATGGGTGTGGATAATATGTAAAAAAAAATAGAAATAAATATATGTGTGATGAACTGGAAATAATTTCAGAGGGAAGTTATTGACATGAAGAAGGATCAGGATATGTTTTGCACACACAAAAAGTAGAATTTTAGCTGAGGTTTCAAGGAAGCTAGGAGGTATAGGTAAGAAGGAAGAACATTTGAAATATGAGGGATAGCCTATAAAAATGCATGGAATCAGGAGGTGGAGGGTCTTGTGTAACTGAAATGAGGCCACTCACTGGATCAAAGAGATAGTAGAGGGAAGTAATGCATACGACTGAAAAGGAAAGGTCCAAGTTAAAAAGGGCTTTAAAAAAGGGTTTTATAATTTGATCTTGGGGGTTCACTATTGTGAACCACTGGAATTTACTGAATATGAAGTGACATAGCCAAACCTGGATTTGGAATAATAAGGGAGTTTCATGAGTTATGGAGCACCTATCACTAAGCATTTGGGTGAGCATGGGGATGGAGGTTCTAACTGGGACCTAGTTATCCTTAAATGGAATAGTGCCCCCATATGGCAGTTTTGTGTTTTGTATTTGTAGTGGACATGTGCACAAAGAACTTTCAGTAATGGACTCCCTCTTTTATCCCTCTCTAATGATAATGGATAGGATCTGGAAAATTCAACAGTTTCTATTATATGAAGTATGAGCATGTGTGTTTGTGTGGGTTGTAACCTTGCAATTTTTAAAATATAATTTATTCCTCCTCAAGAAGCTATGACAATAGACAGAAAGCTTTAACAGCTTCTAAGAAGCTGGAGAGGTTGTGGCTCTTTTTAGAGTATCATCCTGTCGAAGGGAGTCATCAGCATCAGAAGGCTGCCCACCAAGAAGTGGTTTTATTTTGTTTGGAGACTTGTTTGTTTTGGGTCATAGAAATTCCTGCAGAAATGTCTCAAAAAGGCAAAGAAGGGCTGTAATCCATAGAATATGCACAGTAATGAAAAAATAAATCCTTAAAATATTAAAGTTTTATTTAAAGTGTCAAATGAACCCAGTCTTTTTCTCTGGAGTCAGGGAACTGACAACGTTCCAAGTCAGGAAGGGAAGTTTTTGTTAATGGATTCCCTTCCTGCCTGGAGAGAGAGAGAGAGAGAGAGAGAGAGAGAGAGAGAGAGAGAGAGAGAGAGAGAGAGAGAGAGAGAGAGACAGAGAGAGAGACAGAGACAGAGACAGAGACAGAGACAGAGAGACAGAGAGAGACAGAGAGAGACAGAGAGAGAGAGGTGGAAATGATGAGATACTCAATCCCATGGATTCCTTGAAATACAAAGGAAAATTTCAAAAGCAAGAATAGTTGATATTCAAAGTAGACTTTAGCTAAGTCTCCACATCTCTGCTTGACAGCACCTTAATTCAGAATATTATTTCTGTCCAAGCAAATGTTTTGGTCATTTTTAATTTTCTTTTTTTCTAATTGTGATTCTTTAAATTCTCAATCTAATCCCCATGTTATACTTTAGAGGAAGTCTGATAAAATGATGCCTTTGTGAGTCAGGATAAATAAATGGAATCTGCATTTCCAGGAGATTAATGCATACAACGTGCTGGCTAAAACTATACCTTCCAGGACAAACACATTAAAAGGTGACATACCTATGTATCTTTTTTTTTTTTTTAACACCATCCACAGTGACCAAATCTATTCTTTACCAGTTAGAAGACAACACAAACACAAATAATAGAAGAGTGTAAAAGCAGACATAGGCGTTTACTCAAACAAAGATGAAGGAAGCCAATGACTTTCTGGGTTGGGCTGTAAACTATTGACCAATTACTACCACCAAGCAGATAAGGGGCAGTATCTGCAGATCCCTGATATTGCATCGGGTCTAACCCCTTAGAGCCATGGAGATATGCCTGGCAACCTCTTTTTCAGGAGCTACTAATATCCTCTAGAAAGAAAATTCTTACTGTCATAGTCATCAGCACTATCAAATGGTTTAACGTTAAAAACTCAGATGATTTTATCAGTGAAAATGAAACTAAAGAAGATGTGTTACCATTTGCTTTGTCACTGCATCCAAAGGACTGTAAGATCTTTCTGTTTGACTTGGAGAAGAAACTTTTTATGTGTTTTCTCCCCAAATTCTTGCAGATTGTCTCTCCTTTTCTACTTATATCCCTAGCATTTAGTACAATCATTTGCACATAGTAAGCATTTCACACATGTTTTTTCATTCATCCATCCATCATTCACTGGACCAAGATTTATAAGGAGTTAGCCCTAGAGCTTGAACTGTCATGCAGAGAAAATGAAAGATACCAGCAAACTAGGAATCCATTTTTTCCTTCTCATTTATGAATGACAGGAGTAATGACTGAGTCTATCTTTTCTGTGGTGAAGGGAATACTGTGAAGAGAAAGCTCCATCAGGTACACATCTTCTCTATAATATATTCTGAGAGAGTTGCCAAGAGCACTGAAAGGTCAATTTCTCTAAGGGTCACCTAGCCAAGATATGTCAGAAGTAGGATTGAACCCTACTTTTTCTTGGCATTTATTAAGTACTTACAGTGTGCTAAGTGCTGGGGACACGCCAAAAAAAAAGATACAATGCTTCATCTCATAAGAAGCTCAGTTATAATAAAAACTCAGGATCTCTCATAGCTGACAGGACATTCAGTCCTGGCCTTTTTCTTTGAGCAATTCTGGCACTAAACCATCCCAGAAAAATGATGTGTTGTGTTATTAAAGGCCTCAGCAGAAGGTAATTCTACAATCTCCTTTGGCAAATGTGCAAGGAAGTGATACTGCATGTCAGATTTTCTTTGTGTCTCCTCACAATTTCAGTCCATTATACTTGGTTCCATCCTCCACAGAAATGCAAAATAAATCACTATGTTCTGACATTCAATAATAGTACTTTGTACCACTAAGAACAGTTATGAAGTCAATTGCAATTTTTTTTCTGTACACGAAATTATTCCATGAAAATCCATGCATATAATTTTCACAGATCTAATTTTCCTAATGCTTCATAAACTTTGCTAGAAAAGGACCTAGATTATTTCAGGGTTTTGCATAGCTTTCAACTTCTGAAGCCCAAAATTCAAACGAGCAATTATTTTCTTAATTATTAAATGCTGTAGTTGGCCTTGTAGATATGGATACAATCAATAGCTCTTATTTATATTCAGTTTTAAAGTCTACAAAACACTTTCCACACAACAACCTAAAATACACAATGATTACTTCACTTGCCCAGGTTAAGAGCTATAAGTAGAACTGAAGTTTTAATAGTCATTGGTATAAAAGAAAGTCTTGTGCTTTGCTGGGCACCACTTCTTGACATCATTTAGAGTACAATCTAGTGTGTGCATGTGTGCGTGGGAAGGTTTGACCCATACAGAAATATTGAAAATGACAGTGGAGAAGTGAATACAATAAGAACATAAGATGTGCAATAATGCTATAAAGGGTCAGAAGAAAGAAAAATGACTTCTAATGGAATCAGGGATGCTTCTTGGAAGAGGTGACATTTAAACTAGTCCTTGAACAGTAGAATTTCAAAAATCAGAACTTGGGGGAGAGGGCATTGCATTAATTAAGTACAGCATGAACAAATCACAAAAGTAAGAAATTGTTGGTGGAGGCATACAAGGACAACACATATTCCAATTTGATGGAAATCTGTCACATTTATAGGAATGTAGAGGGAAGATCAAGGAGGAAATGTAGAAAAATCTTTTTTGTTTGTTTAGGCTTTTAAATTGCATAAGAATAAGGTGCCATTAAAAAGATTTTAAGCAGGTGAGTAATAAGCAGAGAAAATTTATTCTGTCAGAGATACGAAGAATGGATAGGAGGAGAGATGATCCAGAGGGGTCGAAAGGAAGGTTTATGATACAGAAGTAGCAGTGGGAATGAAAAGGAGGGTATGGAATTTAAAGATATTACAAAAGTACAATTCACAGGATTTGGTTAGTTTCAAAAGGCACAGATGAAAGCTAAGATGGATTTATTGTATGCCACCTTCATAATCACTTATATTTATGCAGATAAACTGAATTCACTAATATTATATATTTTTATTTTCATTTTTCTTTATTAAAATTTTCTTTCTCCCCACTGAGAAAACAAAAAAAACAAAATCCTTTTTAACAAATTTGAACAGTCTAACAAAACAAATGCACACTCTGGCCATGTCCAGAAATATGTCTCATTCTGCATCTTGAATCTATCTTAGAGAATCTGTGCATATTTGCAAGTTCAGTGTTAGCTTCTATCTCATGCTAGCATCTTTGTAAAGGAAAGCACATTTGCATTCTATATAGTGGATTCCCCAGTAGAGTGACTGGCTCTGCTAAGATTATTTATTAAATGCCTTATTCAAGGGAAAAAAAATTAAACAACTAGATTTGAGAATAGAAATGTATGTAGAAGCATAATTTATCAGTGATTTATTGTTCTTGCTGTGGAAGGACACCCTTCCCTGGTTTTTAGCTGGAGCATGTTTACCTAGTGAATGTGAAACCCTAGATGACATTTTATTTTATTTTTATTGTTATTATAACCCCAGCCACAAGCACAGCATAGAGTATATACTTAGGATTTAATAAATATTTTTTGAATTCAAATGAAAGTAGGCTATGTCACAATTTAGATCAGCATTTTCATTTTAGAAAATATATTCAATTAGTAAAATCCATACTGCTTTCCTGATTTTCTCACCCTTAATATCTATCTTTCTTATTCTAGAGAAATGTAACTGATGTTACAAAAGCTGAAATATTTTTAAGGCATTTAGAAGTGAGAGCAGCTAAGATTACAAATGAAAGCATGTTTGATAGTTACTATTGTTAAGTACATTTTTATAAAAATATAGACACTTATCCATTCTTAAAATAACACCATTTATAACAAGAACAGATGGATATAGTGGTATACAGAAGTTGGCAATGAATCTCAAAATAAATAAATGTATTGAAGTCAGTGCAACACCGATGCAGAACTTAGCTTCCTTTACTTGACCTTGTTCAACAAAGGCTGGCCCAACTTCAGAAAATCTTTAATATGTAAAAATAAGTGTATCAGCCCTCATACCATATTTAATGGAACAGATTTAAATGCTTACAGAGCCCTTTATTTCATTTGAATATAACAAAAATATCTCTTACATTCTTAGTCTACTGATCAGCATAGTAAAAAATACCCAGAATATTATTTTCCTATTGTGATGTAAGTTAATATATTGCAGAAGTAACAGTTTTCTAAGAAGGAAGTAATAAAAATGGAAAACATATATTTGGAAAGAACTAGGAATCTAAGGCCTAGTAAGCCCCTCTACCACTTCTGTTTTTCTACTCATCAAATGAAAAAAAACATAGGAAGAAATAGAAATATACATGTCTATAACTGACTTGCTGGCAGTTAGCCACCCACCACTGTAGTAGCAAAATTCCTTCTGTTCTCACCTGCCATTATGGTGAAGATTGGGATGAGATAAGAGTGTCATGGAAGGAGGGATGATAAATGATACAAAATGATCTGTCAAATTAAATGTATTGATTTCCCAATGATAGAACTCCACAACCTTAATAGCGTGATAGCATTATTCAACAGAAGTTATGTATAATTTTGCAGGGAATGGAGGAGGGTTGAGAAAAGATAAAATATAAGACTTTTAGTATTTTGAGTAAAAGGAAGTGAAATGAATGTATGACTCATTACACAGTCAAGAAAAATAGGGCCTTAGGTCTTTAAATACTTCCTGGACCACTCAAGAAAACGTTGTCACCAGACGGCAGATGGACAAAGTGCACATAGTGAGTCTGGAAGCAGCCTTTTTTTTTTTAATCTCATGAATGTCCAGGGGTTATTTCCAACAAGAAACTGATAATATCTCTGAATGAGATCATTTACACACCCTCAGTCCTCCAATGCAAGGCTTTTTCACAGACTGTTAGTGATTTATATTTTGGTTCTATCCACATCAAGCTGGATTATAAGCAGCTCCATGACAACATCACTGTCTGATTGAGTACCGAAGATAGTTTGTGCCTAAGGAAAATAATATAATGAAGACATGACTATGAGACTTCTGATGTGACTGAAAGTTTCTGGTGGAAATGAGGAGAAGGGAAAAACAGATAAAGCTTTAAAAAACAAAAAAAAATAAAGTCAAGTTTATGTCTAGGACATACACAGAAGTCAGTATTGCCATAGCAACATGTGATACTCTTAAGGCCAACCTCCTTAAATAACCATGTAATTGGGAGATCATAGAATTAGGAGATGTCAGACAAAATGGAGAAAGAAAGAAGCACCAAAATAGCCATCCTATCCTTTAATGAACCATACTCAAATACTTGACTTGGAACCAAGATGGCAGAGTAAGCAGTAAATTATAACTCTCCCATATTTACTTCCAAACAACATAAAATAGTGCCTCCAAACAAATCCTGGAACAGTAGGTCCAGCAAAGAAAGAGTGAAATGATCTTTTAGCAAGAAAAGTCTGTCTCACTTGGGTAAGTGGGGAACGTAATCCAGGACAGGAAGCTTACTAGCAAGTCAGCAGCAAGACCCACCTCAACAAACCAGTGGTAGATCTTGAACCCCAATGTGGTGGAACAGGCAAATGCTAATACCAGGACCCCTCAGTGCCTCAGCATAACCAGGGGAATAGGCCGACTTCAGCTCTGAGAACTGCCACATGCTTCAGCACAGCCCTAGGTAAACAAGTAGATGCCAACTGTTCGGGTGCAGAAGCCAACAAACAACTACCAGTAGCCAGACTGGCATGGGCAACATCAGGTGAACAGCAAGGGTTTGAAGTCCTTGCAATAAAAAAAGAGTCTGAGTGTCCCTCCCAGCTTGGGAGCAAAATTCAGATTTTTTTTTAAAAAAGGAAAAAGGCCAAAAATGAAGAGCAAAAAACACCAATGAAAAGGAGTCCAACTGTAGAAAGTTTTTTTCATGGCAGAGAAGACCAAGACACAAACTCAGAAGAAAATAACAATGTCAGAAGACCTATGGGCAAAGCTCAAAAGAAAATTAAAACAATCATTAGGAAATATTTTGCCAAAGTATACTCCAATAAATCTGACAATCTGAGCAAATTCAATGAATGTTTATGAATGTATCAATTACCCAGAGTAACAGATCAGGAAATCGATTTTTAAAAAAAGAAATTGAATAAGCCATTAATGAGCTCCCTAAGAAAAAAAATACCCTGAGCCAGAAGGGCTCAAAAGTGAATTCTACTAAATATTTAAACAATAATTAATTCCAATACTATTTGGGGAAAAAAAAAAGCAAAGGAGTCCTACCAGACTCCTCTGATGACACAAATATAGTACTGATACCTAAACCAGGAAGACCAGAAACAGACGATATAGACAAATTCCCCTAATCAGCATGTTCAGTAATCGTCGATTCCCTTTGTAATTCTGTGTATTTTATTTATTCCATTTAAAAATATTATTCTGAGAATAAATCAATAGACTTCACAAGAGCACCAAAGAAGTCTACACACACACACACACACACACACACACACACACACACACACACACACACACACACACACACACCCCAATGTTAAGAATTCCTGGTCTAGGGAAAGCTTAAAGGAGAGGAAGAAATAGGAAAATAGCAAACGAGAGATCCCAGAGCAAAGAAAGAATTATAGGACAAAAAAAAAAGGACCAGTACTATAACATCAAGCATGACATATACCTGGCCATAAATACCGACAGCTTCCTCTGAAAACATTTTCAACTCAGTCGAAGCATATTGGAAAATGTTATGTTAAGAGGAAAATGGAATTTGGTCATTAAACTTTATCTGTAAGCCAACTTTTCTTGGACTTTATGAATATAAAGATTAAGGAATACTCCTGTTTTGAAATCTACTAAAAAGCGAAATTTGACTGTGAGGCTTCCCTCAATCCATAGTTTTATTTCTCACTTTGGATTCCCCAGATTGCTCTGTTAGATCCCATTAAATGCACCTTTCCCTGCTTTCCTGTCTATTACTTCCATTTATCACTTTGAACTTTCCACCTCTGCTGCCCCTACTCTGCATTTTTCAACCTGCTTTCTCAGAATCATAGAATCTTAGAGGGACAGAAAATCAGAAGACTCAACCTTAATCTTCTTCATGACTCCATTTAAAGCCCCTTTCCCCAGTCCAAGGTTCACTTGCTCATTGTTTGGGTTTCGATGGCTCAGAATGAGTGTAAAGAGTTTTAGTTCTGGCCAGAAAGTCTGAAAATCTTTCCTTCTGTGATTAATTTTTTGCATGTGCAAAAGTGAAAGCAAAGTAAACCATTCTTTACCTCACTTCTTACCTAGCCTTTTACTAATGAATAGATATTGTCTCAGACAAACTGAGACTTGGAAACACCTTAACTAAAAAGGACAAGGTCTCCCAATGCATCCTGGGCCATTCCCAGTTCTTCTGATCTATGTCTTTGTCACTGGACTCAGCTGACTGTGGAGAGAGTAGGGCTGATACCTTGCACAGCTCTATCGCCTTTAAATCCAAATCACATGCAAGTCAAGACATCACCTGCTGATGTCCTTGATCCTCTTCTAGAACAAAGAAAAAACAATAATATTTAATAGAAGTGGTAGAAGATTTCTACTTAATCTATCCCTAACCAATAGGCATTCAATATTTTAGGAAAGAAAACAGAAATGAACCATGTAAAATAATTGTCTTGGTTTACCCAACCTTTAAAATATAAGTATGGCAGAAATTGAGCTTTACCTGTTCTGAATTGAACATTTTAGTCATGCACAGCTCTCTGTATGCTATACAAAAGCCAAATCACAATAGAAACTGTCCCCAGGACACATATGGTGCTTTCCTCCCTTCGTTCCGTTGTTAAAATGTTTCCTTCACATGAGGACTCACCTTCCTTTTTATTTGATTTTATTTTGTATGCTCATCCTTAAATATTTTTGTTTACTTTAAATATATGAAAACTGACAATTATATTAGACCTTTAAGGTTTGCAAAGGAATTTACATTCATTATTTCCTCTGAGCCTCATTACAACCCTGTGCTATGGATACAATGATTACGACCCCCATTTTACATAGGAAACTGAGGCCCAGAGAGGTAAAGCTGTTACCCATAAGTCACAGAGCTACTAAGAATGAAAGGTGGGATTTGGTCCAAGGATTCCCTGATTACAAGTTCTCTCTCCAGCTGTCATTTCTAAGTGCCTCTCACACTATTTCTTCACATTCTAGAGGGTGATATTCTGTAGTTCAGTGGTTCATTTACAATTCTTCTTTCAAACCCTAGCTCAGATGAAACGAGAATTAATTCCTCCATCAAGAAATAATCTCTCCTTCCTCTGGACATTCGAAACACTTTGTCCATATCCATTTATTTCCATTTTTACACTGTTTCTACTGTTAGAGTTATTTATACATGTCTTCATTTCTTTCTTAGTAAACTCTATGGAGATGGAAATCTCATACTTATCTTGATATGCCCTTCAACAGTACCCCTGCAATAGTGCTTTGCATATAAAGACACAAAAATATTTAAATTATTTTTTTCAATGAATAAAACTAGTGCTTTACTGTTTCCAAGTGACTTTCACATAATCTAATTTGATACTCAAGACAACCTTGAAAAATTTCAGCTTAAGTACTATTTCTCAGGTAATTATCAAGCATTTGATAAGCTGAACCTATGTTCACGGAGAGAAATTTACCAATGGTCACATAGGTGGTATATCAAAAGTAAGACTTGAACCTAGGTCCTCTTGGCTTTCGTGCCAGGCAACTTTCCTGTATAGTTCTATCTCTTTCTGGGGGAAAAATGAAATAGCCTCTGCCCTCAGAGTTTCTATATTCTATTGGAGGAGAAAGTTGTGTGTGCACAATTTATGAAAAAGAAGTACAAAGTAATTTGGGAGATGGTCGGTACTGACAGCTGCCAGGTTTAAGAATAGTCTCATGGAGAAGATGGCTCTTGAGTTGAATTTTGAAGGAAATAAGGAGTTTAAGAGGTGGAAGTAAAGAAAGAGTATACTCCAGAAATGGGAGGGAATAGGGAAAGAACACTATTTGATAAATGAAGAAGCTGTCAGAACCATCTCATAATGTGCCCCATATTTTGTTGTCTAAAGAAGGACCAGACCATGACTTAGACTATGAATCCGGTATACCATTATACCAAAAATTTCTATTCAATGATATTTTAGGCAAGGATAATTTATTCAAGCATTTAAATGGGTACATTAATATATACTTTCTTCTTGTGCCAGCTAATTGCCTTAATAAAGAAAATAAATTTTTACAAAGAGAGCTATGTCTGTAATGAGGATCATTAATAATTGGCTTATGCACATGGAAGGGAGAGGGAGCAGAGTGAAATGAGGAAAGGATTTTTTTTTTCTTGTTGCTTACAGGTATAAACACATAAATTATGTTTCTCCAGACTCTCAGGAATACCATGTTCAAAACTTCCAAAGGTCAATAGAAAAGGACAAACGTTGCAGATCTAGTACAGAGACTGAAAGAAAGAAAGGAGAGGCAATACCTTCAGGGGATATGAACTCCTAAAGAGAAAGAAATGTCATCTGACCACCTATTGGCTAAAAAATTCTAAAAAGGGAACACTGAAGTCATTAAGGCTCATTTCTTATGTGGCTTTAGTCCTTCCAAATTAGCACCAAATACTTTTTCATGTTCTATCTCCAATTTGTGAGCATTTTGAAAAAAACCAAAATACTCCCTTTTTCTCAAGGTTGTTAGTGTAATGAGTGACATTTATTATTGTGAAACAGGTAAAAAATTTTACACACACACACACACACACACACACACACACATACACACGTATAAATTTTTTCTCGCCTAATTTTGAAAGCTATCATCCCTGGAGGCTATTGAACTTTGCAGTCTCAAAAATTATAGTTTGTTATTGTGAATAAATGAAAATCATTTCTATTCATTCTCTGTCTAAATGATGGTGTTTGGAGAGATACCTTTCCATGGTTCTACAGCTGTTATCTCCCCCAGGGAAATAAAAACTGTTCTTTTCCCAAAAATCCTGCTCAAAGACCCAGGAAATTAAAACTCTTCAATGTCCAGCTCCAAACTACTTGGCTAGCCTTATCTCATGCTTCTCCCCTTCATGTCTCTATACTCTCACCTGAAGATTCCTTCCATATCATGACTTTACCCAGCATGGTTTCAATATATCGTATTTCATGGGTTGGCCTAATGCCAATTTCTTATAAATTAAATGGGAATTTTTTTAAAGTTTTGCAGATGCCACAGAAAACATGTGAAGGTCAAAAGATGACACAGAAAAAGTTTAAAAACTTAGAAATGCATAAAATATATCATTGTATAACAACAACATATTTTATCTTTTAATATCATAATAATTTAGACTTCTGTGGTATGAAGGAGGGGCCAAAAATTTTACATGGATTTTCCATATTGCAAGGGTACCACACCCCTAACACCTGAGACACAGAAGAGACTACTATATTATAAGAAACCTACAAACTCATCTAGCACTTTTGTACCCATCTGTCTTTTCTCTTATCATTTTCTGTGCCTATGAAAATCCCACCAATTTATGCCTTCACTAATCCTTCAAAGCCAAGCTCAACTACCAGATCACCCATAAAGCTTTTCCTAGTAATCATTCAACAAATACTCATTAAATGCTTACCATATGTCAAATATTGCTAGACTAATGATACAAAGAACCCCCCAAAACCCTGCCCTCAACACATTTACATTTTTTTTAAAATTTTACTTTTAATTTATGAAAATAAAACAAGCATTTATGTAATAATATACAGTATAATAAAATATAATAAAGAGTATAATAAACATCATAATTAAAATAGTTGCACATGAAACTGCAAATCTGCTATGTACAAATTGCTATTCCATTCAAATATACAACAAAATTAAATTTCTTTTTCAAGCCTCTCTTCCCCCCCATCCTTACCTTAGAGATGGCTACCATTAAAAACAAATAGATATGTGTGTGTATGTGCATAAATTATTCTATACATATTTCAATTTATCAGTCTTTTCTCTGGATGCAGAAAGTATCTTTCTTCATATGTCCTTTATAATTGCATGTTTACAATATTCAAGGTAGTTTATTTGCTCCAAGTCATTCTTCAAACAATATTGCTATTACTGTATGCCATTTTCTCCTGGTTCTGTACATTTCACTCTTGATTATTTCAGGCATATCCTTCCATGTTTTTCTAAAATCACTGAGCTCAGAATTTCTTATAGCACAGTAGTATTCCATGACAATCATATACCTCAACTTGTTCAGTCATTCCATAATTAATGGGCATCCCTGTCATTTCCAGTTCTTTGCCGACACAAAGAGAGCTGTTATAAACATTTTAGAATATATAGATTCTTTTCCTTTTTCCCTACTTATATTCTTATAGGGGATATAATGTGCAAATCAGTGGGTACATACAATATGTAAGATGCATGGTAAGCTTAAAGGAGAAGACTCTACCCTCAAGCAGAAGTCATCCCCCTTAGATTTCTCATAACAATTTCTGCCTCTTCTAAATTCTCACTGTTGCCATTTATGTTAGACTTCTATAGGCATCTATCTGATTATCATCTTGGTTGACTTTTTTTTTGTTTTGAAACTATTTCTTATTCATTTTATTCCCTACACACACACATAAACACACACTCATACACACATATTGCATAGCTATTGAATTATGAAGAGATGATACAATCATAGATGGAAAATTTAAAGGGACCTCAGAGGAACTTGAGTCCAATCTCTTTGTTGTTGTTTTTTTTTTAATAGAAAAAGAAATTGAGATTAAATGGCTTGTCCAAGGTCAAAAAGTTAGAGATCTTCAAAAATAGGATTCAAAGCAAGGATCAAATCCTGTTTCCAGAGTTACTGTTTTTTCTGTGGTGCCAGCTCTTCTCTCAACGTGAAATCAATGGAAGCAAACTGAAGATATGTTTCTTTTTGAGTTGACAAATATTGAAAGGTTGTGGTTTATTTTGCTATTCTTTTTAAAATTATAAATTTCATTTCATCCATGCCGAAGCAGCTTAATTTTGTAACTTCATGCTCTCTTGAGATAGTTTCATGAATTTTGGGGGCAAACAAGTTCCTGGCCATTGCCAAGAGCACAACTGTGAAATCTAAGACCAGGAAGAGAGGCTGGAGAAATTGTGGAAAGCTGGGAATGGGTGGAAAATCTATATATTTTTCCTGAAGAGAAATTGGTAAATATCTAATGGTTTGGGAAACAAGGAGTCCTGAGCTCCCCACTGAAGATATTGAGGATACCACTAGCATAGTTTATTACAGTCATTGCCACTTAGGGCAGAAATGTACAGCCATTTACTGTACTATGTGGCAGAAATAAAGATCTTTTATGATGATCACTATAAGATATCAGTTTGAATCACCCTTGTTTGACACAGATGAAAATAGGACGGAAGAAAACTATCTGGACTTTGATTTATAGTCCAGCAACCCCATCAGTAGTCTCAGTTGGACAATGAAATTATATAGGACTTTTTTTTCTTATGTTATGCACACAATTAGAAGTATGCTTTCTTGATAAGCTGAGGAGTTTGGGCCCCTTCCTTATCTGAGATAGAAGATTATGGATGTGTGCCAAAGTCATGAAGCATTGTTTAATACCACTATGGATGAATTATCCATTAGGGACTTCTTCACTAAGCTCCCCTTGCCATCTACTGTATATGTATCTTGTAAGGGTTTAATATTTATTATATGTTATCTCTCACATTATAATATAAATTATTTGAGTGCAGGGAATGTTTTGTTTTGTTTTGTATCTCAGGACATTGCACAATGCTTGGCTGACTAATTTACACATTAACTTGTCTAAATCTTTAAAAATCATTTTTGTTTTCATCTTTTTGCTTATTTGCAGTATTTCTTTAACTTAAATTTCTTTAACTTAAATTTCACATCTGTGTTCCTTTAGCTTCTTTCAATATTTATAAATCCCCTATCAATGTTTAGTATCCTGGATGGACTCTCTTAGATTTAGCCTTATGAAACAGCCCCCACAGCTGTAATTAGGGTAGAATGTCTGTGGCTTTGCCCCAGGGCATTGAACTTTAGAGGGAGAAAAAATTTGACACATACAATCCCTTCAGACACAACTGAGCTTTGCACCTACTTAAAAATAATTCGTGAAAATAGGAAGCTAGCAGATTTCATTATTAATAATGCGCCTGAGCCACTCTCGTAACTTCCTCTCCCACTCAACCAAATTCATTTTAATTACTTCTTGAATTATTTTCACATTATAAACAAAAAATGTATTTGAAAGAACATTTCCTGCTGCTGGCCATCAGCATCACATTTTTTAGTTAGAGCTCCAGCCTATCTGTGTCCCCATTTCCGTCACTCAATCCTAGGTGCTCTTTCATGTCCCCAAAGGCCCACAACATGCTGGGCATCACAAAGAAAAATATTAGATATAGAATCGAAAATAATGTCTGAATCTGATACAAAACTATGATGACACTTTGCCTTCTAACCCAGTGAATAGGCTTGATATAATTCAACTTCAATTAAAGTTCCAATCGTCAGGTACTTTAATGGGCACTGAGACTATAAAGGCAAAAAAAATAAAAGGCTTCCATTCCACTGGTTGCCACATCTTGAAAGAAAATGGGGGAATCTGAGAGAAGAAATAATGTGATGAAGGAAATGTGTATGTATTGAAATGTTACTAAGATGGACAGAAGGGAATATGCATTTATATAGTACCTACTGTGTGCTAAGCACTGTACTAAGCCCTTATAAATAGCATTTCATCTGTTTCTCATGTTGAAAGATATTATATATCAATTATATTAAATATAATTAATTATATTAAAAGATAATACCCTGAGCGGTATTATTGCTACTTCGTAGTTGAGGAAAGTGAGGCAAATAGGTTAAATGGTCTGTTCAGGATCACGCAAATAATAAGTGTCGGAGGCTGAACAGTTCTTCCAGATGTCACGCCCAGTGTGCTGTGCACTATGGTGCCACCTAGCTTCCCTGCCACTGAAGGATTAATGGATAATATATCTAAAATTGGGATAGACCTCAGAGGTCAATACTTCAAACCCCATCATTTTACAGATGATTAATAATACCCGTGGCCCACAGAGGTTTGGCCAACGTCACTCAACTTGTAAGCGTCAAAGGGCAGATTTGAGCATAGGTTGTCTTACTCTGTAGCAGAAATGACCAGTATGATACAAAATTTATATATAAAGTATATAAAGTGAACTTTTGACTTTTTTGAGTACTAGAATTTAGAGCATCACTTGAGGCTTTAAAGAGACAAAAATGAAAAATAAAACAAAGTGCTGCTACATGCCAAGAGTCATGAATTCTTAAAATGTGCTACTCTAAAAGGTAGTAGAGACTGGAAATATAAAGAATTTCAAATATGGCTTGTTTAAATATGTGGATCCATGATAGATAAACTGTGTTTCAGAGATAATTCATACTATTTTAATCAGAGAGGCCAACAGCCCTTCATCAACAAATTCCCCATAGTGTCAAAGAGAGAAGACGAGTTTAACTCAACAGTACAAATTTATACTCTTATAATAATGACTGAATTCAAAAAGCTTGTAAAATCCTGAAAATTTCTTGCAAAAAAGAATCTCCAGAAACTTTCTATTCTGAGCTCTTTGCAAACATACTAAAGCATTTTCTTTGGAAGCTCTTGTTAAAAATGAGGGTTTTTTTTTAACAGTTTTTCTGAAAACATTATTACTAATTTTGCTTTCAAATATACCTTTTCTAGAGAATTAGAAAAGTTTTTTTGTCCATGTCAATCTGAATCTTAAATATATATATATATATATATATTATAAAATTCTAGTAGAGAAATTTAAAGAAATGAAAAAATGCAAACAAACATGCAAATCAATACTAACTGTTGAAATGGCTGAATATTCGTTATATATCAGAAAAGTCTGAGCCTTTTTAAAGTGGTATTAAAATTCATAATGGGAATAAACACAATTCTACCTGATGATGAATCTATTAGGGATTTATTCTTAAGGATTAATCTCATATTTATTTTTATGGGTTAATCTTTATATTTGTTTTGGTGGGAGTAACAGATGGTCATACAAGATACCTGAGTATAAACCCAACTTTTTCATTTACGTGGACCTATGACTTGAGGCAAGTGTTTGCAAAGGATTCAGACTTAGGTCCCTTGGCTCTAAGTACAGGTCTCTATCCACTATGGAGTACTTGATTAAATGGCAAATAAGTAGTGAAAATACATACACACACACACACGCACACACACACACACATATACTTAAATATTCAGGTTAACACCACTGAAAAGAGCTATAGAGTATGGGTGTGTTGATAAATATTTGGGGTAAGGGGAAGCACTTATGACAATTTTGAAGCTTGAAAATCAACAAAAGCATAAATCCAGCTCTGTTTTGTAGCATTTACCAATTTCTAAAGATGTAAATGTCCACAGTGAAAATTAAACAATAAGTTCTACCAAGCCAGTAAGAGAGAATGGCATTCCACATGCAAGCAAAACCACAAAGATGGGGAACTAATTCAATTGGAAAAGCATTTATGAAGTATGTGTTATGCCCCAAGCACTGTTCTAGGAAAGAGCACAGTGTATGCTGGGGACAACAAGTAATTCTATTTGACTGGAGAAAAGAGTTAAGATAATGAACTATTTAGAGCTGTCTGAAGATGCAGATTGAGAACCCACTATAGAAGGCTGAGAACGTTAAACTAAGAATGTGCACTTTATCATGTAGGCAACAGGACAATGAGGGTGTTTTAGGGGGCAGTGAGGCAGAGTTATAACAGTGGGTTTAGAAAGAGAAAACATATGTCTACAAGAGATACTATGAAAATACAACTGAAAGGACTTGATGATTTGAAATGGGGGGAGCAAGAGGTGATAATGACTGACATTTTCCGTATAGGTAACTGGTAAGTTCGTGATTTCATTGGTGGGGAGATAAGGAAGTCAGGATGAAGAATAGGTATTTGGGTGGTTAGGGGTACAAGGAATTCAGGACATGAGGAATTACTTTTGGATATGTTATATTAGGGCTGCCACTACTGTAGACAGATGACTATATGGAATAGAAAACTAGAAAATGACACTATCTCTCCTGGGTAAATCTGATACTAGTCTGATTTCATGATTCGTAATCCTAAATTGACTAGACATTCTGTCAGTCTACCATCATAAAGGGGATGAATGGATGGATGAAAGGTGACATTCTTTCACTTTGGAAAAATACAGGAAAAAGTTGTTAAACAATCATTAACACTGACTTGGAAGAAAGCATAGATCCTATTCAATTTAATAAAATTTGATTAAGGGTCTACTAAGTGCCAGATAAATTTTTAGATAAGAAAAATTTGAGAGGGGTAGGTAATGTCCTAGATGGACAGAGAACCCAAATGATTTCAACAGGCTGTTAAAGGAAGTAAAACTAAGAAAAGGAAACTTAAAAAGAATAAATATAAAATCATATAATTAAATTCAGAAAAAAAAGTGCACAAGGATGGGTTGGAGCAAAGATATGGCTAGAAAGCAGCTCACAGGGAGAAAAAAAGCACAAAAACTTGGGTGATTCAATATGAATTACCAGGGAAAAATGGCAGGTAAAACAATCTGATACTAAACTGAATTAATAGATATCTTATGTCAAAAATAAGGATAGTTTTAGTTGCATTGTGTTCTGCGATGATCAAGTCCTATCTGAATTATTATGTTCCCTTCTGCATGTCATATTTTAGGAAAGACATTGACAAGTTGGAGTACTTTCTGAAGAGGGTAGCCTGAAAAACAAAGGTACTTAAAATCAAGTCAGAAAAGAATAATTTGAAGGCACTGGTAATATTTAAATCTGGAGAAAAGGAGTCTTCTGGGGTCAAAAAAACTAATAGTAAAGACTATCCTGCAGGAAAAGCATTAAACTTGTTTTGCTCACTCACAGGACAGAGAACTAAAACCAAAGGCTGAAAGTGGAAGAAATGTAAATTTCAGCTTGCTGAAAGGAAACATGTCCTAATAACAGGAGCTGTCCAAAAGTGCAATGGGATTCTCTGTGGGAGGGAATGTAAGAAGCTATCCATTACTTGGAGGTCTTCAATCAAAGAATAAGCAACAGTTTATCAGGGATGTTAAAAAGGAGATTGAACAATGGTTAAACTAAATGACTTCTGTGGTTCCTTTGAAAACTGAGATGCTATTATTATGGAAATTTTTACATCTTTTTTTAACACTCTAACTACAAATATTCACTCATTCATTTGTAATGGAAACCACCTTTCTTAGTCTTCTGTAAATTGGAATTGGGGTATACAATTTTTAACTCTTGGGCCCTTGAAATTTATTGTTTCATTTTAGAAGAAATGTTAAAACTTACCAATGTGTACAGCAGAGTTTGGGGAGTGAAAAGTGTATACAATGAATCATATTAAATATACTATGTCCTAATTCCAGCAAAATCTAAACTTTGTGAATGCAACTGACCTGATTTCCTTTCAGTAACCTGGCTTACAAACAGAAGACTTCTTATAATCCCAATGATGCTGTGGCAAGTCACATTGGTCCATTTTCCATGAATTGTCAACTTTCCTACTCTGGGTCCATTATTTCCTGACAAGCAATTTAACATCTTTCATTAATTGCAACAAGTAAAAACATTTAATATGTTTGCAAAAACTCATAAATAAGACATTTTGGAGAAAGACTTATGGAACTCTTTCTGTGTAGAATCACATTAAGAAATGCGATGTTTTCCTCATTAGGGCTATCTGTATACAGGTTCCCATAGTATGTACGCACTATTTGAGCAGCAAGGTGATATCAAAACAGAACAAAAAACCTTCAACATTTTCAAAGCTGTTCTCAGAAAGACCTTGAGAGCCCCAGGAAATTCTTACCTACCAATAAAGTGAACTGACTGAACATGAAAATAGAAAGAGGGCAAGTGTCTGAAGTAAGAAAAAAAAACCTGCAGGAACAGCCCTCTGGTGATGGCAATTTACTCAGAAGCAGACTGGAAAGCAAGGGGGAAACTATTCAATACAAGCACTTTCATCTCTTAGACTCTTTGTGATGAACAAGTAACAGCATAATGCTACGTAGGGAGTGCCAAACTCTTGCCAATGTGGCAATCGTTTGTCAATATGAAGAAACAAAGTAGTTCTGCCTGCTCATTTACTTCAATTACTCATTCATTTCAACAAGCTATTTAACATACATTCATTGGACATCTTCTACACCTAATTTTTCACTTAAAAAAATTTTATTTGGCAAAATGAAGCTCTTTATAAACCTGGTGTTGGGGTAGAGGACTTACACATTATAGTTTCTGTTCTACTGTAGTCTTTCTTTCTACACAGTGGCTACATTTAAAGAAAGATTAGTTGACTGGGGTGATAGGCAAATGCCAAAATAAAATAAAATGTGTTGCAATGAGCCTATAGAAAACTTTATTCTTTTTTTCAATACTTATTTATTAAAAATTCATTAAGATAACCATATATCACCATTAAAATGAACTAAAAGTGAATGTACAAATTTTTGTCTAAGAATGCAGGTATTATAATTTATTCTAATTTCAAAAATTATAAAATGATTGCTAAATGCTTGGCTCTCACTAAGTCAAATGTGTGTGTGTATAATTTTTCATCCTTTAAAAAAGGCTTGATCCTAGTCCTCAATGCCATTTTAATTGGATAAATATTTTCATTTCTCTATTTCAACACAGTATACAGACTTTAACTCAGAAGCATACCTCATTTCTGCAAACGTGTAAATGGGACTGAATGGAGTTATTATAAATTGTATTAATGCAACTTTACACTTCAGTAGGTGAAAGGTGCTTTAACTTTAGTAGCAGTCCTAATAATTACCATCATTTTAAAACTGTTTATTGTCATATAAAGTTGTTTTCATGCCCTATGGTACAGTGACACTAGATTTGGAGTGAATTTAAAGATCTGAGTTCAAATCCTACCTCTGCCATTTAAAATGTGCTTTGGGACAAGTCACTTAATCTCTCTGGGTATTTATTCATCTTCATAGCTGTAATGTTCAACCTATAATGTTCATTTCAGCTCTAAATCTGTGATCCAATATAGTTGTAGCCACTGTCTTTATTGCCGCAATTGTACTACCTTCCTTTTAACCAGACTACATTGAAAATGCCACCATTGTGCAAAAAGATTTGTTAGAACTTCTTACTGAAATTTTTACAATTAGCTATTGCAAAATAATTAAAGCAACTCATATTGAACACTGTTGCTATGTTATTTGAACATTGATGTCCAGTTACTACCTAGGGCATATAGTAATTGATTAAAATGTATAAGGAGCTTCAAACTCATGAAGAGGATATAGCAATTATTTGGAAATCATGCCATATCATGACAAATCATTCATGAAGGAATTGGAGGGATGATAGAGGTCTTTATATCCTTGAAAACCTGTCACATGAAAAAGATACCTATACCATGTAGTTACAGAGGGAAAAATGACAAGTAACCAATGAAAATTACAAGAAATTGATTTCAGATCAATTAAAAAAAAGAATTTCATAAGAATCCATGCTGACCAATATGTGTTATAGACTGTCATGTGAGGAATTATGTTTCCCATAACTAGAAGAATTGGATGACCACATTTCATATATGTTAGAAGAAGGAGTTTTCACAGAATCCTCCAGCACTACACTGCCTAAGCTACCTGGAACCTTAAGCTTCTCAAAACACAAAACAAGCACAGAATCCAGAAGTCTCCAGATTTTACACAACAGTATCTTTTATCTAGAACATAAATGCACAATGGTTTGGAATGTTTAGAAATTCTCCATGTATTTGTTGTATCCTTTACCCTTAAAACCTGAAATATCTGCTTCCTTAAAGAGAAATAAGAGATGAACCTCATACTTTTAGGATTGGCCCTTTGAATGAAAATTCTCCAGAGGAGAACTGAGTTGATGAAGCTGATGACGTGTTCTGGAGATTTTACTAGGAAATCATTATTTAGGAATTATTCCTCAAGTCTCCTGACCCATTGCCATTGATTTTAGATGCAAATTATGACATAATTCTCTAGATAGATATTTTCATTCATGGCTGAATTCAAAAGAAAACACTTGTGAGATGGAAAGAAAAAGTAATACAGTTTTGTTGTTATATTATTTCATTGTTTCTATGATGTCCAACTCTTCACGAACCCCTTTGGGGTTTTCTCGGCAAAGATACTGGAATGGCTTGCATTTTCCTTCTCCTGCTCATTTTGCCTATGAGGAAACTGAAACTAACGTGATTAAGTGACTTGCTCAGGCTCACATAGCTAGTAAGTGTGTGATACTGGATTTGAACTCAGATCCTCCTGATTCCATATCCAGTGCTCTATCCACTGTACCACCTTACTGACCCAATGTAGATTGAATTCTATGAAAATTATGCCCTCTTTTCTCTATTTGGTATTTTAGAAGTAGACTAGTACATTTAGTATGATGGCAGGTTAAGAATAGTCAGGAAAAAAATAGGTCAGGAAAAAAATAGACTGAGTAGCTTACATAGTATCACATCATATTTTGATGCTAGTTTTTTATTGGCCAATCCAATCTGTTAGAACTCATTTTGGGATGAACATTATAATTCAAATATTGCTTTTTCTCTCCAAAAAAACCAGATTTATATTATACCATTTTTTCACAGTCAGAATATAAACAGTTGCCAAGACACATAAGAAAGAAATTGACATACATAAATCTTGTTAACAGGGAACTATTATGTACTAATTTTGTTGTTGTTCAAAGGCTTGGTTGAATTCTGGGACAAAAAGTAGTAATTTATTTTTAAAGTGCCCATTCTTGAATACAACAGGAAAATGCTGGTGATGCCAATATTTCTCATTTGATTAACAAATCCACTTTAGTGAAAGGGGACTGCATCATTTTGGGAATTCTGTACCATGAGTAAGTCATCACATTTTCATCTTCATGGTGTTAAAACATACATATAATGAGTCAATTTTATGTAACTATCTCCTTAGATCTTGCATAGCTTCAAACATATACAATGTGACGAGTTAATGCTTCAAAGAAAAGCCCTTTGTATACTATGTTTGATTTTTTTCCCCATTTGAACTGTTATGAATAAATACAAGGGTATGTAGATCCCAGTACTAACACCTGTTCTTATATTTGCTTCCCATCTTTTAAACTATAAATCCATGATTGTGTTTTTTTCCCCAAGCATGTTTCATTCACATTGTAGACTTTGTTTTCAAATAACATTTAACAAAAATTTTTCCCTTTAGGCAGTGAATTAGAAGGGTGATATTTCTTAGAACCATAATTAGGTATTTTTAGTTGCCAGAACAAACTGCACAAGGGAGACATCTTAGGAATATAATTCAAACTTCAGGACATAAGATCTCACAAGCATTGAGGACCCCAGATACTATCATATGGTGGGGAAAAAGAAACCTCAATACACTGAAAGAAATGCACCTAAGACACCAGGTCTAGTCCTGGGGGAAAACTCACACGGGTAAAACTACCAGGGAGATGACATATAACGAGCTTCCTATTTTAATAAATTGCTAATTTCTCCTTTAAAAAGAAAATAAACTCTTATTGCTATCTTATTTTAATTGTACATTCATTTCCAAATATATCCATCCCTCTTGGCTTCATAGAGATTCTTGTCACAAAGAATAAAATGAGAAAGAGAAAAAGAAGTTTAGCAAAACTAACCAATACATCCACCAAATCTGTCACTAACTTTTTATTCCTGCTACGTGATGTGCTCTGTGGTTCATACCCATTCATGAGCACTAGCAGTCTCTGTGCCCTCTAAATTTTGCCAAAGGCCCACCTCTTTTAGCTAGAATGGAATGGAATGAAATCAAATGACTTTTTACGTATTTAGTAGGAGCCAGGCACTCTTAAGTGCTTTACAAATATTACCTCATTCGATTTCCTTCAAATATTTGATAGGAAAGGGATTGGACTTGTTTGGTATAGGCCCAGAGTATAGAACTGAGAACAATGACTAGAAATCGCAAAGGCACATATTCAGTTTCCGTGTAAGGAGACTTCTTAAGAACTTAACTTCTTAACAACATTACAGCTGTCTCAAAGTGGAATGGGCTGGCTACGGAGGTCCCAGGTCATCTCTTATTAGAGGTCATTATGTAAGGGCTAGAAGACCATTTGAAGATGTTGTAGGGGAGATTCTTGTTAAGGTAGGAATTGGATGATATGATAACTGAGATCACTTCCAACTCTAAATTTCTGTGATTCTATGATCTTTTCTAATATACTAAATTCTATTTTCACAAAGGACACATATACACACTACTTCTATACTTTCATGAACGCTTATGAAATATCATTTGCAAACAAAAATAACCATATTTATGATTAAGACATCATAAGGATACACTTAGAATTTGGAAATTTCTAGATAAACTAACTTCCCTAGTGGGGTGTTATACCTATTTTATGCTAATTGTGTTACTAGTAGAGTGGTACTTGTCTTTATAAGTCTGGAACAAGTTGATGTAAATGAACCACCTCGGATTTAAAAAGTAAAATTCAATTTAAAAATAATAGTTCTAGTTGACACAAGGGATAGAAACTTGTCCCAATGGTTAGAACCTCAGACACTTATTAGCTATGTCAACTAGGGTAAGTCATTTAACTCTTGTATACTTCAGTTTTCTTAACTATAAAATGAGGATAATAAAAGCACATATTTTCTAAGGCAGGGAACAAGTGAAATAATAATTAAAAAGTGCTTAGCATAGTGACTGGCACATAGTGATGCCAGCTATTATACCGATGGATATTATTAGCTATCTTCTAATAATTAAGAAATAAAAGAAGATAAAAGGGGAAGGATAAGAAATAAGTATTTAATAAGTGCCTACTATGTACCAGGCATTCTATTAAAAATATTTAAATCAATCTTCATAATAATTCTGTGAGGTAGGTGTTCTTATTATGTCTTTTTCCACTGAGGAAAATGAAACAGGCAAAGGATGCTTGTCCAGAGTCATGTAGCCAGTGTCTGAGGTCACATTTGAACTCAGATCTCTGACTCCAGGCCCAGTACTCTACTCGATGCATCATCTAGTTGCCTGTAATTTGGATTATATGTGACATACTGCAGAATTCTGTCCCTACCATTTAATCAATGGTTTTAGAATAAGAAATAGGTGGCCCATTTATGAAATGTATGACTGACATGCAGTTAGAATATATACATATATATGTATGTATATATATAATACATAAGGTTTCAAATCTATATTGAACACCTAGAAGTTGGGCTGAAACTTAAAAAAAAAAACAAACAACAACAAAAACAGATTTATGGTCTTTTTAGTATATGAACTGAGAGTGATGAAGTCCTTCCCAATACTGATCTGTGCCTGTTCTGGAACTTAGAGCCTTTACATAGTTGCCTGTGCCAATGAAAGGTTATATGAATTAGTTGGGGTCACTTGGGACTTGAATCAAAAGTGGGATGTGAACCCACTTCTTTGTCCCTCCAAAGACCGGCTTTCTATTGTTTGTCAACCTGCCTCTAAGGCTGAATCATACTGAGAGCAATTTAGATCAGTATATTTCAGGATCTCCTCAGTATATTTAGCTTTCCTTCCACAGATTCAAAATCCATCCATGGTTCTCATCTTGTATATCTATATTCCTTTGTAAAGAGAATTGAAGTGATTTGCCAGTAGTCTTACAGCTATGTTTCAAAGATATGACTTAAAACTAGGTTTTTCCTGCTCTAAGGTCAGTTATCCCTCCACTATATCATGGTGGTTCCTACCTTCCACAATGCTTTCCAAAAAAACTTTAAATTCCAAAGAGCCATTATATTTAGTTGTCATAATTCTCCATTAGAAAAGGATAAAGTGGAGATAAAAGTGTTTGCTGAGTTATGTGATTTCTGAAAACTCTTCACTGTGGTGACTGATTTTTTATACATTAAATGATAAAACTTCCAATTAGCAGAATTAATACATTTCCTTTCATTCATTTACTACTTTTCCAAGTTAACAGCTTATTTTGATTTAATTAGGATAAATATATATTGCAGTAAGTTAAAAAAAAAATTCCCAAATGAATAGAGGGAGATTTGTTATTGGTCAGTTATTTTTCAATTATATCTGATTCCTCATGATCTATTTGGAGTTTTCTTAGCAAAGATACTGCAGTGGTTTGCCATTTCCTTCTCTAACTCATTTTATAGATGAGGAACCAAGGCAAACAGGGTTAAGTGACTTGCAAAGGTTCACACAGATGGTAAATGTCTGAGACCCAAATTTGAACTCAAGAATTGAGTTTTCTTTTGCCTATCACTCTATTCACTGTGCCACCTGGTTATTTATATGAAAAAAGACCTAGGGGATTTAGATGATCACAAATTCACTGTATAAGGGTACTAGCAAGAAAAAAGAAAAAGAACAAAATAAACCAAAACTTATGCAACTTTAGTCTATGTTGATTGAAGGACTACGTCTAAAACAAGAGCTATTAGTCTCACTCAACTCTAAGGTGATCAGTCCACTCCTGCTGTTCTGTCTTAAACTCTGGCTTTCACATTTTAAAAAGGATATTGACTAATTGATACATGTCCAGAGTATGATGAACAGATGGAAGATATCTGGAAACCACAACAGTTGAAATTACTAAAGATGTTTAGCTTGGAAAGTATTTTAGGAAGTATATGATTTATTGATCTTTACACATCTGAAATGTTATTACATGGAATAGTGAATAGGCACTAAGTATATGTTGAATTGGACTTCCTTGAATTTGAAAATTGACAAGAATTGCACAGGATGACAAGGTGATTAGATGACAAGATGATTTCTGTACTGGTGGAAGAAATATTGATATGGATGAGATCATTTGTCCTTTGGAATATTGAAGTATCATTCAATGAATTTTAATATAAGAAGAATGTCAGTCTATAAAAATCTTTTGTCCATTGTGAGCTCACTTTGCTACCAATTTGGATATGCAGTAAACGGGAATATTAAATATGCAAACTATTCAGATTCATATTTAAATTTGGAAAGAGGCAATATCCATATATTTAAGAAGTAAAGTTTTCTTGTACATATCATATAGATGAGATGATATGACATTTATGATGTCAAATTTTGATGTCATTTTCTATCCTGCATCAATACACTGAGCATGGTGTTCAGATACAGCATAGTGAGGCAGAAAGTTTGCTAAATTTGGCATTGGCATGAGAACTGCGTTTGAGTCATGCCTCTGAGCTCCCTTCTTGAGTTGTTTCCTATACGGCACTGGGTAAATATCTTAATTCCTTTGAGTCTAATTTTGCTTGTCTGCCTAATGAAGAGAAAATATTTGCAATACTGACCTCACTGAGTAGTGACGATGGATTTTTAAAAATCTAAATAAAACAGGCATAAGGCCAGGGGGGTGGAATACTTCTTGACTTGATATTTAAAAGTGTATATGGGGGGAACAAACAAAGGATTTCAAGGTAGAAGAAAATATATGGAATGATTCCTGTTCTCAAAAAAGAGACAAATGACTATCAGATCTGGCAATATTCTTATATAACATGATATACATATATATGTGTATGTATGTATACATACATATACATATGTGTGTAGGGATATATATACACAGTATTATATAGCTATAACCATATTTTATATATATATATATATGTCATCATAAAGTCAAGCTTATAAACTTCCTTATCTTATTTGAAACTCATTTTTAAAAAACCCTTCTAATAGTATTTGGGGTTGTCATTATAGTTATATGATTTACCTCATAAATCTTAGACTCACAGAATGACATCAAATTCTTTTTTTGTTAGAAGGTTGCCTAAGTACTATAACCATTCCCAGTACCCATTCAGCATCTCAATCTTCTTTTAGTTTTGCATTAAAATAAACGTCAGCTTAAGAGGCAACTAGGTGATATTGTGAACCGAGGGCTGGCCTTGGAGTCAGGAAACCTTGTTTTTGAATCCTGCTTCACACATTTCCTTTCTCCTTGTGTGGATCAAGGTAGGTAAAGCACTGGGAAAGTCTCTCAGGCTCAGTTTCTTCACCTGTAAAATGGTGATAATAACAGTACTTCTCTCATAGGATTATTGTGAGGATTAAATAGGTAAATATTTGTAAAGCACTTTGCAAAATTTAAATATTAGGTATTATCTATTAAGAATCAAATATGCCAGGGCAGCTAGTGGCACAATGAATAGAGTGCTGGGCCTGGAGTAAGGAAGACCTGAGTTCAAATGTGACATCAGACACTTACTAGGTGTGTGATCCTGGGCAATTCACTTAACCCTGTTTACGTCAGTTTCCTCATCTGTAAAATGATCTGGAGAAGGAAATAGCAAACCACTTCAGTATCACTGCCAAGAAAATCCCAAGCAGAGTCATGAAGAGTTGGATCCAAGTGGGATAACTGAAGAGTAAATCAGATACACTTCCAAAATCAAGAACTGAGCACTTACTAAGCATTTACTATATGCCAAGCATCTCAGCGGATGCTGAGGATACAAAGACAAAAACAGTCTTTAACAATCAGTTTACATTCTAATAGAAGAAACAATATAAATAGACATATAAGCCCATCATAAAACTCGAATAAGTAAGTACAAAACTCATATAAAACATCAGCAAGGGGTGTCTTCCCCTCAGAGGGAAGGGTGCTAAAAGGTGGGAGTACTAGTGGGGCGATAAGACCAAAAAATGCTTCTAATAGAAAGAAGAACTTGAAAAGACCCTTCAGTGAAGTCAGTGATCCTAAGAGACAGGGGAGGAGAGAGAATATTTCAGACTAGCGTCCAAACAGGGCAAAGGATATTGTTGTGTATGGCAGCAGGAAGGACAGGACAGTTGGGACAGTATGTTGATGGGATACAATCTGTAAGGCAGGAAAGGTAGGATGACACAAGAATGGAAACTACTTTAAAAGTCAAATAGAGAAGTATACATTTATATCCAAGATTCAATAGAGGGCCACTATTAGCTAGTTTATTGGGGGATGAGTTAACATGATCAGATTTGTGCTTTAGAAATATCACTTCCGTGATTACTTGGAGAAAATTAAAATTAAAAAAAAAAACAGCCCTGAATAAATGAATGAACAAGTAAATAAATATAAGATAACTAAATAATGGAAGTCTTAACTTTTTCAAAGAACTCAAAGAAATAGAAATATCAAAATTTTAATGCTAGGTGGGAGGGATGTTATTTATAATATTTACTTTAGAAATAATCTTGTCCAGTTTCCCATTTTGTCAATTAGAAATAGAAATTTGGAGATATTAAATGTTTTTGCCAACTCTTACAAACGTAGTAAAAATTTTAAAAAGAGGCCAAGTTAAAACTGAGATCTAATAACTCCAAGTTCTGTGTTCTTACCATTATGTGCTTGTGTGTGTGTACGTATTGAGAGGTAACTAGAGGTAAATACAGATACAGCTCTATATCTTTCCCTACATATGCACACACATATATGCATATGTACATGTATATATGTTTGAAGTCATTCTTACTGATTTCTTTTTTTCTTATGAATTGTATCTTAGTATTTATCATCTAATTAATTAGTTCACAGTTTCATGGAGATTCCGAAGGGTATCAAACAGTTAATTTCCAGACATTGTCTTTAAAAATGTGTCACAGAATAGCAATACAAATAGTCTTTAACCTAGAAAGCCTCCAGAATTGTGATCATACATATAATCCTTTTGTAAAATGCCAGTTGATTTCAGCAATTCTCTCTCTTTTTTTTTTACTGATGACTTTCATAGTCTCCAAGTCCTTCTTCAACAAAAGAAACATGAATTTACTAATATTAAATGAAACAACATGAGGGGTGAAGTCTTTCAGAATATTTCTCATTCATTTTGCACAATAACGTATACTATTTCTATGACCCTGGGCAAGTCACTTCATCCTCTTTGCCTCAGTTTCCTTAATTGTCAAATGAGTTGGAGAAGAAATTGGCAAACCACTCTAGTATCTTCACCAATAAAGCCCCAAAGAGTTGGACACAACTAAACAACAAAATGTTTGATTAGTTTCCAAATACTGTTTTTTGATATCCACAATATTTCTCACATCTAGCCCCTTCTTTCTACTCATATAACCATTTATTTAGGTCAGTCCCTCATCCCTTTTCACCAGGTCTCTTCTCTGATCATGTCACTACTCTACTTAAAGCATTTCAATTTTTCCCTCTATCAGTGTTTCTAGAATTAAATACAAAGCTCTCTGTTTAGCTTTCTAGGACAAACAAACTGGTTCCACCCTACTTTTCTAACCCTACTCTCCTTCCCATACTCTGTTGTGCTTCTTGCAGTTTCTTACACAACATGCTCAATCTACATTCTCCTCACATTTGCATTGGGGCCCCAGGTCTGGAATCCATTTCTGCCCTAGCTCTGACTCTAAGGATTTCTTGTTTTATTCAGAACTGCTCAACTGAAACTAAGCAAAGCCTTTCTTGAATCTTCTAGAACCAAGGGACCATCTGTCCCTTAAACAGAACCCCAGAACCTTTACATTTTTTATATACACCATAGCCCAGAAGTCTTTCCATGTGTGCTTATGTATGTACATACACATCCACATCCACATACATGCACACGTATATGACTATATCTGTATCTATGTATCTATATCTCCAAGGTGACCATCTATCTGTCTAGCATGCTAGCCACCTGTCTCTCAGTCCAAGGTGATCTATCTAGTCACCTTAGGTACAATGTAAACTCTTTGAAAGCAGAGGTTTTAACTGTTATTTCTTGATTATTATTTTTACTGAAGTGTTTTTATATTTTTATTTATATTACATATTTCATACACATGTGTGCTTTTATATTTTTATTTATTTACATTTATTTATTTAATTTTTTATTTATGCCTTTCAAGCATAGGACACTGCACACAGTACAGTAGGTGCTTCATATTCACTCACTGAATTCACTTTTAGGCAGTATGAATAGGTTTGAAAGGATTGGAGTCACACCATATGACATTTTTTTCAGTGGAGACGACTGTATTCAACAACAAGCATTTATCAAGTGCTCATTATGTGCAGCACCTAGGAGAGAGCACATAGTCTGAACTCAGAAAGCCTTGAGTTCTAGCCTCAGACTCTTACTAACTGTGTGATGCTCATTAAATCACTTTACCCTGTTTGCCTTAATTCCTCATGTGTAAAATGAGCTGGAAAAAGAAATGGCAGACCACGCAAGCATTTTGCCAGAAATGGTCTCCAAAGAGATGGACAAAACTGAAATCGCTTAACAAAAATTATATGTGAGCCACCTGCTACATAAAGTGAATGCAAAGGTAAAATAAAAAAAAATATTCCAGTCCTCAATGAGCTTATATTGAACAACAGAATGCTGAACACCAAAACAAAACAAAAAACCCTTCTATCTTTTCAAAGAGGGGTAAAGGTGTTAGAAAAGATTCTTCTCTTTTTCACCAGGATCTTGCCTCACAAAATAAGAAGTTTAGTAGAATTCAGTTTAAATTGCTTCATGCCACATAATCCCAGACTAGATTTTAAAAAATCTGTCATATTCAGTTAAATTAAGTTTTATTTTTCTCATCTGCTAAAGGTAATGAGATAAAAAGTAAAAAGGAAATTTACTCTGGGAACCACAGCTCTATTATTATTAAACTGCTTCTAAGATGTTCATTAAGTTTGATGACGATGGGACTGGTGGGTTCCCTACATGCTCCTGGTTATTGTATAATTCTGCTTTTCTGTTTGTTGGGTTCAGAATATTCTGAAGAAAAGTAGCAAACATCACACTAATCTGATTCCATTTTAACAATCATATTCACTGTTCTTAAAAAAAAAAAAGAGGCAAATTTACGGAAGCAAAATAATCTCCCTGACATTTTTAACAAAGAAAAAGCTTTTTAAAAAAAGAGGAATTCAAAGTGTAACCTGATAAGATAAACACTGCTGCCCCATTAATACAGTTGAAAAAGGTTGATTTAATTTTTAAATGTTACTCAAGAATATTTGCTGAGACTGTTTTTTTTTTTTAGAGTGGTAATGTCTTTGCAAGATATTTTTTTTAAAGCTGAATTAACATAGCAACCTTTACAAATACTGAACTGCTTTAATATAAAAGAGAAACCAAATCTGGTGTTCCATCTTAATTATCTGAAACTGCAGCTAAACTGAGATCTCTGTTCATTGTCTGAACATCTTGATTTTGCGGCTGTCAGGATCTCCTCATTTAACTACAGCCACATGGTTCATATGGTATCCAGAGTTTGCTAGTCATATTTTAAAAACACAAAATGGGAAGAAAAACAATGTGATAGCCTCACCCCCAGACACAAGATTCTGTTTTCTCAGATGTTCTGTTTCATTTCAACATTTTGAAATTTCAATCATAACAGATGAAGAAAATGGAAAAGCAAACATCTATATATCTGAAGAGATAGTGCCTTATTCTTATCTAAGAATTAGAAGAGATTTGAATTCAAATTTCCTAGCTTTAGCCAGCAGGGAAAGGAAAATTTTTAGTTCATAAGCTCTTTGGCTGTGATGACACAATTATTTGTCACCTATTTTTTTCCAACCGTAGAACTTCATAGTGCTTCTGTACATGCCACTGAGGTTCCATATGGTATGGACTCTCTGGGCTTATATGAACTGTGATTTAGATAAAGGTCACCCTCTAGTGGGATTATAAAGTATTCCAAGTTTCAGGCTGATTTTATGCGAAATGAAATCCCACTTTATTTATTGGTTTTTAAGGTTATTTTGATTTTGAAAATCAACAGCAGATTTCAAGGATTTGCATCAGTGGGGAGTGGAAAGGGAAGGATCACCAAGGATTCTGCTTAGCCCTAGGGTGTTCATCATAACCACTGTTAAAAATGTCTGGGGTTAAAGGACTGAAGGTCAAAACTTGATGTTAATATCTGCATGATATTAAGCAAGTTGTTGACCCTTTCTGGGCCTCAGATTCCTTGGCCATATAATGAGGGAGACAAGGCCAAATAACCTATGAAGCTCCTTTCCAGTTTTAGATAATCTTAAAGATGCAATCAGTCTATAGATGTTTCAAAATGACTCATTATGGTTTTATAGAGCCTGGGTGGCTTAGTGGATAGAGAGCTGGTCTCAGAAAAAAAAAAAAAAACATGAACTCATGTTCCATATGCAGCCAATGTAAAATCTTGGGCAACTCTCTAAGAAAATAATTTGTGAAACAGGTGACAAGCAACTTTGATAGAGAGAGTTCCTTACCTTGAACTTCCTACACTCTGATGCAGTCACAGATATAGCTTCCAACCCTTACCCCTTCCAAAAAAAAGAATAATGACCTTTTATACTCTTCTAGATTTCAAAAGTGGAAAAAAAGCAATTTTAAGTTTCTTGATAAGCACAAGTTCCTACCTTATCTGAATTACTCCAGTGACTTTGTCATCCAAATTAATTGCTTGCATGGTTGTCAGCTATAGGTAACATATATGCTGTTACCTGGTCTTTACACTGGCTTGACATGAAACTAAAAATATCTTTTTCAAAAAAATCTAAAAATGTGACCCATTCAAAACTCCAAAAATGTTATTTCCTTCAAATAATCTTTTTCATTATAGGCACAAAATTATAATACTTATAGTAAGGCATAGAGATCAACTCATCTAGCTTCTCAGGTATTCATTTTGTTTTCCAAGCCTGACTTCCATTCCCACCATCGACTCGACTTCTTTAATCCTGTGCTTGGCTGGATAAGAAGTTGGTATAGGACAGCAGAAAGCTGGGCCATAAGGCCCTTTAGTAGTAGGCTGTGCACATACCTCTGAATACTAGCACAATTCTGTCTGGGTTGCTTTTGACATGAAAAAAAAATCTTTGTATTATTGAACATAGTGTAGTCTTTTGACTGAATCCAAACTTCACAGAACAAATCCTCTCAATAAAAATATTTGTTCTATAAAACTTAGATTCAGCCACAAGACCGCACCCAAGGACCTAGAAGGTCATATGTGGCCTCAGGGCAGCAGGTTCCCCACCCTTGGATAGTCCTTGACTGCAGACTGAGTTGCTACCCATTTATTGATTAAATGAGTGATTCTGTGTCTTGGTTTTCTCATCTGTAAGAATACACTGTCGTCGTTAGGAGAAAGGATGATGGACATCAAGTGTTGAGACACCTTCTAGAAGTATATATCTGTTAAATTGACTAAGGAAATCTGGCTTTGCTAACTATTCCCTCCTTTAGAAGGTAGAGGAAGCTTCGATTTGGAACTGATTCTGACAGAGACAAGGGTCGATGGAGAAATGACTGGAACTTTGAAAGAAAGTGACTGTACAAGCTTAGAACTATTAATAAATGAGAAGAGGAATGTTAAACATAGTTTGAAATGTACCCTAGAATGTGGGATAGAAGATTTCAAAACTGTTCAGAGAAATAGGGGGGTAGGATTCACAGGATAAGATTTTACACAGAAAATCAGGCTTTTTGGGGGTAGAGGGGAGGAGAATGCTATGAGAAGGCATGCCAAATGAACTTCCATCTTTCTTATTTTTGGATCAGGTAGACGGCTGCTGGTTAGAATGAAGAAGACAAGACTTGGAATGGATATGATAGTTACTTTCAAGTGTCTGAAGAACTATATCAAGAATTTGTTCTCCTTAGCTCCAGAGGGTAGACTAATAGACAAGGGGAATGTTTCAGGTATATTTTAAATAGGTTTTAGCAAAACATATGACAGTGTACTGTCAAATGTTTGCGGGGGGTGGGAAGAAAGATTTGGGTCAGGCAATATTAGACATATATATATACATATTTATATACATATGCATAAATACATATGGGTATTTGCTTTTATTGTTATTGTAATTTTGTATCACAAGTTGGATAATCTCTTATTAGATATGTTGTTCAGACGCAGACTGGATTAGATGGCCTTTGAAGTCCCTTCCAACTTCCAAATTCTCTGATTTTTGTGGTTTATGTGAAAAGCGCAATCCCGATGATATAAATATAAATCATTTCAAAGAGAAAAAAATAGGAAACTGTCAAAGGAAACCAATGTCACTATGTAGGGAACTCATCAACTGAATTAGATTAAAAAAACACAAAACACCCACATCTATAGACCATGAAAACTGAGACAGATAATTGAGTATAAATATAAAAGAACATAATTGCATTTCTGTAAGGATGTCAGCTGTACTAATGCCCAAAGCAAGTTGAGGTTTGTGATGAATGTGAGGCAACAAAAAGAGTGTTTTATGTTTTGTTTCGTGTTTATGTATACACGTGTGTGCATATAAATAACTATATTATCAGATGATAATAATAGATGCTGTAATAAACTAGGAAGTAGGAGTGGCATAGTAGACAGAGCACTGAGCCTGGACTCCAGAAGAGCCGAGTTTCAAATCTAGTAAAAGGCACTTTCTAATCCTAAGCAAGTCACTTTCCTCTGCCTCAGTTTCGTAAACTATAAAATAGACATAATAGCACCTACCTCCTTTGGACACTTATCACAGTGCCTGGCATACTCCCTTCCTCCTTACATAACTCATATTTTTCTTTGCTTTTCTAGATCAAGTAACATGATCTTCAAATATAGAAATGAAGGGGGGGAAAGTTAATTGAAAATTGTGACCCAATAAAAAAAAGTCAATAATAAAACGATCACTTTGCTGTTCTCAACAAGCTCGAGTTACCATGGCCAAATGAATGAATACTTTCTTAAAGTAGTGAAAAAACTTGCAGATTTGATTACTGACACTATGGTGGTATCCTTTGAAAAATCTCAGTGACTGGAAGAAGCACCATGTGAGTAGAAATTGGCAAAGTGTCTGATTTACTAAAGGAGAAATAAGGCTGATTCTTAAACCTATGAGTCAGTGACCTTGACTTTGATTCCTTGCTCAATTCTAGAATTCATGTTAAATCAATGGCTTCTGAACAGTTTCAAAGGGGAGCAGTAAAGACTAATATTTAACAAGAACAAGTCATTCCAGGCTAACTTCATTTCACATTTTTGACAGGTTTATAAGACTGGTAGGTCAGGGAAATGACCTATTGAATTTCAGTAAGTGACAAAGTCTCTAATAATATACATTTGGACAAAACTGAAAGACAATTTCTTTGATAGTAGTGTTATAGAGGCATAAGAATTAGTTTGTAACTAGAGAGTGGTAATTAATGGAGCAATGGCAATCATGTTGTGATACATGTATGTATATACATATACACAAGCATATACATACGCACATAGAGATATACACATACACACATACATTCTTCCATATAATTGAGTCTAACCTGATCAACAATGATCGGTGACTTAGACAGAGGTGGTTGCTATGAAAGATATTGGAAAGAGCAATGGATTCCCAATTTCAAATACTAGCTCTACTTCTTACTATCTTTGTTACCTTAGACAAGCCACTGAATTCCTTTAAACCTAAATTATCCCAAATAAAATGAGGTGTAATAGCTCATTAATTATCCCACTGGGTATGAATAATATAACAGCTCTATAGAAGCATAAAAGTATGTTTATGAAAAGATGCTTATTAAATACGTAAATAATAAAGCATCATGACATGATGAATGAAATAAGTAGGGATTCTTAATAGGCTAGAATTGAAGTCTAAACTAAAGCTAATAAAATAAAATTAAGCAGGGATAACTGTGCCCTTCTGCAGAAAAAAAAAGACAAAAGCAGGTAGTTTAATACAATAGAAACAGGGTTAGCTATGCAATCAGAGTGCCAGGTCTCAAAATCTACCTCTGACATTTCTCCTGCATGATCTCAGGTAAGTTCCTTAACTGACCTAAGAACTTCAGTTTTCTCATCTATAAAATGAGGGAGTTGGGCTAGATGGCCTTTGAGGTTTCTTTTAAATCTAAACCTATGTCCTATCCCCGTATTTTCACACCTGTGAAGTGAGAATGATAAATCTTGCACTAACTTTGTCATAGAGTTGAATGAGAAAAGAACTTAAAAACACAAAATGTCATATAAATGTAGCCTATTATTCTTTTCATCTTTGTTATTTATCATTGTCATCATTATCATTGTCATCCTCATCCTCAGCCTCATCCTCATCCTCATCTTAGATCACAGTACTTACTACTTTACAGCTCTTCAGCATGATCAAGAGAATGCTGGTGTTAAAAATGTGAATTTGGAGACCATGACTAGTTTGAGGGTAATTTATATTAACCCCAGTTGGAAGATGTCTGGTGCAGAATAAAAAAAACAATAAAGGGAGGGAAGGGAGTCCACACTGATGGAGAGGTGCACCAAATGATCCTATATGCAGAAAACACTGCTGGTTGCATGGAATCCTGGAATACCTCAAAGCCTTGTAAGTGAAATTCACAGAAAGGGGACAGATTCATTTACACCATACATGTTAACACTGAAAAAAATCTGCCTATCAGAGGTTAAAATCATGTTGCCCTGAAGGTGATATCCAACTGAATGATTAACCACTAAATTTGATCTGTATGTCTATCTACCTATACGTATATACAATAATAGAATATAATAAAATTATGATGTGCCACATTAATATCCTAATATGTGGTATAATATAATATAACCTGTAAAAGAGGGAATGCATTTGGTATTTCTCTTTTTTTGTAGCTGGAGAAATGGTACTTGAGTAAAGCAAAGGGATGAAGGAAAGTCCTAGATTGCATCTCTCCTTAACAGCTAAACTTAGATGTAGTAATATGGCATGATGAGAACCTAAAAGGAAGGAGAATTTCCCGAAGGACTCAGAAAGCTTCAAGCCTATTCATCTAATACCTTTTTTCTTAGCATACCAGTAATGGGGACAACTACAATGGTTCTCTTAAAGTCAATAGCACTGGAAAGTAAAGAGAAGGTCTCATCAATCAGAGCTACCAACTAATTCTCAGAGAAAACCACTTTTCACAGCTCGAAAACAGAGTGAAACACCAGCTAGTGAACTGAGGGTGAAAAAGACAATCATCCTTAAAGAATTCTTTAGGATCTTTCCATTCCCTGGAGCCTAGGGGTAAACATGTCTGTCTCATTCTATTTCTATATAGAAAAACTTCTACATAGGAAAAACTTTCTAGAACTCACACTTGCCAAACTCCAAATCTGCAAATATTCAAGGCATCAATAACCTGTTTTCAAATGTTATCTATCAATAAGACCACCTTGGGGCAACAAATCAACAAGGGTGATCTTCACAAAAATGCTTCATGGTAGTTACTAAACTAAAATTTGCAAAGCAAAAATTAAATTTATATACAGTCAGTGGCTATTTAAGAAGAGTCTTCAAGTGCGTCATGTACACAAAGTAATAGTGATCATTCCCACTGACAAGAGAATAAAGTCTGTGGGACCTAGAGCAAGTCATTTAACCTCTCTTTTTCCCAGCTGCCTTAAATGCTTACCACCACCTTGCCTTCCTTCATTCACTCTAAAAACAACTCTGATGACAAAGTAATGTGTCCAACTGCTAAGCATCCTTTTAAGGAAATATATGATTTCTAGATGAGCTAATTTAAAAGAGAATGTCCATGAAAGTAAAAATGCATCATAAACTTTTCATAGCATTTACAGAGAAGTAATAAAACAGAAGTTCTTTGCCAACTAAAGCTCTTTCTTTTATTAGCTACATGACTCCAAGGGAATCACCCCAAGGGAATTTACTGAATCCCACTTTCCTCATCTATGTTGCCCACCTTAGAAGGTTGTTGAGAGGATCAAATGAGTTAATGTTTGTAAAGCACTTTGAAAAAATTAACATGCTAAATATATATGAGCTATTATCATTGCAATTCTTTCTTTTCAAAAATTTACCAAACTGTTTTTGCCCTTGCTAATATTGAATGTCTAGTGGCTGTAGCAATAGAACTAAATTTCTGTATATCATACCCAACCTTATTTAGAGAGCATCTAGCTAGCTATACAATTCCCGCCTGCATATTCCCAATTTCCTGAAAACATATTAAACTAAACAGAAATAGATAGAAATAGCTTCTACTCAATGGCTTAAAATGTTTCCAACATATCCAATCTTATTGCCTAAGACAGATAGTTTTGCAAGAAGCATATATATTTGACAAAAAGGTACTCTACTATTAATTTTAAAAATGCATTTTTTATGATAAATGGGATGACTTCAGAAAAACCTCGCAAGACTTATATGAACTGATGCAAAGTGAAGTGAGCAAAATCAGAACATTGTACTTACTGTGTACAATACTGCACAATACTATTGTACACTGATCAACTGTGAATGACTTAGCTATTCTCAGCAATACAGTGATTCTGAAAGAGTTATGATGAAAATGTTGTCTATTCCTAGAGAAAGAACTGAGAGAATCTAAATGCAGGAAGCATACTTTGAAAACATTATTTTTCTTGTTTTATTTTGTCTTTGTTTTCTTTTGCAGCATCGCTAATGTGGAAATATATTTGGCATGCCTTCTTATGTATAATTTATATAAAACTGCTTGCCTTCTCGGGGTAGGGGAGGGATGAAGAGGATTTGGAGTTCAAAATTTTGAAAAACAAATGTCAAAACAAGTGTTAAAATTTTTACATGTAATTTAAAAAAAATAAAATGAAAGAAAAATTTTTTATTAAATTAAATGCATATTAAACATATGCCTTTTTTCTTTTTTAATTGCTTATGATAGCTCCTTTTTGAAGGACATTGCTTTGCTTCTGACTTCAAGCTACATGCAATATGCAAGTATTACAATGCATTTCTTGATGTGTAGCACTCTCATATCCATACATGTAATATTTTGTAAAAAGATAGCACTCCCATGGTGTCAAAGAAGTAGTAGCATTCTTTTATTTGGATTTTCAAACTTTTAAACCAGGGTTTATGCATTAAGTATAATTTGTAAAGAAGTATTTTTTCTCCCCTTTCTCTCTGCTTGTCTGTCAATCTATCTATCTGTCTATCTATCTATCCATCATCTACCTGTAGACGTATCTGTGCCTAATTAAGATCTTTTCTCCCTTTTATTTAATAAATGGTGAAAAGTAGGTTATATTAGGATTAGGGTTTTCATCCTAAGAGATTAAGTAAAACAAAGCTTTGACTTTCTAGCTAATTTCTATGTCAAGGATTTATGAATCCAAAAGAACACATTCCTGGATCTGTAGGACAATCAAGGAGCAGTCTGGAAAAAGAAAAGCATGTTTAAAAATCCCAGATTAAACTCACAAAATATTCTGTTTTACCAAAGATGAAAACATTAAGGAAAAAAATCCTCATCTCATAGCTCAGAGAAACTCTTTGAAAACTTGTGAAGAGAAAGTCTTAGCAATAATTCACATTGCGCTTTAGCGATTTTTAAAGATTCAAGACCACGGTGACTAATTTATGTAACTGGGACTGCCTGGTGAAGAGATCAAAGTGTGGAATTCCCTCAAACAAGAATCCCTAGTGAGGGGGAACCCCTCTGAGTCACCCACATTGCAGGCAGATGCTTATTTTGGGGCCTCTGGTATTTTCAAAGGCATGAAAGCCCCTTCTTTTCCTCACTGGCAGCAGTTAGGAGTGTTGCCCTGCAGTAATGACTGCACTGCTCAATGGCATGGAACCAAAATAGAAAATTTCTGGCCCCACAGAAATAAATCAATAGGAGAATCAGGAGAAAGGTCCCTGGGACAGCCCACTTTCTGTGTGTAAAGTCAGGGACACTGGTGATTTCTTAGAGTTTGAGAGACCACTCTGGGGCTTGGCAATTGGATTTGGTTTGGTCAAATGTTGCTAATTTCCAGCCACTTTAATTCTGAACCTCATCCTATATAGAAAAGCCATTTTATGAAGTGAACAAGACCAAGTGCTCTCGGTGGTGACAATAACAAAGGATGATGTCAGTCAGTCAAGTGCACAGATGTATAAAGCAGTAATTCCCTCCAATACCTTCACTTTCTGTGATCAGTGAATTAACTGAGAGGATAAAGAGAACTTGGGTTTCTATGAAACCACCTCAATAGAATGAATATCAGAAACCATTAAAATGGTTAGAATTCAGAGCCAGAAGAGACCTTAGAAGTCATTTAGAATAATCCTGTCATTTTATAAATGGGGAAACTGAGGCTCAGGTTGAGAATAACTTGCCCAACATTTCAAGAAAGTACATATCAGACAGGATTTGAAATCAAATTTTCCAACTCCAGAACCACTCTTCTTTTTGTTTCCTAGACTTAATGACCATTAGCAAAAAGATGCTTCTCAGCAGACGTAACTTCTGGTGTACAAAAGCCAACTTATTAGGTTTTAAAACTGTTTTTAAAGGGGTTAAGCCTCTAGAAAGTAGAATTCTGCTTGACAGATGGTGCAGTTATATAGCACTAACAACCTTCCAGTTATGCAACTTTTAAATAACGTATTCTAGATACTCAATAGGTTAAATTGGGCTGCAGCAGAATAATTTCTTCAGCAACTATTTTAACCTGTTTTTTAAAGACACTGTCTTTTGAATTCATAGACAATGCATTGACAAATCATTTGGAGCCCCATCTCTTATACGAAAGGTATTACATTCAAGGAGAACAAGCATGTATCTATTGTTCCCTCTTTCCCGCTTTCTGCTAAAAGTCAGACAGGGCCTCATTTTCAATATATACTACGTTGGGATGTTGGGGATGTGGTAGGGGAGGACAATAACTACATAAATTGATTGAATTCATTAAGAACACATTGGAACTGAAAAATGTGGTCTGTAATACTCTGCTGTGAAAGTTTTCTGGGTCTTTACATAGTGAAAACCACAATGTGTAGAAAATTACTTAACACATCACATTCTTCTTTATGTCATCATGTTAAATACCTGTTTGGTGACTTGAATGGTGCCACTTTTCAAAGAACTGTGGTAACTATGAATGTCACATTTCATTCACCTAAATCTGCATCAAGCCATCACTCCTCTTGTCATAATATCCCCAAGGATCATTTTCATCCCAGTCAATGAGTCATAATATGGTAGACTGCCCATAAAGCTTCAGGGAATACTTTAATATTGTGTCAAACACATACCCAGACTTCAGCCTCTAGCCTTCATTTCAGTTGTGAAAAGGTCTAAGGTCATCTTTCCAAGCACCAGTCTCCATTTCTCTTTTCCATCACAAAGAAACCCAAGTACAGAGTAACAGCTGCACCTAAAACTAGGAAGGTGAAACCTGGATGGAGGTTGATGAACCTGTTTGGTTGGGGATTATGAGTAAGTGAAGGAAAGGGACAAAGTCAGGAAGAAGATAGCAGGAACTAGTAGCCACCATCCTTTCATAACATCCAATGTGACAAATTAGAAGTTGTTCCTTGCCTATTAGTGGTTTCCAGCAGTGGATAGTAATGTCAACAGTAATGAACAACAAACACTTCAAATATAATATACTGCCTAGTGATATAAGATCATTCATCGTGCAAAGAAAGGTTGCCAGGCATACTCTAGAGTACACGTGGGCATAATTAATAAAAATAGCTAACATTTACAGGTTGCTTTCGGTTGTAAAAAATATTTTTCCATATACTATCTCATTTAATCCTCACAACAATCATGAGCAGGAAGTGTCATACAGGTTAGTAAAAGGGTCTGAGCAGAATCTGAAAGTAGGTTTTCCTATTTCAATCCATAGTTTTATCCACTATGCCCCCTTGATGAGTCTTTATTATCTTCAACAGAAGGGTAATGCTTGGTAGGACTGTCTATTTTAAGTGTTAAACTAATGCTTTACTGAATGTATATAATAGCTAAATTTTGGTAGTGAATTGTACTCACTAATTAGTGTATTAAGACAATCCCTTGGTTGTATGTTCCATGTATTCATAGTATGACATGGATAAATAAAATTCAAAAAGAGTCAAAGAACCTCATTTTTCTACTATTTTAAACTTCCTTCTCCTCCATTGACTCCCTTGATGATAGAGATTAATACTTCATAGTATCAAAATTGATTAGTTTGTGTTTTGGCTGTTGCATTTTCCAGCTCATCCTCTTCATGCTAAAGATGTTAATGAACAAAAGGGAAGGAGCCCAAAGGAGAAGGAAAAGGCAGAAGCATGAATAATTCCCAACGTACATAATCATTCCCTAAATAATCAAGATTTGACTGCATGAGGGAAATAAAAAAGCTCTGAATTCCTTAGACTCATCAGCTTGTTATTTTTTTCTTTACATATGCTCCTGAGCTTGAATTATGTTAACATTTATTGAGGAGAAAAACTACCCCACTAAAACTGTCTGGAATTCAGTGCTGCAAACATTCCTGTGTCTTAATTCCCCATATCCCATTTCTCTACAGCCCTGGCTATTTTGTTTTCTTCAGACAACAGGAATCTCCCATTTAGTGGGCAGGGGCTCTCTTTGCTCCACTTCTCTTCATTCTGCAGGTCTTTCGTGCCAGTATTTAAGGACATTCTGGAGGCACAGTTTAAAATAAAAAATTCTAAATAGTGGCCCATGGGGCATTGATAACTTTGCAGAGGTTTTTAATGAAGTTTAGCATGCTCCTCTGCTTTTATTTCTGCTGGTTTTGTGAGTGCCTCTCCACTACTTTCAGGTATAACAGGAGTTAATAAAGGTGGTAGGTAAAAAAGAACTATATAAAAAGAAAAAATAAGCACTTTTGTGGCAGAACTGGTAAAATCTAAATTTGAAAACAGACTGCATATGCCAATTATATGCAGAGATTCTCTCAGCTGGAGCTGCCAGCCCATGCAAGTTTCCAACTGAAACATGTCCAGACATTTTAAAATGCTGGAGCAGGGTACAGGGGCCACCACTACATAGGTGGTACAATGCCTGAAATGAATGGTCCTCCCTCCCTCTCAAACTGAAACAGAGAGCGGTAGTCACTCAGTAGCTAGTCAAATACAAAGAAAAGTTGGCAGGGTTTGGGGGGGAGGGTTGTTTTCAGTAATGATGTATAACTGTCACTCTCTACACCCAAATCTGGAAAAATCCTTAAGGGTAAGATGAATGCCAATTTCCCCACTGGAATTCCCACCCTGGGAATGAATTTTTCTGAATAGGAATTGACTGAGTACTCACACAGGCCTGCTATATCCATCCAATGTCAGACCCCAATATTTGCTATACATACCATCTAGCCACCTATATTTATAAATTTTTTATAATACACATTTTTTTTAAGTACACTTGTTCTGCTCTTGCTCTGGGAATCTTAAGCGAAACAATAATACTATTGCTTCCCTGTGCCTGGGACGTTTTCCCTCCTCTACTCTGACTACTCAAGTCCCTGGTTGTTTTTAAGTGTCAAATAAAATTTCCTCTTTTTTTTGGTTTTGATGGCTCAGAGTGAGTGTAAATAGCAGTTGTATTGGTTCTGGTCAGAAACTCTAAGGGTCTTCCCCTCCCAGACTGATTCTTTTATGAAGGCCAACCAGGACATCTTCTGCTTTAATTCTTACCTAAAATGGGCATTGCCTCAGACAAATTGACCTCTGGGAAAGACCTTAGCTCAAAAAAACCAGGGTCTCCCACTATATCCAGAGCTATCTCCAGTCATCGACCTATGACTTGCTACTGTACTCAGAATGACTCTGGAGGAGAGGGTGAGGCTGATGACTCTAGATAGCTCTGCCTCACTTACATCAAATTAATTCACTTGCAAGTCAAGACATCACCCTTTGGATGTCATCGATCCTCTTCAAGAATGAAGGACAAACACCAAAATCCCACCTTCTACAGGAAGCCTTCCCGATCACTTTTGAATTCCAGTGCCTTCCTTCTGCTAATTCTGCCTTGCCTTGTGTATACTTGCCTGCATGTTGTCTCACATTAGATTGTAAACTTATTGATGGCAGAGATTGTCTTTTGCCTCTTTTTGTATCCTCAAGGCTCAGCACAGTATCTGGTATTTAAAAAATTTTTATTGATTGAGTGATGGGAAAATTTATGGCAGTTGACTTATCCACTCACTGGCTCCACTCATTATAGCTGTGGTTTTTCAGCACAAAATGCTTTTACCTGGCTAGCATGTGGAGAGATAAATTATCTTCCTAATTAGAAAATAATTTCCTTGAAAGCAAGAATGAATGAAATACATGCCTTTTTCATTCATTTGTTAACAGGAATTATTTGTTCTATATTTACATCTTCCTTTCCAACCACTGTTCTTGGTACATAACAAGCACATAATAAATGCTTTTCATTATTCATTCACTCATCAGTGAAAATTTATTAGATGTTTTCAATAAACCACAGTTGACCAAAGATCTCCATAGGGAAAAGCTGTATAAAATTTATCTCATTTCAGGCTGAGGTATTATTTCCCTTGAGAGAATGTATGGAATCTAGCCTATAGGTACACACATACACACATATGTATATGTAGATATATGCACATGCACATATACATACATGTGTATGTGTGTACACATATGTATGTGTATATATACGTATATACACACACACAAATGTCTCTCTATATAAAATTCTCACCAATTTGTTATTTGGATAAATGGGTTTAGTAATAATGACAACAGATACATTTAACACTTTAATATTTGGAAAGTGTTTTCTACATATTATCTAATATGTAGATATGTAGTTTTCTAATATGTAGTTTTGCCTTGCCAAAACTCTGTGAAATAGTAATTAAGTTGCTACTGATATTTTTATCCCCTATTTATAGATAAGGGAACTAAAGCTTAAAGGAATTGAGTGATATGCACACTCTATCCAATATAACATGCTAATCTAACGTTCTAGTCCTCTACATTGAACTCTTCTAATGGAAGTAACAGAGGGCCAGTTTGAATGCCGATTTTTTTTTTCTGCACAAGGATAGTTGCTTGACCTGCTTATAATTCTCTAAAGGCTTCTATATGCAGAAGACATGCTACTAATTGCACTAAGCAATTAGAAAGCTCCCTTGCTAAAATCCCTTGAAGCATAAAAGTGATTGATGCAGCATCCACAGTAGAAAGACAAAGTGGATGAAAAATCATATTGGTCAGACTATAACAAGCAGCTAGTCAGTAGCCCATCAAGATAGCTCATCTATTGAAATTCTGATGGTCTAGCTATCTATATCTATCTGTCTGGCTGTCTGTCTATCCATCCATCCATCCATTCATCCATCTTAGGCTTCATATTGCAGATGAGCAATAGAATAGACCCAGAATTAAAGAGGAAAGAATTCTATCACATTTGATAAATCATGCAAGGTTTAGAATGACCCAAAAGGACTTACTGCTCCCCAAAATCTCATTCCTTAATTTTCTCATTGGTGCTATCAAACTAAAAATCATGGGTTGTAATCATCTCAGAAGAATAAGAATTGCAAATAATGCAAATGGTGATTCAAAGATACATAGATCACATAAAAACTTAATGTATGAATCAGCTTGGAACATATTCTTAAGGATATCTTTGACTGGTGAAGAAAGTGAAAGAATGAGAGATGGCAAATAAACAGCCTATACGGTAAACTGTGTTTTTAGAGGGAGAGAGAAAGCAGGAAAATTTTCCTTTAGCAAATGGAATTTGAATTGAGTCTTGAAAGAAGTCAGATAAATACATAGGAGGATTTGAGGAGCAACGGCAGTCCAGAACTGAAGAATTGCCAGTGGAGTTTATGGAGTTGGAAGATTGGGAGTTGGGAAATGTATTATTGTAGATGAGGGAAAGCAAGTACAGCAACGTTGACTTGGAGTGCATGGAGAGGAGTAAAATGTAAGACTGGAAAAATAAGAAGGGATCACTTTGTGAAGAACATTAAATGCCAAACAGAGAATTTTATATTTCATTATGAAGGCACTGAAGTTTAGACAAGATGTGCACTTTAGGAAATTCATTAGTTTATGGAGAATGGATTGTAATGGAGAGTCTTGGGGGAGGCCAACTGGAAAGCTTTGGCAATAGATCATGTTTGATGTGATAAAGGCCTATGCTAGAGAGTGGCTGGGTAAGTGGAAAAAGGGGGTAGGAAAGATCTTGTGTAGGTAAAATTGGCAAGATTTGGCAATAAATTGGACATGGAGAATGAGCATGAGAATGAAACCATGTGTGACATTAAAATCATGAGTGTGGATGATTGGGACAATGGTGGTGTGCCCAAAGATAAGTAGTACTGGACTCAGGTTTGACTACAGGTATTGGAGATTTTAATGAAGATGAAAAGAAAATGTCACAAACAAATAGATCATTTTTTATTAGTAGCAAAGAAGTTAAGAGGGAAGAAAATATCAAAGATGTTTAGGTCATCTAAACTAGAATCTTAGAGTTCATCAATATGTAAACATCACTTAAGGATCACGTCCAAAATTTTGGTCAAAACACAAAGGTCCTTACTGAGCCTAAGAACTGTTAGATTTTTTAATGTATTGGACTGAGAGCTGTTCCTTTCATTGGGGCTAAGTTAAAAATCAGGATAAAGGCATTTATTTCTGTGGTCTCACTATTATGTAGCCACTCTCTTTATGCCATAAAAAAATTATTAAAACTCTTAATGTGGGGCCCAGAATTCTGCAGAGGAATTAAACAGAATAAAATTTTTCACAGTTTGGGCGCTAATGTACCTAACATTAAAATACATTTTTGCTTCTATTTGTTTTCAGGGTATGTTTTTCTTTTACTGTATAATATAAAAACTAATTCTTTAATCCGTGGTTTGAGGGACTAGAATCTTTGCATTTAAGGCTTCTGTAGGTTCAGGAGAGGATAAAAGAATTAATTTGGTTGTGCAAACTTATGTTCCCACAGCATATAAATTATGTTCTCTCTGAGAGAACTCCCACAAGATGGAACCTAGGAGCCATGAACAATCTATACTATAAGCTCCACGCTAACATCACACAGAATTTTCTGTGAAGCATCAGAGATGACCTTAAGCTACTCAGAGAATTTTAGAGACAGAAGATATGGGAAATGTCACCTAATCAGAGACTCCCACTTGGCAAATGAGAAAACTAAGATTCTGGGGTCTCACTAACTAACCCATAGAACGAGTGAGATGCTAAATTAGGATGAGAAAATAGTCTTTCAGTTAAGAACAATAAGGAATAAAAAGCACTTACTGTGTGTAGTGAACCATTACTAAGGTTAAGATGGGGAAACACAAATTTTCTATACATTCAGCTCTTGTATCCTTAAATCAAGAGCTCTTCTCACTACTCCATATTCTTTACGCTACTAGGTACTTATTAGCACTTAAAGTTTAGAAGCAGTAACTTTGATAGTTTCTCTTAGTGTAGCTGTAGACAATTTTTCTTTTACCATGGAAGGGCAGCTAGGTGACATGGTAGAGTGAGTGGTAGACTTGGAGTCAGGAAGACCTGAGTTCAGATCCAGCCTCAGACAATTTACTAGCTGTGTGACCTTGGGCAAATCACTTAACTCTATGTGCCTCAGTTTTCTCATCTGTAAAATGAGGGAGAAGGAAATGGCAAACCACTCCAATATCTTTGACAAGAAAACTCCAAATAAGGTCACAAAGAGTTAGACATGAACAAAAGACTGAATAGCAACCAACAAGGATTATTCCAAAAGGAGACTTGGCAGTAGGTAATCGAGCTCTTCAGAGGAAGGCACTGTATCTTTTTCCTTCTTGGTATGACACAGTACATTATACAGAGCCTTGCACATAGAAAATTGTTTAAGTGGTGGCAAAGGACTGGAATTGAAGGGATGTCTGTCAATCGGGGAATGGTTAAACAAGTTGTGGTATATGATTGTAATGGAATATTGTTATGCTATAAGAAATGATGAGCTGGTTGATTTTAGAAAAACATGAAAGACTTGCGTGAAATAATGGAAAGTGAAATGAGCATTGTATACTGCAACGGCCCTGCTGTTCAAAGAGCAACTGTGAACAACTAAGGTGTTTTGAGTAGTATAAATACTGAAATTGACTACAAAGGAATAGAAATTCACCTGCAGAGAAAGAACTGATAAACAGAAGTGTGCTTAGAATGGCTTTACACACACACACACACACACACACACACACACACACACACACACACGTGCAAAGTGGAGAGGGACAATTCATAACTTAAAATGTAATTTAATTAAAAAATGTTTAGTAAATATTTAATTAAATTAAACATTAGATTAAAAGAATGTCTTTTTTTGAGAAAAAAAAGTTTTACAAAAGGATAGACAATTATCTACCATAAATGAAGTATTGCTTTTCCATCTGGGCCTGAAAATCTTTCGCAAGATTATCTTGCCTAAAGCAGCGAGCATGAAAAGATTAACAGTGATGTCTTTAGGGTAGTTCTTGAGGGCGATGCACAAAAGGTCATCCCCCATCCTGTGGGATATGAAATTCTACAGTAAAATTGGAATCACTTCTCCATATCCGGGAGGGAACTGCTGGAGTAGGATGGATGACTTCTGAAACACTGGGAAAGGAGGTAATACAGCAAACCTTCATATTCTCATCACTATTATTGGAAACTTCATTAACTTTTTAAACTATCTCCTGATGCCATATGACTCACCAAGATCTAGGGAGATTTCATTTAAAAGAACCTCAACCTAGGACACTAGACTTTTTTTCTTTAGGGTAATTACACATTTGAAAACTTCCCTTGAACACACATTGTATTACCCATCCTGGGCAGGGGAGTATTTGCACTCACAGATCAGTCTGCCAGAAGGCAGCTGAATCTTTCTCCTTAGGACTGTGGAGTAAACCTGTGGGTCACTTGGGTTTTTAGATGAGCACTTATGAAACTTCATTCGTTATGTTCCCCATTGATTAACAAGAATATTTAATCAGCTTTTAGAAAAGAAGTGTTTATGGAGCTGATAGAATAAAAGTAGTTGATACAAAGAACCACCTCTCCAAAAGTTTGGGACATACTGTCCCACAAATATACGTGGGTTCCATGGGGAGAATGACCACAAACTTAAAGAAAAGAGGTGAGGCAAATGTGTAGAGAACCAGATGGGAAGAGCACTGTGTAGCAAAGGAAAATTAGAGATTTCTTTTATTTTTTTCAGAAATTGATTTCACTGATGTGAGGAAAAGTGATAAAGACAAGCATTCACAATGTACGTAAATACATAAATAATATATACACAGATATTATTCCTGTGATTTTATGCATATATGGAAGTCCTGGTAAGGAAATCTTCTCTACAAGAGCAAGTTACCCAATGTTCCTAGTCTCAGAAAGTTTCCTGGACGTTGAGATAGTTAGGAACTTGTTCAGGGTGATATACCATGTGACTCAGGGCTGGGGAACCTGTGGCCTCAAGGCCATGTGTGGCTTTCAAGGTCCTCTTGGATGTGGACTCTTGATGGAATCCAAGTTTTATAGACCAAATCCTTTTATTAAGGGGATTTGTTCTGTGACATTTGGATTCAATCAAAGGACTTGAGGACCTAGAGGGTCCTTGAAGTCACATTTTCTCCACCTCCAACCCCCTCCTCCACTTGTGCTAAAGGCTAGAATTTGACTTAAAGATTCCTGACTTATAGGCTAGTTCTCTTTCCATTATGCCTAGATGCCATACCCACACATATGTGAAACTGAATGTTTACACACATACATGTACCATATAGAGACATGCACATATGTGTGCACCATACAAAATGAAAGTGCCTATTACAAATATGAACATGTGTGCACGTGTGATACATACATATTACAGATGCATATTACAGATTTAAATGTGTATGTATATCACATAGTACAGATTTATAGATCCCAGCTGGTAGTGTGCAAAGCTAGATAAGGATAGACAGAGATTTTAAATTCAACTCAGTCTGAACACAATATTACCCTGTGACTGTAGGAAAATCAACTTGACGCTCTCTAACCTTATTTCTGCACTTGAAAAATATTAATGGAGACTAACAAATAATGTTCCTTTCATATATCTAGATAAAAGAAAGTGATCTAAACATACTAAAATGATGTAATCACAACATCACAAGCAGCCGCTATTCAAATGATTTTATTCCAGGTGAGACAGATTCAAAGGCAACCAGCCCCTTGGTTGCAAGGTGGGGAAGCTTGAGCTTTGTTGCCAAGGAAACGCGCGCAAAGGCCAGAGAGCAAACAAACAGGATGGAGTGTGGGAAGCCACAAAAGACTGAGATGTTAGCAGAAAATCTAACCACACTTTAAAAAAGCTATTCATCTGGCTTTCCGCAAATTAAGACACTTTCTCCTTTGCATGGAGGAATAAATTAACTTGAATCCAGCTCTGACATAGTAAGGCCTTCTGCATCTCCTAATCTGCCTTGGTGATCAGGACAAAATATTGCCTAGTAACTTGATTCCATTTAGGATTTGTGGATGGGGGCATCCCACCCCCCTACTCCTGATTCCCAGATTGAATGAGAGACAACTCTGCTTTCTATGATCAATTTTGTCTTTGCTGCTGGAAAGTCAGTAAAATTCTGTATTAATTAAATTGGAATTCCCCCTAAGATAGGCCTATGAACTAGCATATATTACAACCAAAGTAAGCATGCAAAACAGAGATAAATTATACGATTTACTGAAGCAGTATGGAATCCTGGGAAGAGGCAACAAACAAATGACTGGAGGCCAAAAATAAAAGTAAATTGTAGGGTCAGAATGAAAGCTCCATTGACACTCTTCCATAAAAACAAAACAAAACAATTAGCAAGGGAATTTTCTTAATTATCCAAAGACATAAAACAGACATTTTACAACACACTCTCATTACTACACACTAAATCAGGTGATTTAGTATAAGTCATAGGAATATAGAATTAGAATGAGAAGGGACCTTAGAGTCTATTGAGTCCAACCTTCATTTTGCAAATGAGGAAACTGAGGCACAAAGGGGCATTAATGATTTGTTTCTTGTCACACAATAAAGAAAAATCTGAGAAAGGATTCAAACCCTGGTCCTTTTGACTCTAAGTTCACTGCTCTATACATTAAAATTGGTTCCATTTTTGTTGATGTTTTCATAAGACAATATTGTGAAGCTATGCTCAGATTCCATTTATTGATCCTCCCTCCCCACACCCTAAATAGCTCACAAAGTTAGACAGACATTAGACCTATAGATCACTTTTCTGAGAAACTGAAGTGCTTTTATATAAACAATTTCTTCTCACATTAAAGAATGTTATTGTGAAAATGGTATTAACATGTCCATTTCCAAAGATGGCAAAGCCCATTAATGAATTTGCTCAATAGAGAGCATGGCGTAATGTACAGAATTATTGGACTTGTAGCAGGAAGACCTGAATTCAAATTCCTCTGTAGAGACTCATTAGAAGTATTATACTAAGAAAATCATTTATGGGAGGAAAGAATAAGCCTCTAAAAAGTGTTTACTATGTACCAGGCACATTTTATGTACTAAGCACATTTTATAAATACTACCTCATTTGACTTTCACAACTTTGGGAGATAGATGCTATTATCTTCATTTTACAGATAAGGAAACTGAGGCAGATGGAGGTTGACTTACCCAGGGTCACAAAGCTATTAAGTATTAGAGATCACATTTGAACTAAGTTCTTTCTGAGTCTAGGCTCAGTGTTCTGTCCACAATGCCACCCCATTGCCTCTAGATTAGCTGAGAACCACTTGGAGCCTCAGTCTCTTTATACTGTAAAATGAAGATAATGATTATGATTCCCCCCCATTAGAGCTATTGTGAGGAGGAAATTATAAATAGAAGATGACTAGCATATATCTGTGCTGCATTTCTCTCAATATAAGGGTCCATTTCAAAAGGTGATGTGGGATAATGGCTAGCATGCTGAATTAGAGTCAAAAAGAATTCATGTGAAACCCTAACATTTACCGGGTGACCCTGGGTACTCTAGGAAGCCTCTGAAACTCAGATTCACCCAGGGATAGGATGGGGGTAAAAATCATATGGGTAAAATATTATGTATACACACATACACAAAATCACAGTGCTTCATATATACAAATGTGAGGTATCATCATCACCATTAATAACACTTCCATCATCACCATCTTCATCATCACCATCATCGTCATCATCATCATTTTCATCATAGCGAGGAGGAGGAGGAGGAGAGCTAACATTTATTTTGCATGAAGTACCCAGTACTATAGTAAGCACTTTTCAATTATCATCTCACTTGACCATCACAATCACTCTGGGAGATTGGTGTTATTATTACCCCCCTTTATAGAAGAAGAAACCAAGGTAAATAGAGGTTAACTGACTTGCCTAGGGTCACACAGCTAGTAAGTGTCTGAGGCTGGATTTGAACTTATGTCTTTTTGACTCCAGGTCTGGTGCTCCATGAACTGTGCTACCTAGATGCCCTATTATTATACATACTAGTCAATACATATTTGAGGGCTATAATCACTCAACTACTAGTCAAGTATAACTAATGTGTCCTTGAATGGCTAGCACCAAACTAAACAGGTCCACACTAATTTACCCACACTGACATATACAAAAATAACTGCCTTATTATTTGTAGATGGAGAAAAAAGAAGGGGCAAAGACCTCTTCACACAGAATGCAGTGAAAGACAAATGAATTAAAACAAGGAATAATCAGTCTAGTTATGATGGGTTTTTTAATAGCTAAGTGAAAAGTCATTTGAGAAGCTATAGATAAAGAAATATGTATTCAGATTATGACTGCAAATTAAGCAAATTTATACTAAAATAGCATAAAGGCTGATCTTTGGTGGAACACAACTTTGGGGAATGCTCTTCTCCCCTAAGCACTTAGAACAGTCTCCATCAGATGGATGTCAATCACATTTTGATCCACAAAAGTCAATAATCAATTCAAGACTTGAATTGATTCTGGATCTTTTATGTCAGCATACGTTCAGTGCTCTTTATTCACTTTGTCATAGCAGAAGAAAAAAAAAGAATAAGAAAGCTGGAATATCACGTTTTTAAAGTTCTTAGGTCATGGGTCACTGAATCCCAAACTTTAGTGATTTTAGAGATTATTTTAGACAGGAAAGCTATTAGCCAGAGAGATTACATGATTCATCTAAAGTGCTACAGTTAGCTGAGCTGGACTGGGGGAACCCAGGTCTCCTGGCTCCAAGTCTAGTCTTCTTTGCTGACTCACAGATTAAGAATGTCAAAATAATCTCAGCGACATCCCCCATTGACCTTATTCAGCGAATTTTGTCCTGTGTGATATTTTAATTAAGCATCTGAATGAAAACAAGAAGGTATATTTCTCTAATTGGATGATAACAAGGGTGGTAGGGACAGTTAATAGAGAATCAGTATTCCAAAAGGTCACACAAAATATAATCCAAATCAGTTAACATTTATTTAGCACCTGTTATGTCTAAGGCATGGGGCAAGGTGACAAATGTGACAAAATGGAATACAGATAAATCATAAAATCAGAGACTGAGAGCTGGAAGGGACCCCAGAAATATGCTACTTTCATGTTTTTAGATGAAAAGAGACAAAAGCCATAATGTAGGTTCAATAAACCTGTCAAATTCACGGGTACAAGATGTGAGAGAACACTTTTTTTATCCAAAAAGATTTTTGTTGTCCCTTTTGTTTGTTATTTTTGAACAAGTCAATAGTGTGAGAAGTTCTGAACAAAAGCTTTTAAATGTTCAAATTTAGGCCTCATTATTAGAAGTACAATGTCCACAATAATATATATATATGTATATACATACATACATATACATACATACATACACACACACACACACACACACACAAAATAGAGCACACACTCTATTTTGCATTGATGATACCATGTCCAGGGCAGTGCATTCAGTTGGTGGAATATTTTAGGAGAAAATGAAAAAGTAGAGAATGTATGTACAATGTAAAAATTCACAAGAAATTAATCTGAATTTGTAGTCCTAGGATGAAGGCCCATGCGAGGAGCATACAAAGTTCTTAATAAATGCTTCATTGAAGAGAAGGATCATGTTGGTGAATGACCTAGAAACTATCAGTTGCAAAAGGGTGGAAGAAGATGGAGAAGTTGCATTTAGAAAAAAAAAGATTTCAGGGTGCCTGGTAGCCACCTATAGCAAGGTGAAGGACTGGTGTGTAGAATTTGGAGTAGTCTTTCTTTCTTTAGGTCCAAAAAGCAGAACTGGGACCTATAGGTGGGTGGTACTGGGAAGTAGATTTCAGCCCCACATCAGGGCAAAGCTTTCTAACAAGGCGAGTTATTGAAAAATGGAGCTGATGAACATCTTACAACTGTTTCAAGTACTCACATAGAAACTGGATGGCCACCCATGTCATACACTTTTTAAGAAATTGTCCCTAGAACAGGTGAAAAGTTGAACTGGGTCGTCTACTTGGTCCCTGGCAAATATAAGGATATAACTCAAAGATATAGAAATTAAAGTCTCTACTTCTGTTGTTGAACCTTTGTTTTTAAAGAAAGACATTACATTGGATAAGAATAAATGGGAGAGGAGAAGGAAACTGGTGAACAATGAACATACCAGCACATATCCTAACATATTCCAACATGGAAGGAACATCATCTAGTGGAGGTGATGCAGAGTGTTTGAGAGGATAGGAAGATGGAGGATGCTCCCATACCTCTTGGCATAATTGTATTCTCTAATAACCAAGTAGAAAAGTCAGACATCTTACTGAGAGCATCCAACTACTCCCCCTTTACTTCTGCTTTATTTTTTCTCCTCCTGTACCCCTTCCCCCATGATGCCGATGTTGTTTAGTTGTTTCATATCTGACTCTTCATTGACCCCATTTGGGGTTTTCTTGGCAAAGATACTAGAATGGTTTGCCATTTCCTTCTCCAGCTCATTTTATAGATGGAGACCTGGGGGAAAAAGGCTTAAGCCTTTGTTGAGGGTCATATAGCTAGTAAGTGTCTGAGAACCATAATGCTACACATTATTGTAACAAAAGGCAGGAATTAAGTAGACTTAAAAGGTAGGTGTGTGTGTGTGTATATATATATATAATGCGTATTTAAAATGTTCCATTGACTCAAATATATTCATTGTGTAGCCAATATCAATGTTTTAAAATTCAAATAGAATCAGGGATCACTAAATCATACGTAAGAATCCCTGAGAGCTGCATATTGACTTAAAAACACATATTAATAATTTCTATGTTTTATTGTATTTTTATTTATTTTGTTAAATATTTCCCAATTACATTTTCATCTGGTTCAGACAACACTTGGGAATATTGGGGGGCTGCCTGTAGACCACATATTTGACACCTCCAGCTACAAAAGTCCTGTTATGCTTGGTGGATAGATAATGCCAAATTCTCCAAGATCATACGAGTGTAACACAAACTTTGCCACCTCCTACCAAACTAGCAAGGATTGAAGCATAGGCCTGGTAGCAGATTGCATATTTGTTTGGAAACTATGTTATTACAGCAGTCAGAATATAGGATTTGGAAGTAAGAGCTGAGTTCAAATTCTGCCTCAGTTGTCTATTAGCTATGTAACATTGAACAAATCATTTAACTTCTCTCAATCTCAGTTTCTTCATCTACAAAATGGATATAAAAACAATACCTCTCTCATGGGGTTGTTGTAAGAGTCAAATAAAATGAAATTTTATATTTTACCTATTTAATTCTTGCATTTCATTGTGATATATTACAACATGTTTCCTTATCATAAGCTCTTTACAGATCTTAAAGTGTTATATCATTTTTAACTATTGCTGTTGGGGACAGCTCGGTGACATAGTGAGTAGAGTACTAGGTCTGGAATCAGGAAGACTCAAGTTCAAATCCAGCCTCAGACTCTTAATAGCTACGCGACCCTGGGCAAGTCACTTAGTCCTGTTTGCCTCAGTTTCCCCATATGTAAAACGATCTGAAGAAGGAAATGGCAAACCACTCCAGGATCTTTGCCTGGAAAAGCCCAAATAAGGTCAGGAAAAGTCAGACACAAAGGGACAACATGTTATTATTGTTTCACCCCCAGCCAAACTAAATTTGGAGAGGTTCAGCTGAAAGATAGTTTTACTGTAGAGTAATCAATTTTTCTGCCACAGCAATTTATAAAGACCATTTACAATGAGTTTCTGATTAGAGTGAACAATGGATCTCTCCTTTGACAAGTTCACATTATTTGAATTTGTACTGCATTTTCCAGTGGGCTAGAAACAATTACCATATTTTATATGATTATAACTCTAAATAGTGTATGAATTTCCAAATATTTGACCACTTCACAAGATTCACTATATATACTAATCAGGACCTAACCTATGTAGAACGTTAGAATGTAAGCTCCTCAAGAATAGGAATTATTTCATTCTTTGTATTTATAGCCCAACTGTTTAGTCTAGAGTCTGGCAGTTTTGTACATTTTCACTGGCTGTCCTTTGTGCCTGGAATTCCCTCCCTCTTTATCACTGTCTTTTGCCTTTTCTGGGTTCCTTGACGTCTCAGCTAAAATCACATTTATTGCAAGAAGCCATTACCAGTTCCCTTTTATGCTATCTCCTTCTGAGATTATCTTTAATTTACCCTGTATTTTACTTATCACTGATGGTACCTAGTTGTTTCCATGCTGACTCCCCAGTTACAGTGTAAGATCCTAGAGGGCATGGATTTATTTTGGCTTTTGTATGCCCAGTGTTAGCATGGTATTTGGCAATAATAGGTACTTAATGCTTATTGATCAACCAATCAATAAGCTTTCAGTGATAATGATGCCACTAATGATATTTTTGATGGGATTGATACATTTTTGCAGGTTGATTGGTTGGTTACTAAATTGTAAAGGTGGTGTTATCCACAGTGCTATCACTTTTGTCCTTCATACCAACAAAATCACATGTCCTTGAAGTATGGAAGTAAATCAAATAAACTGATTCTCCACTCTGCATTAATACTTAAGAGCCTTTAAAAAAAAACTTCATGACTCCCAAATGCATTTAGAATCATTCTCTACTTGGAGATATAAGATGTGTGTGTGTTTGGAAAAACATTTGGCTTCAAGATGGTATAAGTGGAAGATTTTCCCATTTAAATAGCTTCTATTTTTACCAATGGAACTATGTCCAAATTCTACATAAGGAGATATACACACATATGCGGAGCTGAGAAATTCTGAGTTTGGGAGAGTGGGTATTTTCTGAAAGCTACACTGAGCAGGCTGGCTTTACAAATGTTCTTTGCCAAATGGTCTTCTCTCACTTTTAAATATCCATATTTTAAGAAGGAATACTGATCTATTTTGCCTTACTTGCAGAAAATCTTAATTGTTCGTAAAGCAAGATAGTCTGAGAATAATATAATATTACAGACAGATTAATCCAAAGTCAAATTGGAAATTGGAAAGGCACAGGAGCCATGAACCCAGTGATGCCAGGTCATATTTTCAATTTGTATTAATAGAGCTAGGCAAGAGTTCAGAGGTAGGAGTGGGGGTGTGTATACAATCCTTACCCTCTAAAATCAGTCATTGCCACCAATTATCTGTATAACCTAGAATTCTCAGGCCCCATACCAAGACTTCTCAGCAGGAAACATTGTCCTGCTCTAAGTAATTATGACATATAGAATGTAGCCATATTTTTTCTACGATGATGGAAAATTCATGAGGGCACTGTATATGCAACTGAAATTAAAAAAAAAAAAATTCCAGTCAATAGGGACTCCCCTCCCCACCCCAGCTGCAGTCCCAGTTTCCCCATTCAAATGACACATTTCTCACTTCCATTAATAGAGACGGAAATTACAAATGGGTATCCAGAGAAGATGGCTCAGACCTTCGACCATTTCCCATTATTTTGAGTGGGGCAATCATAAAGGGCGATTTTCTTTCTGCCTCATCTCTTTCAGAGTGAAAGCTGATTATTTAATACCATTTGTTGGGTAATCAACCAGAACATTGGAATATTAAAATTAGGATTGTGTTGGGAAAGGCATTTGTTCTAACTGTGAAACACCAAAATGGAAATAGCCTGGTGATTACCGTGACCATCTTAACTTGCAGCTATGATTATCAGGATACTATTCTCAAGGGATTTTTACAACGATGGGAAGGCAAATGGATCATAAGTCGAGTTTATTTTCTTCCAGATCTTGCTATTCAGGGACTCCAATCTCAGTTCAGCAATGGCAGAGAGAAATCCTTTGCAATTTATACAAATCACTGTCAGATCTCTGTCAGCAAGAGCCAGCTTTCAAGCTGACCCCTTCAGAGTGCAGAACTGTCTGCAGTTCCTGATCGAGCCATTCAAAACAGACAAAGGGGAAGGGAATCTCAGACCACAGAACAAAACCAGCCCTACTTCAAAAGCACATTCCCATGTGGAATCCCTGTCATACTCAACATGTTCTCAAAGCTATGATTATGGGTCCAACTGGTAATTCATGCTCTATACAAAGTTAGAGTGCCATGCTCCACCAGAGGAAATCGTTAGCTCTCAAAGAAAGCAAATAACAAAATTCATTCAACAGACAGTGCTTCCAGAGGACTCGCCAGGTACCATTCAAGGCCTAAGCTACTGAGATTCATCCCATACAAGCAAGTGAGTTTCTGCAAATAAGGTTTCTAAATCATAGAATAAGATGAAGGATCAGACAGGGGTAAGAAGAGTTTTTTGTGGATTGGTCTGGTATGGCCCAGTATCTAGATTGAGAGTGAAAAAGCCTAGGCTGTAGTCCAACCTTACACACTTTATTAGCTGTAAGACTATAATTATTTTTATCTCAGAGGGACTGAGTTTCTTTGTCTTTAAAATAGAGATAATGCTCAGGGTGATAAGGGAAAGGGGCTTTGTTCCAGTTAAGCCACATCACGCAGCGCGCGTGAGCGCGCGTGTGTGTATGTGTGTGTGTGTGTATGTGTGTGTGTGTGTGTGTGTGTGTGTGTGTGTGTCCGGGGGCGGGGGTGGGGTGGAAAGGGATATTTGCATCCTCCTGGGAGTATGGCGTCTGACACAGTTCTTCTTTGTGAGTGCACAGATGCTGGCAGAGGTGATCAATGTTGTTAGCCCTTTCCTCATGATTGTCTGCTGGCTCATAATGCATATGCTACTGTTCCTGGGGCAACCTTCAGATTTGTGGCACATCTCTCATTGGGTCCACTTTTGCCCTACCCTTTGGGGTATAAGTGCTAGAATGTCTAAGGGACAAGCTACTCTCTCCCCCTCTCCTGGCACAAGGGCACTAAGTTTATGATCCACACATACTGATCCACTGTGTTTGAGCCTACTCAAGACTCAAGTAGTAATTATACTTACCTATAGCATTATTGTACAAAAAAATCTTTGAAAACCTTAATGTGCCATATAAACCAGTTAAGTCACAGTATTAGCAATTCCATTACAGTTAATAGATTGTAAGATCCTTGAAGACAGAGATGGTTTCTTTGTTATCCTTTTATCCCTATAACTTAGCACAGTGCCTGGTACGTAGGAGAAGCTTAATAAATACTTGTCTTGATCAATAATAATATTACAGTTTCAAACTAATCAGAGTCAGTATTAAAGGGACCACTGTAGATCTCAAACTTTGGCCATAAACAGTCCCAAAATATGGGCATTTCTGTAAAATGCAGTAGATTTGAAGGGAAAAGAATAATTTGAATCCCACCTCTTTTTATATTATCCTAGATAAGTCACTTCACCCTCCATGCCCCAGTGTCCTTATCTTTAAAATGAGGAGTTTGGAATGGAACATCTCTAAATCTTTGGTCCTGTGATAGATACTCTATGCTTTGTACTCAAATCATTTCTTGTCCTTTTGGAACTTATTTATTGATAAATAGAGTGCCAGCAATTATCTCTTTTTAAGTGAATAAGTCTTATTTCCTCACCTACTTCATATATTCCTGGAAGACAGGAAATTCATGTTATATTACTTTATATACCTCTCAGTGCCCTACTACAGAGCCTCCTTACCTAGTGAGGCTCAACCCTAGGTGTCTGAAGCTAGTTGTATAAAAAATGATGAAAGAAAAAGAAGTGTTCAAGTTACTTAAATAAGTAAAGGAAAGTAATCTGTACCAAGTTACTGTTGGATTGTTTCAGTTGTGCCCATCTTTTCATCAGCTCATTTGGGGTTTTCTTGGCAGAGATACTAGAGTGGGTTTGTCATTTCCTTCTCTAGCTCATTTTACAGAGGAGAAAACTGAGGCAACCAGGGTCAACTGAGTTACCTAGGCTCACACAGCTAGTAAAAGTGTCAGAGGCTAGATTTGAACTCAGGAAGATGAGTCTTCTGACATCAGTCCAGGCACTTTATCCACTAGACCAGAGGTATTCTATCTACTAGACCACCTAGCTACCAATATAGGCTAGGAAAGGAACTGTCACTAGAGAGAACTAGTAGGGAAGCAGTGATCTTGTATCAGAAGAAGAAAAGGAAGAAAGAGGGTCTTAGCAAAGCATCTTATAGGTTTCTTTCCACACCTTCCAGATGAAGTGTGTGTGTGTGTCTGCCTATGTTAATTTTACCAATTCCCTAAGTCAGAAATGGAAAGAAACACTTGATAACATGATCTAGGTCCAGAATCCAATCACAAAAGGAGGAGAAATAGTACTTCATTGATTCTTTCACTTACATTTAGAGTTTGATGGGATTTGGGGGTCTGTGGGATATTTTTAGTCTCTTTACCTCATCATGGGCAAAACAGGTATAACAACAAGTCAAGTAAAGTAACTACCTCACAGGGTTGTTTCAAAGCTCAATTGAGATAAAGACTGTAAAGCAATCTTCAAAACTTTATATTTCAATTGAATATAGTTGTAAGGCAGATGTTTATATTTGATCAATTAACAGATATAAGTATGTATGTTTTGCATTGAGTTCAGTGACTACTTGGTCTTTTGCATTTAAAATTAACAATACAAAATATGTCACTAATATTATCATCACTTGTAGAAGCAGTTCAAGAAAATAAAGTGCATCCCCTATCCTACCAGTTAATGGCACATTTAGAATTAAATCCACAGCCTTGTTCAATCCCAGTCTCAATTCACCGAGCCATATCTCCTACTTATGTCCTATTACTATTGCTTTCCTTTAGCTATAATTTTTCATAATAATAAACTTCATCCAAGCCCTTCTGTGAAATTCATCCACCAAATCTCACCTGCTATGACCTCTCTAGATTAGATTCAGTACAAGATAGTTTCATTAAAATAGGATTTGGTTTTTCACTGGTAAGTGAGGGTGAAAATGACAATTAACAGTGGTAGTTTGTCAAGTTGTCATGCTTTGTTATGTACTGTTTGTAAAACCATAATTGGCAACATTTAAAAACTGATTTGGAATCTCTTGCCTAACTAAGCACAACTCAAGGGTTATCATTAACAGCAAGGTTTGACATCTGAATTTAAATGACATCTATGTATTTGGCTTGAGTTTGCCAACTCTCTCAATCTTCCAGTAACCAAACTGACTGCCTTAAAGGGAGCCTTAGGGATTACACATGAGTAAATATTCAGGATTCAAATCCCTTTCAATTACACTAATTATCTGCTAGGGGCAGAAGAGAGTTTTGACTCTGAACTCCTATTAAAGTTAGATTTCAAGGTTAATGAAATGGATTTTAAAGCGCACCCTCACCCCAAGCATCCTTCCAAATCCCCAGTGAGACAAAATTCTGTGCACATGCTTCAGTGAATCTGTGATCAGCCACATGTCAGAAGTCACCAACTCTGACCACAGTGATAATTTACATAAAGCAGTGCTCTGAAGACAAAGGAGAGGCTGGCTGATGATAAACATCACAAAAAGTGAGCTGCCACCCATGCCTAACAGAAACTCATTTCCCTGAATTTGCTGAATTATAATTAAATCTGATATTTTTTGATTGTTGTCATTTTTTTTTTTCAGTTGTGTCTGTCTCTTTGTGACCCCATTTTGAGTTTTCTTGGCAAAGATACTGAAGTGGTTTGCCATTTCCTTCTCCAGCTCATTTTACTGATGAGGAAACTGAAGCAAACATGGTAAAGTGACTGGTTGGTTGGTTGTCATGATTCATTTTCAAAGAAAACCAAAATGACATTACTGTGTTTGGGTCAAGGTACAGTGTATCCAGCTGTGGCTGATCAGACTAATATGAGCTCAGAGGGCTTTACCAAAGGTCAGGTGCAATAGTCCATAGGAACATTTGGGATGGAGATGTATCTAAATGTGCACATCCCATGTTTCTTTTGAGCTACTGTAATTCTGTTTTGCTCAAAGAGCACAGTATCTTCTTTGATGGGGCACACCTTGCTGGATTTTCCTGTGTCAATGTTTCCTATTCCAAAGTTCTTCAGAGAGACTTTGAGAGTGTCACTGTATTTCTTTTTCTCACCTCCGTGTGTGTATGTGTGTGTGTGTGTGTGTGTGTGTGTGTGTGTGTGTGTGTGTGGCCTTGTGTGAGTTCTCCATAAAATAATCTCAGACCGTGTGGCTGAGAATAGATTAGAACTCATGTTTTCCTGACTCCAGGCTCAGAGCTCTATCCACTGTACCACCTCACTGCTCTCTAGAATGCTTTAGCAAATAACTATAATTTGCATTTTAGAGTTCTCTATTTCTTTTATGATATAAACATATTAAGTGTTTTCTGCTATTTTTTTTTCAGGAGAGTAGTCTAAATCTTTGACTTCTTTACTGTTGGAACCCTTTCATTGTGAACATTCTGTCAATGCAGATCAACAATTTGTTTGCAACTTAGAGAATTTTAGAGTTATCCCTGGAGCACTGAGAGATTAAGTGACTTGCCTATGTTAACAGCTAAAATGGGTCTTAGCTACTACTTTCTAGTACATGGATGGTGGTGATGGGGATGGGATCTGAACCCCCAAGAGGAAAACATCACATCTTCAGAATCTGTACTCCAAAAAGAAAAAGCCCTTGGACTTTCCCAAGTAGCCCAGGTCCCTGGTGTTCACCTGGGGCAATCTGTCCTTCCCAGTTAATTAACTGCCCTTTCACTGTCTGTATGTAGCCCTACATTAAACCACTATTCCCTTAATTCTATCTAGACTCCTTCTCTGTTCCCATAGTCTTCTCTATATGAGATCCATCTTTGTTTCATCAAGGTTCTCAGATTCCTTAAGAGTCTAGCCAACGCTTAGATTCTTTAAGAATCTGGCCAATACGGCAGATTTTTAAAAAATCATGCCCACCCTCTATTGTTTTTTTTTTCCTATTGATGTTTTATAAACCTTGTCTATGGATGAAAGAAGGCTTGGGTTGAATTCATTCAGGCAGGACCTGTGTGTTGCTATTTTGAGTTCCAATCACCCCCAAACCTCAACAGCAGCACAGATGGATGTGCTACCATAAGCTCTTAAAATAATTTTGTTGCACTTTTGTATATCAAATAGTACATAGCAGAGTAACGAACAAGATTTAGTTAGTAGATTTACCTCCTGCCCTGAGTATGGTGATCATCTCTGGCTGTCCCAAATTTGAGTTATTCTACCATATTCCTAGAACAATCTGTCAAGTGGTCAAAAGGTAAAATAAGTATAAGAAAATTATAGGAAGATCACAGAAACCATCTACCACACTCCCTGCCCTCACATATCCAATCCTCAATGAACACAATCACTTATTGGTCCATATTTTTTCTGTATAATGTACATGCCACATGTTATTTTTTAATGATCGTTGAAGGTTGATGGGGCCAAGGTCAGACAGAAGAGTAATAGTTTCAGCAGAGATGCCATGATATAAATAATGTGTTATTAAAAACACACTTCCCAATACATAATCAGAGAAGCCTAACTTAACATCAGTAGAGTAGCGGAAAAAAATATTCAAGGATCAAGAAACAATTCAATAACTAAGATACTTAGCAGATACATGATGAATATCTGTTCAGATGGACTGAATTTTAAGACTAGGCTAGAAAAGAAATGTTTTTAAATGAATTCACTCAAACATTTTCTCGGTCAATATAAAGTAATGATTAAGAAATATGTACATCTCCCTCTAAATCACCTTTCCAGTTTTATTTCCCAATACTTAGATAAACTGGGCACTACTTTCCATTGCCCAAACATTTCCTCTTTTCCCCACTGGATATTTTCATTCACTCTTACCTCCTCCTGAATTGTCCTTTCTTCCCATTTCACTTACTGGGAGCTTTCCTCAAGGCCTAGCTGAAATCCACGCACTTCTCTTAACTAAATCTAATTCCTTTCAACAAACGTGAAATTCTCACTATTCTGAATTCCAAGAAATCATCATTTGGGCCTCGAGGTGGTCCAGTAAATGGAGAACAGGGCCTGAAATCAGGAAGACCTGAGTCCAGATTAAGTTCAGATACTCACTTACTAGCAGGACTCTGGTCAGTCACTTAACCTCTGTGTTCTTTCAGTTTACTTATCTGTAAAATGGGGATAATAAGAGCACCTAAGCCCCAAGATTGTTGTAAGGAACGGATGAGATGATGTTTGTAAAGTACTCAGTCACTGCCTAAGCATCAGCTAGTGGTGATTTTGGGGGCCTTGATGGTTCAGAGTGAATGTTAATAGTAATTGCTTCTCTGCAGCCAGAAACCCTGAGGGTCATCCCCTCCCAAATTGACTTTTTTTTAATTGAAGGGCTATCCCTTGGTTCACTTTTTTTTTTTTTGGGTTCACTTCTTAAATAACCCTAATCACTGAATAGGCTTTACCTCATTCAAAGTGAGAACTCAGAAAGACCTTAGCTTAGAAAGGCCAAAGTCTCCCACTATATCCTGGTCCATCTCCAGTCATACTGATCCATGTCCTACCACTGGACCCAGGTGGCTCCAGAAGAGAGAGTGAGGCTGGTGACTTTGCGCAGCCCTCCCTCACTTAAATTCAACTCACTTGCAAGTCATGGCATCATCCCCCTGATGTCATGGTCCTCTTCAAGAATGAAGGACAAGCCGCAAGCACAGCACCAATACATGTTATACTAACGTTAGCTATCACGATCATCATCGTCTCCCTTGCCATCATCTATGCCCTTTTCCAAGTACTTATCACATTCTTCTTCTTAAAAAGTTAATAGTATTTTACTTTTTCCAATTATAGTTAAGACAATTTTCAAAATTCAGTTTTTGAAAGACTGAATTCTAAAAATTTCTCCTTTTCCTCCCTTCCCAAGATGGCAAACAATCTGATATAGGTTATACATCACATTCTACTTGGTGTGATAGTCATTTGTGTATTGATCTCATTACCAGATTGATGTTCCTTGAGAAGCAGGACATTTAATGCATTTGTATCCTCTATAGCCCTTAGCACAGTGCCTGCCTACCACAGGTGTTAAATAAATATTACCTGAATCCATCAATGTCTATCTAAATGATACTATAAATTTTTTTGGTTTCCCTTTCTCATTTGGATGTCCACGCACTGGACATTAAAGTCCTACTCTGATGCCTCATTATGGTAAGGATGTGACACGGGATTCTTCAAGTCTTTGCCAGAAAAAATGCAAGTCCCTACTGATCTGGGAAGACTTCCAGTTTAAGACTCTAGCCATGGGATGTATGACTCTAGTCTAAGGACAATCCTGTAGAGAATTGCATCTTTAAGTTGTCTAGTAGCTAAGGGAATTTTTAGATATAGTAAAGCAAAATGACAAGTCTGCTAAGGGGGAGTAAAGCATGGATCTGTGAATCTGTAGTGGTGCAGGACCCACACACATACAATTACTGATTGCATATGCATCTGTCATAAACATCTCATTATGACTTATATGGTATAATTCACGGTGTCATAGACGTGGAACTGAAATAGACTTCAGAGACAATCTAGTCTAAACCCTGCCTCATTTTACAGGTGAGGAAACTGGGAATTTGGCTGAGTTGCTCAAGGTCACACAAATAGTGAATGTCACAAGTGAGATTAGAACCCAGGTCCTCTGACTCCAGAGTCAGCATTCTTTCCACTGTATTTTTTTTTCCTTTACCTGATCCATGATCCATTATTTGTAGGAGGAATTTGTAATTACACTTATGTAGAGGACAGGTAAATCTTAAAAACTCAATTAGTTACTGATTTCCCACGTGACCTGAGCAAGATGTTCACATTCTTTCAACTTAGGTATCTTGAAAAGATTTGCATGATTTTACTGGCAAGGAGATCATTACTAGATAAAGGGGGCAGCCCAAGTGGGAAAGCACTGGCCTATATAGACAGTCAGGCTTGGAAGCAATGTTCTATTACCTTTTTCCTCCCTTCCTCCAAATTTCTCTCAAGTGGTTGTCATTCACAGCACTTCAACAGCCAGAAATTATGGAGCAGATTTCGCAGTTTTTCAGCAGGCGCTTGGGAAGCACCATATGTTGCAAACATTTTTTTTCTAAGAAATACTTGCAACTTTTGTGTTAGAATTATTTCATTAGGCAGATGTCTTCATCTACAGTGAAAATATTTCTTACCTTTTGTTTCTAACAATAACATCATAAGAAACTCAGTTACTTGTAATTATTTCCATCTTGACCTGAGACATGAAATTTTCATTTTTCCTTTGTAGAGGAGGAATGATAGACAGAATAAAGATGATTGGATTTTATATGATAGGCTGTTAAAGGCTTCAAAAAGCCTTTGTTTTCCTGGAGGAAGTAACTAAAGCTCAAAATCTTAAAGTCATCTTGGGTTGTTCCTCCCCTCTCACTCCCCATATCCAGTCACTTCACTAAGCTCCACACATACTACAACATATCTCCATTAGACTCTTGCTGCTACCACCCAATGGCCTCTTCTTGTCATCATTCTGCCTAATTCATTTTTCGTACTGCCACTTGAATATACTTCCTAAAAACAAATTTGATAACTTATTCAAAAATCTTCACTGGCTCCCTAAAGTCTACCAAATAAATTCCACATTCTTTGGGTTGACATTTGAGTCCTTAAACAGTCTGGTTCTAGTCTGTGCTTCTAAATTTTTTTTTCCTGGTTTAAGTTCTTTTTGTGACCTCTGCATATGAGCCCATGTGGACTTCCTATTTTCTGAGCTCATATTGCTCTTTTTAGCCTCCAACAATTAGCTAGCAATCCACCATGACAAGGATGACTTCTGTGCATTTTTTTTTTCCTGTTGAATTGCTTTAGGGTCTTCCCTAGAGTCTTTCTTTTGTACTTAGCAAAATTTTTCTCTTCCTTCAAAATTCAACTCAGTTTCTGCTTCATCAAATTATCCTTGAATAGTTTGTCTGACATTTCCCTTTCTCTACTCTCTCTCTTCCTTATCTATGTTTGCATGTATGTGTGTCATATCTACTAGAATCTAAGCTGCTTAAGGATATAGACTTTTCTTCCTTCACAACCCTATCAACAAACACTATGGCTTGAACTTAGTAGATGTTTAATAAATTTCAATTGAATTGAACTGAATTGAAGCTCTATCTGATACCAATTCCCCTGCTCCCTTCCCCCTTTTTACAGGTAAAAGTGATCTCTTCCTCCTCAAATTCTCACAGAAATTTACGTTAACATTCTAGTTCATTTTATAATTGTCTCTCTATGTAACTTATCTCTCCACTCTAAACTCCTTGAGGGAAAGGAGTAGGTCTTAATCATTTCTCAAAATCTAACACAATATATACTGCACAGAGTAATAACTAGATATTTGCTTGTTGAATTAAATAAAAAAGGAAAAACTTTATCATTCAATCAATTAGCAATTATTAAGCTCCTCCAGTTGTGTCAGGTACTGTTCTTTATATTGGTCCTTGTTTTCATCTTTAGTGTATTATCATCTCTTCCTTACATGATTGGATCTCTAGTTTATTCAGAAAAAAAAAATGGATTGAAAAAATTAATTAATAGAATATGAGAATCAGGACCTTCAATTTGGAAACATTTTCATTAAAAAATTAATTGCAAACATACATGTAAGACTCCTAGGCTTTTTAATAGTTTCCCACCCCGCCACCCCCAACCCCGGAGATTACAAAGATAAATACTTTTTTAAGGCAGCTCAGTTAACAGATGTTATATTCATCTAGTTAAGTGGCAGACAATAACTCTAATGAATTTGAAACTAAAGTGGGAAAAAGAGGCCAAGAGCTAGATATTAATCTACTTAATATCCCCAAAAGTGTCCAGCAGAGAAGCAAAGCATACCTATAGTAAATACTCATTGAATGTTTTTTAACTGACATTGTCTTGCCTTTAGTTTATAATTCTCTCAATCAAATAAAAATGTATCTGCTAAATATATCATATGACACTCTGATCATAGTTCTTTAAAATACTCTTAACAATTATTTTTTTTCCTTCTCCATCATATTTTGCCCTGTCTTTCATTGTATTTTCTCGGTCTGCTTTCTTTTCCCACCATGGCCAAGCTTCATGTCCCACATCTTCCACAAAGAGATAATCTTTATTCACCTATGTACCGTTTTCCATATGTCCTGCCTGTGTTTCCCTTCATCTCAGCTTTGAGATTTCTGTTTTCTCATACTATTCCCTACTGATAAGAAGCCATCTGGCAAAATTTTATTCTTTATTTTTCACCTAGAACACGAAGCTTCTTGAACTCGGGAAGGAGATACTACCAGTGGGACTTCCCACACACAAAAATGTGTACCTGTAAATTCACATATGCATATGGGACTTGAATCTAGTTTTGTGGCTGTGAAAAAAAAATTGTTTACTTTCCTTTGAATGGTGGCAACTCCTGAAAGAGAAGGAAAGTCTTTTATAATTTAAAGCTCTCTACTCTCTGACACCAAATTTATTAAAGTACCATTTGTCACAGTGCTGATGACATGAATTCAATAAACATAATATCCTCTAATTACTTATTCAAGACTTCCAAATAAATGTTTGTTTTACATGTTAAATGAAAAAAAGAAAGAAAATTCCCATTCAGACAAAGACAATGGCAAAGTACTATTTTTGATTGTTAGAGAATTTGTCTGGCATAATTTATAGCTTTAAATGGCATTTTCCATTCTTCTGTATTAGATTAACAAACACAAATCACTAGTTTTCATTCTGTCACATTCAGATACAATGTATCTCATATCATGAATTCTCATTAGCAAGTTGTATACTGTGCTGAACAACATATCAGAATGTAGAAGTGTTTTTCTCTTTCTTCCATAAATGGATACCCAATCTTTTATATGATGATGAGAATCAATACATCATGTGTCCCATAAGCAAAAACTAATATGTCTATCATTAGTTTACATGATAAAATAATTTATCATAAAAAAGACTACATAGAGGTTCTGAAATTTCATTTCCAGATACTCAAGGATCTGAAAAGATATCTGCTGATGTGGACCAATCAAGCCGCTAAAACTTTTATTATTAGTTCATCAGTCAGTCAATAAAAATTTATTAAGCACCTTACATGTGCCACACATGTTTCTAAGCACTAAGAGTAAATAAACAAACCAAAAAGAGCAAAAGATAATCCTTGTTCTCACAGAGCTCAAAGTCTAATTTGGAAAGATCCAACTTGGAAACAACTGGGCATAAACAACCTGTACAAGCAAGAACTTGGAAATAATCAACAGAGGAAGGTCTTAGATGTTTACTTTAGAAGTTCAGCATGAGAAGAAGATCAAGCGTTCCTTGGCCCCTTCTCCACCATGTGGCATCTTCTGTGAGTTATTCATGTGCCCAGCTGAAATAACCAGCCACTGGATGTCACTCTTACTCTGTACCAAAACTAGCACTGGCCCCCTACATACTCAAACATTTGGATGGATAGTGAGTCTGAATTCTGTTGTACACAATTATAAAGGCACATGGTTAAGTGCATTTGTAATGCGTTAAAGGGGCAGAGGTGATGAGCTGTGATAAATTGTTCCACTGTCTTTTGAACAGGTAAAGGAAAAAAGGCAAAAGCATGAAATATCCTTTATGGTCCCAACCTCTACCCCTGTGATTTTCTCAGTCGTAAAGTCTTGAAGGGCATCTAGAAGGACATAATCATTTATTCTGCAAAACCAGAATGACCTTTGACTTTTCAACTGTAATTAATGATGATCTAACTGGGGAGTAGTTAAATAGGGTCATATTTGAAAGTGGTAATGATGAGAGTAAACTCTCCTAAAATTTTCTCTTCTTTTTATATAGGCTCTTATCATAGAAAAATGCATGCCATTTTCCTACAACCAATGGTTTAACTTAGCACCCAAGTCAATAGTACTTAATGTGCTAAAAGCATTCTCTCTCTTCAAGTTTTTCGTCATTTTACACATCTCCATTATATTTGCTACATTTTTCCAGTTACTCAGATACCCATCTTTCCCCCTTTTCCTCTTAGATTATAAACTCCTTGAGAGGAGGGTCTGTTGTTATGAAACTACTCACATTCACCTTGATTTCAAATGGTCTTCAAGCTTGGAGGGTCTACCAGTGTTTTCTTTCTTCAACATCATGGGCACTACTGGGAACTTGGAACTGTGCCATTTAGCTAAGGTTCTCATTCCAGTGCTTCCCCAACAATGAATTCTTTTGTAAGGAGGGTGCTAGGATCCAGAATAACTCATATGCCCAGCGGATTGCATAGACATAGAATGACATCTTCTGATAATTGCCCCCAAGCAAGAGTTAAATCAAAATTTAACTTTAGGACAAACGTAGCACTTCTAACTCACTCTCCTCCAACAAAGTACTGGAATACCTGATGGTTTCATCTAAAGGGTCTAATAATATAAGTTCCAATCTTCTAGCTAAAAACTCAAGTGTTAATTCATATACCCAGGGCTGGTGAAAATTAGAAAAATCCAATCCGTTTTTGAATATGACTTGGACATGAAATGAATGCCTTTCTTGGTTATTTCGAATGTAATCGTGCTCCTAAAATGGGAGCAAATTTATTAACTTACATGGATTTTCAAGGTTTCTTTCCCATATAAGTCTCCGTTTTCTCTTTTTAATCTGAACAGGAATAATTTCTCCCTCCATCACATTTTTTTTTTAAGTTTCACTTCAGGAGAACTCTGTACAAAGGCTGTGCTTTTCCTGGAGTTCCAAGTAATCCTGACCTAATTAGTCCTGACATTCGTTCTAGTATATCTGTGACCATTTCCTCCATGCCTCATTTACAAAATCAACTTCTCTTCAGGACTTTTCTCCTTCACTTGCTTCGGACTACTTTTCTGTCTCTCCAGTATCATTTGCAAATGAGCTCTTTTATTACCACACCCAAAAAGATTCTGAGTCTTTGGTCATGATTTTTCATCCTCTCAAAAGTTTTTTATATATTTGTTAAGAATCTCCTTGTCTCTCCAATTACTGAAAAAATTAAATCCATGTAAAATAGGGCTCTTATTCCTCCATCTGAAGGGTTGACTTACCTCATCTTTTCTCTTGCCATCATCCATATGAACCTCAAGATTCCCTAAGCCCATATTTCTGGAGCTACCATTTTTCTTTCTTGTTCACCATATTCAGCCATCATCAAAATCAGTTGTTCCCTCTTAAATCTTTTCATGCCCACAATAACAGTTTTCATCTTTATGCCTAGTGTATCCCAACAACCTTCTTGCCATATTTCCTGTGTTTAGATTCCCTCTGCCTACACTCTATTTTACACATAGGAACAAGATTCATCTTCCACAATTATCATTTATGCCATTTTATTCCTTGCATAAGAGCCCTTCAGTGGTTACCAAATGCCTTTCACATTAAATACAAACACCTGATCACAGGAATTTAGGACCCAGGCCAATTTTATCCTCTTTATCAAAATGCCCTAATCTCACAGCAAATCTAGTTTATAGTCTCTCCTTTGGTCAGACAAAGCTACTAGTTACCCTTTTCTCCTTTCCTGAATGATATCTATCACTCACATATGTCCTTTCTTTTTTCATTCATCAAATCCTTTTTATTCAGAGCTCAACTCAGGAGTTGTTTCCTTTCCATAAAGCCTCATATCCTTATATAAAGTGATCCCTCCAAATTTTCTTTTAGCAATTTGTCTCAAACACTTCTTTCCTACATTCCTTTATAACATTTAAAAAACTTATTTTGTGGTGAAAACTGAGAAATCAAATAGATTCTATTCTGTTATTGATCTCATTTTGTATCACTGCTGTCATTTTTGTAACTGCCTAAGCCATGTTTCATTTGCCTGACAGTTAAGTTTGGAAATTCAGCTTTCCTGTAAATCACTCATTGTCTCTGAATTAAGTTTAGAAGTTCAATTTTCCCACTAATCGTTGTTACCTCAAGGAAATCTGTTATGCTTGAAAGACGTAGGTGAACACCAAGGAATCTGTTCTACCCAAGGCCATGTGATCTGCTATTGCTAGACTGTCCTTGCAGGTGTACTCAAATAATAAATAAACATTTTGTAGGTACAGAATGGAAGTAGGGTTGTTGCTACTGCCTCATTCCCAATTCCCAGCCAATCATATTGTACCTTATGCCTGTGAAGCTACAAACTCTGTTAGCTATCACAAGGTTTTCCCTATCTATGAGGCTGCCTTCTAATCTGGATCTTTCTTCTTTTGTCTATAAAAAGGAGCTGTTCTCCTCATTTGGGGTCTTTCTTGCTGACCAAGGAGCTAGGAGATTTTTTTATTGGTACTTTGCTAGCCTTATGAATGGTCACAGCTAGAAGGCACAGTGGATAGAATCCTGGGCCTGTAGTCAAGAAAACCCATCTACCTGAGTTCAAATCTGTCCTCAGACACTTACTGGCTATGTGACCCTGGGCAAGTCACTTAGTCCTGCTTTCCTCATTTTACTTGTAAAATGAGCTGGAGAAGTAAATGTCAAACCACATCACTATCTCTGCCAAGAAAACCTCAGATAGGGTCATGAAGAGTCAGACATGACCAAACAAAAATAGCAAAGCCTTACCAATAAATTAAACGTGCTGAGAGCTTTGCGCCTCCGTTTAGCTTAATTTCAATTTTAACACTGGACATGTCATATCCCTCTATTCTCTTATTATCTCCTAGAGGACAAAGATCATGGCTTTTTAAATACCCATTGACTGCAATGAATAAATTGCTGTTTCCTTTTAAGTGCTCACTATGAATTAAGCACCATGTTAAGCATTGAAACTTCAGCTTGGTAGGCACTTAATCAATTCTTCGTTGAATTGAGTTATTTCTGGCTCTGACTTTAATAAATTACTTAACATTTCCTTACTTCTCTTACCCTTTCATTACTAAATGTCAAATGTGACATATGCCAATCCACTTACAATATTAAGACACAGTGCTTCCTAAAACTCTGGGTGGTCTGACAAAATGATTTAGGTTTTATCTGCATAAATTAATTAAGGAAACAAAGAATTAGATAAAATTTGGTGGAAATGTCTCACTTTATCTTTAAGGCATAAAAGAACTATGACAATACTTCCTCAGACTGCAAAACACAAGGTAGATAGATTCAATTTAATTTCCATAAATTTTCAAAAATTTAACCTATCATAAAATGTGCCATCAGGGAACCAGTAAAGTTAGCTAAGTGATATAAAAAGAAAATAGATAACTCACATTTCTAGGGCCCTTTAAAGTTCATAACTTTTTTTCTTACAAAATACATGTTTTATTGGTAGGGCAAGAAGAAAAGGGAGAAGAAGGGAAGAAGCATTTATTTAGCATCTAGCAGGCACAGTGCTAAGTGCTTTACAAATAGTCATCTTATGTTAATGCAAGAGTTATCATGCTCATTTTACAGATTAGGAACTTGAGGTATTAAGGGTCAGTGATTTGCTCAAGATGGTGCAGCTAACAAGAGCTTGGGCCAAAAGATGAATCCAGATTTCCTGGCTCCAATGTCCAGTGATCTTTACATGATAGGAGAGAAACGATCAATTTCCATTCTTCTGTTACCCACAAGGCATGAAAAGAAAAATTTAAACCAAAACTGTGAGTGTGGAGTGAGAAGATATGAAAACAAACATGTCCCCCAAAAAACAAATAAACAAAAGAGAACATGTGGCTCTAATGTGGGGAAAATCTATGCTACACTATGCAGTAACACAAAAACAAAAACAAAAGAAAATGGGCAAAATATGGGGGAAGAAAGGAGGAGTCATCTGTATAAAGTTGATATAAATATCAGCAATTGCAGTAAGTAAAAGCCCCCTTTTCTTACATTTTCACTGAACAGAGGTAAGCCTCAGAAAAGGGATAAACAGTAGCCAAACTTACTCCAGGACTGCGTAGTCATGTTAGGGTGTGGAAACAAAAGAAAAGATGGTGGAACAAAGCAGTACTTCCTCATACAAAATGACAATTCTTCATTTTTATATCACTCATGGTTTGACAAATGATACATAGGACACATGTCACAATTCATCAACAACAACCTATGGCTTGCAAGAGACAGGGCTGGGGAGTTTCAGGCAAAATGGAAATCTGTGTAATGCAGTAAAATATGGTTTTTATATAATGAGATCAGAATCAAGGTCACTTTGATAGATTTTTTATAAGTTTGTCCATAAAAAAGAAGATTGGCAACATTCTCTAATAAGATATTGCAATAACTGGGGAAGAAACATAGAATAAATTTTAATGGACCAGTACTGAGAAAAGAGACTAAGTGCCATAAAGTAAGAGGTAATAGGAAAGTATGCAACCCAGCAGATTTATTGGCCATTTATCATATTTACAAAAGAAAGGAAGAATTGTTTTTCCCTCAAAAAATTTTGTGCTGCTACTTTGGGTAAATATACATATTATCCATACACATACACATACGTATACACTGTTATCTGTGTGTACATACATAAACGGGTACATATATACATATTTGCTTGTTTTGTATAATACATACTCATATGAAGATACATATAAAAAGTATATATGTGCACTGCATACGTGTGTGTGTGTGTGTGTATATACACACATATACAAATATATTCAGTAATGAATACTTCCTTACTATTCACAAGGTACAAATTACACAGAAACTTCTAGAGCAGTACTCAGGAGAAATGCATCATCCAAGTCATCTGATGTCAAATACAGGGCTTTCTTCCATTATTTCATGCTTACTTCCTCTAAGTTTTAACATCTGACTTCACAAGGTAATCCATAGCACTTTTTTTAAAGTCCATTAGCAATCTGTGGGCTTCTTCATGCCTAGGATTACTTTTTTGAAGCACTTTGCCTGGGGAAAACAAAGGAAGTCTTACTGCTCTTGAGATTTTAGTCATTTTATCCTGACTTTGTTACATATAAACAGTCACCTTGTTAAATATAAATTTGGTTTTAGAATAGTATTTGTTAACATGGTATTCAATCTACAATAAGGCATTTAAATTGTTGGGCAGGACATGGCAGCATAGAACAAAAGTTTTTGTTGAAAGTAGATCATAATTAGTGAAAATTTGCTGAGACAGACAACAGCTGATTCCATTGCCCAACATTAGGGAGATTATAAATTGCCACAATCATTTTCATCCTGAAAAATATGTATTTCCATTAAAGAAGTACAAATCACTTCATGACAGGTACAATCCCGAAAAGTTACATTTCTATGAGTCAAACCATGTTTTTATTGATTGCATTACAATTTCAAAAAATATAGTCTCAAGGGAGATGGGAATAATTTACTGTGGAAAATATTTAAAATTCACATATTTAATAGAAAAGCCATTAATAACACTAAAGAGATCTTTCTAACAATTTGTCATGGATAAAAATGTTGTAGGGTGCAAATTTTTGACATGTGGCTAGATGGGCGGACAATCAATATATAGATAGAGACAATGAATTCAGTCCAGAAATAAAAAGAAAATATAGTGCATTTGAAAACCTATGTACCATTTCCAATAATATCAAGCTGTTAAATGTCATAAATAATCTCTTTAACAACATATTTTTCTTGTGATGCTATATATAACTGTGAATCATGCAATACTAGTGCCTCAAAGTAAACAAAGTTAAAGAAAATTCAATGAACAATTGAAATACACATGGTCTACTCAAGTACATCAGTGAAAATGACTTATGTACAAATCAGCATTGTGTAATGGAAAGCATTTTGGACTCGAAATTGGGAGATGTGGGTTGGTTTGAGTCCTATTCTGACATTTTCTATCTATGTGGCCATAGGCAAGTCATTCAGAATTCATGTCTTAGTTCTTGCATCTATAAATTGGGAATGATAATACCTTGCTTCCTGCCTCACAGGGCTGTTGTTGGAAGGAGAAAAAAAAATCTTTCTAAGCCCTATATAATGAGGTTCCTGAGCCTCAGTTTCCTTATTTATAAACTAAGGAGGTTAGACTAGGTCTGTTTTGTGAAGTCCCTTGTAGATCTATACTTACCATCCTATGATGCATATTTAAAACTATTTTCAAGATTATTTATGACTACAAGAAGGGATATGTAGTAGTCTCCATACATATGTAATCACAGAAAAAAAAGTACCTATGTGTCAGTCCAAATTATTGATACTCTCATGAGAGTGTCAATGAGATACTTGAGTAGGTATGAGAGTTAAAAGAGCCCGTCTACTGGGTGGATCATTATGGAGAATTTATAGAAAAAACATCGATGAACAAAACACAAGAGTGTCACTTAGAACTTGCAGTGATGGAGAATGTATCCAGACCAGTTTTAAGATTAACTAACAAAACCTGGGCATCTAGGTGGTACAGTGGATAGAGTGTCTGGCCCAAAGTCAGGAAGAGCTCAAGTTTGGCCTCAGATCTTTACTGTGTGACCCTAGGCAAGTCATAGTGTCCAGAGACAAGAGAGTGGTTGTTTCATTGTTTCCTTTCTAGTTAGATCACTTGGCGTTTAGTACTGGGCACCACAATACCTGGCACACAGGTACTTACTGAATGTTTGTCAAAATGAGTTGATTTTTTTCTTTTTTAAGTGGGGAGCAGTCAAAGGAGGAACCTTTCCAGGAGGGCAAAGGATCTCCACTTCATATCATATGAGGATTGGTTGGATAAACTGAATAAATTTGATGCTGGCAAAAGATTTACAGGGGACAGTGGTAGGGGTCTTCAAATGTCTGAAATATTTTCATGTTGAAGATGGATTAGGTTTAAACAAACAAACAAAATTACTGTGCCTCCTGTATTCAAAACACTGTTAGGTACTGGAAAGGTAAAAACAAATGGATACTTTTTGTCCTCAATTAGTTTATATTTTTCTGGGGATTTGTTCTCCTCGTATGAGAATTTATACTAGGAAGGCCAAGGAAAGTAGGATCTTTTGTTGTTTTTGTTTTACTAAAAGTGCCTCTAAATAATGTAATTAAGGAGGATCTTTCCTACCCATTGCCAGCCTGGAAGATTAGTAGGAAGGTCCATACCCTTTGTTAATGAGGCACTGGTTCTCAAGGGATGTGATGCCTTCTGGCTCTAAAATGTGTATAAAGACAGGTGAGGTTTTAGTTTGGAGCTTACTGCCTGGAAGTGTTTGTTTGGCCAGATGAGGACTCTAGGAAACCTCTAAGGTGCCCCCCTTCCCCGTTCCTCCGGCCCCACCCCACTTTGAAAACCCAGATGTCTGTGCTTCCCTCTCTGGTAGCTGTGGTCAGACAGTTGGACCTGTGATGTATGCAATTGTGATATGGAATTGGGATGTACGTGTTGATTATGCTCAGGCAGAAGAAGCCATGTCTGCTGATTTCTCCGTATTTTCTTTGAAGTTCAGGGCACTGACTCCTTTGAACTAGGTGAATGATATATATGCTTGATTAAAGGAATGATATATGTACTTCATAAAGTGATTGTTAAACACTCAAAAGTTGCCTTTCCTTTTATAAATGCAGATCTAAGAACCTGTGATACCAGGCCCCCCTGTGTATGTTGGGGTGCTTACGGATACAATACCTAGTTATGTCAGAGAACATATTTTGAAGAAATGATTGGAAGTTGTAGAGAAACATATTTCATCTTTTATAAAGAATGAATTTTTAATAATATTGACTATTCAAAAGTTGCCTTGAAGAGGGTAAGTTTCTCTTTTCTTAGAGATCTTTATGAAAAAAAGAAGAGGATTAGCATTATATTGTAGAGAAGGTTTGGGTAGAGTTTGGATTCAATGGCCTGTGATGTCCCTTCTGATTCTGAGCTGTGCAATTTTGAGATTCTGGATAGATATCCTGACAAAAGATTTTTATAGTCACTTTAATGTTTAGACTTCACCTCCCTTCCTCACCCTGACCTGAAGCTGAGGAACAAAGCTATTTTTTAAATTTTTTTTTTTTTTTTTTTTGGTCATAAGACTTGTTTACTGGAAAGAGGAAGAAAGGTAGAAAAGTTCAAAGCCAGAACAAAAGGCAGGCATTAAAAGGAAGAATTATGGGATATAAGTAGAATAACAAAACATCCCCAGAAAATAAGGTTAGAGGTACAAGACCTATGGAAGAATACTAAACAACATAATGTAAGAATATTAGTCCAACAACTAGGTCAATAATAGGTATCATTTCCCGTACGGACAGCAAGACACTATATGCAAAAGTAGCATCTTGGACACTCTCATATTGTTTACAATGAAAAATCTGAATGTGTCCAAAAAGTATTAAATTCATCAGGTCTACATATGTTCCTTAAAAATTAAATTGTTAAAATTTGTGCAATAGACATAATTTTATACATGAAAAGATTTTTTCCTTGAAATTTATTTATTGATTTTCAACTCTCAACAAACAATTCCATAAGTGTTAAATTTTCCCCCCCTCACCAACCAAGACAGCATGAGATCTTATATGGGTTCTATACATACATTCTTATTAAACACATTTTCACATTAGTAAGTTGCACAGAAGAATTAAAAAGAATGGGAGAAAGTTTGAGTAAAACTGCACAAAACCAAACATAACAAAAGAGAAAATAATCTGCTTCATTCTACGTTCTGACTCCATAGCTCTTTCTCTGGATTTGCATGGCATTTTGTGTCATGAGTCTTTTGGAAATGTTTTAGGTCCTTACATTGCTGTGAAGGGCTTAGCTTATCAGAAACAGTCCTCACATACAGTGGCTATTACTGTGTATAATATTCTTCTGGTTCTGCTCATTTCACTCAGCATCAATTCATACAAGTCTTTCCAGGCTCTTCTGAAGTCTATCAGTTCATCATTGTTTATAGCACAATAGTATTCCATTACATTCATATACCACAACTTGTTCAGCCATTCCCCAATTAACGGGCATCCCCTTGGCTTCTAGTTCTTGACCACCACCAAAAGAGCTGCTATAAATATTTTTGTACATGTGGGATCTTTCCCCATTTTTATGATCTCTTTGGGATATAGTCCTAGCAGCAATATTGCTGGTGCAAAGGGTATGCATATTTTTGTAGCTCTTTGGACATAGTTCCACATTTCTCTCCAGAATGGTTAGAGCAACTCACAGCTCCACCAACAATGAATTAGTGTTCCAATCCTCCCATATCTTCTCCAACATTGATTATCTTCCTGTTTGGTCATGTTAGCCAATATGATAGGTGTGATGTAATACCTCGGACTTGTTTTGGTTTGCATCTCTCTAATCAAAAGTGATTTAGAGATTTTTTTCATATGACTATGCATAGTTTTAATTTCTTCTTCTGAAAACTGCCTGTTCATATCCTTTCACCACTTATCAATTGGGAAATGATTGTATTCTTGTAAATTTGACTCAGTTTTCTATACATTTTAGAATTCAGGTCTTTATGCTATAAAAAGTAAGAAGTTCTTTCCCAGTTTTCTGCTTCCCTCCTAATCTTAGTTGCATTGTGCTTTTTTGTGCAAAAAACTTTACACTTTAATGTAATCAAAATCATGCCTTTTGCAGCGCATAATATTCTCTACCTCTTGTTCGGTCATAAATTTCTCCATTCTCCATAAATGTGACAGATACACTATCCCTTGCTCCACTAATTTCTTTATAGTATCAGCCTTTATACCTAGATCATGTACCCATTTGGACTTTATTCTTGTGTGTGGTGTCAGGCATTGGTCTATGCCCAGTTTCCACCGCACTATTATCTAGTTTTCCAAGCAGTTTTTGTCAAACTGTGAGTTCTTATCCCGGAAGCTGGGGTCCTTGGATTTATCAAACAGACTGCTATATTCATTGGTTACTCCCAGATATTTTATAGTGTCTACTGTAACTTTCAATGGAATTTCTCTTTCTATCTCTTGCTGTTGGATTTTGTTAGTAATATATAGAAAGGCAGTTGATTTACGTGGGTTTATTTTGTAACCTGCAACTTTGCCAAAGTTGTTTATTACTTCAAGTAATTTTTTACTTGATTCTCTAGGATTCTCTAAGTATATCATCATATCATCTGCAAAGAACGATAATTTAGCTCTTTCTTTGCCTATTCAATTTCCTTCAATTTCTTTTTCTTCTGTTATTGCTAAAGCTAACATTTGTAGTACCATATTAAATAACAATGGTGATAACGGACATCCTTGTTTCACCCCGATCTTATTGCAAATGCATCTAGCTTGTCCCCATTACATATAATATTTGCTGATGGTTTTAGGCAGATACTACTTCTTATTTTGAGGAAGGTTCCATTTATTCCTATGGTCTCCAGTGTTTTTAATAGACATGAGTGTTGTATTTTATCAAAAGCTTTTTCTGCATATATTGAGCTAATGATGTATTTTCTGTTAGTTTTGTTGTTGATATGATCAATAATGCTAATAGTTTTCCTAATATTGAACCAGCCCTGCATTCCTGATATAAATCCTACCTGATCATAATGTATTATTCTCATGACAAGTTGCTGTAATCATTGTGCTAATATCTTGTTTTAAAAGTTTTACATCTATATTCATTAGGGAAATTGGTCTATAAGTTTCTTTCTCTGTGTTGGCTCTTCCCAGTTTAGGTATCAGAACCATATTTGTATCACAAAAAGAATTTGGTAGGACTCCTCTCCAATTTTTGCAAACAGTCTATATAGTATTGGAATAAACTGTCTTTGAAAGTTTGATCTTGGAAATCCCTCTGACCCTGGAGATTTTTTCCTAGGGAGTTCATTGATGGCTTGTTCAATATCTTTTTCAGAGATAGGGTTATTTAAATTAATGTGCACAAATCATACTTTTGTAACTATTCATCTATTTCACTAACATTATCAAATTTATGGGCATACAGTTAGGCAAAATAATTTCTAATCATAATTTAAATTTCCTCTTCATTGGAGGTGAATTCATCCTTTTCATTTTTGATTTCAATTTTTTCTTTTATTTTTAAATCAGATTGACCAAAGGTTTATCAATTTTATTGTTTTTTTCATAATACCAGCTCTTAGTTTTATTTATTAGTTCAATAGTTTTCTTAATTTCAATTTTATTAATCTCTCCTTTGATTTTCAGTATTTCTAATTTGGTATTTAATTGGGATTTTCAATTTGTTCTTTTTTCTAGCTTTTTCAGTTGCATTTATCTCTTCTTTCTCTATTTTATTCATGTAAGCCTTCAGAGATATAAAACTTCCCCGACAACTGCCTTTGCTGCGACCCATAAGTTTCAGTAGGTTGTCTCATCATTATCATTCTCTTGAATGAAGCTATTGATTGTTTCTGTGATTTACTGTCTGAACCACTCATTCCTTAGGATTAGATTATTTAATTTCCAATTAATTTTCAGTCTATCTTTTCTTGGTCCTTTATTACATATAATTTTTTATTGCACTATGATCTGAAAAGGATCTATTAACTATTTCCATCTTTCTGCTTTGGATTTTGAGGGTTTTGTGCCCTAATACATGGTTAATTTTTGTGTATGTGCCATGTGCTGCTGAGAAAAGAATATATTCCTTTCTATACCCATTCAATTATCACCAGCGTTTATCTACCTTTTCCAGAATTCTATTCACCTCCTTAGCTTTTTTCTTCTTTATTCTGAGGTTAGATTTATCAAGTTCAGAGAGGGGAGGTTGAGGACCCCACTAGCACAATTTTGCCATTTATTCCTGTAATTTCCTTAACTTCTCTAATAATTTGGATGCTATGCCATTTGGTGCATATATGTTTAGCAATGATATCACTTCATTGTCTACAGTGCCTTTCAACAGGATATAGCTTCCTTCCTTATCTCTTTTGATTAGATCTATTTTTGCATTTGCTTTGTCTGAGATTAGGATTGCTACCCCTGCTTTTTTTTTTTTTAAGTTCAGCTGAAGCTGAAATAAATTGATCTGTAATTTCTATTCCAGCCTTTTACATTTACCTTGTATATATCCCCCTATTTCAAATATGTTTCTTGTAAACAACAAATTGTAGGATTATGTTTTTTTTTTAATCCATTCTGTTATCTGCCTCTGTTTTATAGGACAGTTCATCCCATTCACATTCACAGTTATGACTACTATCTATGTCTTTCTCTCCTTCCTATTTCCCCCCATTTATGCTTTTATTTCTCCCTTCTCCCTTACCCTCCTCAAAAGAGTTTTACTTTTGACCACCGCCTTCTTCAGTCTTTCCTCCCTTCTATCAGCTCCCCTTCCTTTTCTTTCCCCTTCCCCCTCCTGCCTGTAGTGCAAGTTAGATTTCTATACTTAACTGAGAATGTTGTTCCTTCCTTGAACCAAATCTGATGAGAGAAAAGTTCAAACATTGCTCATCTCCTTCCCTTCTTTTCCTCTTTATAATAGGTTTTTGTGCCTCTTCATGTGATATAATTTACCTTTTTTTGCCTCCTCCTTTCCTCTTCTTCCTTCACACCCATTCATTAGATGTTTTATCATCACATCAGTTAATATATACCCGTACCCTTTATGTATATGACTTTTAAATGATGTTATAAATATACATTTCTCAAGATTAACAAGCATCATCCTCCCATACAGGGAGGTAAACGGTTTGTCCATATTGAATAACAAAGTGTTTTATTTGTTTTGTTTTTTTTCCTGTTTACCTTTTTATGCCTCTCTTGAATGTTGTATTCGAAAATCAAATTTTCTATTGAGCTTTAGCCTTTTCATCAGGAAGGTCTGGAAATACCTTATTTCACTGAATGTCAGTCTCCTTGCCTGAAACATTATGCTCAGTTTTTCTGGACAGTTGATCTAAGCTCTTTTGCCTTATGCAATATCATATTTCAATCCCTCTGATCTTTTAATGTAGAAGCTACAAGGTCCTATGTGATCATGACTGTAGTTCCTTGATATTTGAATTGTTTCTTTCTAGCTACTGACAATATTTTTTTCTTTTACCTGATAATTCTGAAATTTGGAAGCAATATTCCTTGGTGTTTTCAATTTAGGACCTTTTTCAGGAGGTGATCAGTGGATTCTTTTGATGACCATTTTGCCCTCTGGATCTAGGACTTCAGGGCAGTTTTTGGAATGAGTTCTTGGAATGAGTTCTTGGAAGATACTGTCTAGGCTCTTTTGCCATCATGGATTTCTGGTAAACTAATAATTCTTAGATTTCTAGATTTTCTCTCCTGCATCTATTTTCCCAGATCAGTTGTTTTTCCATTGAAATATTTTAGATTTTTTAATTTTTTTTATTCCTTAGATTTAATTTGACTGATTCTTGATGTCTTGTAGAGTCATAACTCTCTACTAACTCAATTCTAATTTTTAACAAATTGTTTCCTTTAGTTAGCTTTTATACCTCCTTTTTTAAAAGCTATTTTCTCCCATAAGGTTTTGTATCTCCTTATCCATTTGGCCAATTTTACTTTTTAAGGAGCTGACTATATTTTAAAAATCATTGGTCAATTTTTCTTCTACCTCTTTAATCTGACTTTTAAAATCTCTCTTACACTCTTCTAAGAATGCTCTTTAGGCTTGAGACAAGTTCATATTCCCTTTTGAGGTTTCAGATGTGTGTACAATGTCAATGCTATCTTCTTCTAACCTTACGTTTTGTTGTTCCCTGTGCCCCTAATAAGATTCCATGATCTTTGATTTTCTAATTTGTTTCTTGCTCATAGTGATTGCCTTTTTCCTGGCTTTTAAAGCGGATCTCTGTTTCTGTAGCACAGGGGGCTCTGTACCATGTTTCTTGTGCTGGAAGCTAAAGTCCTGGTTACTGCCTCTGGTTCTTTCATCTAGAAGCTATACACTCTTGTGGTTTATCTGTTGCTGGGCTGGCTAGTGTGTGCCAAGGTCGAGGCCAGGTGAAGTCTAAGTTTTTCTGGGGTTACACTTAATCTCATGGTGTGAGGTGTGGGGAAGGGGTGGTCTGGCTGCTAAAGGTTTCTCTTTCCCTACGGCTGCACTAACCCCATCTGTGCTGGTGTCTGCCCAATTCCCCTGGCTGTGCTAAGGCAGGTCTGGTCCTAGTGTTGAGGTTTACCATCACCACCCTCCTTGGGCTCAAGATGTCCTGCTGGCCCCCTTATGTGGGGTTTGCTGGGATGCTTCTGGTGCTGTACTGGTCTCCTTCAGCCACAGCAACTGTGGCCACTCTATCTGGTGGTCTCCCTATCCTCCCAAGCTAAAAGGCTGTTTACCTCTTCTGCTGGCTCCACTATTCCAGGATTTTCCTGGGGCAATATTGTCTGGGTTTTTCAAAGCTAATCAGAGAGGCTGAGAGCACTTATAGTTTACTCCATCATCTTGGCTCCCAAAAGTTCAAGTAGGTGACTTTCAAATTGATAGCCCCAGGAGTAGCTGCTGCAGTTGCCATGAGCCCTGCACTTCCCTCTCACCCAGTTCTACTGGACTCTTGTCCTGTGCTGAGCAGTCTGGGAATCTGAACTGCCATTGGTGATTCAGCCCACCTGGGCCTCTCCTGCTCTGCTATGTCCTCATCTGAGCTTGTGCTTCCTGTGTACTCTGTGCTCCCCCAGACTGTTGTAACAGATCCTTCCTGTTGGTCTTTTGGGCTGTCCTGGGCTGGATATCTGACACACTCTGTCTCTCAGTAGATTCTGCAACTCTAAAATGCATTCAGATTCACTTCTTAGAGGAATCTGAATGAATCTGTGGATGAGCAAAGGTGATTCCCTGCTTTCACTCCCATGCAAAGATTTTTAAACGCATGATACCCTCCTTAACAAATGTCTGTTAGAAAAATAAGTGTCTTAGTCTATAAGTGATGAGGCTTTTTTATAAGGATAAACGTCTGAGTGGGCAGTTGATTAGCACAGTGGATAGAGTACCAGACCTGGATTCAGAAAGTCTCATCTTCCTCAGTTTAAATCTGGCCTCAGATGCTTACCAGCTGTGACCCTGGGCAAGTCATTTCATCCTGTTCGTCTCAGTTTCCTCATCTCTCAAATGAGCCAGAGAAGGAAATGGCAAACCACTTGAGTGTATTTGTGCCAAGAAAATCCCAAATGTGGTCACAGAGAGCCAAAAAGGACTGAAGTAACTGAACAACAAAGATCTTAATAAAAGGGCAGTTGTAGATATGTCCTTAATATGTTTAGAAGTAATTGTAATATATAAACATGATTTCTTGGAATTTTTCTGAGATTTGCTTATAATCAATACTGGCTTCCATTACACAAACTGGGCATGAAATTAGCCATTGGCATTCACCCTGGCAAGATGAAGTTTCTATTATGGTGGTCTGACACATAACCTATATAACATATAAATATCTAATAACATGAAACATAAATAATACGTCTCAAAATAAATGTGATGCGTAACTTTGTACTAAATACTGCAAAATGATGATAAGTGGAGTACATTTTGTATAGACTTTAATTAGTTTTCATTTATTTATTAAAGGAACATTTATTAATTACCCATTGCATGCCAGCTCTTGTTTTGATTGAACAAAATGCTACAGCACAGTCCATGCCCCCAGAGAGTTTCCAGTTTATTTCATGGGAGGCATCATGTAGACATTAAATAAAAAATATATATGAAGTAAATACAATGTAATATTAGGATAATATGAAGAAGAAGAAGAAGAAGAAGATGAAGAAGAAAAAGAAGAAGAAGAAGATGAAGAAGAAGAAGATGAAGAAGAAGATGAAGAAGAAGAAGAAGAAGAAGAAGAAGAAGATGAAGAAGAAGAAGAAGAAGAAGAAGAAGAAGAAGAAAAAGAAGGCGGCAACAATGTAATGGAGGAGAGGGAGAAAACCAAGTCAAACTTCATGTAGAAGGCACTCCTTGAGCTGAACCTTGAAGGAAGCCAGAGTTTCTACAAGGTGGAGGTGACAAGGGACTAAATTATAAGCTTGGGCTGTATAAACATCAATAGTTGGAGGTGGAATGCTTTGTATGAAAAAAGGTGGGGGGTCTGTTTTGACTAGAAGATAACATATAGGGAAAAGAAATAAGGAACATTAAGCCTTGGAAGTTTGACTTCAGCCAGATTGTGAAGAGCTTGAACTACCAGACAGAGGAGTTTATACCTTATCTCAGAGACACCAGGGAGACACTGAATTTATTGCTCATTGATGTACGTGGTATTGAATGTAATACCAGACAAAAATTGGCAAAGCCTCAGGTTAAATCTCCATTAAAAACAAAAGTTAGACAGATGCCAAAATTGTAGTAAACAGAATAAGTATTTCTTGGTGATGGATCGGTTAGAGGAGAATGAATCATATCAGCCTGCAGGGTTTCAGCTCAAATTGGAGCCTTTGGTCCTATATACTTTAAACTGATGACAGCAACATTTTCTAGGAAGACAAGCTGTGATTCACTTCTTTGATTTCATTTCTGTTTGTTTTATTTGTATTCTGGCAAAATTAGATCCAGTTCATGAACTCCAGGAATAAAAAAAAAATTGCTGCCACAAATGATTTTAAGTTCAGTAAAAAGACATAGTCAAGAATTTGGACAGCGAAATAAAAAGGAAACAAAAGGAGTCAGACAACCAAAAATTTTCTGCATCCTTTCTTGAGACCATCTCAGAAATGCAATCTTTTCTTTTATGATAGCAGTGAGAGAAAAAGGGAGCTGGTATTAGGAAAATTCGTAGTGAAGATGAGGAAATAATGGCATGATTTTGAAATTCTGAAGACAGTACGTGAAGGCATTTCCCTCTACTTAGATAAGCTCTGCTGTGAAATTTTTCCCCTTTTATTTGCTATCACCAATTCTTAATGATCCCTTCTTTTTTTTTAATAGATGGCTGTTAAGCAACTCCTTGTGTTGCCATGCAAGGAAGCTGACACTCAAAGGCAATTTTCTCCAATGATGGGGGGAAATGTCCCCACCTTGTCACACCTTCCACATTTATCTTGGAGGTGGGGTAATGAGAGTCCCTAAATGACCTCTAAGCATAGATATCTATCTGTCATTAAACATTTATTCAGCATCTAAGTGCCAGGAACTGTGCTATATAGAATATCTATTGGTGAATTTCATTTACTATAAATGTTTTTCACCTGTAAAAAGACTACTGAGTTATGTGTTAAGAGGCAAAAGATCACCCTAAGTGCTAAAGAAATTGATTTCTGCATTTTTATTCATCGATTCTAAAAATATACTATTAATGAAATAATTTTTAATGAGTGCAGTTTGATAGTGTTGATTTGTAAACAGCTGGTCACAGTAACATTCACTGGCATGGCACCATATATAAAAATTTCAAAGGGAAAGAGGGAGTTAAATCAAGGCTTAGGGTAATACAGTCCAGAAAAATAGCACTTTCCACCATCCCAGGACCTCAAACGATGGACAGGTCACATTGGTGTATGTTCATTTGCCTATGACAAACTGGGTGGAAGGCAGTGTAGTAACATTAGAATTTTAAAAGTAGTCTTCCCCATATTGCTGGCAGCAAACAATTTCAGAGCACTGTATGACAACTGGATATTAATTTATATCTCTGTTTGAAGGTGGCAAAAGAAATGAATTTCTGCTAAAGTACCTGAAGTATATAGATAGACGGGCTGGTATCTCTACATCTTGGGAGGGGCTGCTTCTGGTAGGGGAAGAGATATGCAAATACTTTTATATCTATCTGTGGGGGATCAAACGCTCCGTCATGGTATGCGTAAAATTACAGGCAACTCTAATTTTGAAAGTTCCTTTCCCTAAACTATATGCAATGTGTATGTCTATACATAACTTTACACAATTTAATCTTTAATACTTCTTCTGGATGTTCCTTGGCCACTAAAATCCATTTTGAGAGGAGAAGAAAGATAATATTTCTGTTGGATCTTACTCATTCCAGATTCTTGTTTCTCACTGTGATTTGTGTGCTGTCTAAGTCTGCACAGAATGTTTGAGCCCCAAGGACAGAACAGTCACATCAATGCCTTCAAGTGACAATGACAGGATGTTCCCTAAGCATGCTTTCTCCCCATTCCTGGCTCAGAAGCTGTCTTGATTAGGAAAGGGATGCCTGCAAGAAGCCCCAGTGGAGGGAAACGCATGGCCAGAGAGATGTCAGAACAAAAATCTGTTTTCATACTGTTTATAGCTAATAAGAAAAGAATTCAGACAAGTAAATACAACTTTGGGTTAGGTTGGATAATGTGCTCTGCTCATAGAAACAATAACATTCAATTGTTTGAGAATAAAAAGACTTGTCCTTTATTAGTGCCATCCAATAATATCCATTCTGTAATATACAGTGGAAATAGCTTTAGATTGGGAGTCAAGAGACTTCTTGGGGCAGCTAACTGGTGCAGTGGATAGAGCACTGGGCCTGGAATCAGGAAGACTCATCTCCATGAATGCAAATCTGGCCTCAGATACCAGTTATATGACCCTATGCAAGTCACTTGACTCAGTTTGCCCCAGTTACTTATCTGTAAAATGACTTGGAGAAAGAAACGACCCAACACTTCAGTATCTTTGCCAAGAAAACCCTAAATAGAGTCAGTAAGAGTTGGACATGATTGAAATAACTGAACAACAATGACAAGAAACATCTAGTTGCACCTGGATCTGTCACTTATAGCCTATATAATCATGAACATTATCATATTCTCTGAGCCTCAGTTACTTCATCTGCAAAATAGGTCTAATAAAATTGTATTACATACTTTGTGTGGTCACTGGGCTTTAAATATCTAATAAACTCTAATGTATTATGTAAAATAGTTATTAATTTAATATTTCAGTGATTTTTTTCATGCTATTTATGTGAGTAGTCCCTCTTTTGAAGCGGGTTACAACCTATTCACAGTTTCTCTTCTGTATCTTTGGTTCATTTCTTTCTAGGACTATACAATTAGAAATTTAGAGCTGTAAAGGATCTTTGGAGGCCACAAAGTCCAATCTCCTTTATTTCACAAATGAGAAAACTGAAGCTCTGGGTGAATGACTTACCCAGGGTCAATCAGCCAGTAAGTATCAGTCATGGGATTTAAATTCAGTTCATCAGACTTCAAGTCCAGCACTCTACTATCCACTTCAAAATACATTGTCAAAACAGCCTTGAGTGAGTTGTGCATATTTTACTTAAAAAAAAAAAGTTTAGCGATAGTTGGTTGCAAAAAATAACATAAGCAACCAGTTAAAAAAACATAAATAACTACCACTTAGTCCCACACATTTTGAAATTAATAGTCACTGGTGGCTACACTGCTTTGCATTTCTTAAGGGATAGGGTAGAGTCATAGATAAAGGACCTTAGAGTTCACTGGTAAGAGAAATTCCCAGGTCAGGAAACTCTCTCTAGAAATGTATGCTGTTACTTTCTCTGTAATGTATAATCTTAGAAAGTTACCTAAAGCATAATAAGTGACTTGATCAGGGTCACACAGCCAGTTCATTGGAGCTAGGGCTTGAACCAAGGTCTACCTGACTTCCTAATAGCTCATTATTTACAGCTCCACAGGATTGCCAACCTGACTTTCATCTCTGAAAATGAAGAAAATAGTTTGTTTCATTATCAGATATCTAAATCTCAATGGCTAGTGCTAGGAATAGGCAAAAGACAACTATAGATATGAGACTTGATCTTTACTGGTTATGTAGCTCTTGGCCCCAGCTAGTCTGAATGCCACAGCTGTATAACTGAAAATTGTACATAACACAAAGAAATCTGGAAAGAATAATAATTTATGAAACAATGCTAGAGTGTGTTGGAGTTCCAGTGAAGAGCTGCAGGTCATAATGGGATGAGGAGTTTTTTAAAAAATATTTCTACTCATAAGGGTCTTCCCTTGAGAAAACAGATGCTGAGAAGGAGCAGTTTCAGTGTAGACAGCCCCACTGCTTTCAGATGAGGGCAGCCCAGACGGAATGGGTGATAGGCATGGAATTATGCAAGAGCTTTCTCACTCTGGTTGAAGCCTTGAAGACCCTTGGGGATCAAATTTCCATAAATTGTAGATTAAGAGTCAACATGGCACCAAAGGGGTACTGAGAGGTTATTCAAAGGATTATGGCAAGGACCAGTCCCATGACAGTATTTTCTAAATGGCCTAATGAAGAGTGAGGAATGAGAGGCAAGGTTGAAGGAAACTTATCTCTAAGTAGTTGGGGATGGCAACGCCTTGCTTCTCAGTTTACTAGCTTTAGCATATATGTATACTGAGGGGTTGGACTGTTCCATTCAAACCAATTTTCACCAGCTGACAATTAAAAGAGAAAGAAAAGAGAGTGTCATTATTCAGCCTTTTTCAGTTGTGTCCAACTCTTTGAGACCCCACTTTGGAGTTTTCTTGGCAGAGAAAGTGGAGTGGTTTGCCATTTTCTTCTCCAGTTCATTTTACAGATGAAGAAACTCAGGCAAACAGGGTTAAGTGACTTGCCCAGGGTCACACAGCTAGTATGTTTCTGAGGTCAGATTTGAACTCATGAAGAAAAGTCTTCCGACTCTGGGTCTGTCACTCTATCCACTGTACTATCTGGCTTCCTCTAAGATAAAATAAGCCCATCGAAAAATGATTTGAGTCAGTTGGGTAGGTTTAAAATGATTGGACAAAGAATTCTGATGGAGATTTAGAGGGAATGACTGGAAAAGTGTTATAAGTTGATATTCTGAAATTGACCAATATAATTAGCTATTAATCAATTTTGCTTGATTGTATTGATATTATATTGTTATAAATAATACTTATATATAACAAAACATTTCTATGCAATATATTATATAAAAACATTTAATATTATATACATATAACATTTTTTTGTTATACATAATTTTTAAAAGTAATATATTGGTTAACTAATTGCATGTACTTCAAATATCATTTGTGAAAAAGTTGCCTGTGTTTGTAATTTATTTATGATAAAGCATATACTTGAGCTATAAGACATTTGGGAAAAAATATATCATTTAGCACCATTTTTTCCTACTTAATATTGTACCACTACATAGTGTGGTATACTAGAGATATTAGGAAGAGGAATTAGGAAGGCCTGGGAATTAGGGAGAGTTGGGTTTGTGGCCGCCCCTCTGACACATATTGGCTGTGACCCTAAGTAAGTCACTTAACTATTCTGTTGGGATTACACTTTAAATTAAATGGCAGAATAAATGAATAACTGCCAGTCTGCACTGAGAGGGTTTCCTTACCAGGAATTTCTCAAACAAAAAAAAAAAAACAACACAGATGAAAAACACTATTGCCACCAATTATGAAAAATATTTTTGCCAATTATTAAATGTCTACCTGAAATGACTCAGTGTAGAAAGATAGCAATAAAACCAATGACAGTAATACTTTTATTATCATATTTATATTATCGTTAAAGTTTTTCACAGAGTCTCCTAATGAGGTAGAAAGACAGTATGCTGGTTAATTTTGATGAAATGCTTCCTGAATTCATTTAAAAAAAAAATTTGCTACAAATGATGGCCTGCTGGGTAGGGTAAAGGAGAGGCATCTATTAGAAAAGGGATGTGGATAAGGATTGAATCTCTGATCTCAAATATTATAGAAAACTCTTGGATGTGATACTCCTTCAATTCATGTTGGTGCACACTTTCTGTGCCACTTAGAGAACTGCTTAGAACATTAAATAGTTAAGTGACTTGCCCAGGATCATGCTAACAGTAAATATCAAAGGGAGGATTTGAATCTAGGTCTTCATCGTTCCTAGGCTCATCTTTCATCTACACTGTCTCTCAGTAGGAATTAAAGGTGATTTTAAAAAATGAAATATGTTTATTTTTATTTTAATGCCCTTTGCTATGTATTTTTTATTAATATTAACACTGATTTATTATTTATTTTTAAATTTTAACTTAATTTTAATTAATATTTAATTTTAATTTAATTTATTTTTAATTTTTTAATTTACTAATTATTTTTATTTTAATTTAATTAATTATAACATGTATAAAACATGTATATACAATAAAAGCACATTAAAAGTGTTTTCAAGATACATTGAAAACCTTCTTAGGAAATGACATTTGCAAACAGCATTGTATTATTTCAAAGGTTATTTAATTTTAAGAGCGTGAATACAAAGACACCTAGCCAAAAAATAAAACAACACTGAAAGCCAACAGCGTCCATAGTATTACTCTAAATTAGAAATTAAAGACTAGAGAAGAAACTGGATTCAACTACTGGAAAATATGCTTCATTCTCAGATATTAACCTACCTAGGGAAATAAGATATTTCACTCAACTCCATTGTGATTCCACATTACAGTTTGTTCCATTAGAGTTTTAGAACTTTTCTGATTTTGAATGAATTCGGTATACAACAAAAAGGCAGCAAGGTAAACATTAATTTATATTTGACTATGTTGTCTAGTCAAAATTTCCACACATTTTCTGTAAATGCACTGAGTGTTATCAATAGTTCAGAGAGAAATTAGCAGAAACATAATCAAATGTTGATGTAAATCTAATAATTTCTAGTAGAATTTATCACTCATAGTAGGTGAGAGCAATTTTTTTTATTTTTTTTACTTTTAAAAAGTCTTTAATAAACAGAAAATAATTATTTGGAATTGGAATATTGACTGTATGTTGTGATTCCTTTAAAGGTTACAGGGATTTCCAAACAAGATATCACAATTCAATTCCATTTCTCCTATTTCCCTTTATTATTATTTTTTTCTTGAGAAGAGACAAGTGGTTGAGAAGAGAGAGGTAGTCTGAATCAGGAAGCCCAGGTTTCAGATTATGCCTCTGACACGTACTGGCTGTGTTACCAGTGAGCAAGTCATGTAAAGTCTAGGTGTGTTAGGCAACCCTATAAGGTAATATGGGCAGAGCACATGCTGAGCTGCAGTGACAGAGGGCGCTTTCCCATCTGGGAGTTCCCAGATCCAATTAAAAATAGCAGATCCTTTCCTTTTTCCTATCCTCTATTTCTATCACTAATTGTAGACAAATTATTTCACCTTAAGGATCAGTTTCTTCATCTTCAAAATACTGATAATGCTCTTTGCTTTCCTTGTATCACAGGGTTAAAATGAAGATCATATAAGGTGATGTATGTAAAGTTCATTGCAGCCACCAAGCACTACAGAAATTTCATTATTAAGAAGGCAAAATATTTGCCATATAATTGATTAAACTATTAGTTGGGCTTTGAGATTCATTTTTCATAATTTCATATAAGTAAACTTCATGCAAGCTTGTGTCAGAAATCCTGAATTAGCTCAGTTTTTAAGAATGTATTGTACATGTTATTTTAATGAAAAAATTATCAAGAATACCTAGGTTTTATATTTCAAATACTATCCATAAGTATTATACAAATATACGTACATGTTTATCTATATATGCGTATATATTTCTTAGTCTAGAACAAATGAATGCATTTTTGGAATACACATTTTATTTGGCATAAATCAACATTTAATAAGGAAAACTGATGCTAAAGAATTCAATGTCCTAGCACTGGTAAATTCTTACTTTTCCTATCAGATATGCTTTGAAGGCCTGAAGACAATGTCAATGATCCTCATGAACTATCACTAATTATATATTCCAAATACCACGTCATGACCATAAATTTAGATTCTGTAAGTAATTTTCTAATTTAAAACTGGCCAAACACAGGTCACATAAGTTATTTTCTTTTTCTCATTTTGTGTCGTTCTTAGTTCAGACTGCTTTCCTGAAAAGAACCATGAAACACAATCACGTTAGCAACACCTCTGTCTCTTTCAAAGGAGCAAGATTTCAGTCCTAACCATAAGATCTCTGATTTTCTCAAGAGAAGTTCCATTTTATCCTTGATGAAGTGACCTTGCGCCTAGTATAGAATTGTGTTATTTTGAGCCAGACATGCCTCAGAGTATTCAAAATGGGTGAGAAGTGAGGAAATCAGGAAGGGGAAAAGAAGAGTAAAGATAGATAGATGAAAAAATGAAGAGAAAAAAGAAAATGAAAAAGAAAGAGACTCAATTCTTATATTTTTCCAATCCAGGCAAAATAACTTGCTAACTACTCCCAGTACAAATAACATCCCATCTGCCATCTTTGTACTTTTGTACAAGTGCTTCTTCCTCTTTGCATCATATGAATGTGCTCTTTCCTTATCTCCTACTTTTAGAATGTTTAGCTTTCTTCAAAGTAAAGCTAAAGCAGAACATCCTACATAAAATCTTTCCTTATCCCTCCCCAATCCCAATTAATATCGGTCTTTCCTTCTCATAATTATTTTATATATTTTCATTTATATATATGCATATGCATGTGTATATATCTGTATATATGATCTATAATATACATACCTAAACACTTACATGTGTACAGTTTCCCCCAAATTGAATGTAAATTCTCTGAGAACATATACTACCAATTAATTTCTTTTTCCTCTGGGCCTTTGACACATAGTAGGTATTACATAAATGTGGTTGAATTCAATGATAATGTGCAGAATAGTGTACAAAGAGCTAAGGGAAGTGTACATTTATTTAAGACATACTCTGTATCCTTATTAACTTTATAGTCCAGGAAAGGGATATGAAACTTCACAAGGAACAGTAATATAGATTATGTCCATGACAAATTCATTTGTGTAAACAAAGTAAGTCAAAGTGATTTTGCAGTCCATGGCAGGGAAATGTTTTTAGCACTGAGAGAGATAAATAAAGATCTCATGTAGTAGCTGATATTTACCTTTAAAGAAGAGGCAGTAATTCAACAAAAAAACTCAGGATATATATTGAAAAATATGAATGGAAATTTTGTTGGAAGTAATATGCCTCTAACTGAAAGTGCCTACATTAAAATATGGTTTATCAATTAACAAGGCATAAATTCCTCTTAAATTAAAACTTAATCAGAGTCTAATGATTTAGTTAAGTTGGAGCTATATGAAGAGAGGCATTTTTAAAGTAATCATGCAAACTGACAAAAGGCCCCTATTTGCTAATCCTGCTTAAATAGAATTTCTATTTTAATAAGACTACCAGTCAACTTCAGAGTCCTTTAATATAGCTTTTTTTCCTGCCATTAGGCAGGAATTATTAACCATTATTCTTCTTGAAATCAAGGCCCTCATAAAGCAATAAGATTACCTCACTGAAAGAAGGGAAAACTTTTTTTGTATTACAGAAACTACTTGATCAGAATGAGGAAACAGGTTGATACCAACAAGGTGTACAGAAAAACCAGCCACCCAAGCAACCTGTCTGGCAATTGTCTTTCTCTTGTTCTAGACCTGCCTTTAAATTCCACTCAGTTTCCACAGGATCACCTTAGAATTTACAAACAATGAAGCGCTATGGTTGTCACTCCCTTTATCAAAATTCATATTAAAATGTTGCTGTGTGGGTGTTCTACTGGGTTGGGTCCTCTACAAGGTAAGCACTTAGAAAATAGTTCAATGAGAAGACAGGAAGGGATTTAGACAATGGAAGAAATGCTAGATGCATTTAAGAGATAATCCCACATGTTATATAGAAATTGAATGAGAAAATGTATATAAAGCAAGCATTTTGACACTCACGCACCATATGCCAGAAATACGCACAACTTGGTGGCAAGCATAGAACATAGGTCTTAAAGTAAAAAAAAAAAATCAAAAAACCATCATGCACTCTCTAGCTGTGTGACCTTGGGAAGTAGTTTAACTTCTCGGTATCTAATTTCCTCATCAGAAAAATGAGATAATAATAGTACCTACTACACAGGTTTGTTGTAAGCATCAAATGAATTAATACATGTAACAGGCTTTACAAACTGATAAAAGTCACACAAATTAATGAAAGTCCCCAGTTTGCTAGTCCTGCTTAAACAGAATTCCTTTGTATTTTAATAAGACCACTGGTGGTATAGAAATGCTATACGTAAGTGCTATACATAATTAGCTACCCTTATATACAAAGAAAAGGATCAATTTCATTTAAAGGAGTACATCCTGATAGAAGGTTCCAGAGGGAAAGCCAACTGTAATGGGTAGAGCTCCTGGAAAGAAGTTATATCATTTATGCATGAAAGGATATGGATCTTTTAGGGCAGAGGCAGTAGCCACATTGTTGAAATCCCAAATCCATAGAACACTACTGACTTTTATGACTGAAGTAGGGATGTATGATACCATTAAAAGGATTCAATAGATGAGTAGTGTGATAGACAGAGTCCTAGTCTTGAATTCAAATCTTGCCTTACTATACCACTCTGGGGAATGCACTCAAGCTCTCTCAACCAAACTCACCGATATGATCTAGGTGCTTTTACCCTGTAAATGATAGGGAAGGCCAAAAGCTGCTTATATAGCCACCCAAAATTGCTTATATCACAAAGACTAGGGAATTTGATGTAGGAAGATAAATATCAGTTGGAAGGTCCAGTAGTTCACAAAAAACAGTACATTGAAAAAGAGTGGAAATAAAACTCATGGTCTCAGTTGTCTATCCATAAATTTTCAAAGTATATGTAATAAACAATATGAACTAGATCAGGAGTGGTCAGGGGTGGTGAACCTGAGGCCTCCAGGTCACATGTGATCTTCTAGGTCCTCAAGTGTGACTCTTTGACTTAGGGGTGGGGAACCTGCACTGACAAGTCCCTGAACTAGATGTTTTAATTTAAGGAAGAATATTTGAATTCATATTTATTGCCGATTCTATCTGATGGGATTACATTCATACTGAGAATATAGTTGTGAGCTAGTATATTTTATTCAAAATGAATAGATTGCATAGAAATTTATGGGAATAGTAAGCACTGTATAATAAGAACATTTAGTGAGAAGGGTAGAAAAGTCATGTGAGGATCAACAGAAGGAGACAAAGAAATGATGGGACCACAGTAGAAACCACCTGGGCAAAAGGAAAAGAGAGATGATGAATTCCTGGCAGGTGGAGGACCATCTGTTATGCATCTGCAACTAGGAAGTTGGGTCAAGGATGGAGAGGTAGGCCCTAAAATCATTTAAATGGAAATATACATTCATAAAAATCAAAAGTAAAGAGAATGCAATTGTTTTAAATGTCATATTTACATTTCAGTAGAAAAATCTAATGTAGCATTAGTGACTTTGAGAATATAGCTATGAATTGCTATCCACAACTGCTGTACCCATTCACTCCTCTAGCAATACTGGACTGAGGTGTCTGTTTTCCTACAATCCTTTCAACAATTGTTTCTTTGTCATATTTACTTCAATGATGTATCATTTGCATTTCTTTTAATATTGATTACGTGGAGTAATTTTTTACATTCCTTGTTTTTCATATGGGTTGATATCTCGCATTTCTAATTTGGAGAACTACCTGTTTATGCTAAAATATGATAAATTATTTGTTATTGTATTACTGAGTATTATGTTGAAAGATTTGAAAATACCTTTTTGAATGACAGTGCAACAGAGGGAAAATGAATTTTACTTTCAAAGGTGTTCTTTCACTTTTAAAAAAGATATTGTCTAAGGAATTCAAATCATGTTGTACTTTCCACATTCATCACAGCCAAGTCATTCAACACTCTCATGTCCTAACTACAGAAGTCATCTTACAGACTGGATGTCACAGGTGAAATTTTGAGAACATTTTATCTTATCCTGAAATCAAATACCAACAAAGCTTCTAATATTTAATGCAAGTTTCATATTCTTTACCTTCATAGACATTTATCAAATAAAGACAAATGGATATCCAAAGTCATTCATACCAATGGGAACAGCCCTGAAGGAAGAGCCAAGAAATCGTAGTATCAGAGCATGAGGAATTAGTTATGATTTAAAATTTGGTCTTGTGAAATTGTCGAATTTTGGATGGTTCATCGTTGGATAGTTGCATGGTTCATTCGATTTGCCATTCAGTTTTTGGTTAGTGATTCAGACTACAAGGCAAGTATAATGATTGGAGGAGCAGGAGGATAATTACTAGTGATCATTAAAACAAGCAATTGCTAAATGAACAGCTCAGTTTCATCATGACGCCATCTATTCCACTGGCCATGGTTATGGGTGAGGACAATGCAAGAGAGTCTTCTCAGTAACTATAGGAATTAAGTCTGCTGACTTAATTTGACTCAATATGAACGGTCCCACTCAATTTGGATACAGGAAGAAAAACATTTTGATGAACTGATTTTTCTTGATTCAGTTCTGTAGGTGACATGAATGATATTCTTAAGTAGATATAATGATAAAAATGTAACACAAAGGTAAAAAAAAAGTACTTTTCCTCTTTTAACCTAGTGAGATAGTTTGTTTAATCATCCTCTTCATTTTTCAGATAAGGAAACTAAGGCTCTAAGAATTTATCTGACTTGCCCAATATTTCACAGCTAGGAAAGTTATAATCTGAAGTCACAATCAGGGCTTCTGACTCCAATAAGTTGGCAAAAAGGCAAATAGTTGGCAAATAGGTCCATATGAAGAAGAAATTTGTACCAAAAAAGTTATTCTAATATAGAATGGCATCTCTCAGGAGGGACTAGATTCCATTTCATCAGAAATGTTCAAGTGAAAGTTTGATGACCATTTGTTAAGGACACATACATATGTACATACATGTATATGTATATATAAAATATATGCAGATATATACATATACATACATGTATATATGTGCATTTATATATGTGTGTATAAATACATATGTACATGTAGACACAAATGCATTCTCTTTTTTTCTTTTTTTGTTTTTGGTTCGAGTGTATCTTATATTAAGAAAGAATTTTTATTCAGGTAAAACTTGACCTAAAGGGACTCAGATTCTGTGATGACAAATCTAGTTCTTTTTCTGCCCTATCCTGCTACCTTGATATAATGCCTGGCACATAATAAATGTTTTAAAATGATAGACTGACTGACTACCTCTCGTTGCTGCCAATTTAAAATATTTTTACTCTTTCCAAACATTAACATTTTTAGTTAAAAAGATGGTGTCATATCTCTGGCCAGAAGGACTTATGAGTGTAGCTTTCAGTTCCCTTACCAGGTACAGAGACTTTTTGACCTGACTGAATGGCATCTTCCATTGTTTTAGGGTACACCATTCCAGGTTGGCAAGGATGGCTATCCCATTTCCCCTTACCACTTTGGTGGGGAGATATTTCTTTTTGTGTTCCAACTCGATTCAGCTTAGCCCAACCTATTTAGTACCATACAAGAATTTCCAGGACTGTATAGCAGGTGTACAATTTTGATTTGTTCTTTCATTCTCATTGACTCATCTCCTCCAAAGTTGACATGAAACCTGAAGGTCGTGTACTTTCTTTTCAATCCTTCCATTAGAGCTAGAACATCATCAAGTAAGTCATCTTTACTTTTCCCTCTTTCTTACCTCTCATACCTGTCGAGTCATAAAGTCATTCTGCTCTGCCAATCCAATATCCCACGCACTTGTCCTTTCTTAATATACATAATACTCTAATTCAGGCCTTTATTAACTCATGTCTGGGTCAGCACAATCATATCTTAATTTACATCCTTGAATGCAATTTCTCACTTTTCTTCTACACCGTCCCATAGCCTAGTATCACTTCATCTTCCTAAACCTCAACTCCCATCATGCTCTTCTAATAGTCCCCATTAACTTTTTTCTTGGGAGTCATGAACCTTCATGCTTTGATCCTTCTTCCATTTTATAGATTCTACATTACAACCAAATCTATAGCTGTCATTATTTCCTCAACAAACCCTATTCTTCTAGATCTTCAGATCTTTGTTAATATCCTTTCTTTTACCTAAAACTGGCTCAGTTTACTTCTACCTTTCTAAAACGGAATCTGTTCCTCAAAATATCTCCCAAAACCTCTTCCTTTATGAAGGTATGACTAATCTTCCCATAGAGAAATTGCCTCCCTTCCAATTCTGAAATCACTTTTTACTAATACCTTTCACACTATCCCTTACTAAAACATTTTAATTGCTGCTTATGTGCATTGTCCCCCAACCCTAGGGGCAGGGAGATGATGCTTTGGATAAAGCACTGGGCCTGGAGCCATGAAGACCTGAGTTCAAATTCAGTCTCAGATAGTTACAGGCTGATTATTTCCCAAGCAAGCACTCAGACCTGGATCTTTTCTTCAGGGTGGCCTCTAAGCTACCCCTAGGTTTGAGAGAAATATATGATACTCATATTAGGCATTGGGTTATACTTTACCCACACACAGCCAAGAGTACAGTATATTTTCTTAAATTTCTCAGCTTTAAACCTCTCTTGTCTTAGGCTTTCATTGTCAACTCCACTACATATCTTATCTTATCCTTTTCTTTAACCTCCAAGTGTTTCAGTGGTCTCTTACCACAGATTCAGCATAGTGTGGAGAACTGGTTGAATGTAGAGAAGCTAACAAGTTTTGTTAAAAGAAATTCTTAATATGAAACATGACCTAGTATAAAAAGTTTAGGGCTAGTATTATTTGAGATTGTTTGAGTTCAGTCTATGTTACACCCTTTAGGGAAGAAAGAATGACCATTCAAACTGGAACAAACTTCTATAAGTTTGTTTTTTTTTTCCTGAAAGATGAACACTTAAAGTTAAAATCAATCTAAGTAAAACAAATTAATCATGAAAATTGAGAACAGGAGAGTTATTTCTCCAGATATCTTGGTTCTGGGCTCTTCAACAATTTCAAAGTTATCCAATCCACGATAAACAAAATGCTCCTAACATGAGACCTTTATTGTTAAATTAGGTCCTTTGGGATTAAAGAATCTTCCTAAAACTCAACTATGGCCTTCTCCATCACCTGTGGTACTGATTCCTTTTTCCACCATCTTTCTACTTTCATTGACAGTGACTTTTCCAAACTGTCACCCAAGTCTTTCAAAATCTGAGAATGTAGTTTATATAGGGCAGCTAAATTGAACTAGCGGAGGTTTCTAGATGCTATCTCCTTCCTTATCTCGAGAATGAATTGTGATGAACAGATTCTCCATTTCAAGGCAGAACTGAGCAGACACTGAAGTGGGCAGAGTCATCTTATATGCAAGAATATAAGTGAGGGTAGTATGCAGTTGTCATGGTTAACCTGTCTAATAGAGTTAGGAGTAAAAGCTCAATTGTATTCAACCAAACTAAATTAAGTACATGATTTAAAAAAAAAATGACTCAGTCAATTATTTATATAAGATGCTTGGTTTAAGAGGAGACTAGGGATCTGTTGTATTTGACCCTTAATATTTTCATCTTTCAGGATTCTGTAAAAGTTTGGGGTGGGTGAAAGGAAGGTAGATCTACGTATCTATAGAGAAGTAAAACTATGTAACTGATTAAAAACTATACAATTTCAGTGTATTTTCTGAAAGTTATTTACCTAAGTCCAAGCTATTATCTAAAATACTTTATGATAGCCTACCTAAAAGCCCCAAAGCTTGCAAATATCTGATAAAATTTTTAAAAATACACTTCTAGAATAAATAGCACTTTATTTTGAATGGACCAAAAGTAATCAGTTAATCTCAGCATGATTTCCACATATTTTATTATTGAAAAAATAGGCTACTTTTGTTCTTCATTAACCTTCTTATACCCTCATGAATAAGTACATGTCACTCCATTACATGGATGAACAATACAGAACTCCAGGCTAAGACACAGAAAAATGTAATTGTAAATTAACTAGGTTATATTGGTGGAAAAAAAAGGAAAACAAATTTCATGTCTTCACTGCTTAATATATTCATGTACTCTGTTGGGAAGCATTCTATAACTCCATGCTACTCTGTTCAATACAAAGGCTTTTTTTCACTTATAAAGCAGTTTTATAAATGGATAAAAATGCCTAGTAGCACATAATATGTTTTCATCACCCACTTTTCTCCATGAAAGGTGAGTGGAGGGTGAAATCCTGATTTTTAGCTACTTATTTTTGTACTTATGTAAAGAAGACAGTGTTATTGAAGAGAAATAGCTATGAATGTGATGCCATTATATTTCCTGTATGGCATTTTATTTCCTCAGGGAAGTAACAGTATAAATACATAAATATTTTATCAGCACAAAAAGTACCACTTGAAAAAGGTACTTTAACTAAGTCTTACGTCTGACATCTGCCTGCGGTAGGCTGGTGCTACCATTTTCTGTTGACTGGTAATGTACTGGAAGAACAAAGAGATTAAATGCCCTCTGTGAAGTCATTCAACAAGTCACAGTCAGGGATGTAAACACACCTGATTGCTGGAATATACTGAATCTCCCTCTTGCTCCAGTTTCATAGGTATCAGTGGGTGATGCCATGATCTGATAACAGCATGCATATCTGATAGTAAGAAGAGACATGCAGAAGAACAAGAATGATGAAGAGAAGAGAAAGACACAAAGGGCATCCCTACCTTTTGCTCTCTTAGAGCAGTATGAGGCCATGAACTAAATTGTTCTAAGGGAAAGGACTCAGCAAAGTTCTGGGCATGAACTTAGACCAAACTGTTAAGCATCCTCCTCATGGTTTCCAGCTAGGAAGCAAGATCTTTGTCTAGGGGAAAAAAGCACTTCTGAAATTGTTGACACACGAAACTTTCCCAGATTCACTGAAGCTTGAATCTGCAAAGAATGTTCAGCAAACATCCATGAGATTTAGAAGATTTCTTTTTGTTTCCTTATTGGTTGTGTCTTCCATACCTTATGACTTCAAAATTAAAATCTTCTTTGACCAAGTTTAGTAATGTTGGGAGAAGATGTTACCTGGTCTCACTTTTGTTGTTATTTCAGTCATGACTGACTGTGACCCCATTTGGAGTTTTCTTGGCAGAGATACTGGAGTGATTTGCCATTTCCTTCCCAAGCTTATTTTACAGGTGGGATAAATAGGGTTAAATCACTTACCCAGAGTTACACAGCTAGTGTCTGAGGCTGGCTTTGAACTCAGGTCTTCCTGACTCTCTAGGTCCTGTGCTCTATCCACTATGTCACCTAGCTTCCCAAGCTAGTCTCACACAATATATTTATTTTTCAGAAATCAAAGTGAGAACTTACATCTGGGATCTTTTTTTTTAAATCACTAGACCTCTTAGTACTGTAACTAATTAGATTCAAAACCAAAGAACTGGTAAAATGGTATTCTCTGGAGGAGGGGATGAGAAGATTGCAGAAAAGACAATTATTAATTTATAGCAAAACTTTACCATCTTTTTCAATCAAATTCACTGATTCATTCAGTAAACATTTAGAGATACAAACTATGTGAGAGGCACTCTAGAAATAAAAAGACAAAATCAAAACAATTTGTTCCCCCAAGGACTTTACATTCTATTAGATCAGGGGAAGAAATGATACGTACACATATAAGTCAATGACAAATACATAAAAAATAATTTTATTAGAGATGGTTCATGTTATCAAGCATGTAAGTTGACTTCAGTTTCATTTCTCCTTATCTTTTGCTAAAGAAATAAGTATAGGGTGGGATTAGTGATTACTTCAGTATAAAGAACTCCCCCTGTTAATGGAGTTTAACAAGTTTTCTGTAGTTTGTAAACTTAGGAAGATATATGGAACAGTGGTGAAAAACTCAGGGTCACATATTCACATTACCTATGTTCTACTGTACTTTTATTTGTTAAATATTTCCCAATAACATTTCAATCTGGTGCCGGTGTACCAGGAGCTTGCAACCCCACCCCCTGCGCATATGACACTTCTGGCCAAGAGCACTTAGGGCTTAAAGGACTTTTTTGGGGGTCACACAGCCATTATATGTCAAAGACAACTGGTAAACCCAAGTCTTTTTTATTCCAAAACCAGCACTCCATTCACCACACCAAGCTACCTCCCTAAAGATATTAACAGAATTAAATTGTCCAAATTATCAAATGTGGGTGGGGTGGAATTGTATGGAGCTATATATCCAATTTATAATCTTAATTGACTTCCAAATATCCATAAGGGCCTTATACAAGATTGGATGGACTCAAAGGATTAACATTATCCTATGACTTTTAGAATGTGGAAAGGGCACACTGCCATCAGGGCAGATTTTAGTGGGAGGGAGACATAAAAGGATTATTGCCCACTGAGAGTAAGAAAGAAACTCAATCATATCATCTTTTCCCTGTCACTAACTATGATAAACAAGAAAGGTATTATATAGTATGATTTTGGCAGCTAATGCAAAGTTCAAGACTTTGGTGGTAAAATTGAGCATTTCAAATAATAACCACTGAATCAATCATCCAGTGACATTTTATCTCTGACAGGTGAAATGAAAGTACCTCTCATTCTCTCCTCTTCCCTACTTTCACATCATTTTTTGGCGTATTTGTGAAGACATTAAAAGGGACAAGACCGGGCTTGGTTCTGAGACAAGATGCTGGGCTCCACTTCACTCCTGACACTCCATAGTATTATCTTAATCACAGATATCAAGTCGTCACTGCAACTGACCTTCATAGAAGGGCACACAAGATTGTCTTGCTTTGGAACAGACACGCATCTCTCACTCTGATGTTTAAAGTCTCCTCTGATTTATCTGACTGACAGTTGTTGCAGGGCACAGACAGTTCCCGTAGTGATGTTTATGGTTTATTACAATTAGAAATGAGGTTACTGCTTGAGTCTTAGCTCCTTCCCTCATCATTTCTGTCACATAGCTTCTACTTAGGCCTTTGGCATACCTGTTTCTCCTAGCTCTGTCTATGCTGAAAGCACGTGAAAGGCTTAGGATGAGAATTAATTGTACTGAAACAAAGCTACCAAGGGACATGCCTATGAGAGCTGCTCCTCTGCCCCACGGGACAATATGCCAGAGAAACAATGCCAGCAATATATCAAGGTACCTAATGTTTCTGATGCTTGACACAACTCATTATGCCACCACTAAGAGATGCTGAATTCTGTAGGAAAATCACGGAAGAAGAGGAAATGCATTGTCACTTTTTAAAGCAGATTTATGGAAAAAACAAGGCTCCTTTATGTTTAAATTTGACAACGAATAGATCAGGCTGATATTTTATTACTGCTGCTACTAAAAGTAAATGCAAGTGATGATTTTTTAAAGGATTTAAATAATATAATGGAAACAAAGCAAAGCAGTCCAAGGTGAAAGTTAAACCTTCACATTCTGTTTGGAGATATTTTATTCCCTCAAATTAATGCAGCATCCGTAAGTTAGTCATGCTGATATACCAGCTCTGACCTACAAAGATTTGAGTTAAACTCAAATTAAAATGTATTTGATTTAAAAGAAAATTATAAAATATCTAATCAAAATTCACTTTTGTTACGTAGGTGGGAAAAGTGACTGGAAAAGAAAGTTTCAAGAAATGGAAAAGAAATCCCTAGAGTTTGTGAAATGAAGACCCAAGTCCTTGCTTTGTTGGAGAATTTCATTTGACAAACTCCTTGTCTTCCCTTTCTGTTTCCTGGAGCGTCATCTGGTTGTTTTCCACCTAAGTGTCCAAAGTAATTGTGTTTTTATAAAGATTTTGGTAATTTCCTCTTTAAATCAATTTTTTTATTTGTTTATCTTACATCTTTGCATTTTGGAGCTGGTTATACTTCACAGAATGTCTTACAGGTGTTACAGTATTTAAGTAGGGAAAATAACCCCCCAAAACAAGGTGAAGACTAAACTTTCACCTTGAATTGATTAACTTTGTTATCATTTTCTGGAGCATTTTATTACTTCAGCTTCTCTGAACAGAGATTTAGTTGCCTTTTGATACAAAGAATTATAGAGAAAATTCAAGGAATTTTTGCCAGAATTTCTCCATAGGAGATCTATCCTGTAGGAAGTTTTAGGGCTATTTTAAATAACAAGTCTCTGGATTATAGCTGGTCTCAGTCTGGATAGTCATATTGATAAATATTCACACTCAGCCCTGATTGATAAACTAAAATTTAGAGTATCATATAATAAAGATGATCCTTCCAGAGAAGTATCTGCTTCTGTGACCAAATTATCTGGGGAGTACAATAGAAGGCAATATGGACACAAATTTCACTAGGGAGAATCCATTTGTGACAGTAGTAAGGTAACAAATTTGTACTGATTAATTTTTAGTCTCCAGTCCAGGCAACCAGAAATGATATTTTAATCTTTTGCATTTGGTGATAATACCTTTATAGGTGATAACGAATTAACTCTTTGTTGTACCTAGAACTTCAAATCTATAGAAAAAATCCATCATCTTGTCTGATCAAAAGGAAATTTTTACTTTAACTATAGAAATATGAAGTAAAGGTCATCAGCCTACCATACTAAAACTACTCAACTAATCCAAGTTGTATCATTGTCTTGATGCCATGGTCTTGAGAACAAAGGACAAACACAAGCCATGAGTCAGTAGCAGTTCCTCTTCTCCCCTCCTCTCCCCTCACCTCCATGTTCCTTCCCTCCACTCCCATCTCTTCCCCTCCATTTCCCTCCCCTCCTGTCCCATCTCCTTCCCTCCCCTCCCCTCTGGTGTTCTTCCCAGGGGAAGGTACATACCATGGCCAAAAGCTACCTTTTTCCTTTGGGTTTACTGGCTACATTTCTTGCTCAAAGATCAAGCCTTAAACCCAATTCACTCTGGAGCTCATAGACTGGACAACAAGTCCCCAACCACCTATCATAGGGTGGATGTAATAACTAAATAGTAATTGTTTCTCTTTTTCCCAGGAACCCTGAAGGTCTTCCCCTCATAGTTTGATTATGTTTTTTCATTAAAGGGGCCATACTTTGAGTAACTTAAAGAAGTCTATTCATTGAATGGGTGTAACTCACTCAAAGTAGGATTGTAATAAGACCTAAGCCCAGAAGGACAAGGGTCTCACATTGCATCCTGGGCCATTTCCAGTCATCCTGATGAATACCCATCTGGACCCAGATGGCTCAGGAGAAGAAGGTGAGGTTGATGACCTTGTACAGCCCTCCCTCACTCAAATCAAAGTCAACTGCAAGTCACGTCATCATCTTGATGTCATGATTCTCTTCGAGAATGAAGGACAAACCCAAAACCCAATTACCACTGATTGCTAACTTAGACCCATGACATGACCTAATCTTACCACTAAGGAGTTAGAAACATCCTATCCCTGCTTTTAAACTTACAAGCCAGTGTCTTGACACTGAGAAAAGCACTGAAACTGGAGGCACAGTACTTGAGTTCAAATTCTAGTCTTTTCTAGTTAATACTTGAATGGTTTTGGGCAAGTCACTTAAACTCCCTGATCTTTAATTTCCCCATCTGAATAGGAAGGGTTGGACTAGATCAGGGATGGGGAACCTGCAGCCTGAAGGGCACATGTGACCCTATAGGTCCTCTAGTGTAGCCCTTTGACTGAATTCAAACTTACAGAACAAATTCCCTTGATAAAAAGATCTATTTTATATAACTTTGACTCAGTCTAAAAGTCATACCCAAGGACCTAGGAGGCCACATAGGGCCTCCAGGCCACAGGTTTCCCACCCCTGGATTAGATTAAGGACCCTTCCAATTAGGGTCTTATGATCAATTAATAATAAAATTCAATATTTAAGTAACCTCCATATTTTCAGGATGATGTCCCAGATCTGGTTGGTTGGTTGTTGTCCTTAGTCTTCAAAGAGGACCAAAATGACATCACCATTGTAAAGTGAAATTTCAGTGTGTCTGACTGTGGCTGATCAGACCAATATGACCAATCAGACCAGAATGCTCTACCACAGGTTGGGCACAGATAGTCTGTTTGAATATTTGGGGTGGATATCCCAAATTTGAATATCCTGTGTTTACTTTGTGCTGTCTCAATTCTGCTTTGCTCAAAGAGTACAGCACCCTTTCTGATGTGGGCATGCCATACTGAGTGGTCCTGTGCCAGTGTCTCCCATGTTGCACAGTGAAACCCAAAGTTATTGAGAGAGACCTTGAGAGTGTCCTTGTATCGTTTCTTCTGGCCACTAGGTGATCGCTTGCCCCATGAAAGTTCTCCATAAAATATTCTTTCCTGCAAGCATACATTTTGCATTTGAACAATGTGACCAGCCCACTGAAGTTGCTCTCTCTGAAACGTAGTTTGAATACTTGGCAATTCAGCTCGAGCAAGGACTTCAGTGTCTGGTCCCTTATCCTTCCACGTGATCCTCAGAATCTTCCTAAGACAGTTCAAATGGAAGCGATTCAGTTTCCTGGCATGGCACTGGAAGACTGTCCATGTTTCACAAACATATAACAATGAAGTCAGCACAATGGCTCTCTAGACCTTCAGTGTGGTAGTCAGTCTAATACCTCTTCTCTCCCAAACCTTTCTTCGGAGCCTCTGAAACACTGAGGTAGCTCTGGCAATGCGTGCATCAACCTCATTGTCAATGTGTACATCCCTGGAAAGTACACTACCAAGGTAAGTGAACTTATCCACAGCATTCAAAACTTCATTTGTTGTAACTGATGGTACCATGTATGGATGGTATGATGGTGGCTGATGGAGTACCTGTGTTTTTTTGGTGTTAATTATTAGGCCAAAATTAGCACAGGCAGCAGAGAATTGATCCATACTTTGTTGCATCTCAGCTTCAGAGTTTGCATTGAGTGCACAATCATCTGCAAACAGAAAATCATGCACTGACACTCTTCCATTTTGGTTTCGGCTTGTAACCTTTTCAAATTGAAGAACTTACCATCAGTACAGTACTTGACCTTGATGCCATGTTCATCCTCATTGAAAGCAATTGTCAACATGGCTGAAAATATCATGCTAACAAGCATGGGAGCAAGCACACAGTCCTGTTTCACTCCATTGGTGACTGGGAAGGCACTAGAGCTTTGTCTATTATCCAGAACCCGGGCAAACATGCCATCATGAAATTGATGCACAATATTGATGAACTTCTCTGGGCAACCAAATTTTGACATAATATTCCATAAGCCCTCACAACTAACAGTGTCAAAGGCCTTGGTCAGATCCATGAATGTTGTGTACAGACCTGTGTTCTGCTCCTGGTATTTCTTCTGGAATTGTTGGGTAGCAAACACCATATTGCCTGTTCCTCATCCTTTTCTGAAGCCACATTGGCTCTCAGGTATATGCCCATCTTCCAGGTGAAGGATCAGCCTATTAAAAAGGACTCTAGCAAGAATTTTGGCAGCAATGACTATAAGAGAGATCCCCTCGTGATTGTAGCAGGGCAAACTACTCCCTTTACCCTTATAGAGATAGACAATGGAGTGTGTTCAGGAAGGACCAGTACCTTTGGTGTGATGGCTGCCAAGCCCTTTTCAGGGCTCTTTCCACCTTTGGTGTCCACCTGTTCTACCTAACTCTCATGTGTGGCTCCAAGAGGCTGCAGTGGCCACACCCCAAGTAAACCATTTTGACAGACAGGCCAAACCAGGTTGAAAGTAACCAAGGGTTCTTATACCCATTGGTGAGTTAAGGAAGTGTCTACCCCAAACATGTGAAGACTTTATCTGGTGGAATAGGTGGATGAGAACAATTTGTTCCAATGGCCACGAAGGCAGATGAAGCAGGCGATGTTCCAGAGCTATACTCTAAGGAAAGCAGGTCCTGGAGAGCATAGCAAAAATGGAAAAGTTTTATGCACTAAGGCCAGATCATGTTCTGTATAACTCCACCAAGGAATGGGAATGACACCCAGGACCCTAATTAGTATTGACTTCAGGAAGTTGAAGACAAAACACAAAATGGAGGAAAGAAATGATGGAAGAAGAAAAGAGAAAAGAAAGCAAAAAGAAGGGAGGGCAAAGGAAAAGGGCAAGGCAAAAAGGAAAAGAAGGGAAGGTGGAGTGAAGGGGATAGAAAAGACAAAGCTAAGTAAATTTAACTTTTGATGTAGAAAATAAAATACAATGTCATGTAATCTAATTTCACAAACAACAAAGTTTGACTTCATCCACTATTTGAGAATACTACAGAATTCTAGGCATTTTGTCACTTAAGTATTATTGTTTACTAATAGAATATAAGCTTCTTGAGGACAGGAACTATTTAGTATGAGTAATACAGTGCCTGGCACAAAGGAGGTACCCAATAAAAGCTTTTTAAAATGCGATTGAAATATATACTCTAAAATGACAACAATATATCCTTCACATAGATTCAATGTACTATTTGAAATTTATAATAAATTGGCATTATTGAAATACATACTGCCTTAGCAAAGCATTTAAAATTTTTAAGCTGTCTTTTCAAATTTTATTTTCTGGTAAAAGGGAGAGAAACCAAGAGTAACCTAAATATTCATATAATTCTTACCTTACCTGAATTTTAGACAACACTTCTCCCTCTTAATGTTCTCCCTCTGACCTTAACTATGAGTTCTGAATCAGAAGTAAAAATGTACAATATTGTCAAGATCTATTATGTACCCGCAGAGGCCATAATAGTTAGAATAGCTGAGAAGAGGTGGTGGCCAAGTGTCACAATGTATTCTGAAGATAAGTTGAGAATACAACCTACTTTGAGCATACACAAGATACTGGGCAAAAAGGTTCTACCACAGAACAAATTAGATCCCCAAAACACAGATAAAAGCAGAGTAGCACAGTATTTGATAAACCCAAAGACCCCAGGTTCTTGGGACGAAAGCAAAAACTGCTGGAGAAAACCAGAAGGCAATTGAGGAGGAATTAGATATTGATCAACATTCCACGATATATTTCCAAATAAACTACAGATTAGCACAGAGTCTAGATGTAAAAGGTGGCATAAAAAGCAAAGGAGAGGAGCAAGGGAAAAAAACCTTCTCAATCAGCAAATATAGTAGGAAAGAGCAGAAAACTCCAAGGATGTACACCTAGAACATGTGGGTTCAGTTTCTCCATTCCACTACTTAATAGCTATGTAACTTTGAGACAGATGTTGTAGCTTTCCAACTGGAAGCAGCATATTTGAAAAAAGGAAAGAGGCCTAGATTTGACCGTAGAAAATCTGGTTCCAAATCCCATCTGTGACACTGACTAGTTTCCCCAAATTACAAAACTAGAGGATTAGGCTAGATACTCTCCTAGTTCCTTTCTAGCTCTCAATCTATGGTTTTGTGATCTTTATGTGGTTGCTGTGAATATACAATGAGACTGCCCATGAAAAGTACTTGTCAGCCCTATAATGCTAACAATTTTTTTTCTACTATTATAGGCAAGAAAACTGATGACCAATGGGAAAGTGACTGGCCAAAGTCACCCTACTAGTCCAGCAGTATTCCACTCAGCATCTTCCTCACTCAATAGTAGCTTGACCTCAAACCCAAAAGTACTCCCCTCCATAACATTTTCCCCTCTAGGTGTAAGGTCTATAAGTCTCATTAGCTCCGCTAGGGTCAGAGAATACCAACAACTCTTTAACATTGCAAATTAGGAGTCATACCTTTGATATGAATAAAGCTACACTAAGATCAAGGGCCCTAAAATCTTTGCCCTTAGGTAATCATTTCAATGCTGGGGGGAAGATAATTTTGCATATCAAAAAGACAAGATTTGGCTCTTTTTTATAAAATACCTCGCTGTATTCAGGTTCATCAGCATCCTTACACGTTTAAAACCTCTTTCAAATTTAACAGCTCTCTTTAAGTTGTCCTTAACTTAAAAGAGAAAAAATGAATTATTTACTCAGTATGTCTTTCTAAACTGATCTAAGCCTCAGTCTTTCTTACTATTCTCCTTAAAAATCTTCTGAATGATTCCTCTTTATCTACGAATCAAGTTCAGACACATTAGCCTTTCATTCAAGGCTACTGCCCTTCAGTTACCTACCTTGTAGCCTTATTTTTTTCTCTTCCTCAAAACTAACTAAACACCTTGCTGTAATAAGAAAGATTCAGCCAGTGAACTAAAGTATAAATTGTGCCTCTTCTGCTTATTTAACTCTAAGTAGACCTAGGGTAATTCACTTAATCTCAGTTTCTATAAAATGAGAAAGTTGCATCCTGTTATTCAACCTTCCTCTCTTTTCTTCTCTCTCTGTTCTTTCCTCCTTCCCTCCCTCTCTCTCATAAGCACACCAGAAACAAAAATTGCTCCAAGATCATTTAATATGGACTGTTTGCCAGTTATGCAATCAACAAGGCAGAGATATGGGAATACCAGTTTTTTATGCTCTTAGACTGTGTTGACCTGAAAACTTGGTTAAAGAAAAGGCAATAGGCTAAATGCATACATTTTATGATTTAATTAATTAATTAATCAATTCCCTATTAAAGATAACGGTAACATAATGCATTATGGAGCCAGAAATGTTCTGGCTACCGATACAAAGAATTGAGCAGCCTTAAATATGTTTTGGACAAAGAAGCGTTCTGTGTCCTTCAGATTTATGAACTCCATAAGTGACTAACTAGACCATTAGTAAAGGAATTTCTTAATTGCATAGGTTGTAAATACAATAAGATAACAGAGTTTGACAAAGTTTCACATAGAAATTACGACCCAAGGTGTCTGTGTTTTCTTTACCATTAATATGCCATAACATAGCATATGTCTACAAATATTAAGATATGGAAAACGTCCCATTATTCAAGATAGTGTCTTAGGTTAAAGATCTCTTAAGGAATGTTAAGTCAGCCCTGGCAGGCTTTGTTGACATAGGAAGAGGCATTCTCTGAGTTTGCTTCAGAGAGAACAAAGAGATTATTCCAAAATTTTATATTAAACATTATCAACTGATAGCATCTAAAAATCAGTGAGTCCTGAACCATGTCTTTCAGCAACCTTATATAGGTTTTAGTAACAAAAGCAGAATGGATACAATGGAATAATAAAGAGTATTTATATATATTAAAAAGTAAATAAGATGATAGTTTCTAGCTGGAAGAACAGATGACAGAAGGCAAAGATCTTTATAAGGAAAAACAGGAAACTAGCTGGCAAACCTAACTATAAGTGATAATCTCACATTGTAAATTTGCAGACACACAGAACAGAAACTTATCAGCTAACACCAAAACCAGTCTGATTTTACTGACATTAGCTAGTTACGTGACCTACTTATCTCAAGTAAATGATGATAATAACATTAAGTCAGAAATTTTAACATCCATTGATAATCATCTAATATAAATTTTGGACTTTAATGAGGACCAAAGCTTGAATTAAGAAGAGCCTAGACCTAATAGTCTCTTTGTTCTCTGAAGTAAACTCAGAGAATACCTCTTCCTATGTCACAAAAGCCAGAAGGAGTTGACTTTGCATTCCTTATGAGACCCTTAACCCAAGACACTATCTTGAATAATGGGACGTTTTCCATATCTTAATGTTTTGTGGACATATACTATATTATGTCATGCTAATGGTAAAGAAAACACAGATATCTTGTGTCATGATTTCAATTGAAACTTTGTCAGCTCTGTTATCTTATTGTATTTACAACCTGTGTAATTAAGAAATTTCCTTCTCATGGTCTAGTTAATCACTCGTGGAAACCATAAATCTGAAGGACACAGACCACCTTGGATTTTCCTAAAACAGATTTAAGCCTGGCCATTCTTGTATTAGTTAGCCAGGAGTTTTCTGACTCTGTGATTCACATCATCTTTAAGGGAATAAACTGTATGCATTTAGCCTATTGCCTTTTTCTTAACCAAACTTTCAGGTTGATACCACACAGATATGGCAGGATGAGAGATGGCAAAGGGCCAGCCTCAGAAACAGAAAAAAAATTGTATTCAAGTCCTATCTGTGATACATACTCTCTGTTTTATTTTTTGGTTAGTTACAACCTCTCAGTAATCTCAAACAATTCCTCAAGACTTTCAGTTTCAGAACAGTTATGAATCTTCATTGATAAAGAAAATTTCCTGCCTAGGACTTCCCGTTGTCAGTAGAATCACAGTTTGGTTTTGGATATGTTGATTTTATTAGTACCAATAGAGCATGCAAGTGAAATTTTCTTATGAGTAGGTGAAAATGGGAGTGAATGAGATTGCCAAGCTTGAGGGTAAATTGTATTCATCCTTCCTTGCGAAGAAGACCATGCCATCAGAGAAATGATGACATGACTTGCACTTGACTTTGTTTTGAGGGAGGGCTGTGCAGGTCATCAGCCTCACTTCTCCTCCAGAGCCATCTGAATCCAGTGACCAGATATTCATCAAGATGACTGGAGATGAGCGAGGATGCACTGGGAGACCTTGGGCCCTTTAGGCCAAGGTCTTTGCAGGTATTCACTTAGGCTGAGGTAAGGCCTATTATTGAATAGGCCTGTTTAAGAAGTAGCCAGGGCAAGGCCCCTTTAATGAGGCCAAGAAAAAAAAAGACATCAGACTGGAAGGGAAACAGCAACAGTTACTATTGATAATAGTAATAGTGAGGGCAAATAGAAGTCCACAGAAAGAAGAGAAGAGATCTTTGGGAAACACTCATATTTAGGAAACAGAAATACAGAGAAGGAACAGGTTGACAGGGAATAGGACAGCAAAGAAAGCTGTAATTTTGACACCAAATGAGCTCAAAAGCTGAAGATGTCAAGGAGAATTAGGATTAGAAAATGGGTATTTGATTTGATAATTAGGAGTGTAAATGAAAAAATAATTTGGGCAAAGTGTCAGGGGAATAAGCCAGATTTCAGTCGATAGTGAGGGTATCACATATAGATTACTTGTCAGTGAAATTTAGTGAGGAAGAGGCATATAGAGATGACTCAGAGGAAGATTACCTCCCTCCCCCATTTTTTAAGAGCTGGGCAATCTGAGCATGTTTCTAGTCAAGATAGGAAATAATAATAGTTCCTTTTGGAGAGGGAAAAATTGAAGATTCAATTGAAAGAAAGGAGCTGATTGGTGGAACAAGTTTTGGAGAAGATGGAAAGGAAGGGCATTGAGGATGAATAAGGCAGGCTAGTATTCCAGAAGAGTAGGGATGTTGATTCTTCTATTACTAGAAAGAAATAAGAAAGTCAGTTGTGATGCTGAGAAAATTTTAATAAATGGAAAAAAAGAGAGAACTGAGGTTGGTCAACAGATAATCACAATCTTTTCTGAAAGTAAGAAGCTATCACCTGCTTTAACTATGGGGGGTGTTAAAAGTGTGGCTAGGGGCTTTGAAGGAAGATAAATAGTACTGTAGATATCTTATAGACAGATTCTGATTTAGTTTTTAGTGATAGGAAAATCTAATGACTATAGGACCATGCATTTTATTCTAATGTTAAGCATATTTATGGAAAGAACAAATAACTATTGCATAGAAAATCAGTCCTCATCATTTCCTCCCTAATGTGGTTGAAGTAATGCCCCATCACAAAGCTTTTATACAATAGACTATTTCCCATGGCTTACAGAAATAAATTTAAATTAGTTTAAATGGATTGAGGTTAAATGGGATGTAAATTTAGATCATCACAGAAGACACTGAATGGTTTATTACAGTTTCTGACTAGAGTGGCATTTTGTATTAGAAATGATATCATGAGGAATAATATTTAATGAGGACCTTCCATTTTGACAATTAGAGATTAGTTATAAATTGAGTTATAGACATTTTTCAACAAAGCAAAAGAAAAGTAAAACAAAATAATATCACCTGTGCCATTCCTTCTTGACTTGCAAATGTGTAGGTCAACTAAATTTCAGACTTCTACAATAACTCGTCTGATAATCAAAACTCCAAGCTCCATTCCCATAGTTTTGTCTATTTCATTGGAACTGTTTGCTTCCAAAGTGGATGGGTTTAATCTAGTGGATTAGTTGAATTTCTAACATATTCTTCTGTTGCTAATGTGAATCTATTAACCAATGCTAAGAAAAAAATACATCAAACAAAATTATGATTTATTTCAATGTTGAATTACATAGTATAGCTCTGGTATGCACTGTCTATATTTCATACACCTAGTGATATCCTAACTGCTCTATTGTACTGAGCACAGTCAATAGAGTTGTAGACTTGAAGTCATGAAGGCATGAGTTCAAATCTTGTCTCATATATTTACTGAATGTAAACTGGGCAAGGTATTTAACCTCTGTCAGCCTCAATTTCCTGATCTGTAAAATGGGATAATAATACCTATTACACAAAATTGTTGTGAAGATCAAATGAGATAATATTTGTAAAGTGCTTTGCAAACTTTAAAATGTAATGCGAATACTACATAGTCTCATTATCATTACCTCTATGACTATTTCAATGAAAGCATAAGAAATCATCTTGGAAAACTTGGTCACTGTGGACTGAGATGTGGATTCTGCCTTTATCTATCTGAAATGAACATATTCATCTTGGTAACTATTTCTACAACTATAAAACTCTCATTAACCATTAAATGATTCCTAGAGCTATTTGATAGACTTTAAAATTAAAATAGTCTCTTGGGCAAGGAGAGAAAAGACAGTTTATCATAAACCCTGTTTCTGAGTAGGTCTAGTAATCAATGTTATTGTGAAGTTTCCAAATTAAGAAGGGAAAGTAATTTCCCTTATCCTAAGCATTCTGAACAGAACATTGATTTCCATATGTACACAAAGCTAACATTGATTTTTAGATTAGCTCCATAAAAAGCATTCTACCACTTGCTCTGTGAGCTGATGGGTTTAATCTTGTGGATTAAGTTAATTCCTCACCTGTTGGTAATTTTATTTCAATTATGATTGCCATGCTAAAATTAAACAAAATGTATATATACTTCTACCTCTGAGAAGAAAAAAATGAATTTTTATGTGAATCTTAATTCACTTTTCTTTAGGATCTTCACTTCCATGATAGGACCAGAAATGGAAAGCAGCCATAATGATTAGTATTCCACCTCAGTTCTCTTAGGCTGTCCCGTCTTGGCATGAGAAACTCCTTAAAGATTCAGACCGTATAGAAGCAAACCTGGTTTCTCGTGGGCTTGTGGACCAGAAAAGATACAGAGTCAAGCAGAAAACCACAAATTCTTAAGTACCAGCTGAGGTCTGACTTCATCTCTAACCTTGGGACCTGAGGCTTGTAAGCTGTTGAGAAGCTATTGGCACATCTAAATGCAGGGGCTCTTTCACTTGTTCTCGTGTTCCTAACACAAGCATAATTGAGGTGGAACAATTCCATCACCTATAAAACCAAATGAAGAAGTAATTCCTAGCATCTTCAGAAGACTTTTCCAAAGAGAATATATAAAGAAAACATGCAAGAAAGGAATTGAATAAGGTATGTATAAAATGTACATCCCTGTCTCTGACCAATCGCATGTTCATGACCCATTGCTCATGCGTTCAGATGACAAACTAGTCCTCTTATTAGCTGCTGAGTAGGAAGAGCCAATGATTCACAGGTTATTTGAAAGGGAGCAACCTCGCTCTCAAAGTTCTCGTCCATTCTAGTTATAAGACTGTTTGGAACCACTTCCTGTGAATAGTGTGGAGGAGGAGGTGGTTTAAGCAATAGGTGGGCTCCCTGAGACCATGGACACATAAAGTACATAGAGATGAAAAGTCAAGCATATTTTTCCCCTGACTTTTTGTGTTTGTTCTTTCCTGATCTTAGTAAAATGAATATCAGTTCCCAGAGATGGATACATAGAGAGCTGGAGGCAATCCTGGGAGTCTGAGAACTCGCAGCCCAGAGAGAAGTCTGCAGAAACTATTCCAATACTCTTATTCAAGAGGACTACCAAGTGATGGGGTCCTAGGTCTAGCATGCCCTTCCAGAAATCATGGCAGATTCCGCATTAAATTTAAAATCTGATCAGCAGTATTGCCAACTGCTTTATGTATTGATAAGGTTTAGTTATCAGTCTCCTGAGAGATTGTAACAGTTCTGATTACTTAAGTGTTTCCAATGTATACTGCAAGCTTCTTGGGTCACATAGGATTTTTTTAACTTATGGGTTAGAGAGAAGTACCTGTTCTACACCTGTTTTATAATACACTGAGAATATTTACATTCTGTCACTTTCTGAAACACACTAGATATGAGCCACAAGATCTAAGCTTTAACCGGTTCTTCCTTGCAATGCCATGCTTGAGGGGTTTAAAATGACAAAAAGGGTAAGAAAAGGAATTTCAGCTGCTCTTATTAGGGTCCTGGCTTCCCCAGAACTAACCCTGATCTGTGCCACATTCATGAGTCTGGAGTTAAGAGGAGCCCTTAGGGAAAAGGGAACCAGCCTTTAGTGGTTCTTTCTGTTAGACAAAGAAAGGAAATAACTTGAACTTATCAAATCATGTTATTTAGCAATGGAGCAAATTGTCTTTATTATGCTAACGTTGGGGTGAGGTTATATGAGGCTTTTACAAATCATATGCAAATCTAGTTTACAAGACATGCTAAGACATGACATATTTCCATGTAATAATATTATGTGCTCTCACAGATTTCTCTAATAACTTCAATTATCAAAAATGTCAACTGAGGCATAAAAAGATAATAGAAATTATACAGTTATAAAAAAATGGAAACTGACCAGGTCTTGATGATGGATTAAAAGATCTTACTTTGGATTTCCGTTACAAAAACCTTGACCACTCTCTTATTCAAAAAGAGGTACAAGAACTATGAAAAAGGCACTAGCTTGGGAATTCTATAATACCTTTTTTAAAAAAAATTAAAGACTATTCAAGTATTATTCAAGCAAGGAGCACACTGATCATATAGGGATTGATAATACAGAGCCCAGCACAAGCATCAGCTCCATTTTAATTAAGTACTAAATCATGGCAGATAGAACATGCTGGCAAACCTGAAGCATCAATAATGATTATAGAACTTCTATACCCTAGAACCTTGCCTATAAAATATGCAGGACATGAAGGAAAGGCTGAATGGGGATAGATAAGAAAAATAATGATAACTGATAACTGATGAATGATGACATTTATTTAGTGCACACTATGTGCCAGGCAGGGTGGTGTGCTAAGTGCTTTACAATTATTATTTCAGTTGATCTTCTAAACAACTCTGGGAGCTAGGTGCTATTATTATTTCCATTTAAAGATGAGGAAACTGAGGCAAACTGAGGTTAAACTTGTCTGGGTTCATACAAGTGGTAAGTATTTGATGTTTCAGTGTCTTGACTTAAGGTCAATATTTTATCCACTGGGCTACCTAGTCACCAAGGAAGGTGAGAGGAAGTTGGGAGGGAAAAGGAAAGGGAAAAAAAGGGAAAGCAAAGGAGGAAAGGGGAAGAGGAAAATGACAATCTTTGCTGTGTTTGGAACTGGAGGTAACATAATGCAATTTTCTCACTTTTCAGATGAGGAAAATGAGGCTACAATACCTAAATGACTTACCTAAAGTCATATTGGTAGTTGTCAGAGAAAGTATCTGAACTCCGTTCCTCTGACTTCAAATGTAATGCTCTTCCCACTATATTTAATTAGTATAGTGCCTGGTACATGGTAGGCCCTTAATGAATGTTTCCATACACATGTGCGTATTGTGTACACATAATATATGTTCACATACATGTACATATATGTACATACAATTTACATACATATACATGCACACATGTTTTATATAGATATATTCATATACACATACATACACATAGTGTGTATTTCTGCCCCACAGACTCATGAACTATTTAAAAGGCAATTTCCTCTCAGTTTGATATTGGACACCTGATGACTGAATTTGAAGGAAGAGGGAGTGAAATACTGCTTCTTACAAATTAATATGTGGTGTGCCAAGGAAGGAGATTGTGCCCTGTCAAAGACTACTCTGTAGGTTAGCGAGTCTGCAGACATTTTGTATCTGTAGGAAATTGATCACCTCCACAGATGTAATTACACCAAGACTCCTGCCAGGAGTCATTAAAATGCATAGCCTGTTGTCTTGTTGCTTAATTACGGACTTTGGTTAACTAAACTTCTCCTGAGTGTACTGTACCTGCTGCATTCAGCAAACCTCCTAAGTTGATGAATGTGCTTTGTTATATCTTGACATAGATCCAGAAAATTTAATGGAATGTTCTATCCAAATAGCAGTGTGTGCTTCTAATTCATCTCCAGCTCAGTTCATTAGGAATGCCAATGCTATTTAATTTCCCAAACCAATAATAGTATAATCCCCAGAGATTGTACAATTACTTTCAAGCGAAAGTATAAGGGACATATTCAGAAAGTGTGGGTATAAACCAGAAATTGAGAGGCTATACTAAATTATCTCTAGCATATTTCATCCTTTGGCATTTATTTGTTATATGTATTTTTACTCTATAGTATTTTCCAATTGTGTCCATCTTTGTCATTTCTTGGTTTAGCTATATAATACTGAAATTCAGTCTTGTTTTTAAAAATCACACATTAAAGAACTTCTTATCTGGAAGGAATCTGATAGAAATGATGTGCAACAGGGAAATGAAAAGAGCATTTGGAGACAAAAGCCCTGGGTTATAATCCTACCTCTCTCATTTACTACTTGGTGACTTTATAATACTGATTTAACCTCTCTAGGTTTGTTTGTTTGTTTAATCTGCAAACCTCCTAATATCCTTTCTAGCTTTGAATCTATGAACCTATGACACTGCCTTTTCATTCCAGCATCAATATAACTGCTAATGCTTCTCAGTAACTCTAATATAGGAAGTGGCACAAGAATAATGTGAGGACTTTCAATGAGAATAAAAGAGAAGGCTATGAGGATCCATCCATAAAAGAAGAAACACCACCTTATTTCTAATCCTTACAATTCATAGAGAAAAAAATATCTGGTTATGAATTTATTCAGCAGCTTATATTTGAAGATGTCATTTTTTTAAACAGTCTTTTGTATCTAGAGGCAGATGAGTATTCTTACTCTAAATTAACATAATATCAGCTGAAATGAAGCTGGGAACTATTCAGCATAAAGTCACAGAAGCTAGTGCTGGAATTGGGTATAGAATCTTAATTCCCTAACCAGGGGGTGAGTAAAGGAAGGACAAAGTAGGAATGGATAAATTCCTTATGAGTAGGGATTGTGTTATTCATGGTACTTACATCTTCAGGACCTAGGACAGCACCTGACAAATCTGATTATGAGGAATGATTAGAGTTTTCTTATTTAACTAGCTGCAAAATCTACTATCTATACAACCATGAACAAATCATGTCACTCTTTGGACCATAGTTTCTTGAACTCTAAAATAAAGAACCTCTGTTATCCCTTTCAATTCTGTGATTGAGAATTTATAATTATAGCAATGAAATAGCAAATCTGAGAGATTTTCTTTACTTAAAAGTATTCTAATTAATAATCAATTACTGTCATGGGCCAGAATTTGGACTCTTATGCATCATCACAAAGAGTCATTTCCCCAATCTCACAGTCCCTGGAGGTCTAATGGAGATTTGAGGGTTATGCTAAAACTCTCATGACCAACTTGAATACCACCTCTCAACAGGTGTGCGTGTGACTTTTCCAAAAGCTACTATCCATTATTTACCCAGGGGCAAAGGATTCAGCTTTAAAAGTAGAAGAAATATTAGCTGTCATCTAGGATAACCTGTTCATTTTAGAGATGCATAAAGAAAAATACTTTGATTCCAAATCCAATGGAACAATAAAGTGTTAGTAAAACCTAATTTTCATAGACACTATAGGATTGTTGGTTTGTGATTAATGCATTCTTCAAAATCCTACATTTGACAAACTTTGAGCAGCACTGATAATGATATTACATTTCTTGTGATACTTGTCTCTCTTCTCCCTTTCCTTTCAAATATACTACTCCCCTTATTCATCGAATGGGTATATCTCATTCAAAGTGAGAATGTGATAAGACCTCAGCCTGAAAGGGCCAGGGTCTCGTGTTGCATCCTGAGCCATCTCCAGCTGTCCTGATCAATATCTGGCCACTGGACCCAGATGGCTCAGGAGAAGAAAGTGAGGTTGGTGACCTTGCACAGTCCTCCTTCCCTCAAATCAAAGTCAACTGCAAGTCATGTCATCATCTTGATGTCATGGTCCTCTTCCAAAATGAAGGACAAACACAACAACAACAAACACTCCCCCAACCTTAGGATATTCTAACTTGAAGATAATCTGGTTAGACATATTTTTCTTCTCAATGACCTTTGACTTCCAAGGTAAAAATATCTACCTTGGATTAGATCACATTTGTTTTCCTGATAATTGTCTCTCTGTTAATTTTTCAGTTCTTCTTCCTCCCCTCAAGCTGATCCTAGCTCAACTACTTCTAGAGTCCCCAAGAGTTCTAAGCCAGATTATCATTATTATATCTATATAAACTCATTTAGGTAACTCAAATACTTTCATGACTTTGAACATCTATCTCTATTTGAATTCTCCTAACCTATATTTCCAAGAATGATTCTTTCAGTCTGCTTCTCTCATTCTATTGCAACATCATTAACTTTATACAAAATGCTTCCAAGGAGAACTGCTATTCAAATAATATAAATATTAGTGATTATATGTACTTCTTGAAGGTTTATTCTACTGCTTTACAAATGTTATTTCATTTGATCCTCATAGCACTCTGAAAAGAAGGTGTAATTATTTTCCCCATTTTATAAATGAGGAAACTGAGGCAGATAGCATCTAAGTGATTTGTCCAGGGTCACACAACTTAAGTTTTAAGCTTAGGCTGGATTTTAACACTGGTCTACTTTAGCCCAGGTCCACATCTCTATCCGTGGTGCCTCCTGGATGCCTCTACAAAGGATAGACAGACAGACAGACAGACAGACAGACAGACAGATAGATAGATAGATAGATAGATAGATAGATAGATAGATAGATGGATAGATAGATAGACAGACAGATAGATATAACACACATATACTAGAGTCAAAGAATAAAATTTCTGGGAAATCATTAATTAATCTGTGGTTTCTGAAATGTTCATTATTGTTGAGCCCAGATAGTTGTAATCACCAAAATTAAGCAGTTCTGAAATATGCATCTAATTATTATATGATGAAACAATATATAAATATTGATATTGATTCAACTACATCAGATCTTTATGATGAAAAATGTTCATAGATAGCTACTATGATGAAAATATTTTATCATGAATTCAGATTTTGGTCATTATAATAGATCTAATTTTTTATGCCTCATCTATTAAATTTGAAAAGGTAGGATCTCCTCTAAAGCCCAAGATGTCCCTTTTCATTATCCTTCACAGTTCATCTACTGGTTTATTTTTTTGCAACACTCAATAAATAAAAACAAAATACAAAAATCAACATAATTTTTAACAGCGTTTGCATATAAAATTTGGAGAGTCTCCAAAGGAGGCTTCAAAAATATAAGAAGAGATATCAAAGAATATTACACAGAACCAATAAAATTTATCCATTCTCATAATATGTGTCAACACCATACTTTAGAAAATCCTCTAGCATGTTAGTTCTCTATAAACACTTATTCTTACTAATTACTATATTTTATAATCAAAGTATTTCCAAATATTGTACTTGAAAATAAATTTTGTTATTGTTTTGCTTTTATATCACTTAAGTTCCTTATTTTTCTTCCATCCTCCCAGAGGACCATCTTATATAACAAAGATTTAAATAAGAAAAAAGGGAAGAGGAGAAAAATAAATGATCAAAAATGATCAACATATTGACAATAATGTACAATATTTCATACTTGTGGCTCTCCTAAGCTTGCGAAAAACAGTAGTCTTGTAATAGCTCTTCTTTGGGCTTTTTTAATTTGTGAAAATAACAAAACCATGAACTTTATGTTTATTTCATCCTTTTTCTTCCAACATTAACATCTATATAAGACTCTTTTTTTCTCTCATTGAAAGCCTATTCTAATATCACATTGTAGTGTAGAGGTAACCTATGTTTTTGAAGGCTATTGCACTACAAATCATTGTCTGAGAAGTCCTAAGAAGTTCAAAAGACCTCAGGTTCAAGAGAGATGACGGATTATATGTGACCATATAATGGACCAATTATGAGGACCAGTGAGGACCAATCTGCTTAAGTTCGGAGAGGCTCATTAGTGGAAAATTGACTAAAGTGACATAAAATTTAATTTAATTTTTTTGTTACAAAAACACAGAAGGCCATCTATTAAGGCACTGGCTGAGGAGAAACTGTGAGCTGTATGAATGGAGGGAGCTTCCTACACCAATCAAATTACAGCTCTTTAACAAGAAAAAACTATAGTGCTTCTTGCTTAGAGATCACCAAGTGCTTTTAAAATATCCTTTAAGTAATTATTCACAAACTAGTACTTGTACAGATGATGTAGTTTGAAAGACAAAGCATTAAAGATATCCCCAAGCACTGAAGCCTGAAAAGTTGAAAAAAAAAAAAACAACAAACAAACCAATACATCTCTTGTCTACTCAGATCTCAAATCACAAACACACTTTTGTTTCTTAAAATTCTTCCTTTCCCCTGTCATAAAATGACAATATTTTTGTATGAGACCTTGAGAGAACATTTAGTGCAATGCAAATATATTACAGATGAGTAACTCAAGCTATGAGAAGGAAAATAATTTAGCCAAGATAGTTAATGTATAGTTGAATCAAGAATCTCTAAATCTTATGCATCTTCTTTAACTATTCTTTTTCCTTTACCACAATATTTTGTTTCCTCCTTAACTCAAAAGAGGGCCATAAAATCATAAATCTATAACTGGAAGGAAACTAATAGAATTCTCTAGTTTAAACTTTTCATTATGTAGCTGAAGAACCGAGGACCTGTATGGCAGAGTCATTTGCCCAAAGTTTCATAGAAAATGTTAGAGATGGGATTAGAGCCTTGGTCATCTGACTCTTTGATCAGTTGCCTTTCCACTGTACCTCGCTACCTACAGTTTAAATATAAATCAGTCAATAAAAAAGAATTAATTTATTACCTCTTATATACTGTGCACTATGTTTGGCCCTGCTGATACAAATACAGAAATTAAAGAGCCTCTTCTCTAATGAAACATTTTCTATTGGGGAGACAACATGGACACATATAAGTGTATTTATTTAAAACTAAATGCAAAAATGTTTTTGATATTTATACCACATTATTACAAGGGAGGAGGCACCAGGACCTATAAAGATAAGGAAAAGTTTCTGGAAGGAAGGAGTGTATAATGTGAGTTTTGAAAGAAACTAGGAATTCTTTGAGGCAGAGGTGAGTAGGGAGTGTATTACAGGTATGGAGGGTGTACTGCACAAATATACAGAAATGTAATGTGTGAAGTAGAGCATAAATTCCATTTTGGCTGCATTAGAGTACATCAACGGTACTAACAAGAGGAGGAAATAAACATGAAAAGGTAAATTGAAAAAGAGGTTGAAAAGAGCTTTAAATACCAACACAGGAGTCTGTATTAGATTCCACAATAGCAGGGAAACACCAAAGTTTGTTGAGTGGGTGAGTACCAATCTGTCCTTTAAAAATATCACTTTGGTAGCTACATAGAAGACAGGCTAGAGATGGGATAGATAAGTTAGGGATACCAATTAAAAGACTATTATACCAACCCAGGTGAGAGATGCTCATGACTAGTATTAGGGTGTTAGTAATGTAGATAGAGAAGTATGGGCATGAGAGATGTTATGGATGAAAAGGTAAAACTGGATGACTGAACAAATATGATTATTAAATAAAAATATAACAACAACACTACAAATAATGAAAAATATGTCTCTGAGTTTAACAAATAATGATTCTAGCTCAAAATATGATATAAAATGGATTACCGGGGACATATGTAAATACATAGGGAGACAGAGAGATAGATATTTTGTGTAGGAACTAATTTTATCTTTAAATTCAGGGTAAAAATTATTATAAAATAAGAGAATATCTTACATGTAAGAAAAAATTCATAGTTTTAACTATAACAGCAATAAGAGTTGGTATTTGCAGAGTTTTTAAGGTTTACAAAGCCATATATATATATAAAAATTACTTCTCATAAGAACACTAGAAGCTAGGTGCTATTTTCACTCACATGTTATAGATGAGGAAACTGAGAATGAGATGTCAAATATCTTGCCTAGCATTGAAGAACTATTCAGTGGTTGAAGCAGGATTAGAACTCAGGTATTCCAGTCTTCAGGTTTGTATGCTGTCCACTGTATCACTTGCCTTTAAAGCATATTTAAAACATGTAAGGTTTCATGTTAAACTTCTACTCTGATTCCTAATTTGGGGTGTGGTGGTGAGGGGGGATGACAATGGTTCTGGAAGCCCTTTCAGTGATTTATTAACTCAGGTAGTTTTTGTAAAACTGGTAATGCTTTGAGTACAGCTATGCCCAAGGACTAGTCTAGCTAAAATGGCAGCGTGTCACTGCAAAGTTGGAGCAAGGTGATGAATTTCTTATCCACAACAACTTTAAAAGACAGTTATCAGTTTGTATAGGGTCATGGTCTGTGCTAGATGAGGGACTATGCCCATTGATGTAATTATAGATCTCTGAAGTACTGAAATCAACCTTAAATCTGAACAGCATAAAATATTATTTTCGTTAGGTTGCTCTCAGAAAGATGGTGGCAAATTTCTTTGCAGGCAATACTTACAAGAAAATAAACTTATACCCAGAACCTCCTGATACTAATATGGGGTATAATCAAGTCTAACCCATAGGAAATCCATTTTATTTTAGTGAATAATTGAAGCTTAGACTTCTAAGGAACTTAAGAGATAATCTAGTCCAGCCCCAACATCATGTAGGAATGAATCGTTTTCTCAACATTATTACAGATGATCTGTTGTGTTTCATTTACTTCCAATATCTGGTAATTCACAGTTAAAACGGTAACCTATTTTTTACCACAATTTCCTTCTCAGAAATTTTTCCCTCATTGGTTCCAGTCATGTCCCCTGTAGCTAAGTATAAAAAAGGGCTGCTTCTACCTGGAAGTTTTGAAAATATTGAATGACAACTACCCTTCATATATTACATAAGACTTCTCTTTCCTAGACTGAATATTCCCAGTACAATTTGTTCTTATTATGATAATCTCAAGTCTGCTCAACATGCTGGTCACTCCACTCTGCATACTATTTACTTCATCAATGAAATTTCTTAATATTCAGTATATTTAACTTAATCCAGTTCTCTAGATATGTTTTTGTTTTATCAGCACAGAGTACTAGGTTAGTGTTTCCCTTGTCTTTAAGGTTATAACTCCTTTAATGAAAAATTTTAGGTCACTAAAAGCAAAAACATTTGATAGAGCTAAATGAATTCTGCAAGTCTAATTTGAGGTAGAGAGATAGCATATCATTGATAGTACCCTGGGTTTTAATACCTGAAGACCTCTCAGTTTCCTCATTTGTAAAATGTGGTTCAACTAGAGGATGATAAGAATTCCCTTCCAACTCTACCTCTATGATCCTATGAAATTCTAAGGAAAAGCTTCTAGGTTTCAGAAAATATAACAAATTCTAAAATGACATTCAATTTTCTTTAAAATTAATATACTCAACAGGAATTAAGTCCTGTTGCCTTTATAAATCTCAGATTCTAAAAGGTTGGAGATAATGAAGTTTCTGGAAGCTTTCAGAAGTTATTTTACTTTTTTTCAATCTCATGAGGCAAGTCAAAGATGAAGGAATCCCTTGGCATGCATATGCTACTCCTTTGGATAATAAGTTCCATGCCTAACAAAGTTCTTGCTTCAGGCACAGCGATTCATCTTGAAACACAGTAACTTCAATTATGTACTGAGATGAAGATATCATACATGCATATTTACACACTTCAACCCAATCAAAAGTTAAACCAGGTCACTTTGTGACCAAGTAACCTCCAAAAGAACTCTTACCGCATAAATATATTTCCATATATCGTATGTATTTGATATATATTATGCATATATTACATAGATACAGATCTACATTTAATAGCTCTTAGAGATGCTTCTTCCCAGGGCCTTTATGTCTCTTTAAATACCTGAATACAGCCTAGAATTATGTATCTTCTTTCTTGAAGCTAGAAGCCAGAAAAACAGGATCTTTCTTCTCTCCCAAGTTCTTGTCCACTCCATTCTTTACACAAGCATGGATCACTGAATATTCAGTTTCTGCCAATGAGGAGAGTCCCATAAAAATGGACTGTGAGGCATAAATACATAACTAAGGAAATGGAGGCCCACAGAATTTAAAGTCACATGACTAGTTAATGGCAGAGCCAAGATGGCCTCTAGACTTCTAATTCTTAATCTACTGGTTTTTTCCCCAATAAACCATATTGATTCTCAAGAAATATTGACACTATCAAAAGTAACCCAAAACATAATTCTTCACATGTCATGATCACAAGTTAGGAAAATATGAACCAATGCTCAGGGCTAGCAACTCAAAGGTTTTACATTCATTTCAGAGTGAGAGCTGCAGTTAATGCCTAATGGCATACTAAGTCTAATCCCACTTCAAGATGACAGCCCTTCAAATTCTTAGAGACAGCTATCAATCATATTCCTCTAAATATCGTCTTCCCTTGAACTTGAAATAGAAAACAAATGAAATGAACCTAATAGTCACCAGACAAATGAAACCCATGAAATGGTAGATATTATGGACTCCAAAAAGGTTAGTATGAAGGTTACTTTGTCACCATATCATCTGAAGTCCTTGTGTACATGTTAATAAGGGTTACATATGTGTGTGTGTGTGTGTATAAAATATTTTCATCTCAGTGCACAACTTGAGGTGTTATATTTCAGGATGAATCACTATTCTTGAAGAAAGAACTTTGTCATGTATGGAGCTTATCAAGCAAATGAGTAACATATCCCTCAGAGCTCTAAATCTATGACCAATGATTTTATGACTTCCAAGAGAGCTCTTGATCAGTGGTTTAACTTGAGATAATCAGAAGAATCCTGAAGATTTTCAAAAGCTTCAATATTTCCAAACTCTCAGACTGAGTGTCAAGGGGAGGCTCTAATAGAAGCATCTGGCACTGGAAAATAGTATCATAGATTTAGAGCTGGAAGGGACATCAGAAGTCAATTTAGTCTATTCCTCTCATTTTACATGAGGAAACTAAGATACAGAGAGGTCAAGTGACTTAACTAATATCAAACAAATGGCAAATGTCAGTGCTGAAATTTTGAGCAGGACTGGGATTTTAACCAAGGTCTTCTGATTCTAAATCCAATGCCTTTTCTACTACATTGACTTATATTGTAAGAGTAAATTTTAATTGAGGAAATTTACTTGAAACAATTTTGTTAGAAGGCATATATCTTTTTTGGATCAATGGAAAAAAAGAAGACCATGAAAAAACATGGTAGAGGATCAAAAAAAGGTAAAACAAACAATTTTGATTACATAAAAAGTGGGGGGAAAAGTTTTTCATGAACAAAATCAATGAATCTAAAATTAAAAGAATAAGTTAACTAGAAAAAGCTTTGCAACTATTTCCTGTGATTAACATCTCATTCCCAAGATACACAAGGAACTAAGATTTATGAAATTAAGAGTCATTCCCCAAGTGAAAAATGATCAAAAGTTATAAAAAAGCAGTTTCCAAAGAAAAATTATACTTATCAATAGTCATGTAAAGTGGTTTAAATCAGTCAGGTAAATGCAAACGAAATAAAAGACTTTCATCAAAAAGGACCTACAATAAGGATGGTATGATTCAATGGTTTAAACACTAATGGATATGAAGTTGATTCCCTTCCTTACACTGTGCATGATTTGTGGAAAGTTACTATCACTATATTCCTTAGCTTTCTTATCTGTGAAATAAAATTCTATTTGCTCCTGCATGTTTATGTATAAGGTGACGTGCTAATTTATTTCTCCAAAGATTTAGGATATAGCCAGGGAAGTTGGCAATCATAGTACAAAGAGAAGATACTGACAGCCAAGTACATGAGCCATGTTGGGGGGGTTGGGTGATAAGAGTTTCTTCTGGCTCTACTTTCCTTCCTATTGTAAACCTTGCCAAATCAATGAGAGGAAAATGGAAAGTAGCAAAAGCAGCTTGGAGATCTACCAGGTGTGATTTGGAGAGAATCTATTGGCATATCCCCCAAAATTGTTTGGGGACCTATGGTAAGATCTATTAACATTTAAATTTTTTTTAAATGAATTTTAATTCACATATTCGGTTTTTACATCTCCTAAATGCCTCCTATGTTCTTCCCCCTTACCTCTACCAAAGAGCCATTTCATATAGTAAATAATATTTAGTAAGAAGGAAAAGAAAAGGAAGATTCTACCTAACCAAGGAATATATTGAAAAAAGTTGACAATGCCCCATATGACCTTTTGTGATGGGAAGTATACTTGAGTCAGATATGTTCTCAGAGGTTCCAAAACTTACAAATTTGGAAGCCTTGTGTAACTATTAGCTATTAATGGACCAAAATTAATGAAACTTGGAATAAGTATACATACAATATTCTTACAAACAAAATTGACCCAAAAGGAGACCAGAAGATGCTGCTAAGAAAAAGGAAGGTTGAAAAATACTTTTTTAATTTGGAAGAGCTATCTGTAGATCAGAAATTGACTGAGCATTATCTTTTATATTTGAACATCAGGAGAAATAATGTATAAGAAGTATCACTATTTTTTCCCTCTCCTCTTCAATCTGACCCAAATTGCTATCTTGTCAGGAAAAATAAATTCTGCATTCATAACTGCATCAAAACATTCCCCCTGTGAATTCTCTAAAGGAACTTTCATAGCCTGAGACTGTTTAGAAGAATTATTATTTCCCCAGGGAAGCATTATTTTGCCTTAGCTACATAACATTTTAAGACAAAAATATTTATCATATATCCAATGTCATTTTTATATAGGATTGTTTAAGTGGAGGGAGATGTATCAACCAGAAACTACCATAGATGTGTTCTGGTAATGTGACATCCATCACAGAATGTTATAATGAACAGAGAGCTGACTTCGAAGTGAGGAAGGTCTGAGTTGAATTCGCACTTTGAACACATCTGCTCTGTGACTCTGGACAAGTCCGTTAACTTCTCAATGCTCTAGAAAAACCTCTAAGACGGTAAGTTTCAGAGAAGGTGTTCGTCCATGTCAGTTGGATACATTTCTTCATCTGGGAGTCCCTTATGTCAACCAAATAACAGATTCAGTTCCTATCTTCATTCATATAATTTAAAAGATATATCCAACTTTAGACAGTAAAGTAGTTTCACCTCTAGAGAGAACCTAGAATATATCCCATCTATGTTGAGGAACAATATAGTGAAAATTTTTTTTTTAAGTTTTTTCCAAGATCCATTCATAGAGACATTCAGTACAATTGATATGAGTAGGTTTTATGAAAACCCAGATTCTTAGAAGATTCTACAGTGCACTGTCTTGTGGCTTGCTTCACTCCACCTCCATGTCCATCCTGATGAGTGAGACCCAGGATATGAAAGAGACTTTTTTTAAAGAACTGCTTAAAGAGGAAGGGGAATATAAACAAAATAAAACACTGATAGGTAGACGTCATCCTTAAAGACAAATATAATGTAAGCTCCTTGAGGACAAGAACTGGTGTGATGGTTGTTTCATCTTTTTATCCCCAATACATCACATAATACCTTTCATGTATTTTTCTGCTGTTTTATTCATTTATTATAACATTCATTTAATTGTTTTTTATTTTCAAATTTTCTTCCTTCCTCCAGTCTCTCCTCCACTCATTGAAAAGACAAGTAATATGATACTGAGTATACATGTGAAGTCATGCAAAATGTATTTCCATATGATCTGTGATGGGGACAAAGCAAGAAAAATAAAGAAAGCGTAAAGGTATGCTTTAATTTGCATTCAAAGTTCATCAATTTCCTTTTTGGAGGTGGATCGCATTTTTAATCATGAGGTCCTTGGAATTGTCTTGGATCATTGTATTGAACAGAGTGGCTAAGTCTTTCACAATGCATTGTCATTACAGTATCACTATAATTATATACAATGTTTTTCTGGTTCCATTCACTTTATTCTGCCTTAATTCATTTAAGATTTTTCTTAAACTATATCCCCCCTCCCCCATCATTTCTTTTAGTACTATAGTAGTCCATCACAGTCATATACCACAGTCATTTCCCAATTGATAGGCATCTAGTCAGTTTCCACTTTGTAGAAAAGAGCTGCTATAAATAGTTTTGTATATATAGATCCTTAACCCTTTTCTTTAATCTCTCTGGGATAGAGATCTATTAGTGGTATTATGGGGTCAAAGGGTATACACAGTTTTATAGCTCTTTAGGTAAGGTTCCAAATTGTTCCCTAGAATGGTTAGACCAGTTCGCAATTCCACCAATGAATACCTTTCACATAGTGATTAATAAATGAAATGAATCAAAATTAATGAAAACTAGGTGATGCAGTGGATAGAGCATTAGACCTGGAGTCAATAAGGCTCATCTTTGTGAATTCAAATCTGGCTTCAGACACTTAACTAGTTGTGTGATCCTAGGCAAGTCACCTAACCCTATTTGCCTCAGTTTTCTCAACTATAAAATGAACTGGAGAAGGAAATGGCAAACAATTCCAAGTATCTTTGCAAATAAAACCCCAAATGGGGTCACTTAGAGTTGGATAAAACTGGAAAATGACTGAAGAGCAATTGCAATGAATCAGACTTCAAACTAAAGAGTGAAAGGGAAAGCATAATAAACTAGTGAAAATTTGGAGGAAGATAAGAGGAAAAAATTATATGATCATACATCTATACCTGAAAGGGATCTCAGAAGTCATTTATTCTAAACCTCTAATTTTACTTATGAAGAAGTTGAGGACTAAGAAGGTTAAACGCCTTGCCAAAGGCTGAATAGAAACTAAGAGGTGGGCTCTGAACCTATCAACCTTCAAGTCATGAAGGTAATACTCTTTGCACTGTGCATGATGCTTCCCATAGAGGAGAAGATGGAAAGAGAAGAAACAGAGATATGAGAAGGAAGAAAATGAAAAAGAGAAGAAAAAATGAAATATGAGTTGAGAATGTCAATATTTCCTTTATGCCGCTTAATCAGTGATTTTTTTGTGATAAAGAGGTCCTAATAAAGAACTCCCTTTACCAGTTCAGATCAACACCTGCTCTGCAATTTATAGTCTTAAAAGAATGGTCTGGTAATACAGAGAGATATCCTGATCTGCCCAGAGTCAGAAAAATTAGGATGTGCCAGAGAGGATTTGAATATAGGTCTAACTTGGATCAGCTTCTTTTTCAAGGTCAGCAAGTTCTTTGAACTTTTTAAAATTTTATCACTGGTCTTTCAAAATCTCATTTATGAACTTTAAATTGAACTTGTTGGATTCTTTTGTGTTTAATCTGAAAATAAACTTTCATGAAATATTATATTAAATTCAAAATTGCAAGACACAATTTTATACCTGAGGGAGTTTGGCTTGGGAAAAAAATTAAAATCTGGTACATGGAAGGGAAGATGAAAATATGAAAAAAAAGGTTTGGGCATTTACACTTAACAACAACAAAAAATTATCAGGACTTTGAAGCAACAAACGTAAACCATTCAAAATACTGTATTTGGGCATAATGTAATTTTAACCCAGTGTTTTAATTATGGTTTTCTTGTGCTTTTTCTTTGAGAAATGTATTTTTTTCATTTTAAATTTATTATTTTATTTCATTATTTTTATTTTATAATAATAAAAACTTTCTTATTTAAATAAAGTGATGAACGGTAATGAAAACTTCAGGTTTATATACTGTATTTACATGTAGTACATTCTCTTTAATATATATTCCACTTATTTATATAATAAGCTTCATTCTGGATTTTATGCTTAGTTTCTTCTAAGCAACCAATACATTATATAGATCTTTCAGCAAAGTCTTTTAGATTACTTGGTTTTGGGGTTACTGGTCAAGAGCCTCCTTCTAAAATTTTGTATTCCATGACTCTTTGAGTCATGAGTCTTTGACAGAGATTTTTAATTAACCTTTCAGGAAGCTTACTTGGAGTATTTTGCTGTTTTTGTTATTCAATTGAACAAAAACTTCTTCATAATTCTTCAGTGCTCAACTTGCTCTTGGAACAGCGTTTCCAAATCTGGTCTTAAACATGGCACCAAATAGTAGTCCTTGATCCTGGACCACAGAGGGGTAGCACAAAGCCCCTTAGCATTTCTTTAGCTAACAGCAAATCACTTTGTAGATAAATTATCATAGATATGAAGTTTTCATGGTAACTTATTTATAACCTACCAAGATGATAACATCTTTCAAGTCATCTTACAAATCTTTCTAGGATAAAAATAACACCTTAAAATTTTATACCCTTTCATTTTACATCATTTGGAATGCTTTCATATGCAATAGGTTCATTCTAGCCTAACTTGTTGCAACAAAGAGCTATTATTATCCCATTTTATTGATAAGAAAATGAGTCTCGAGTGGTAAAATAACAAAAAATAACTTCTCATAGAACTAGGAAGTGACAGAGTCGGACATAAAGTTAAATCAGCTAACTCACTTTTAAGACTTTACACTGATCCAACTTTGTAACTATTTAAGTATTAATGATGGTAGAAAGTCAAAATATTTTGCATGCTAATTAGGACTTATTAACTGTTCTAAGGTGCTTTTAAACATAAACTATATATTTTTAAGAGACCAAATAATTATTTAATAAATAGAGAACTAATGTAAAGGCAATGCATTAGAGTAAAACATGATTTGATAGGAAAAATGTATACTGTGGGTGTGGACAACTGGCTTAGAGCCCTAATCCTTCCACTTGCTAACTTGAATACATCGTCTTACATAAATTAACTCATCACTCTGATATTAAACTTCTTTATCTCTCTTAAGAGATATCTTTTAAGAGATGTCTTTTTATCCATTTACAGGACAATGCTCACTCATCACTTCTGTCCTGGACTGTTGGCATAGCCTCCTAAATGGGCTCCCTGCTTCCTGTGTCTTCACACTATCCTCTTCATAGATGCCAGATGTCTAACCATGTCACTCCTCTTATGAAAAACTTCCAATGGTTCCCCCTGCCTGTAGGATCAAATACAGACTCATTTGTCTGGTATTTAAAGTCCTTCACACTTATTCTATATATTATTCTCCTCCATATATCATAAATTCTTTGTTTCAGGAAAATTGGTCTATTTGTTAATATTAAAAAATATTCTTACTTCAAACTTCTTACATGCCACCAGCAATTCTCTTGGTAGGACCAGGTCAACAATTTTCATATCCAGTTGTGTAATTTAAAAAAACAATTTTTAGGATTGTAGACTGGTTTTTTTTTGTATTTTAACTCAAAAATCATTGCTAGACAATTATTTTTTACCCCCAAATTCTATTGTCAATAGAATGGGAAATAATTTGCAAGGAAACAAGACTCATTTTTAAGATAGAAAATAGGAAATGCTAGTAGAGTGTGGCAGGATTGAGTATTATCCATTATATATATTTTAGAGGATGAGATAAAATTATGCATAGATATGTGAAAGATGATACAATACTAGTAAAATGAGTATGCTAAACTTAAGTTGAAAAGTAATTAATTGATCAATCAATAGTATTTATTAAGCTCCTATTATGTGCCAGGCACTGTGGTAAATGATGGGAATACAAAAAGAGATGAAAGACAGTCCCTGTCCTTGAGTACCTTAAAGCCTAAGGAGGGAGACGAGTAGGTAGGGAATTAGCCAAATCATTTAAAATTAAGATTTATGCATCAAAATGTAGTTCTTTCTGTATATATGCTTTGATGGTCTAGGGTAAAGTAGTGAATTATAAGGCATCTGAGTAATCGAGGTGAAAAAATTCATTTTCATTTAATTTCTTAAGGATCTTCAATAATAGAATTCTTTAGGACCCTTGAATCATCCAGAAAAATTCTCCACTACTATTTGTCTAGATATGACATATATATATATATATATATATATATATATATATATATATATATATATATATATATATATATATGTCTGTGCATGTGTACTCATATGTTTTTGGATTAATATTTTTGCTACATACAAATTTGATTTCTTGTTGTTATATATACATACATGCATGTGTGTGTGTGTGTGTGTGTGTGTGTGTGTGTGTGTGATCAATCCCTCAGAACAATTATTTGCCTCACTCAAGATATATGAAGATTCGGTATAATAAATAAGGTCAATGACTTAAAACAAAATACTCCTTTAAAGTGCATCATATCTTCACTGATGACAGCATCATTTGTTGATACTTTCCTTTGCCATGGAAGAAGTGTAATACCAGAATGAATGAAAAGAAATATGCTATCACAATCCACAGTTATACGCATGTATTTTTTTTAAACAAGGTTAATTCCAAGAGTCTTATGAATGTAAAAGTTCCTTATATAAAGAGGAAACATATCTGTGGGGAAGAAAATATTTCTCATAGTGTCACATTTGATTTAAAAATGTCTAGCTTAGTTAGGATAACAAGATAGGGTAGAAAAAAAGGAACAGTTGACTAGGAAACAGGAAGGAAAGACAATTTATATAGTACCTGATGTATACTCTAATTTAATCAGTATATATAATTGCCATTTATTATCTAATATCTTGCAGTTTACGAAACAGAGTTCTGTGTATAGTGAGTGCTCAGGAAATGATTTGTTGTTAATTTACTACATAGTGAATTTTCGTAGATATAATTGTGGTCTCAAAAAATATTGCTCTTCATACTTCTGAAAGTAGTCAAGCCAGTCAACTACTGTGTAGGTAATGTATGCAAAAGATCTAAAATATACTGGCATAGTTTAAAACAAAACAAAAAGGCCAGGAAAACTTCCAAAGGAATTTTAAAATTGCAAAATAACTCTGAGGTTATCCACCCCAATATTCCAACAAAATGTGTAATAATGCAGATATTTTAGATGTGCTATTTTTCCATCTTTGTAAAAGGACACACACAATTTATTGTCTTCTTTATATCTTATTTTATTATCAGTGACAATTTCTTTTTATTTTCTGATAGTTTATACTACTTTTATTTTCCTCACAATTTTTAAAATGTTGTGAAAATAACATATTTATCAGCTTACTTTGCAGTGATGTAACTGTCTCCTTATGCAGACTTGACATTTACAAGATGAGAACTTATAAATTCCACAAGAAGAAAATTGTTGACATATGACAACAAGAACACTGCCTTTAAAAGGCTACATTGGCCATGTGAATTTCAATTAGTTATGTAAATCAGTGAATGTACTGTTCCAAATAGCTTATCTACTAAAATATATACGTAGCTTTTCACATATTATACACCTTATGTCTTTCAATGAATCATGTTCCAGCATCTCATTTGATGTCATATCTCCAGCTTTAAAAACAATCTAGAACAGTAAAAAATATGAGTGATAAAATTGGGTTTAAAGTCTGGGTTTGCTACTGTATAACACCAAATCAACCACTTAATATCTCTGATCCTTAGTTTTCTCAAGAGCGAAATGAGAGTAATACTAGAAGATGCCCCAGAAGTCCTTGGTGTAATTTTAAAAGTCTAACAATTTTTGGGAGACCCAGTACTTGCAATATCTGCTTTTATATGACAGGAGGACTGGTAACTACAATAATGCTGTGTAAATATAGGCTATTAAAATATTAGTGAGATAGAGAAAATAAGAAATTAGTTTTTGCTCTCCCCTTTGCATCGGTTGCCCTATCTGATTTCAATCCAATGGGCCAAGATGGAGTGGTGGTGCCAGTACTTCCTGGTGTCCTTTCTCCCTCTCATCCCCTGAATTTCCTGCCTCCTTTTGTGTATTATCTCCCCACCTATATTATAAACTCATTGAGGGTAGAGATTTTCTTTTTATTAATTGTCCACTCAGTACCTAGCACAGTGACTGGCACATAGTTGGCACTTAATAAATATTTACGTGGTTAAAATTAGTGTTTTATAATTATTGACAATTCTTTGAATAAAAATACAAGCAAATAAAAGTGATCATTTTCAGAGATGTTTGTTATTGGTGGTAGTTGTTTTTTGTTTGTTTGTTTGTTTGTTTTTTGCAATTTATCCAATTCAGAGTTAACTCCTTCAAGCTCACAACTGAAATGGACAGACCTAACTGGCTCAATAAAATGTAACTAATTTTAATTATTTAATGTCCCAACCGAAATGGACTAGATGACTTTGGCTTTAATCCTGTAGTATGTCAGTCATTTCCTACCTAGTTGCCCTCTTGGACAGGTCTTCATCATGCTCCCAGAAATCCCATCATCAGGAAATTCATCATCCTTCAAGACTTCATCAGTTGTGGTACTCACACCTCATCAGTAACTTCAGTGTCCTGACACCCTTTGATTGGAGGGCTAGAGGGAGGATCAAAGACCTCCTCCCAAATCCGATATTTAAAGAGGGCTCCTAGATCAGACATCTCTTTATTTCCCACTCAGTTGCATTCCTTCCAATTGTCAGAGATACAGTGCCATAAAATAAAGGCAGACAAGAAGGAAGTATCAGACAGTTTTGTCACTTTTCTGTCTTTTTTTTTTAATTCTGATTATATTGCCTGAAGTACTGTAAGAAACAGAAGTAAGCATACGCTAGAAAATTCCCTATCATATACAAAGTGATATGTAATCATTCTTACCAAGAAATCAAGGTTTTCCATAGAAAACAACTACTCCTTCAAGAACTAAGTAAAAAAGAAATGGAAATGTCTCCTAATTATGCCTTATTCCACTTTTCCATTCTAAAAGTTAACTAATTCAAAATATTTTCTTTTCCAACTTCTATTCCCCATTACATACATCACATAGTGGGAGAATATTGGGAATTTTCCAGATGTGAACTGCAGACAAGTTACTTATTGATCCATAAAAGTTAAAAAATAATAAGGGATTTAATTCTTCTAATAATGATTAGCAATATCCAAATGCTCTATCATTAACTTTTGTGGAGTTTGAAAATCTTAACTTAGACATATAACTTTGTTCTCAAGAAAGTTGTAATCTAATTAAATTCAATAGATAGGTACCAGATAAAAGGGAAATGTTTTTCCTGAATTATAAGTCCTGCTAAACTGTGATCCTTTGCAGATCTTCATGGAATAAAAGTAATATTTTCACATTTTCTTTTTGCCGGTAACAGTCCAGTCTGAGTTCACACTTGAGAAAGTTCCTGTGTATATCACCAAGACTTACTTTCCTCCATGGCATACTTACTATGTCTTTTCAATAAAGACAAAGGGAAGGATGCAGTAGCTAAAATAAGGTAAGGACTTGTTAAACAGCAAATTCATTTTGACCCGAGGAAGAAAAAAGAGGGATTGGAGCAGAGTAAGACTTAGAAAATTGGGAAGGAAGTAAAGTCTGTTTTAGTCTTCCAACATGACTAGCAAAATATTCTCATATCTCCCCTTTGAATATCCAAAACTTCCCTTTATAGACTCCCATCATGGTATTTGCTCCAACACATTGTTACATATGCTAGAATTAAGTTCTTTTTCCTACTCCACATTGAGAATTACCTTCCATCAAAAAGACTTAGTGATCATTAGTTTTTGGACCTGGAAGAAATAAATATGAGTCTCAAGACTGACACCAGCATGACACTGAACAAGTTACAGGCTTGTGGAATTCAGTATATATAGGATCAATGAACCTTCCACCTTATTATCTCATTCAATCATCAGAAACCAGAACCAAGACAGACAATGAATTTGTAAAGCTGAATTAGATAACTGGAAGAAGCAAAACCAACAAAACTTGAGAAATATGATAATGCACCCATGCATGCACACACACCATAAGCTATTAGAGATTAAAACTGCACTAAGACTTTTGGAACAACCTGCATACATATATGTAAACATAAATCAATCAATAAAATTTATTAAACACTTACTATGTGTCAGGCATTGTGTTAAGCACTGGAAATGTGTTCATCCTTCATTGCCAAAGAAGACCATGCCATCAGAGAAATAATGACATGACTTGCACTTGACTTTATTTTGAGTGAGGGAGGGCTGTGCAGGTCACCAGCCTCACTTCTCCTCCAGAGCTATCTGAATCCCGTGGCCAGATATTCATCAGGATGACTGGAGATGACCCAGGATGAGGCAACTGGGGTTAAGTGACTTGCCCAAGGTCACACAGCTAGTAAGTGTTAAGTGTCTGAGGTGAAATTTGAACTCAGGTCCTCCTGACTCCTGCACTGGTGCTCTATCCACTGCACGACCTAGCTGCCCTTACTGGAAATACAAAAAGAAGCAGAAGACAGTCTCCACCCTCAAGGAGCTTACAATCTAATGAGGAAGAGAACATTCAAATATAAACAAAGTAACCTGTATACAGAATAAATAGGTCGTAGTTAATAAAGAAAAGGCACTGGAATTTAGAAGATCTGGGGAATGATTCCTGTAAAAAGTAGGATTTCAACTGGGACTTAAAGGAAGACAGGGAGGTCAGTAGCTGGAACAGAAGAACAAGAGCATTCCAGGCAAAGGGGACAGCTAGGGAAAATGGCTGGAGCCGATAGATAGAATGCCTTATTTATGGAAGAGTTACCTATCTATCTCTCTCTCTCTATCAAATTTGAAGTTTTGCAAAGCACTTCACAAATATTCCTCCATTCAAACATCACAGTAATTCTTCAAGATTGGTAATTCCAATGACATTTGAGGGAAGAGGAAATAGAGATTCACAACGGTTAAGTAACTTGTCTATTATGGCAAAGCTACCAAATATTAGAGGCAGGAAGAAGAACACAGGTCTTTCTTTCCTCCTAATTTATTCATATTGTCCAAGTACAGACTTGCTGCACTCAAAGCTCTGCATCTACTCATTCAACTTCATTGTAAAGTACCTCTGCAGTGAAATGATCCCTGGGAAGGTAACTGCCAAAAATATATAATTGTTTTATGAATCTTCATTTCATTTAAAAAAACTATATTCATATAGCTCACTTTTGCACTTGCCATCATGACTGATGATGATCATATTCCCAAGCGGCCATTCCTCCCCTCTCCCCATGGATTCCAAGTAAGTTCTTTAATAATATTGTACTCTGACTTAAATATGTTTATAGGCTCTCAAAGTGGGTGACACCATCTGCTGGGGGGGGGGGGGGGGTAGAATGACACAGGGTGGTGGTAGTAACCTTAGGTGCAATTGAGGTGCATTGAATAAAATAAGGGGACAGTGGAAGCATAAATAAAGAAGAAAATTATGGAAATAAACATTCGTGCATATTTCATCTGTTATGTAAAAGAGTTAAAATTGTAATCATTGCATCCTTTTCAAATAAACACACAAAATGCAAGTTACAACTGATCAGTGGTCAAATACTCTGACAAGCAAGCATTGGCAGGCAAGTGTTCTACATTGTCAGGAAATCCAGTATACATCAACAGAAAGATGTACATGTAATGACTTGTTTACAGTAAGATACTATATAGTTAAAGGATGTAATATTGGGTCATCAAAATTTCAGTGCCGGAAAAATACCCACAAATTATAAATTATTAAATTTAAGATACATCATTTAAAAATATTTTTTGAAATGATAGACATTCCAAAAAAATGTTAAAGAGTTAAACAAAGTAGATTCACAGGGAGGCTGGGGGAGGCAAGGTGTTGAGTAATTTTTTTCTTAAAGGGGATGGTAGTCCAATAAGTTTGGGGACTTCTATTAAGATAATTTAACAAATTTTAAAGATTATATTTCCCGATGATAAATGAAGATCGCTGACTTTTGAAAAAAGTATAGAGGTAAACATTAGATAGTTATATGAAGAAAGTACTTAGATAAAACTCATCTTTTACATAACAATAAATGCAAATTGCACAATTTTATTACACAAAACATTGTAATGGTTTTTATCTTTGCCATAGCCTAGTCTTCATGTATAATAACACTTTATTGTTATGTGGCCAGATTGCTTTGCTTTTACTCAAGAAAGCTAAGACTATTAAAGATGAAAACTTATAGGCACCCTTATATTCACTGTGACAGCATTGATCCAAGATCTGGGGGGTTTTGAGGAATGTTGTGTGATAAAAGACACTGATCCTTTAGAAGTTGCCCTGGCAGAAAGTTTTTGGTGAGCTGCAAGCAGCATCTCTTTCTTGTGAATTAATTCTACAAAGATATGCATAGGAACGTCTCCAAATCTCAGCAATGCATTGAAAGATGTGGGATCCTACATGACAAACACTGCCTTTGATTAGTGTTTCACTCAGAAGATGTACCTACTTGCAGCTTCAAAATACCTTTTAATAATGTCAATGATGATAATAGACAAAAGTAAGGAAAAAGATCATTTACAAAGTTAAAATCAACAGCAGATTATAAAGATCACTCTCTAGGACTTAAAGAACATTTCAAAGGATTCTGGAAGCTCTACCAACAGTGAGTATGACACCACTAGTTAATTCTTTAGGCCTTCACTTGTAGAAATAAAGCCTATTAAATGAAGATGCCTTCTTCAGATATTTGATTCAAAATCTAAAAACTAGCCCTATCTGCTAGTTATCATTAACATTGTCATGTCACAAAGCTAATCATGTTAGAAATCAAAGAAAAATTCCATTTTATGATCATAGAAGGTTTGATGATATATATATTTTTATATCTATATAGATATAAATGGCCAAAGCACAGGTATAACAGTACAGAGAATCAAGAAGATCACAGTTGAGGTGTATAGATCCCTTTCCTTAAAACAGTTGGATATTAAGAATTACTACAGGAAGGAAATAGGAAGAGAACATAAAATAATAATTTTAAATTTAAGAATCTAAGTTGGAAGTATCTATACAGGTAAAAAAAATGATAGAAAGAAGAGGGGGTGTCATTGAAAAGAGAAGCTGTATTAGATGTAGAGATGTTGCTGAAAAGAGGAGAGAAAATGAAACAAAGAAGTCAAAGATGATGTATCAATAGAAAACATAGAAAAAGAATGAAATTGATGAAAAAAGCATACATTTGAGATTCAGAGAACATAAAAGCACTAATGCTAATAATGATGAGGTCACAATTATAAAACACTTTACAGAACCCCTTGATTTCTCACCTAGTCTCTGAATTTGCTCCAGTCCTTAAGTCTGTAATATGGTATTCCACAACTTCTGAATTAAAAATAATCTGTTGTTCTAATTTGATTAGCAAAGTTTTATTTTTTTTTTTACTGTTATTATCAACCTCCAATGGACAAGTACCTTGGGAAATGTCCCTAGAAACTAGTTAACTGTCAATAAAGTTATGTAAATTAATTTTGGAATTGTAAATTAATTTAGGGATTGTCATGTATGATATGTAGTTTATATAACATGTAAATTAAACTGATAACATAATAATCCAAAAACAATTTTCACTATTTCAGAGTTTGCTACAACAAGAGTAGAGAATTATTTATCTACCATGTAAAACAGACCCACAGGTAGCTCGCACTATTTAAGGAGAAGTAAAGTTTGTGTCTCCTTTCAATAATATCTTTATTCAAAATTTATAAAAATTACCACCCCAAAAAGAAGACCCACATCCACTTTGCAAATTTAATTCCACTCATTAGCCAGTTAGAACTTTTCTTTCTCTTTATCTAACAATTTACATGTTATCTTATTAATATAATAAGAGTAGATGCCAAGTTTGTGGTACTCTTTAATGCCCAGTGTTTAGTAAAGTGCTTGCAAATAGTAAGTGTGTTTATGAACTCACTTCCTATCTTAATTTTACTCATGCTTTGAAGCCAAGCTCAGATCTTACCTTCTCTGTAAGACTTGCCTTTACTCCACTCACTTGGGATGTCAATGGGTCAATCAACAAGCATTTATTAAATACTTACTCTGCACCAGGCACTCTGCTAAGTACTAGGGACATTCGACTTTCTATAGTACTTACTCTGCATAGAATTCTTTTTACTAAACTATTGTATGCCATTAGTTATCTAAAGTATATGTCTTTTTTTTCCAAAAGCAAATTTCATCTCCTTGATAACGAAGATGATATTTACCTTTAGTATTAAGTTTGCTTACATGTTATAGGAGCTCAAACTTTTTGTTGACTGGTGAATTCAGGGGAGGAAGCATGAAAGAAATCAAGAAAAAAACATGCTAAAGGGAGATAAACCAAAGAATAGAGAAGGATAGGAAATGAGAAAGATGGCATTTTGAGGGAAAGGAAGAGGAAGAGTAAGCAGGCAAGGAAAGAATGAACAAGAATCTTCAGGAAGGGCTTAAGGCAAAAATTATTTCTATACTCTGCTTTGACTAGTTTTTACTTAGCTGATGAACTACCTACTGTTAACAGTTCTTTGGCTAGTCTAATTGCTTTAGGAAGTCTAACCTGATTGGGACAATCAAAGCAATGTACCAAGGAAGACATTCCTTGGGTTGCAGTAACAGTGATCATAATAATACCCTACAGAGTAGGTAAATGAGCTCTCCCCTTAGCACAGATAAGATATCTTGGAGCGTGGTCTATAGACCAAAATTCTAAGTTCTCATTTACTTTCTGGTTCTATTGCTGGGCTCAGCAAAAAGCTGAAGAGATTGTTAAGAGGCGGTTTCTGATATTTCTCCCAATGTACCACTTCCACAATGGACAATCAGATTTATGAAGGAGGGAGAGACAACGAGGAGAGGGAGAGTACTTGAGAATTCCTGTTTCAATATAAGAAAACAGTGACATCTTTCTTTACTCACAGAACAGATGCTAACAAGGAGGAATAATGAGGAGGGGGAATTGAAGGACAATTTCTTAAGGCAAATATCACTATTATGATGAGGTTAAGAAAAACACAAAATAAAGATAAGTGAAGAATGTATCCACAGCTCTTGCCTGTCCACTTCCAAACAGATATATATCTGGTCTCTAGCACCACTGTGAGATTTTTAGACCTCCTTCTGCTAAGTGACATCATAATGCAGCAGAGCCTCATTAAAAGTTTCTGGGACACAAGAGGAACATGATGTATTATAGGTCTTCATTGTTCTAGTGGAAAACTGCTCTTTGATATATCCCTACATTCAAAAAAAGACTGAACATGTGGTGTAACCAAATCTATGCCATAGAAAGGCTCTGTTTAACATAGTTATACTGAAATTTCTTAAAGCAAAAAAAGAACTTTGAGCAAGAAGACTAGAATGTCCTCAACTCCATAGGCCAAATAGATTCTCTCCTCTGTGATGAAGTGAAAGAATATTAGACAAAATGTCAAAATAGTTTTCAGTCTTAGCTCTTCCACTTAATAACCATTTGGCCTTAAGAAAGTCTCTTGATCTCTCAGTTTCCCTTTCTGTTTGGTGTTGCAAAGAATACTCATAGTAGGGAGGAATAGGGAGATTTGGTGAAAATTAAATGAGATAGTACCTGTAAAACTTTGTAAAAGTAAAATAACATTATTTCTCTAAATTCTTCCTCAATATGATTCTAAGGAAACCAAGGCATTAAAAATGCTTAGAGGTGACAAATCAGTTCATACTTAGCAGGAGCTATCCTCCCTTCTTTTTCATTAGATGTGGTTCTGTTTTTCATATTAGGATTTGTTGACTTGACATGAAAACCAATAGATAGGGAAAAAGTATCAAATTGAAGTCCAAAGGGGTATACTTGACATCAATTAAAAAAATATGGAAAGACAGAGAAATACTAAGCTCAAGATGGGAAAACTGCATGAGCATCATCTAACCAGAGATGAGGCAAATATAATCTTGGTATAAGGTGGTGGTGGTGGTAGTGCAGCAGCAGTGGCAGTGGTGGATAGTGTTGAGTGGAACAACTTCTTAACAAAGATAGCTCTCCAGAAGTGGAATGGACTGCCTTAGGAGGTAGTGGGTTATCTTCAGAGGTATTCAAATAAAGGCTAAGTGGCAACTCAGTGAGTTATATGGTAGAAGGGAGTCTCTATGATTCTATGATTATTTCAAGTAATGATTTTTCTTTTCCCCTAATGAAGACATTTTAAGCATCTTATTAACAATGGCGCAATTACAAAAAGAAACCCAGTAAAGGAAGACCACGGCCAAGAAGCAAGTGTACAACCAGCACAACAATTTGTGAAACCATTCCTCTACTCCCTTTGCAAATGATATTGCACCGACTGCATCAAGTCCTGGAATATTACAGCCTCCTAAAGAAGATTCATGCAAACTAGAGATCCCATACTTAAAAATGTTTAAAAAATAAATCCCTATGGTACGTAAAATACTATACAAGGTACTGGGCATTCAAGTTTCTCTACCCTCATACTCCTTATAGAATTGTAAGAAGGGTATACTATATACACAAATAGCAATAGTAGATAATGGATCATGAAAAATATCCCTGAGAGGTATTGAGCGCTGTTTAAGGATTATCAAAAGAAAGATGATTTACAATTGAGGGAATCAGGGAAGGTTTCATAGGAAAGATGGTTTTGAGCTATGTTTTAGATCATGACTAGTATTTCAATAGACTGTAAATGAGGACAAAGCATTCCAGGCGTAGAGGCAGCAAAAGCCAAAACTTGTCCTTACATTTCCAGGAAAACATGTTTCCCTTGCAAAATCTTAGAGAGGAAAAATTATTCTTTGAAATACTAGCAAACTAAATGACAATGTTGCAAAATCTTATAGAGGGTAAATTATATTTTAAAATTTTAGCAAAGTATATTACAGTGTAACAAAAATTCCTGTACAATAAATCGGTATTTGTATAGCCACTTAGTTAAATCAGATTACAAAAACAGAAAAAAATCATTTTTAAAGGCGACTCCCAATAGATTGTTTTCCAGGTCATTCTAAAGACATGGTAATATCAATTTGTCTTTAACAAAAAGATCGTGGTAACAATTGTAGGTGTGAGATTAAAAAACGAATAAACCAAACAAACCAAATAAACCAAACATTGCAGTTCAACAATGAAGTGAATTGAGGTAAAAACCTTAAAAAAAGGGTAAATCATGAATGTCAAATAAAATTTCCATTTCAACAAAGAGATAAAGGGAAAAAGATTTTTTTTTAAAAAAAATAGATTTTGACTAAAAATCCCCAGAGCTTTTCCCCTGGAGCTTGTTACTCTGCTAATTAGAAAAATGTAAAAGAAAGGTCCTTTCATTTCTCTTTAAAACTCATCAGACACCCAAAATGTATGAAGGCTGAGAAGTAAGATCTACTAATGAATTCTTCAGTCACAGGTCAGCTTACTAAGTGCTCCTGAAAAGTAGATATTTCCACCTACATAAATCCACTCATTCACCAGTGAGGAAGACCAATCTTTATAGTTAACTTTCTTTTCCTAGAACTCTTTTTTACCAGCTCTACACTCATTCTTACTTATATGTCTCCCTTCTTCTCAAAGCCTGATTTGTTTTTTTTATGGCAGCCAAGATTGACAAAAGAGTGACAGGAAAGTGTGGATAGATTTCATCGCATATTTCTATCAAAGATTTCCTGATTCACTACACAAGCCTCTTGCTGAATGAGAGGTTATTTCAAAGATTTATAGAAACCACAGTGAAATTTCCTTTAGGTAGCAGACCACTGTCCTTAGAATTTGTTGTGCCCTTATTTCTCCGTCTACACAACTTCTGAGGGATAACAGAAAGAAAATTCAGAAGAGTCTCTCTCTCTCTCTCTCTCTCTCTCTCTCTCTCTCTCTCTCTCTCTCTCTCTCTTTCTCTCTCTCCATACATACATACATACATACGTACATATATATATATATATATATATATATATCTTACACACACACACATACACACACATTAAAAATTAGGAAAATAAGAGTCACAGTGCAATCTGTATCAAATAGAGGGAGAAGACTAATACATAGCTTTAGCAATCAAGTAAACAATAAGGAAAGCACTAGTCTACTTTTTCTCCTCTTTTCTATTCTTCTTTTAAGATTACCAAGCTGTATCATTACCATTCCAAAGCTCTTTTTCTAATGAGACTCCCTCTATGATTCCTAGTGATCATTCAGTTTCATAGAGGTAATATCTCCCCACATTAGAAGGTAAGAAGTTTTTCCCTTATTTTATCACTTATGATTTTTCATTTGTATTTACATTTTTATATTTCTTTTATCTCTTATATTTGAACTTCAAAGTTTCTATATGGCTCTAGTCTTTTCATCAAGAATGGTTGGAAGTACTCTGTTTCATTAAAGGTCTATTTTATTTTTCCCCTAGAGGATTATACATTGTTTTAATAAGTAGGTTAGTCTCAGATGTGGGATTATATTCTTTACTTTCTGGAATATCATAGTTCAAACCAGGGGTGGGGAACTTGCAGCCTTGAAGCCACATGTGACCTTCTAGGTCTTCAAATGTGGACCTTTGACTAAATCCAAGCTTAATGGAACAGAACCCTTAAGAAAAGGATTTGTTCTGTAAAACTTGGATATAGCCTTTAGACAGAAGTTTTACAGAACAAGTCTTTTTCTTAAGGACATTTGGTCTGCAAAGTTTGGATACAGTTAAAGGGCCACACTTGAGGACCTAGAGGACCACATGTGGCCTCAAGGCCCCAGGTTCACCATCACTACTTCCCTTCTCCTGGTCCAAGCTCTTTGTTTCTTCATGACGGTGGCTACTAAATCATGTGTGATCTTGACTGTAGATCATCAATATTTGAAATATGTTCTTTTTTGGCTGCTTGCACTATTTTTCTTTGACCTGGAAACTTTTTGATTCTCACTATATTATTCTTGGAAGTTTTCATCTGGTGACCAGTTTAATAGGTGACCAGTGGATTCATCATAATAGATTTTTATGGTGGGATTATGTGTTTGCTCATTCTTTCAGCATACTTTTTGACTTCAGACTTCATGTTAGGGCTAGACACTGCATGCTTTTGGTGGGAATGTTCAAAGTTGTTCTCCTGCTGCTTTATTGGGTATATTGAATATTATGTTATTTCAGACTCTCTAGGACTTCTTGGTCTTGAGGACCTAAAACTTTTTAATCATCTCAAAGTGATCTGATCCAGGGCAAAGTCTGAGTCTTAACACTTCTCTCCATTCTACCTCACCCTGGCACCATGTGAGCTCTATAAGTTTTTGCCTTATATGAGGGACTGAGTGCCCTGCCTGTGATCTTGCCCTGTTTGCTGTTCTAAGAGTCTATTGCTGGATTCAGCCATTATTAGCCTGGAGAAAAGCTTTGCTTGTTCAGAGTGATAGAATTATAGGATTCCTTTTGGTCTGGGAATCTGATCTTGGTTATTTCTCTTTAGTCTCCAGACTGGGTTAGAAGCTAGAACAGAGAACTTCCTCTGTTCTTGGTATCTCAACCACACATCTGCTTGTTTCTGAATGTTCAATTTGCTTGATACATAGGCTAAAGCTTACTACTTCTACTCCTTATCCCAGAAGGCCACACCTAAGTGCATGTCCCTACCTAAGTCCATCATGGATCTGTGGCTCAAACCAGCAGAGAGCAACAGAGCTTTCAGTTGATTCCTGTTATGGCACTCTACATAAGTTGAGGCCTCTGGTCCTCTTACACAAAAGCACTGCCTTGCCCCTCGACTGAATTTCCTATTGTATGCTGACAAGTTGGAAAATGACTTATTGTGATGTTATCTTGTATTTCCTAATCAAGATTTTATCTGATCCATTTTCCAAATCTGTCTGTAGGAACTGTGGAGTAGAGAAGTTGCTGCATGTGTTTCTATGACTTCCTTTCAGAGTGTTTTGACTGTATTTATCCTTTACATTTATATTTTTCCTGGTGTTATTAAAGTCATCTGTATCTATATCCTCTTCCCCATATCATGCTGTTATATGATATATTTCTTGAAGACACAAAGTGTAGGATGATAGCCTCTAAGGTCTCCACCCCATCTAGCCTTAAGATTGTATAATTTCTTCATGTACATCAGCCAGCTCGACTTACAAGGGCTTTGTTTAGTACATACTCTATCTTCATCTCTCTATTATTAAGGAGATAGCAAGGGAGGAGGAGGAAGATTCAATAGGGAAGGACTGGATGTAGAAACAGGCACAAGGGGAAGTCAATCACTATGCTGCTGCGATGAATTTTCATTTCTCAAAAATATTGTATGACTTTCATATATGCATTACCACATATATTCATGCTTAAATTCCTGAATATATTACATGTATTTTCTACAATATAAAGTTGCTAATGTTGCTGATGATACTGTACAATTGACAATCCTGCTTTCCAAATATATCAATAAGGGGGAAATTTTATTTTTTTTTTATAATTCCAAAAGGGATAGGACTAAGGAAGTACTACAGTTATCTTTAAACTAACTGAAATTGAGTAGATAAGCTTTACTGTATAAGCTACTTGCCTTATGAAGGACAGAGTTAGGAGTGAAAAATAATGTATATATATGTATATATATAATATGTATGTGTGTGTATGTATAGATATATATAATATTTGTTAACATTGAACTTTCTCATTTCAAGGGTTCATGCTAAGATCATTAAAGATCATATATTTTGTTTAATTTTAAACATCACACAGGCTTTCAAAATGATATGAGTGATTTGCTATACTTGTTACAAAAAACTTTTTCTTTGAAAACAGAATGGGAAGAAATGAATGGGCAATTATAATAGTACATATTCATCTTTCTGAAATAATTTAGAGTTCCTCTAAGTTCCTGAATTCTGCATGAATATATATATATGCATCATGTATAAACATATGTGTATACACCTGTACAAAATATATAAATTAACAACACAGTTTTATGTCGTTACAAATGACTTACTGAACTTGAAAATATTTGAGGCAGAAATCTGACATTAATATTTACTTTATAGCAAACCCTCAACTTCTAATGAAATATCCCTGAATTCTATGATTATAAAATATAATCAAGTCATAAGCCTTCTATTTCCTCCTTAAGAATTTAACCTCCTGAAGTGTGCAGAATTCATTTTGTCCATCTCAGTTAAAAAGAGAAATCAATCAGTCCTGCTAGGATTTAATCCTATTATGAGCACTAAGCTGTCTGCAATTGCTACCAAAAGATCTTAATAAAAATCTGGAAAGTGGAAAGAAAGGTTGAAAAAGTTGCACATTTAGCCAGTGCTATCTTATAAATAATTTTTAAGAGAAACAGAGTTATCCACAAAAACATGGTTCTACTAAGTGAAAAGGTGATGCTATCCCCCATCTTAAAAACATATTTAAAAGAATGGGAAAGCATGCATCAACGAAAGTACTGAAAATACTTTGGGAAAGTATTAGTAATGGGAAATAATGCAATTAAAAGTAATAATGGGAAAGTATTATGTGTCAATGAAAAGTAGCTTCAAAATGCTTGTAGTGCGGGGTTTAATGTAGCATAAGGCAACTCTCATGAGAGAAAAGAAGGAAGGCAGAAAGGAAGGAAATGAGGCAACCTGAGGTTACGTGATTTGCCAAGAGTCACAAACATAGCTAATGTCTGAGATTGGATTTGAACTCAGGTCTTCCTGACTCCAGGTTCAGATTTCTACCCATTGTGCCAACTATTATCAGTTCTATTTCACAGGGTTCTTTCAAGGATCAAATAAGATAACACTTGTAAAGAGTTTGGTAAATCTTAGAGCCTTGTATATAAAAGATGATGATGATGAATCCCTACTCAGTGCCCAAATTTACCTTCCATGAGAAGTCTTAAACACACTCTATAACTCTAGGGTCCAATGATCTGCTCTTCTCCTTGCTACATTCTTCCATCTGCAAGTTATCTGACAGTGTGTTTTCCCTCTGCTTCTCCAAATTCACTTTAATTTTTATTGTTCTCTCAAAGTACTTAATTTTTTCAGAGAACACTTCAATCTCCCTGATAAGGCAAAAACAAAGAGATTCCAGGAAATCTCCTCAGGGAAACCAGCTTGAGTCTTGTGAGTATGGTACAATTACTTGGCCCTGGTAAGAAGACAAACATAGTGTCATTGTGAAATTCTTCTTGACTCTCAGGGAATGACGGTCTTCAGTTTTTAGATATTCTTGTCACTGGCTCTAGTTTGTGAGACTTGTTTTGTATGCTAGGAATGCCTGAAGAGGCATCTCATTTTATAGGGCCTCCATGCCTTTTCTCTCTTTTTTTTAGAGGTTTATTATCCTTTATTTACTCTGAAGTCCAAATAAATAGGCCTGTGTCATGTCTTTTCACTTCCATTACAATTCTTAGCCTTTTTGAGATTTCGGTCCCTTATATATAAACTGAAAGAAATAGAATAGTTGAATAAGTTCTATCCTTAAACAGTGTGATTCTTACTAGTCAAGGTTTAAATGGCAGGGGCAACAAGACAAAAAATTTAGAGAAAAAATGAGCTAAAGTTTTATCAAATACACAGTAGTCTTAGAAGGACCATGAGTCAGAAAAAAATGAAGTAAAAAAAAAAAGATTGCTGATACTGTGTCCACCAGTCCACTCTACTGAATGTGAAATTGATGTTTTAATATTATGCATATGACCATGCTTGCTGAAAAAAACAAAATTGTCTCCATCCTACTAAATTGTAATCACAATGGCAGAAAATTAAAGGGAACATAATTGAACATTACGTTGATTTTCTAGGAAAGCTTGTGAAATGTCATCACTATGCCAGGAGAGCCTATTCTGGGAATCATACAGGTTATCAAGAGCACAAAGGCCTCCAGTCATACTAGTGCTATCACTAGTGCTTCTCATTCAGTCTGTACTCCTGGGGACTTTCTCCTCCATCATGCCTGTCTAACCACCCTGCTCTATAGGACTGGTTGGAGTCATGAACCACACAACTAATGTATTTTTTATTAGCTTAAAATGCCAAGATCCGTAAGTGACAGATTTTCTGGCCTTTCATGACACTCAGAACATCAATACTTTTCTTTCCTTTGGGATACATAAATATATATTGAAGGAAGAAAGGGAAGTTCTACATGCCTATAAAAGGAGGAGAGTGGACACAGTCCTTACCAGTATACTCCAGATCAAGGGTTCTAAAGTTTTGAGTGTGTGTAGTGAAACTTTTTGGTTCATTGGTGAAGCCTATGAACCCCTTCTCAGAATGATATTTTGTAGACATCATGTAAAATCAGTGGGATTAGCACAGGCAGCAGTTACATCAATATAAAATTCATACCCATATATATGTCTGTAAACATATATGTAGTGCATATATATGTACTGTATAGATTATATATGTGTCTCATATATGTGTATATATTAGGCATGCACATTTAGAGTTCACAGACTCTAGGTTATGACTTTCTACTCTAAACTTAATCATACCCACACCAGGAAGATTTGGATATGCCAGAGATTGGTATAGGAGTCACATATACATTCTGGTCCCAAGCTACATAGGTAATTTGCAGAAAAGCAAATATCAGTGACCAGGAAATTCAGTTCAAACAATAGGTTGAAATTTAAAGGTACTAGATAACAGTGTTTCAAAAAGATAGCACCTAGATTAAAGAATCTCTACAGATGCAATCCAAGCCATGAAAGAAACAGATAATTCCTTATGGCAGAAATGCTGTTACCCTTGGAAGGCTTTCCCTCTGTTAGCTATCCTCAATGTAACCCAAAAGTTAAATACATTAAGGACATAGGCTTTTTTTTCATTTTATAAAGAACATTTTTCAATAGATATCACTAAAATGAAATGTCAATCTCTAATGTACTTGAAAACAAAATACAAAAAAACAGAAGATAAAATTAAAGTTACACAGTAACAGGCTGAGGTTCGTATCATCCCATATCATCCCTGTCCAAAGGCACTAGGTGCCACAGTGGATAGAGAATGAAGTCAAAAAGATGTGAGTTCAACTCTAGCCTCATACATTTCTAGCTATGGGATACTGGGAAAATCGCTGAACTTCTCTGTCTCATTTCCTTCAACTGTAAAACAATAGTACTTACTTCCCAGGATTGTTGTGAGGATCAAATGAAATATTTGCAAAGTTCTTAACACAGTGCCTGGCACATAGTAGGTGCTTCATAAATGCTTGTTTTCTTCCTTCTTTCTCATCAGCATAGTATCTGTTACTGGAGTTATCTACATAAGCGTCTCTACGGGGAATGAGTTTAAATCTCAATACTCTTATTTGATCGTAAGAAATGGTTATTGTATCCACGTACGTAATAGCCAAAAAACTCCACTATATTCAAATAGAATCTGAAGGGAAATAATGAAAAAAATGGGAAGGAAGGGGACCTGGTATTATTAGACTTCATACCATAAAGCAGTAATCATCAAAATGTTTCGCAATTAATTAAAAAAATAGACTGATCAGGGTAATAGATTAGGTGCACAATATATAATGCATAATAAATCCAAAGACCACAGTTACTCTAGGAGTTACCCACTATTCGACCAAAACAAAACAGGCAAACAAACAAAAAAGCCTGAGAAAACTGGACAGCAACCTGACGTAAATTAAGGGAAGATCAAGACTTCACAACATATGCCTACATGAGCTCCAAATGAATACGTAATCTAGTGATAAAAGATAACACCATAAGGAAATTAAAGGATCAAGGAAGAAATTTCCTTTCAGCATATGAATATGGAAAAAGATAACGACCAATCAAGGGATAGAGAGGTTCACAGAAGATAAAACAGACACCTTTGATTACATAGAATTAAGAGAACTATGTGCAAGCAAATCCAGTGTAGCTAAGACCAGAAGAAAGAGCTAACTGAGGGACAGTATTTGTTATAAGGATCTCTGATAATGATCTCATTTCCAAGATGTATGAAATACTGTTTCAAGTTTTTCGGAAAAGAACTATTCCCCAGTTGATATATGGTCAAAAGAGAGAAAATCATGTAGTTCTAAAGAGATAGTTAAGCTATCTCTATCTGAGTGAAAAAAATTCCAAATTAACAATCATTAGAGCAATGCAAATTAAAACAATCTTAGGGTTCTCCTGCACACCCAAAAGGTTGACAAACTTGACTAAAAAGTAAAATAGCAAACACTGAAGAGGATGTGGGCAAAAAGGCACAATGAAGTACTTTTGGTGGAGTTTTGAAGTAGTCCAACCATGATGGGAAGCAATTGCAAAAAATTCCAAAAAAATTCCCTAAATTGTTCAGATTCTTTGATACAGCAATGCTGTTCAGCTTCTACCCGAACGAAAGAGGAACAGGTCTTATTTGTACAAAATATTTGCAGTGGTTGTTTTTATATATAAAAAAACCTTGAAACTAAGTCCACCAACTGAGGAATAGGTGAACAAATTATGAAAAAAATCAGGAGCCACCTAAATTTTTTTTTTTAAAAAAAGTACTCAGTAATGTAAATGAAAACAGTTTTGTCTTAAGCAAAGTGAATAAAAATGGTAAAAGATCTTGGAGATTCTATGACAAGGTAGGCTTACTAATTCATTTCCTGGTGGAATTGCAAATAAGTTTAATCTATTCTGCAAATTTACTTGGAATTGCAAATGGTTATTAAATTATTTATACTCTTTGGCCCAAAGATCCTATAATTTGGAATATATTCAAAGAGGTTACTTATAGTTTAAAAATGTCTACATATATAGACATATATGCTCATTATCTGGAAAGTAATTGAAAAAATAATGGTTCATAAATATAGTGGAACATGTATATGACAAAGAAGAACATGAAAAACTCAGAGAAACATTAGAAGACCTCTATGATCTAATTAAATATGATGAAATCACAGCAAAAAAAACCTTACTATATTATACAAAGACTGCAACAACATAATAAATAACAACTAATACTTACCATGGCACTTCAGAGTTTAACGAATGTTTTATATATACTATAGCATATAATTAAAGTGCACACAGAGTTAACAGAATTCTGACCTAATACAATGTTTAATGTTAATATCATAGAGATGAAATTAAAGTTCTAGTGACTTCTTTTGTAACTCTTTCTCAGGGAATACACTTTGTAAAGGATATTGTTGAGAAATATCTGTTGTATGAAAAAACTAAATATTTAAATAAATTTTAAAACATTAAAAATGAAAATACAAAAATAAATCGTGGCAAAAGAGGAATATGTTCCAGCTGTTTAGGCAATTTGGTTTGTAATTAGCGAGATTTTCCAGCTCTGCCTTCCCTCCTCTTCCTGCATCTAGCTACATTTTGCACCATGTATTGATTGGCATTTTCAAGCAAGTGTGGACAGGGGAAATAAAAATAAGTGATAATTTCATTTTATTTTAATTACTAGATGTAGGATATCATTCGTAAAAGGAATGCATATTAGTAACTACTTGGAGCACTAAAATTTTAAGCTATTTGCCCAGAAAAACACAAGAAATAAACACCTAGGAAATGACCTGAACCCAAATCTGCCTGACTGTAAATTTACATCTCTTTCTACTGCATCATGGTATTTCTGAACATGAACTTTAACAACTACACACTGAAAAAATGTCTACTTTGGAGGAAAAAATACAGTTGGAGAGAACTGATTTGTTGATTTTAGTTTTTTTTTCCTCACTGCCCATTAGCATAGATAAATAAACTACTTATATAATAGTAGGAACCAAGAACTTAGAGTTCTAATACAAGATTACATTCTGACTTCTGGCATGACCTGTCATAGTTCTTTAAAAGGTATGTACTGTCTCTTCAGTCACTATGACTATACCTAATAGACCAGAAAGACTAATAAATTTATACTTATAAAGGAATTTAGAAATGAAAAGCAAGGTGAGCTGAACGGTATGGAAATAACAAATATATATGGTATCTGCAACTGTAAAACAAACAAACAAAAAATCCACCAAGACAATTTAAAATTCAACCAAATGACCAATAAAAGACCAAAACTAAGTGGAAGTTTTTTGATGATGATTTCTTAAATCATTTAGTTAGGAGTCTTTTAAAGAGCCAAAGATATGGTTATCTGAGCATCTCAGATGCAAAGGGAAAAGTATGTCTGATTGTGATTTAAAACAACAGCCATAAGGATTAAAAATAGTTAAATAGAATGCTATTTTGTGATTCATACAACTCATGCGATATCAGTAGATTATATGCATTTAAACAACTGTGAAATGTAGGTCTTTTGTGCATAAAATGTTCACAAAAATTAATAAGAATTTCTCTCAACATTCAAATTCCTACAAGGCATAACGATTTTTTTCAGAAAAACAAATGGGAACCATTATCCAATATAATTTTTCTGCCTGTCTCAGAATGTATACTGTCTCACAAATTGTCATCTAAAATTAAATAAAACTCCCCAACAAATTTCATCTGGGTATATGTTAATATCCTCTAAGTTCTAACACATTCTTTGAATGACTGGGCCTATATTAGAAGAACAGCTAAACTGGTTACTGTACCCATGGCACAATCTCTAACTCACCTGGATCTTTATTATATTTCATATTAGAATTTATTCTTTTATATATATTAAGGAGATACCTCTTGCTTCTAACCAGGAAACTGCAATATTCTTTAGACCATTAAAATTATTAGTTTACTATTTCACAGGGACTAACTAAAGACAAAGTAAAAATTTTGTAAAACTCTGGTTTTCAGCAAACACTGAAAAAAGCTACTTTACCTTAGCTATTTATTACATGTTTTTAGAAAGTGCGTAATATACATGCTTTTTAAAAGTATTTTATTTTTCAAACACGACTGCTCCCCCAAGTTTTCCTAAAGGGTTCAAAAAAGTTCTATTCTGTCTGTAGGTATCATCAAAGCCCTTTCAAGATGCATTAGAGCTCATCCTCTTCCTTTCCAAACTTGTTTTTTTTCTTTCACTACATCCTTCAAAAGCATCATTATTAATGTCTTCCTCTGTATTTGACGACTCTTCCTCGTTCCTGATGAGTTAGCAAGTCTCATCAATTCTACCTTCAAAACATCTTTCACATCTGTCTCTGACTGTTTTCCAATAACCAACACCTTAATACAAGTCATGATTACCTCTTGTCTGAAGGCTTTTGTTTATAACTGTTCTCTTTCTATTGTCTTCTTTAATCTTTTATAAGCAGATTGGTCTAATGTTCTTTGTACAAAGATGTGATCAAGTGACTCTTGCTCAGAATCCTTCAGATACATTCTATGGTCAACAAAATAGTTGACTTGTTATTTTGGCATTCAAAGCTCCCTCAATCTAACACCACTATTTTCTTCATCTGGACCTCACTTTTCCTCATCTATAAGAGGGAGTCAGACTAGATTACCTTTAAGGTTCCTATAACTCTAAACTCTATAACTGTAATAATAGGACCCTTAATTTTCTGCTTCAACTTGTGTGATATCCTCTTAATATGTTGTTCGTCCTTTATTGCTGAAGAAGACCATGACATCAGAGAAATGATGACATGACTTGCACTTGACTTTGTTTTGAGTGAAGGACGGCTGTGCAGGTCACCAACCTCACTTCTCCTCCAGAGCCATCTGAATCTAGTGACCAGATATGCATCAGGATGACTGGAGATGACCTAGAATGAGGCAGTTGGGGTTAAGTGACTTGCCCAGGTTCACACAGCTAGTGACTGTCAGGTGTCTGAGGTGAGATTTGAACTCAGGTCCTCCTGACTCCTGTACTAATGCTCTATCCACTGCACCACCTAGCTGCCCCTCCTCTAAATGCACGTATGAGTTAAATTAACCAGCTTGTGTATCATATATACACACGTTTTCAATTAATAGCTCACTTCTCCAATTATTTTTTCTCTGTGCCACTAACGCCTTTTCCACCTCAACCTGCTGAAATACTACCAATACTTTAGTCCAGTGCAAAAACAGTGCCCTCCACAAAGACTTCCCTGATCATCTCATTCATCAACCATCTGTCCTCTTCAGATCTGACATCATATTTTGCATCAATATAGGGAAACTCACTATGTACTAATTTGTGTTACAAGTTTGTGTCTTATTGAGGGAAAGTGCAATGTTTTAGTAACACTTTACATTCCCTTGGGTCACTCCACATCCTTAATAAATTGTAGTGATTAGTGGTAAACATTATTTCTTAAAAATAAGATCTTTTAAACTTTCAATTCTTCAATTCTGTACTCATAACATGAACTTACAGTACTCAGAGGAGAGAATTGTAAACTGATTTGCATTTTAGCTAGTCACATATTATTATATTTGAAATATGTAGCTGTTCTACATATATCACCAAGATTTTCACACATGAAGCTTATAGGGAAGTACATTCCCCAGTCCCCTTTAGTACATAAGAGAAGAGAGTTCCCATGGTCCTACAGTGCTGTTAAAAAAAAACACATAGCAGAGTTTTGCTATAATATAGTAGATGACAACATGGAATATGGTGGGACATATATACTTAGCTATTACATAGAACCCTAGATTAGCATTATCATTAAATGATACTGTACTAGGATTTTATCAGTGCAGTAATTCTTTCTTTTGTAATGCTTCTCATTCCTCGTTAAATCCCAATATGTTTTCTTAATTTAATTAAATAAATGTAATAAATACTCCCACTGGGGGTGTGTTTTTCCTCCCTATCAAGTGGCTCTTTGGAAGGCTGTTCTGATGAATTTGTTTTTCATGAAAAGCACCAGCTTATCAGTTAAGGAAAAGCTAGAACCCCATTTTCTCTCATACCTGTTTCATTTGATCACAAGTTCTGGGTCAAGGGATACTAAGTACTGATAAAAATGGAAGTATTTTGAGGTATAAAAGGGTAAATCCTTTCCTTGTCCTGTAATGAGCCAGTCATCAACTACCAATGAAGAAGCCCACTGCATAGGTTTCTTAAGTCCATTTCAGGTTTTTACCCTCTCACTACTACTGTCTGTGACTCCATGTCTGTGTGTGTGTGTGTGTGTGTGTAATAGTGAGCATTTACACAGTACTTTTTGATTTGTAAAGGAATACAATTCATTATATCCTGACAAAGACACTTAGAGGTGTGTTATTCATATACCCTGTTTCACAGATGAAAGAACTGAGGAAAACAGAAGTGACTTACCAAGAGTCACACCACTAGGAGGTGTCTGAGTCCAAACTGGAACTCAGATCTTCCAGACTCCAAGTCCAGTATACAATCATACATACATACATATGTGATAAGTCATTTTACCCTAAATCTTTGTTCTTTCATAAACTATTTTGTGTACCAATAATTTTTTTGCCATTTTCCTCCATAAGTTTTGAAAATTAGTTTTTCTTCTAAATCAGTTACCTTTTTTGTTTTAAATCAGTACTTCCCAAGTCTCTCAATATTACTAGAGGGTCAAGATTTGCTGGATGGGATAATTTCAAGACTTATTTGGGGGGAGGGGGAGTGGTTCTACTAAATACAGTAATTGTTTTACAACATTTAAGTTTCCATAAGTTGTGCTAGTCATTTATCATGATGTTTTTCTCTTTGATCATTTCTCATTTTAAGATTAAATAATTTGAGTACATCAGATTGGAGCTATTTTATTTGCATGGTATATCTTCTCACATTTTTTTTCTGTTTCCTAACTTTATACTTATTTTGATCTTTGCTCTGAAAAGGCAACGAATGCAAATAGCTGACTTATAATGACTTTCAAATTGTCAATTACTCATTTTGTTTCTGTTAAGAGATAACTTCTGTTTTTCTGCATATGTATGTATGCAGTGTTATTTTGCATTCACCATATTCAGTTTCTTCTGCCTCTCTTCTTAAAGAAAGTATTCATGATGTCTAGGCATGAGGATCACAAACTACTTGGGAGTTGTGTTATGCCCATTTTATGGAACAGTTGGGCATCTTATTTTGCAGAACACATCATAAGCATAAGTTAAGGAAGGCCAGATGTTCCATAAAATAGTGGTCTGTAAAATAATGTTCCTTATTTTCTTTGCTTCTACAATAAATTAAGCTCATTTAATTGCTTTATTTGCTTCTCCAGGGAGAAACTATGAGTCACCATTCTATTTACCTACAATTTCCTTATATGTCCTGGTTTCACTTATGGCATGATCATGTTAATTTTGATATGATTAGTACTCCAATAGAATACTTATTGTTGAATTATTGGACAAAGGTCTCATATATAATATTTTAATGTTTCTTAACATTATAACAACTAGTCTTTAAGATTTTTATATCCCTTAGAATTCTTCCTGTATCTCATCTCTATTATGCTCCAAAGAGTCATTCCTTTAAAAGAAATATAAGGAAAAAAAGAAAAAATCAGTAGTGCCCATATATATATGTGCATATATATATGTGTGTGTGTGTGCATATATACATATATATGTATATAGCAAAAATGTTACTTAAATAACTGTGCCCCTAGACCCCAGAAAAAGAGTACAGGAAATTACCTTTTCATATTTCTTCTTTGGGACCAAATATATTCCTTATAATTTTACAGTATTCATTTTAATGTGTTTTTGTGACTGTGGTTCATTTAATTTATATTTTGGCAGCAAGTATTTGTGTGTGTATAAAAGTATATATAAACTTTTCTAACTCTGTTCACTTTACTTTGTATCAGTTCATGCATATCTTTCCATGCGTCTCTATATTCATCCTGTTCTTCATTTCTTATAAAATACAATTCCATTATATTCATGGACCTCAGTTCAGTTAGCCATCCCCCATTTGATTGGTATTTGCTTTCTTTCCAGTTCTCTGCTACCATAAATAAGTTCTCCTATAAATATTTTGGTATCTAAAGAGCCTTTCTTTTTATCAATGACCTCTTTGGCATATATGCTTAGCAGTGAAATCTCTGCATCAAAGGGTACAGATAGTTAAGGCATATTGTTTACATCATTCCAAATTCTTTCCAGAATGGTTATATCAACTCACAGCTCCATCAAGTATGCATTAGTGTTTCTTTCTTTCCAGAATTCCAACATTTACTATTTTCATGCCTTCCTATCTTTGCCAATTTGCTACATAAAGACCTGAAAAATCTTATAATAAAGATCAGCATTTAGGTATATTACTTTAAAATGCTCTGAATCACTAATAATTAAAGAAAAGAAAATTGAAACAAGTCTAAGGTACCAACTCATATATATCAGATTGCCTATTATGAAAAAAAAAGTACAAATGCTGGAGTGGATATGGAAAAATAGGGAAGCCAACGTCCTGTTGGTAGAGTTGGTCTGTGACCTGATCTGATCATTTTGGAGAATAATTGGAACTATGCCCAAAGCATTATAAAACTGTACATACACTGTGATCCTGCAATAAGACTACTGTCTCTATTCCAGAAATTCAAGAAAAAGGAAAAGAACCTTTATTAAAAACAACGACATACATATGGCAGCTCTTTTGTGATGGCAAAGAATCAGAAATTTAGGGGATGTCCATTAATTAAGGAATGACTGAACAACCTGTAGTCTATGATATGACAGAATACTATTGTTCTATAAGAAATGACAAGGGGAATGGTTTCACAAAAACTTGGGAAGACTTTTCTATTAAATGATGCAAAGTGAAGTGATCAGAAAAACATTGCACACAATAGCAGAAATATTGTAAAGAGAAGCAACTGTGAAAGCCTTAGTTTCTTTGAACGATCTACAATAATTCTAAAGGACTCATAAAAAAATGCTATTTGCTTCAAGAGAAAGAACTGATGAACTGTGAGTGCACATCAAAACGTGCTGTTTTTCACATTATTTTTGAAACTATGGCCAATATGGAACTATATTTTGCATGAGTTTGCAGATATAATGAATATTATATTGGTTACCTTTTCAATGAGTGGGAGAACCAGAAGGAAGTAAAGAATTTGGAATTCAAATTAAATAGCATGGTAAAATAAATAGAAAGTATATTTGTAATAAACTTTAAAGCCCATTATTATATTTATAGTAGTAAATATTTAAAGAAATTTTTATTGAAATTTTAGAAAAAGATTCCCAGAGCAAAAGAACCCCAAAATGTTGGATATACCCTCTGTGGAAAATGTATGAATGCTATAACCTACAACTGATGAACTCTCTGCATTGAGGTACACCCACAACAACCCTCCATATATTGATATATTCCTTATTTAAGAAATGAAGAATAGTTCATTTCTTTTAGGAAAATGAATACAAAGTGTTATAGAGTTTTAGTTTTTTAATTAGGTACATATATGTATGTATATATAGACATACATGTGTGTGTGCATGTGCATCCCCTCCCCGCCCCCTGAGGAGTTCATCCTACATAAAAAGTTATTCACAACCCAGGAACATTTGCAGTGAATTCTTGAACTACAAGGAAATCATTCAATAGCCTTAGAAAATGAATATGAATGATTTCATTTCTTGAGGATTATTGGGATGACCACTTGGGAAAAACATCTATAAGCACCATGGAACAAGAACCCTAGTCTTCTGTTACCATCCAAAACCACTGGTGGGATGAAGAGGGAAGTATTTTTTTTGTAATCTGTTTTTTTATGCATAAAGTTTTCCATGAGGAAAAATGGTTTATTATTTTAGATACTGGGTACATTATTTCTTATCACAACTCATCAAAAATAAAAACTCACTACTACAATTTACTTATATTGTGTGCCATGTGATCAGTCATGAAACCTCCCACATAAAGATGCTTAGTTTTAAGCAACACAATTTTTCCCCTGAAATTCACCTACTTTACTAAATGTTGCTAGGGTACAGTAGCCATTATGTCAGTTACCATCTGCTTTCTGTCTTAGTATTTTTTTGGCCAGTGTTTGCTTTCTTTGCAATGAAAACAATGAAGAAAAATGACACATATGCAATTTTAAAATATAGTCCAACCATTTAAGAATCCATCCTTTAAGCATTCATTTAAGCTCTTCATACATAACGATATTCACATGTAATTTCATAATCATTTACTATTATCAAAACATTCAAAGAATGAAATGAAACATCTCAATCAATATTTCTGTTTCAACCAATTACTGGTCAAAAACTAAGCCTAATTTTTTTCCCCTCATTCCTCCTCTCTTCTTCTCAATCCTACACTATTCCACACTAACACTTACTGTGCGCTCTGGAATTCCCTGTCATTGCCTGTCATATTCCCCTTAATTCTGGACCTCTTTCTCTCACACCCCTTTCACCTACTAGCCCCCACTGAAATCTGCCTTCCCTTAATGAGACTTCATGCCTATTAATTCCTTCCAGTACTGACTGGGCTTTCTCTAACATCTCCTAACATGTTAGTCTTAGATGGACAGTCAGAAAGCTCTTGGCCTCCCCAATGTGAATTCCATACTCTCCCTTTTCCTTCATCAGTAAGCAACATTTCATCCTTTAAAATCACTCAATCAATAATTTCTACCTAATCCAAAATGTGGTGGCTGTAATATAACCAAACCCTATTTTAATTGATATTTTGTTCTCAGTTTGGCTAAAGTAGACTTCTCTAGGGCACTACTTAATATCTCTCTAACTTATCTATACTTATGTCTCACTGCATCCATCTGTATGCAGTTGGAGCCTATTATTTATCTATTTCATTATTAGTAGATAGAAGAAAGAAAATAATCAGCCTCTTATAAATCTTTCTAAAATGGTAGACTATCCTTAAGCAATATTCAACTTCATTTTATTTCAAGTAAACAAACTTCATATTCATTTAAGATTCATTGAATGATGTCATAACCAATAGATAAGAAAAATCCAGAGTCCCTAAATTAACTAGAAGTACCTGAATTATAAAATATACAAAATAAATCAAATATTAAGCTATAAATACTGATGCAGGACATTTTTTAATCCACAAAGCAAAGAAAACAGAATTAAGATTAAACATTTTCTCATAGTAAAATTATAATAAAATTTGCATATGAATTTATGTTTGATACTTTTGTAATGATTATAACAGAGAAATATAATCAACCTAAAAATGGTAGAATAGACTTGAAAATATAGGGGGAGAGATGGAGAAAGTGGAAATAGCAGGGGCTAGGTAGGCTTCTTCCACTTTCATATTTCATCCTGTAATTCTCTTTCTCTTTTATGCTCTCTCTCTCTCTCTCTCTCTCTCTCTGTCTCTCTCTCTCTCTCTGTCTGTCTCTCTCTCTCTCTCTGTCTCTCTCTCTCTCTCTGTCTCTCTCTCTCTCTGTCTCTCTCTCTCTCTCTCCTTTTGTTGGTTAGAATTTGTAACTTAAGCTATGGTGATTATTGAAAAATTATCTTCCCTATTTTTAATTTTTTAAAAATGATTTTTTATGTTTCTTTAGATAAAAATAAGCAGTTAACTGATTTTGACATGAATATGTGACTGTTGTAATTCTGTAGATTATTGGCCCTACCTAAGGGAAAAGATTAGTTTCCAGTAGCTGCTGACAACCAAGTTTTTTTTTACTCCGAGATACAAATCCACACAAATTCCCATGCCTAATTTTATATTACTCTCCCTTTATGCACTCTACTTTACAGCCAACTTCTTATAGCCCATTTTCACACCATCTCCCACCTCTAAGTATTTTTCTAAACTCTGCCCCAATTCTGAATTCCACTTTTTCTTTGCCCACATTTTTCCTAATCCTTATCTACTTTCAAAGTTCAACTTGGCTACAATGTATCTTTGATTAGAAAGCTTCTTCCTGGTTCCTCCAGATATCAGTTATCTCTCCTTTCTCAAATATTCCTAGAACACCTTGCCAGAGCTCTCCTTGTCTCTTTAACTAGCTACTTAAACTTATCTGTATACCCATTCTATACCCCCTTTACAAATATAAAGACCTTTAGTCCAAGGATTGTTTCAGTTCTTTTTGTTTTTATATCCCCAGTGTCTTTGAAAGTAGGACATGATGAATATGTGTTGAATTAAATTCAATTCCTATTTTACAGATTAAGAAACTAAGGCTTTTAAAGAAGATAAGTAATTTACTCGTACTTTTAAATATTTAAAACTAGACGGAACTGAAATATCCTCACCTTAAATACAGTACTTTTACTAAGCTTCCTCATTGACAACTATCTCTTTACTACCTGTTGTAACATTACAGATTCTACAAGCTTCTCAACAGACAATCCTAACATTTTTATAGAACTTTCAGGCATTTTTTTCTTTAATTCTAATAGCTTCAAGGGTGGGGTGTGGTCATGATACAGAAAAATATTACCTAGCCTGTTACTATGTCAGTTTAAAATAACATTATTGAAAGAGGATTCAAGTTCAATGCTCACAGGATCATACATTTAGAACTGGAAGGAAGCCTGAAGGAATCTGGTCAACTCTCTTATTTTTCCCTTGAGGAAACAGAGAAGCAGAGGGATTAGGAGATTTGCCCATGGGTAGTTAAATGGCAGAAACTGTGTTGGAATTTAAGTACTCTGACTCTAAATCAGGTGATCTTTCCACTGTACCACACAATCTCTTCTTTCCAGTGAAGGAAAGATAAAGCTTGCAAAAATGCATAATCAAAAGTCCCAGATAATTTTCAGTTACTTAAAGTAAGTTATTTAGATTGTTATTGGCCTACTAGTTAGAAATTCTTCTTTCCTTCTGATCTCTGACTCCATATTGGGAAAGACATCATGGTACAGGGGGATTTTTAATCATTAAGCCAGTCAATAGACATGTATTAAGCACTTAAAAGTTGCCAGGCACTGTGCTAAGCACTCAGGCTACAAATAAAGGCAAAAGATAATCTTTATTCTCCAAGAACTCACAGTCTAATTAGGAAGGCAAAATGAAAACACCTGTATACAAACAAGATCTAGATACACAATAAATCAGAGGGAAGGTATTATCATTAAGAGGTTATCCATGGCTAAGAACTGGAAATTGAGGGGGTGCCCATCAACTGCGAAATGGCTGAACAAGTTATAATATATGAATGTAATGGAAAACTATTATTCCATAAGAAATGATGAGCAGGCAGACTTCAGAAAAGTGTAGAAAGACTTGTATGTACTAATGCTGAGACAAGTGAGCAGAAACAGGACATTTTACACAATAACAGCAACATTGTAGGATGACTAACTTTGTTATCTCAGCTAATCAATGCAAGGATCTAAGACAACTCCAAATAACTCATAATGGAAAATGTTATCCACACCGGAAAAAGAACTATGGAGTCTAAATGCAGACTGAAGCATACTTTTTTTGTGTGGTCTCTCTCTGTCTCTCTCTGTCTCTGTCTCTGTCTCTCTGTCTCTCTCTGTCTCTCTCTCTGTCTCTCTCTCTCTCTGTCTCTCTCTGTCTCTCTCTCTGTCTCTCTCTCTCTCTCTCTCTCTCTCTCTCTCTCTCTTTCCTTTGTTCATTCTTTCTTGTGATTTCTCCTATTGGTTCTAATTCTCCTTTACAACATGACTAATGCAGAAATATATTTCATATGAGTGTATGTGTTGAGATTGTCTCATACTGAATATCATCTTGGAGTGGGGAATGGGAGGGAAGAGGAGAAAATTTGGAAGTCAAAATCTTATGGAAGGGAATGGTGAAAACTAAAAACAAACAAATAAATAAATATTTTTAAAAAGAGAATATCAAGAATGACTTCTTGTAGAATGTGGGCTTTTAGGTGGAACTTGAAAGAAGACAGGGAAATCAATAGGTAGAACTGAAAAGGAAAAGTGTTCTAGGTAAATGAGATAGATTAAGGTTCTGGCTCAGCTACATAATAACAGTACCACTTTGAGTTATTTACTTAACATATAGATCCTTACTTCCTTCATCTGTAAAAATTAGATAATATTAGAGGTATTACTTACCTCAAATAGATATTATAAGGAAAAAAAAGTCATATAAATGTGGGGGGTTTTGGCTACCTCATACCTTTAGATGTTTCTCCATTATTAATGGCACACTACATTCATTATTCTATATCTGTTCTAGCTGCTTAAACTCTACCTGAAAAATTTTAAATAGGGAATAAAATAGAATATCACAATGGTACCTGCCTGTAGCACAGTATGTGCTTAATAATGCTGGTGTAGCCTTATCTCAACTCCCTGTCTTAGAGATTAGCTCCAGGTTCCAGAACAATGTTCTATCTCACTCTCAGGGTTCTAGGGCTAATACTAAGAAGAAATGTATGAATGTCTTTGACTTTCAAAGCAAGCCTTGCTCTGTTTTAGTATTTATTGTTTCTAGGTTTATTTGCTTTGTATCAGTAGCATGCATGTATTACATAGCATGTATATGTTAACTATGTATAGTTTGTGGTTAGCTGTGTGCACACTGTCTGGCTCATTGCATATAGCCTATACATGCTATTGTCACATGAATTGAATAGTCATTCCAGCAAGGCCAAGGTTGACTCCCAAGCAAAGAGGAAATTAAATCACTAAAGATTCTGGAAGTGATATTTCTTTCCATCTCAAGAAGTGAGAAAGCAATCTTACGATCAGAAATGGAAGTTGTTTCCCACATTGAGATTTAAAGTCTTCTGGAGAGAGAATATTGCTAATTTCTGGATTTGATTACAAACTGTGCTACTCATTTCCCTCAAGTTTCTTTAGTATATGGGAGTGGGGAAAGATATTTGAAAAGGATAACGTAAAACCTTGCCAAGTCATGAAGGAGGTATGCAGGATTGGGACTATGGAATTTGCCAAATATACTTCAATAGATTGACTGCAGACAGCAAATATTACCAAGGAACTGGAGCAGGCAGCATAATAGTTGGACTCCACTGATTATTCCATACATTTAAAAGTACTTACCTTTGTCATGGAGGATTGAATTGATCAATTAGAACCTAGAACAAATCTGATACGTATTCCTCCCTGCATCAAAGTCATTGCATGAAAGAATTGGTTGCCACATAATGAATTTGCCTTAAAAGAGGAGCTGTTTTAGAAGCAGATGGAGAATCTTGGGGTTTAGAAGTAGAGATAAAGGGCTAGAGCTGAGCCAAGAGTTGGCCAGCCCAGGATAATTAATCAAAGGAGAGACATTGCAACTGAGCTGTGGCATATAAGGAAAACACTGGGGAAGTTATCCACTCTACAAGCATCTCAAAGTGCAAAACCTGGATTAGCACCACAAGTGTACCACCTGCTCAAGATTGAAGTAAATTGGAGGAAAAAGTCTATTCTTTCCTCATATTCTTCTCCTAAGAATTGTGTCTACTATTGGATTGATTCAAGGAGGAATACAGATATTATCTGCTGCATTTACCCAAACATTTCTAGTTACCACTGCCTTAAGCATAAAGACGATAGGGATTAACTAGAGAGAAATTGGAATGCATATTTAGACAAAGTCCAATCTGCTTAAATATTAGGAAATATCCTAACTGGAAGTTCAAAACGTGTGATTGAACACATAACTTTTCATCCAAAGGAGATTGCTGAAAGTGCAGATGAGGAACTACACAAACTTTTGGGAACATTTAAAATGAGGTAATTATTGTACAGGAATGTCATACTTGCTTGAGTGATTGATTGCTTGAACCTAGCTAAAGCAATCACCCAAATGCTACTTCTATCTGTTTAGGGTCAAATGAAACAAAGAGCTAAAATAGCATGTCAGCCCTTTGTACTAGCAAGATGCTTCACCAAAATCTCCACAGCAGGGAAAAAATATATACAAATTGAGTAGGCGGATGTTTCCCTAGAAAAATAGAGTTTTTATTGCATAAAGATTTTTTTCCCATCTGTACTCTTTCTACACCCTGCGGAAAAATTTAGATGACAAGCAGGTTTGAAGAGATTGCCAACACCTTCAACATTTATAAAGTTTCATACTTGGCTAATGAAAAAATGGCAACATCAATTTATTAAATAATATCCTTTTGAGGTGTGAAAATCTGGCAGAGCAACAAAAGGTATCTTTTTTATAAATTGCTTCTCCTAATTTTGAAGTCAAAGATAAAATGCCACTGTTAGAAGAGGTCTTTGTGATCATCCAACCGGTCACTTTCATTTTACAAAGGAGGAAACTGACTCAAATAGGTTGAGAGACTTATCCATGATCACTTATGCTATTAGTGTCAGACCTATGCCAGACATCCCAATTGCTAGCCTGGTGTCCTTTCCATTATACCATGTTGCATTTATCCATCTCGTTTGCTCTTCTATCAGTTCCACAAACTTTTAATTTAGATGTGCAATATTCTTACCTAAATTCCGAACATTGCTACCTCCAAGACCCACTTTTGAGCATCAAAATCTCATTCTAAGAACATCTGTGTTAGATGTAGACTTTTTAATATTTTTATGCTTTTTGGTTTTGTTTTTCTCTGTATTCCCAATGTGGTTCCTAGCACACATAAAGCACTTAATATATGCTTATTGACTTGACTTACCATAAGGAATTTGTGACAAAAACCACACACAAAGGTCCATTACAGCAGGGTAGAGAACATTTTAGATGATTTTAAATAGATGAATATCTTAAAATAAAGCTTGTATTTTAAACTTTCTGTATCTTTATCCAAACTTTTTCTTTCTGAGGTTCAGTTCTGACATCTCACAGGATAGGTTTTAGCCTGAAGCAACCTGTTTATAACCAACTTAAAAACCTCTTGAGATATATCCCTAACAATCATCCTAGGAAAGTTATGGCCATGACAAAAATGACTGCTGTCATTTTGAGGAAGAAAGATTTCCCCAGGGAGTCGTCATCCCCACCATTGCCATTATGATCATCTACATCCATATCAGGGCACTTTCATGTCCCCTTGGGTGTCATTAGGGTACACTTGTCTACCTATGAAAAGAAATGCAACCTGAAATAAAATGGTCATGTATCTTTGTCTGTGACGCCCTATGGTCATTTACTTTTTCCTGTGCATGGTTTTACCAGTTAGGCCATCTTTTGTTTTTCTTTATATTTCTAGCCCTTATTATAGAGGCTAACACATAGTAGATCCTTAATAAATGTTTCAAGATTAACAGACTCTAATTTATCAAATTATCACAAATTTTTATGGAATTCTATTTTCAAAGCCCATTTTCACATCTCAGTAAAATGGAGAATGAAAATTGAAAAATGAAAACACTGAATTATATTTTCAAATGCCATTCTGACTTTATCAGGCAGCTAAGTAGTGTAGTAGAGAGAGTGCTAGATGAAGAGTAGGGAAGATCTGAGTCATACTTAAGACACTTCTAGTTTGTGACCCAGGGCAAGTAACTTAATATCTCTGTGCCTCATTTTTCTCATCTATAAATCAAGAGAATAACTAACATGGTAGAGAATATTTAGTTGATTTGAAAAAGGAAAAATTTTAAACTAAAACTTGCATTTTAGACTTTCTGGATCTTTATGCAAATTGCTATTACGATCTAGTGATAACTGAGAGCTAGAATAGCCAGATTCCCAGGGTTTGTTATGAGGATTAAATAACCTAATTATCATTGCAAACTTTAAAGTGCTATATAAATGCTAGCTATTATTGTTGCTGTTTTTACAATTTAATATTTTTCAGAGATTGAATAACAGTTTGTAGTAAATATATGCCCCTTAAATAGCACTTTATTTGAGCAGACCCTAAGTAATCAGTGCTTTTTTTAAAAAGTGAAAAATAGATTTTTTTCCTTCATGTTTTATGCAAGTAAAATACCCTTCAGAAGACAAACCACTGCTGAATGTTCAAATTCTTTTGCAGTTCTAATAATGAATAATAAACATTTACTCAAAATTTTTATTAATGATTGAATGTTCAAATTCATTGTAATTGCAATGGATCTATTTATTCTAAAAAGCATAGATAAGAACCATAGAATAATTTTGATTACTTGAGCCCCTATAATTTTTTTCTCCCAGAACAAACCATTTCCACATTTTTCTTTTTCTATGAAAAATTTCCATTTTTCTTTTTTTCTTTTCCTACTCTTATACTTGGACCTAAAATGAGATTCTTTCACTAAACATGCTGTTGAATTTCTTACACACACACTCCATACCACACTATCAGATTTTCGATACTTCTCATTTAAGCAGGTGATCATTTTATGAAACAATTCTGGAAAAAATAATCTTTTCTTAAATTCTTCATTATAATAAATGCTATTATAATAAGGCCAATAAATCATGCTAACTAGGGGCCACTATCAAGGGCTAATATTATTTTTTTCTAATAACATACCTTTGATTGTAATGTATTTTTGATTTCCTGCTCTTAGAAATGGCTATTCATGATGCATTACAGTTTATACCATATAATTCCAACGTCTTTGTTTATTTCAGAGCACCTAGGCAAGAAAGTATACCACCCTTGCTGGGAACATATAACCAAGACTTTTTTTTTACCTTATACAAATCAGAATGAAAGATTAGAGTATTACAGTTTCTTTTTAAACATCAATATTATCAAGGAAACATTTAAAATTCTTTCACATACAACTCTGATGCCTGTTTTCCTAGATACAAGTATTATCAGACATAGGTGAATTCTAATGATTTTTAAGCTGCCACAAAAATTTCTAGAATGACAAGGGGTGGAAGGAGACAGTTAGACCTAATGTTAAATCAATTGATTGATTTACCTCTTACCAAAAACAAAAAGGTATCCTAGGAATATAATCGTTTATTTGGACTATCTCTTTGAAGTGGGTTGGGGGAAGGGGAATGTTAACTCCAGCAGCATCTCCATCTGAGGAAGGTGCACATTCATCTCTTGTGACAACAGAAAGCAATCTGCATAATATAGGACCCAGTTCCACACACAGAAAACCTTACAGGGAACTCAGATGGTGACAGGGGATGAATACCAACAGCCTATGTCCCTGTGTTAACTGTGATGAGATAGTACAATTTAGTTCATTTTCCCTTGACAGGATTTCCCAGATTCACAGAGAAAACATCTCCTGTTCTACGGGGAACCCCACAGAGACTCTCTCCCTGCTCAAGGTTTTCCCAAGTTGTTGATATTCAATAAGTAGGTTTGGAGTTGGACCTTTTTTTACAATATAAAATCTGAAAAGTCTGTCACATCAAAATAAATACATGAGTACTTTTCTTCAGAGCACCAAAAGTTTAATCTGTCCAATTTTCTCTCAAGGGATGATAGAAACAAAAGATTCTACTGTATACTTTTGTAGCTTGAAATATGCTACTCGAGAAATTTTACAGCTTGATGAAGTATGACTACAACACATACTGAATAAAAACAAATTCTTTAAAGATAAAAATCCGAGGGAAAGAAAGCTTATACTGACATAAAATTCAAAGAAATCACCATTATACAATAGTCTGGTTTATTGTTGTTTTATATACTTTGACTTATCAGAATTTGCTTGTAATATCTTAAAATATTGTACAAGCTGTCTAATTTGCCACATGAAAACCTTTTCTTTTTTTAGCATTTATCAGCATTCTCTACAGTTTCATTTGCATACCAGTACATGCTATTTTCTATGACAAGAAACATTTCCAAATGAAAGATAGTATATTAATAATATCATCTGTTCTCCAACTGCTCTCTTTAGCGGCAAGTTAGCTCATTTGTTTTCTGTATTTTTTTTTAACATGGCAAATGCAGAGGCTCAAAAGATACTAACAAACCAAAATGGAACCATCTTACCAGAAAGATAATTTTACCTGATGTTAATAAAATAGCTGCTTAGAGGATCACAATGAAGACCAAACCCTGCAGGGAAATTGACGATCAATCAAACTCCATAGAGCTTTGTCAGCATTTGTTATTTTATATAGAAGGTATGAGATGTCAGTATCCATGGTGTGCTACTTACTGATGTGTAGAGGTACCCTTCTCCATTCATGGCAATATACAACCCTGTCTTTACTCCCTGCATGGCAACAACGCGAAGTCCCACTGGTATGAGGTTGAATAATGCTGTAAAGATAAATGGATTCTGTCATGGACGGGCAAGGAAAAGAAAAATATTGCAAGAACTAGGCATTTTTTTGTAAAAATCAAGACACTATGCTTGTCACTAACTTCACAGAACATTTGTATTTGTTATTATTATTAGCGGGATTATTTTTATTGCTATCATTGAGACTATTGGGAATCAGCAGCATCATTTTAATTTAAATAACTGGTTATCTTAATTTTAAATCAAGATAGTATTTTTTCAGTAAAGTTAGCACTTAAGCTTCAGTTTGTAAATCTAATTAGTAGTCATTCCTACTAGAGTTAGCTAATGACAGAATTGTAGGGAGTAACATACACCAAGAGGGCTGCAATAGGGAAAACCACATCTCACTTTTTAACACCACTTTATACTCAAGAAAAACAACAACTGTGAACAATCTCATGAAAAACAGAAAAAGAAAGCAATTAAAATTAAGTGATTTGTCTTCTACCGCTTAATAGAGAAGGTGTGATTTGTCTTTGCAATGTAGGACAGTGCATTTTTTATAAAGAGAAAAAGAAAATATAATTCCTGCAACTAATTTGCCTTTCACAGGGAATTTCTGCACTGAGGTTTCCCTATATCAGATAAAAATCACAAGGCCAAAGCAATTTGCTTTTGTAGAACTAATCAGACACCTGAGCTAATGATACTTAGCCATTTAAAAATAACCGGAAGGCTAAATATTAATTCCATTTTACTGACTTGAAAACTTGGGAATTATTTTTTTTGTCTGTGAGGAAGAAAGCACTGAGTACTTTATTCACCTCAGACACACCAGTCATTCAGAAGTGGTTCAGTATCTTCCTTAGAATTCTGAAACCTCAAGGTATATGAACCATTTGCAAACTAATATGTATTTTCAGAGTGAGTATTGGCACATTTGTGTATGACCATGTCTGGGGGTACTTAGAGTTGGAGGTGAGCACAGTGGAGATAAGGTCATATCAATCTTTGGAGAGGGGAATAATAAATAAGCAAAGGAATAACCTGAATACAGACAATTTATACAATTTCACAAAAACCAAATGCCTTTAAACAACTGTGACTTTTTTTTAACATATTAGCTATAACACTATAACCTCAGACATCATCTACCTTATCACTACACCCTTCAGAACCTGACGCTTTCCATGTGACCTGATAATGAATAAGAGGTCCCTAGACCTTGCCATCTGGCCTATAGTTACTCTTTTAGGAGCATCAGACCCTTGCAAATCTCTTGCAGCTCATCCCTCTGATACATATGATGTCCTCCAGTTAGACTGTGATCTTCCTGAAGGGAAGGAAAACTTCACTTTTCTATTTGTATCACCAGAGCTTGTCATGCATAGTTAATACTTAATTAACACTTTTTCATTAATTCATTCATTTCCAAAATTTCAACTAAGAATGAGTACACCCTATCAAGAGTTTGGCTGCTAGATAGCTACTTAATAAATGTCAGGAGGTAAATGTGTGTTGTATGCAGGAAGACAATGAAAGAAGAGAGGCAAGATGTGAGAAAAAAAATCAGCCTTATATTATTAGACTTAAATGTTCCTTACTGAAGAGATTATATCAATGAATCAGCATTTATTAAGAGCCTACTATTTATTTGCTACTTGCCTAGGCTCAGGGGAAACAAAGAAATCACAAAGCCACCCATCAAGAAGTTTACCCTAATTATGTGGAAATACAAAATATTTCCAGTTACTTTCTGTGGAAGGAGGTAAAATTTAGGATATAGGTGATGCTACGAAGTGTCATACAAGTGGACCTTGAGAGGGATCTAGGGATTTTGAAAAGCAGAGGTTAGAAGAAAGTATTCCACACATAGGGATAAGCAAAGACATAGAGAAAGAAATGGAATGCTCTGCAGAAAGAACAAATAGAACGATTTGGCTAGAATGGAGAGTATAGGGAGAGGAGCATTGTGGAATATACCTAGAGAAACAAGTCTAGAGCCAGACTAGAAGGGGCTTTAAATACTGAATAGAAAAGTTAGTGTTTTGTCCAGAGGCAACAGGTAACCACTGTGACTTCTTGAACAGAGGAGTAAAATGATGACACCTGGGCTTTAGGAATATCATTTTGACAGCTATATGAAAGAGGTATTGGAGTGGGTTGAAGATAAGTGGGCTGGATGAAAGAGGCTGGAAGTAAAAAGCCAATTAGAAAGTTATTGTAAAGGCCCAGGTAAGAAGGGTTTAAGTTGATATCTTTTTGATTGGAGAGAAAGGGACAGATGTGGGAGCTAAGGATGACTCTGCAGATGGCAATATGGTTGACTAGAGAAACTGTGGTGTTTCCAAAAGAAAGAGAGAAGTCAGAGAGTGGGGTAGATCTGGCATAAAGATAAGGAGTTTTGTTTTTGATATATTCAGTTTGAGAGGGCTATGGGACACTCATTAAGGTATGTCCGAAAGGCAGTTGTATAAATATATGTATCTTTATGCAATTTCCCAAGAGTTGAACATTTATTTGGTTGATATCTAGCCCTTTGATTCAAAGGCTTAAAGTGCTTGTAGAGGAAGAAAAATAACAGAAAAATGGAAATAACTGAGTTTTGTGTTACATAATAGAGATGTAAATCAACACTTCAGGATATGCTGTTATCCTTTGCCACTACCCCATTCTCAATACTCACAGGTATCTATAGGAAAGGCATAGGGCTCATTGTGTTTATTTTAACACTACATTTAAAATTTTCTTTTTAGTATTAGGAAATTATGAAAATCTGTGTACTCTGGTGGAACACAAAGCATTTTTTAGTGACTGATAAAAATAGAAACACCCTAAAACCTAGTCAGTCTTTTCTTTTGCTAGGGGAAAAAACCCTATTTTTCCTATGATTTCTCAAGTAATTACTTCCCATGGATATATTTTCAAATCCAAACATAGTCATAAAATCTTAAATCTTCACAACTGGAAAAAACTTTTGAGACTGTTCAGTCTAACCTCTTCATTCTGAGATTTAAGTAAATTGAAGCCCAGAGAGGTTGTGATTTCTCCAGGGCCAGAGAATTAGTTAGTAGAGACAGAAGTAAACCACCAGGAACTATTTCTATCACATATGCCACCACTGAGAAGTTAATTTTTAAATATCTTTGATGTGAATGTTCTTTTTCATCTGTTATATTCCATTACTTCTAAAACACTTTCATGGTATATGTTCCATATACATTGAAAACTTACAACTTGAGGGAGGGGAAGGGAAGGGGAAAAGCACTTATACGTTGCAGGCACTATTTACAAAGATTATCATTTGGTCTTCACAAAAAACCCTACGAAGTAGGTGCTATTATTATCTCCCTTTTAAATTGAAGAAATTGAGGTAAACAATTTAAGTGACTTGTCTAGAGTCATATAGCTAGCAAGAGCCTGGGATTTGAACTTCTGACTTTAGGCCCAGCACTCTATTTCCTGTGCTACCAGATGACTCTTAAAAACTTCTAGTAACAATTACATTTAGTTAGACTAGATTTAAAGGACAATTTATCTTATATTTAATTCCATGCAAATATTGTTTTGAGTTTTGGTGTTTATGTGGATATATACATGTGTATATAAATGTGTTTCATATAAAGGCAGATGTGTATTTGTATATAGAAGGATATCTAGGGGATCTGTGAACTTTAAAAAAAAAAATACTACCTTTAATCTCTCAGAGGTCACAGTCAGTGTCAACTGACTCATATTATTTTCTCCACCTCCTAAATCCTATGCAGTTGTTGTAGTTCAATAGTTCAAAATATTGTGATTCTTTTAGTTTTAGAGGGGAAATCACAGTTGCCAGGCAAAGAAAGCAATCCTATTGATTAAATATATTTAGCTACGTTATCTTTAGATGGAAAAAAATTATAATCAAAGAACAAGGGAGTTTGGAATACATATTTGAGAATCTTTATATTAATGCATGGATCTACTTAGTAGTTCAGTTGTGTCCAATTCTATGACCCTATGTACATAGCATGCCAGGCCCTTCTATCTTCCACTATCTCCTGGAGTCTGTCTAGGCTCATATCCATTGCTTCCAGAACACTATGTATCCATCTCATCCTCTGCTGTCCCCTTTTTCTTTTTCCCAACATCAGGGTCTTTTCCAATGAGACTTGTCTTTTCATTATGTTGACAAAGTATTTAATCTTCAGTTTCAATATGTGTCCTTCCAATCAATAGTCTGAATGAATTCCTCTAAGTATTGACTGATTTGATCTCCTTGCTGTCCAAGGGACTCTCATAAGATTTCTCCAGTACCACAATTCAAAAGTATTAATTCAGTGGCACTCGGCTTTCCTTATAGTCTGACCCTCACAGCCATACACTGCAAAAACAATACTTGTTCCATGTTCAGTTCTAAATGTTGCTTCTTGATCTGCATACATGTTCTTCCAGAGACAAGTACATTTTTCTGATACTCCCATCTTTTTGAGCACTTGCCACATTTTGTTATGATTCATAGTCAAAAGTTTTAGTGTAGTCAATAAAGCAAAAGGAGACTTTTGGGGGGAACGTGCTTATTTGTAATCCAGTGAATGTTGGCAATTTGGTCTCTAGTTCCTCTGACTCTTTGAAAACAAGCCTGCTCTTCTGGTTATTCTTGGTTCATATATTACTGAAATCTGACTTGCAGAATCTTAAGCATAGCCTTGATGGCATGTGAAAGCACAATTATTTGGAAATTTGAACATTCCTCGACATTGTCCTTCTTGAGGATTGGATCATAAACTGTTCTTTTCTAATCCAGTGGCCACTGTTGCGTTTTCCAAGTGTGTTGGCATATTGAGTTTAGCATTTTAAAAGAGTGATCTTTTAGGATTTTAAATAGCTCATCTGGAATTCCAACTCCTTCACTAATCTTATAATTAGGAGTGCTTCCTAAGGTTCACCTGACTTTATTTTCCAAGCTGTCTGGCTCTAAATAAGCAACAACTTCATTCTGGTTATCAGTGATGTTAAGATCTTTCTTATTTAGTTCCGCATATTCTTGCCAAATCTTTTTAATCTCTTCAAAATCTGTTAAATCCGTACCATTTTCTCTTTTATCATGCCTATTTTTGCATGAAATATTCCCTTGATCTCTCTGCTTCTTGAAAAGATCTCTTGTCTTTCCTATTCTATTGTTTTCTTCTATTTCTCTGCATTGATCATGTAAGAAAGCCTTATCTCTCCTTGCTTTTCTCTGGAATTCTGCATTCAGCTGGATATATCTCTCCCTTACTCTTTTCTCTTTCCCTCAGCTATTTGTAAAGCCTCTTCAGACAGTCATTTTACTTTCTTGCCTTTTTTCTTTGGGATTTTTGTTGTTATTGTTGCTTCCTGTACAATACTGTGAACCTCTGTCCATATCTCTTCAGGCTCTCTCTACCATATCTGACCTTTTACATTACTTTTACTTCTACCTCATATTAATAAGGGATGGCATTTAGTCCATACCTATCTGATGGTTTTTCCCTTCTGTATTCAATTTAAGTCTCAATTTTGCAATAAGAAGTTCATGAGCTGAGCCACAATCAGCTCTAAGTCTGGTTCCAGCTGACTGTATAGAGAGAAGTAAATAAGCAACCTGATTTCTATATTGACCTTCTGGTGATGTCTATCAGTAGATTTGCTTTTTTGATTGTTGAAAAAGAACGTTTGCTACAACCAGTGAGTTATCTTGATAAAATTCTATTAGTCTTTGCCCTATTTCATTTTTTACTCTAAGGTAAAACTTACCTGTTATTCCAATTATCTTTTGATTTCCAACTTTAGTATTCCAGTCCCCTATGATTTATGTAACATCTTTTCTTAGTGTTATTTCTAGAAGATGTTGTGGGTCTTCAGAGAACTGAGTACTTCTCATGATGCCTCTTCAGCATCAGGGATTGGACCCCACACTTGCATTACTCTGATTTTGAGGGTTTTCCCTTGGATTTGACTAGATATCAGTGTAATGCTTTAGATTATATCCAGTACTGTTTTTCTCATTTTTTTATTGACTATGAGGGCTACTCAATTTCTTCGTAGGATTCTTGCTCACAGTAGTAAAATAATGATCACTTGAATTAAATTCACTCATTCCCCTCAATGTGCATTCACTGACACCCATGATGTCAATGTTTAAGCTTTCCCTTTTGACCAATTCCAGCTTACTTTGGTTCATAGACCACACATTTCAGATTCCCATGCCATATTAATGTTTGTAGAATCAGACTTTCCTTTTACCACCAGACACATCTAGAGCTGAGCTTCTTTTCAGGTTTGACCCAGCTGCTCTATTTTTTCCTAGAGCTATTTATAGTTGTTCTAGGCTCTTCCCCAGTAACATGTTAGACACCTAAGGGGCTCATCTTCTGATGTCATATCTTTTAACAGGTAGATACTGTCCATGGAATTTTCTTGACAAAAAATTCTGGAGTGTTTTGTCATTTCCTTCTCTAGAGTAGATGAATCTAAAATGAACTCAATTCAAAAGAATGACACATTGGGCTACATTATTAATTTCTTCAGGCTGATGTGCTGAAAGGAAGGTTGCTTACTGTCCAATTTTCCTTTTGACCTTTGTCAGTGACGGAACATCAGATAATGGTTGAAATTTTCTGATTCTATGTATACATTCTTTTATACAATGCTAACAACCCTATGAGGGAGGTAGTATTTCATTACTTTGATGGATTAATGATACAGTCAGTAAAGTATTTCCTCCAAAGGTACAGATCACAAAACATTCATGTTCTCTTTCCCTGTGTATCTATTGTCTTTGTCTTCCTCTAAAGTATCTTTGCCAAGTGCCTTTGACATCTTCTCCCAGTTATCTTCACATTAAGAAAACCAACTTGCCACATAAACTAGCCCCTGAATATCCCTCACTCTTACCATATGACTATCCCCCATTCTTTTCTTTTGGAAAACTTTCCTAGAATAAATTTTAGACCCTTTCACTTGCGCAATTAATGGCCAGTGATGTGTTATAGTCTACTCATGTCCATCATGTGCCTTTCCGTTGTCTTCTTGATTCTTTGTTGACAATAGAATTCCATGACAAACATCAACATAATATCAACAAAAAAACTGCCTGTTCAATCATTTTCAATTGTGTCTTACTCTTTGTAACTTCATTTGGGATCTTCTTGCAGAGATACTAGAGTGGTTTGCTATTTCCTTCTCCAGACCACTTTATAGCTAGGGAAACTGAAACAAACAGGGTTAAGTGACTTACCCAAGGTCACACAGCTAGTAAATGTCTGAGGCTGACTTTTAATTCGGGTCCTTTGAACTCCAGGACCCAACACTCTATCCATCTGCTACCTAGCTGCCTGACAGAAGAACACAGATGCTTGAAAACAGATGCCTTTTTTCCCAAAAAAAGAAATGAAATCATTTATCTTCTTCAATTCTGGGTTAATCACTGCCCATTTACAGAGTTTATTTGGCCCACTTCTATGACTTGTTTAACCACGTGTGTGTGTGTGTGTGTGTATACATATATATACATACACACACATATATATACATATATATACATATATATATATAGAGAGAGAGAGAGAGAGGGAGAGAGAGAGAGAGAGAGAGAGAGAGAAAATAGTACACTAGACAACAGACATCCTTCATCTATTTGGTTTTCTTTCCAGTGTACCTAGGGAGGTCAGTTTTTCTGAATTATTATTAATCTCTCCATATATATTCCAGGATTTAGTACAATCAAAAGAGTGTGATCTTCAAATAGCAATATCTGAAGAACCTTACCATCTATAGAGAATTTCTCTTCCATTTAAATGATACCCTGGACACGCTCTATGATACTGGCAAATAGTTTTGTTGGCCATGACTTCTTCTTTTGTGTTTGCACAACAAAGATTACCTCCGTTGTTAGGTTCTTCAAGAACTATAATACCGTAATGACTCTGCATTGGGAGGCACCTTATGGAGCCTTTATATGGTAACTTTTGTCGTACTGAATCAAATACTTTCTTAGTCAACAAACAATAAGTAGAATGGAATCTTGTATTTACTATGCTTTTAAGTCAAATGTACGACTTCCTTATATTTGGTCTATTGTACCATATCACTTGCAAAATCCTTGCTGTTCCCTATTCATTTCTTCACTGATGATGACCTCATTGTTTGTAGACTCTTCTACTTTTCTTTGAGAAAAAAATGTGGGCATATTGGTCAATAATTACTGTTTTCTTTATCAATTTTCTTGAAGGAGAAACAATAAAATCCAAGATATTTCTCCCCAATAGTATACAGAGCTGACATCTCCATTGTATATATGAGAAAACTGAGGCTTGTGTAGATAAAGGTATTTCTCCAAGAAAACTAAACTATGAAGTGCTAGCTGAAACTTGAACCCAAGTCTGATGTTATACTGCCTCCATAGCTCTGATCCATGGCAGCTATTCATAAGGTCACATTGGGTTCATAAATGTAGATCTAGAAGACACTTCAGAGACCATCTAGCCCAATCCTTCCATATTACAAATGAGGAAACTGAAGCCCAGTTAAATTAAGGAGGTCCAGTTAAATTCTCAAGGTCATTCATATAGTAAATATCACAAGTACAATTTGAACCCAGGTCTTCTGACTCTAAAGCCAGTAGTCTTTCCACCCTGTTTAGCTACTTCTCAATACTTATGTCTCTTTATATCTATGTATGATTATTTTTTCCTGAGAACTAATCTCATCATTAAAAGAATCTATTATTCTCTTATTTAAAAAAACCAAGAATATGTAGTAACTCAAATTTTTCTGTAATGAATATGCACTTAGATAATAATTATTTATTATCATATAAAAGATTTGGAATTTTAGTTAGAACAGGCATCATTAAAAGTCATATAGAATAATTTCCTAACTTTACAAATAAGAAAACTGAGGTCTAGAAAAAGTAAGTTATTTGTCCAAGGTCACCTAGTTAATAATTAGTAACATCAGGACTATCATATAGGTTTCTTGGAGTCCAAACTGCCAGTGATCTATAATTAATAGGAATAAGGATAGTTAAAGTGACAGGGACATGGAAAGGAACAGACCTGTAATTTCACTGATATTGGGAACTGTAAAGTAAGGAAACTTCCTCTACCACTGTAGATTGGTGTCTTCTCATAGTTAGAATCTTAAAGATTTACTTATAGTACTGACAGCTCAAACGAATTATCCACTATCAAAAAGTCAGCATGCGTTAGAAGCAGAACTTGATCCTGAGTCTTGCTGGCTTTGAAGCCAACTTTCTATAAACTATACCAATTACTAAAAGATATTCTCTCAATTTTGGGGAAAAAACCCTCTCTTATTTATATTTTCATAAATACTCTTCCTCCAGAGAATTTCCTCTATATAACATTAAATAAGATTTATATAGAATTTTAAGTTTTTCAAAGTATTTTATATGTTATCTACTTTAATCCTCAAGGCAATACTGCATGGTAGGTATTCTTACATGATTATTTCCATTTTAAAAATGAGGAAACTGAGACTTAGAGAAAGGTTAAGTGACTTGCTCAGCGTCATAGCTAGTTAGGTGTCTAACATGACATTCTGACACATGAATTACTGATTCTAAGTCCAGTACTTAATCTATCTATCTAATCCATCTATCTGCCTGAGAAAGGTGGCTACAGCTTGTCTTCTCCTTGCTTCCTATAATGAGCATCATAGTGAGTTCCTTATTCTATTTTTCATGTACCCACAAACAACCTCAGCCAATTCCCCCTTTTCTGCTCTGCTCTATGCTACTAAACCTCCCCAGGAAAATTGTAGAAAATGAGCGCTAGAAGTGAATGACTTCTGATCACTAGTTTCAATGCTGATGTGTCACTGTGAAACTGCTAGAAAAATTTCAAAGTCCTTAAAAAAGGTTCCCTCCCACTGCAACTGGTATGGGAAAAAGTAATGAGGCCATATAAGGATCTATCTTACAGAATCCCTTAGGAATTTTAGAGATTTGGTAGACAGAGTTGATTCATTTATAATTCTGTCAACCTACTGACATTTCTATTTCCAAAGAAGGGTCAAATGTCACTTATCTATGAATGGATTCTCTCCTTAAAAGATCATCTCTATCAGTTCCATTCTTTCCTCTTATAAGTAGTGATTCAAATCACTACTGAGTCATAAGTGGTGGACATCAGGCTCAGAAAGTTTCAAGTAAGAGAATCACTAAATGTCCAGGGTAACATAGCTAGTGTGTGTCAGAGGCAGTACTTAAATTTAGGTCTTCTAGGCTCTGAAGCCAACTCTCTATCTGATATATTGTACTTTTTCCCATTCAATATGCTTTTGATTAAATAACAATTGCTAATAATGTTTCTTGAGGATATTTTGCTAAATTAAAATTGGTTTCAATAGCAAGCAATAATTTAAAGATCATAATTTTTTAAAAACAAATCCCCCTAGCATAAAACTGAGTATACCATAGACACTTAACAAATTCTTGTTGACTGACTTGTCCACTCATGAACTAGTGATGATCAGTTGTTATTTAGTCATGTCTGACTTTTTGTGATACTACTTGGGGTTTTCTTGGCAAAAACAGTGGAGTGATTTGCCATTTCCTTCTCCAGTTCATTTGACAGATGAGATGGTTTAAGTAATTTGCCCAGGATCACAAAGCTAGTAAGTGTCTGAGGCAGGATTTGAACTCAGGAAGATGTATCTTCTTGACTCTAGGTCCAGCACTCTATCCATTGCACCACTTAGCTGCCTGAGTGACTTACTTAAAACTAATTCTAATGATGCTTGCAATTTGTGGATGGCCATTAAGCTATAGTACACTCTGGGAACTTTCAAAAAAATATATGGTTTTGAATTACGTTACTATCCTCTAGAAGCATGGTGAGCTATTCATGTTAAGTTGGAATGTATGGTCTTAATTTGTTACAGAAGAGAATTCAGATTTTTTTTTAAATTGCCTTTGCTTTTTAAGGTTTCTGTATGAGTCAGAAAACAAACAGGATTTTAAGTGTTTTAAAGAAAAATATTTTTGCATATTTCAAAAATTAGAGTATAAAAGTAGGTAGGTGCTTTCCAGTTTTTCTGACTTTTATTTGTTGATCCTAACAGATTACTTTTCAAAATTTCATACTTTATCCTATCTTCACTAAACTCTCTTGCAGATGTGATAATGTAAGTTTTTTCTGTATCATCCTTTCCCTGCTCTATCTCTACAAGCACTGTGTCCATAGCAGGATGGAGCAACACCTCCAAAATAGAGCATAGCTGCCATCTGAGGATCTACCACATTAGAAGGAAATCCATTAGTTGGAACTCCTGGAAAGTCAGTAATAAAGATAATGCTGAAAAATAAGAGGATATAACTTTAGTTTTTCCTTCTCTAAATTAAAAGGTATTACTTAGAAGATTCTGTTTTACTCTGAAAACTTGTTGTTGTGTTAGTCCTTTATTTTTGAAGAAGACCATGACATCAGAGAAGTGATGACTTGACTTGCGATTGACTTTGTTTTGAGTGAGTAAGGGCTTCTGAAGTACTTCCTCACATCTATAAGATTGACTAATATGACAGAAAAGGAAATGATAAATGCTGGAGAAGATGTGAGAAAATTGGAACAGTAATCCATTGTTGGTGGAATTGTGAACTCGTTCTGGAGAGCAAGGAGGAGCTATGCTCATGGGGCTATAAAACTGCACATACCCTTCAATCCAGCACTATCACTACTAGGTCTGTATCCCAAAGAAATCATAAAAAGGGAAAAAAAACCTACATGGACAAAAATATTTTAGCAGCTCTTTTTGTGATGACAAAGAATTGAAAATTGAGGGAATGCCCATCAATTGGGGATGGCAAAACAAATTGTGATATATGAGAATAAATGAAATTGAACCATAGGAACTGAAGAGTGGGCAGATTTAAGAAAAACCTGGAAAGATTTACATGAACTGATGCTGAGTGAAGTGAGCAGTACCAGGAGATCATCGTACATAGTAACAGCAATGTTGTATGATGATCAATTATTGATGATTTAGCTCTTATTAGCATGCAATGATCCAAAACAATTCCAAAAGACTCATGATAGAAAATACTATCTGCACCCAGAGAAAGAACTATGGAGTCTGAGTGCAGATCAAAGCATGCTATTCTCACTTTTTTTCCTTTCTTATATTTTCTTTCTTTGTTCTGATTTTTCTTGTACAATATGACTAATGTGGAAATATGTTTACATGACTGTACATATCAGATCGGTTGCCGTTTTGGAGAAATGTTAGGGGAGGCAGGGAGAAAGTGATAACAATTAGAAACTCAAAATCTTATAAAAATGAATTTTGAAAACTATCATTACCTGTAATTGGGAAAAAGCAAAATAGCATAAAGAAAAAGAATAGATGAATATAATTTAGCATGTTTATGTATGTATACATATACATACATATATAGAGAGAGAGAGAAAGAGAAAGAGCGAGAGAGAGAGAAATGTATCTATATTTGGATGTATGTATAGACACATACATACACACCCAAGATTTTTTAAGGCTTATTACAGGCTATTAAAGCTTAAAAATATTCTAAGATTTTTTGAAATAATATGGGTGCATATGAAATTCTTCACACTACACTCGGCACACCTCACTGGTCCTTTTGATATATTTAAATAATATGAATAAAAAATAACAAGATATGTGACCAAATTCTTTGAATATTTTAAACTTAATTAGGTAAGTTTAACTAAAAGCTGGTTTACCCAGATCTTTCTGAAGGTTCTCAGTGAATGGTGTCAGAAAAAGGCTACCTGCTGCTTTTGAGGGCTTTTTAAAATCGATTTATAATTTAAAATCGATATATAAATCATATAAGACCCTGTTACATGTGAGATGGCAGCATTAGCAGCTTTTAAAGAGTTTTTCTTGGCAGAGCAAGAATCAAGAAACAGAGAGAGAGAGGGGGATAACAGACAGACAGATGTAGCAAAGGCAAATACCAGACAACCAAAGAATGGTGCTTTCCATGGCATTCCCAGTGGGATTTTGTTTTATCATTACTATATATTCTTTCATCAGAACTTGTAATTTTCTGCTATCTCTCCAGGTTATGCTTCATAAACCTTTGAGGAAATATTGGGATCACTAGGTCCAAAGTGTCATTCGTTAAATGGCCAAGATACAAATACTTGGAAAAGGGGGCCACCATGCTTATTCCCAACATTCCTATTCTTCGACTATCAACTTCAACTACTAGTGTGAGAAATAGGAATCTAATATGTTATTATTCTTCTAAATTCATGTGAATAAACACATTTTCTTGTATCTCCCAATTTTTTTTCAGTTAAAAACAACCAAGTCTGGGAGAAATCTGAGTCATTTTACTCTTTTTGACCTTTTGCTTTTTTATGACAAAGGTATCAACATCTGTTTTATAAATATTAGTAATATTATAATCATTTAGCCTATCTTAGTGAATCAGAAAATTGAGGGAAATCTCTTTGTAAAGTATTTGTTCATTTGAGGCAAATTGGTCCTTCCAAGAATCCTAACAGTGTATCCATGTACTGTATATACCTATAAGATTTGCCAGTGGAGCTAGTTTTTATCATGTACATAACTACTCTGCCATGTAAAGTAAAACAGGTTGAAGAGGACCCAATAAACTTAGCATCAAAGCTTTGGAGTTTCCAGAAGCTGTTTTTAGCTTTTCATCCTGTAAACTCATTTACCATTGTCTTGGAAAACTAGCTAGCCAAGTACTTTGGGCATTCACCAAGAGACATTGTAGGACTTAAAGATTATAGAAGAAAGCTAAGCAGTTCTGAGTGCTAAAACTGAATGGCCTTCAAATCAGTCAACTATAAGAAAAGGAAATTGGATTCCTTCAGAACAGGAATATGAGGAACATGGTTAGAATATGGAAAAATAATAAAATTTAACATACATGCCTATACACACAAATATGTATATACATATATATGGGATAAAATGAAAAAAAGTGATAGAAAAATAAACATGACAGAAATATGTACAAAGAAAGTTTCTTTCTTCCTATTTTACCAGTTCTTCAATTTTCCTCTCATTTAACATTAGATAGCAGAGCTAAGAAGAAGGAGGCATAACTTATAAAAAGAAAAGAATGAAAGGAGGTCATGTCAGAAGAGTCTTTCAAATAAAATAAGATAGAAGAATATATAGGAAAATTAACCAGGAGATGAAGAAAAATACACTAAGTAACAAAAATAAGGAACACCAGTATTGTGCTTTAACATTTGGCAGAATGTATTATCCTATGTAATGAATGAAAAAGCAATTGCTGCAGACCAAAAAAGTAAAGAAATAACTCTTAGAAATTCGCACAACCTAAAAAAAATGCAAAGAAGGTAAATAAAATAGAATCTCAGTGACTTTTGTTGCTCTTTGTTCTGTTCTCAAAGAAGACCATGATATAAGAAGATGTCATGACTTGCAAGTGAATTTGATTTAAGTAAGGGAGGGCTATTATTAACTGACTGGCTCCTGGAAGTTTAGAAAGGCTGACCATGGAAACAGAATCATTAATTTTCAGGTTGAGTAACCTATTAAATATTTAGTGGCATGACTGTGCTCGTGAAAAAAGAAAACTGGATGGAAATACTCCCATTCTCAACTATTGTTTGGTTTTTTACTGGTGTCTTCCAGAACTAAGTTGTTTTATGCCTTACAAATTCTTCAAAACTGGAAAAGAGGGGGTTTGCCTACTGGGAATGAAATAACAATAGGAAGAAACAGACATCAGAACAGACCGAAAAGCGAAAAGTAAAACACGTGAGTGCACAGAAGTGAGTGATGGCAAGAGATACCCACAAAGATTAATAAACAAAGAAGCATAAAACCGAAGGTGGGCACATTTAAGCAATGGAATGTTTCTTTGATACTAAATGAAAAAGAAATTTAGAATATCCCTTTCTTAAATTCAGTGTATTGTTTTGCATTTTATATGATGTCATATAATAGTTCCTAAGTCATTATCAAACAGCAGGTTGATAAAATGAGTATTGCTTCATTTCTGTAATTCTTTTCTCTAGTAAGGTAATTTTTGGAAATTTACATTGTTATGCATTATGGCAAATACACGGAATTTATTGTTACCTCCCCCCAAAGCTGTATGGTTCAGGCATGCTCCAAGGGTCTATCACAATGTATAGTTATGATACAGAAGAAATATTGCTCTTTAAAATTATGACAGGAGAGTGCAAAGTTGGTAGGTCTAACGAGGCTATAAAGGTTCTAAGTGTTAGTTCAGAAAGAGACTATGTCTGAAATCCCATGATAAGCCTCCCTCAAGATGGAATGCTTATACTCTGAAAGTCAGTCACCAGATGACTTTTTTGGACCATGAAATACTGGATGTGTTGCAATCAGCAACCATGGATGTTTCTACATCATGGATGTGAAAGTCTCCATGTCCATGAAACCATGGATCATTCAAACACGGAAATAAAAGCATTGTTTACAATATGATAAATCAAATAATAATGAAATAATAAAATAAATAAATTTGAAGATTATGTTTCTAGCTTCTAATGCAAGTACAATTAATATTTTTTTTGATGTACAAAGGCACCTTCAGAATCTGGGCACAGTGCTGCAGAGCTAAGAAGAAATGATGAATTAAGAGCCACATAATTTGGATTGATTATATTAGAATGTTTGTTCCTTCTGAAAATGAAATGATGAGTCATTTTATGATGGAAGTGCCAGTTATCTGTGTAAAAAATCAAAGATTTCCATTTCTTCTCAAGTTGTAGATATTCTATTATCTTTTTAAAATTATTTTTCCTCTAATTTTAGGAAAATAATGTAATACATTTATGAAGGCAATTAATATAGCCCTATATATCTAAATTTGAAAAGAAAAATTAAAGAAGGTTACATCTCTGTAGCTAAATGATAATGTCTACAAGCTGTGGTAAGTCATTTTCCTACAGTTTTCACTTACTAGAATTACTGCTGTCATCCTTGGTTCCATCGAGAGCTCCATCGGGGTGCATTTGCAAGTAGTAGCCTTGCCTGCAATATAACCTGGTCACTATACCCTTGAGCTGGGGATCTGAAAGGCAAACATAGTTCATAATAAGCTTCACAATGTTGTAACACAATATTTTTCTTCATTTAATTTTTTTTCTATTTTATTACTATTATTATTAATAGTATTTTGTATAATTAGTTAAATTATAGAGAAGCAGAATTTTTGGTGCTTCCAAAATTTCTGGAGCCATTATTAATATAATAATTTTGATTATCATAGAATAATAGATTTAGACCTATAAGGATTTTTAGGGGTGAAAAAGACCAACTTCCTCCTTTAACAGATTAAAAAAAAATGAAGAAGAGAGAGGTCAAATGTCTTGACCAGAATTATAAATCTTGTAATTATCAAAGGCAAGATTTGAATCCCAGTTTTCTGAGAAAGGGAAGAAAATATTTTTCCACAGAGAAGACCTATTTCATATGAAATTTTGTGTTTTCAAATGGTAAATAATTGGATTTATTTATTTTTCTAGTTGCATAAATATCACACCCTGTTTTGTATATTTGTTTCAAGTATTACCTTGCTGGATGTTAATACAATACAAAGAACATTTTTAAAGGGCATTTCCTTGCTAGTTTAAAAGCTGTTGATCATTTCAAATAAAAATACAGCACAATTAGAAAGTCCTTCTTGATATTTCCATATTTAATGTGATTTTAGGATTGAATTACACCATCTTGTACCATATAAAGGGCACCATCCTAGTCTTCGGTACTTTATGTCACATTCGATAATATTCAAGAGCCATCTATATCTATCTAAGATCTTCTTTGTGCTATCAATGGGCAATTTGTGATGAAGTTATTGCTAGTTGTCTATGAAACAGAACCAATGACCTCTGATGTAATTTTCTTCTAGTACACAAATGCTTAGGTGGGCAATACTGTAAAAGACCAAATAAATAATAACAAAGGTGAAATAAGGTAAGATGGAAATCACATTCTGTGACTGAGGAGGAATAAAAAGAGGAGAGAAGAGGGATGAGGGAATTGAATACTTCCTTGTAGGATCAGATTTTTGGTGTGAGGAATCATTGAAAAAAATAGCATCTGTAATATCCCGATACACTGAGAAGTTACCTTCTTGCCACAAGTAAAACAAAAACAAAAACCTGCTCTCTTGAAAAATTACTGCTTGTGTGTTAGTTTTCATGCACTAGCTTGTATACATTTATTAATCAGTGTGTAGTGACCCAAGTTTTGATACGATTTTTCTATGTAGCAGGTCAAATATCACTCTAGGTAACTTGGGTATCATAATACTTTCCAAAACAACAAAGAACTGCTAATACCATCGATATGAAGTAAACAAATTTGAATGTGACGCCAAATGACCAACCAAGTGGACTGTCCTGCAAAAGAATGATAAAACACAACATTCCATATTGATGTAAAGAATTATGAGCCCATGTTAACAGAAAAATACATTTGAACTGTTCCAAATTATCATGTTTTGGAAATTTTGCTTTATTTCTCATTTAATATAATTGACTGAAGTTGATATTTACATGCTCATCAAGTAAATAACTTGAAATAGATCAATATTTGATCTTTCTTTGAAGCTATCATCATCATATCATATAAACCTTCTTGCATAATAATGGGCTAACAACCTAGTATTATCAAACATCAACTCCCCTATCATGTAAGAACATGTGTATATGAAAATTTAAAATAAATCACAATTATGCCCATTTAAAAATTTTTGCTGTAATTAATTGATTGCTTTATGAATATTCATCATATAGTAATATATTGTTAACCCAACAGTAACATCTTAAGGAGTTCAATTAATAGAAATATTTCAGTTCAGGAATACTTCATCGGCATGCAAATTTCTTACCATGAATATAGACTCTCCTACGCTGATGTCATCTTTGATACTTAGATATGGTGTAAAATTAATGGAAAAAAGAAACCACATATAGAATATCTGATTGTCCAAGAAATATGAGAAGAGTTGTAATATATAATCACATTCCTCAGTACTGGAAGTTTTGACTTTACGCATTTCTAAAGCCTATAACATTTTACCTACCTATATCCTGTCTGTTTGCATTTAAATAGGTCATCCACATAGCTAGATTTAAAAAAAAATACATCTATAGGTCAACCTCCCACATTTCACAAGTTCTACCTACACTTTACAAAAACAAATTGGCTTAGCCACTCCTATTCATCCTGCTTATTCTATTACTAGTATGGCACAATCATATAAATACTCCAAATTCTATAGCAGCAGACTAGGACAAGCATGAACTTTGAATTAGCCAAATTAATATAACCAAGTATATTTTTCCACCAAGGACCCAAGTAGCTAACAATACGAAGTAAAACCTAAAAGCACAATAGGAACAAAATGCTATTTTAAGCTTTTTTTTTAATAACCCACTTAGCAAAAAAAGAAAAAAAGGCAATGAACTTGGTATCTGAGGACCAGTATTTAAATCTACTTTCTGCTGTTTAGTACCTGTGTAATAATAACCTAATGCCTCTGATCTTCATTTTCTTCATCTATGAAAAGGGGAGTCCTGAGTAGGTGACCTCTGAAATTCCCAACTTTAAATGATCAGATTTCTCAAAATTTAGCTTGATTGACTCTGCTAACATCCTTACTGTCCAAGAGTTTTCTTCTGCACAGGTTTTCAAGGAACAGTAAGAGGAAAGTAATGACAGGGGGTTCACTAAAATCCTTAATATTCCATCCAAATTTCTTTTAGGCCTTGACTATAAATTGTTGTCCAGACTGGGTCACAAATCAAAGGGATTAGTTTGTGATTAATCCAAATAATTTAGTGCCCTCAAATTCCACTTTGATATCATCCCATAGAAATGAATACTCCAAAAGTGAATCTGAAGAACTACAGAGATGCTAAATTTTCCCTTTCATCAGATACAGCCTACATGTTTCAATTTTGGTGCTGCGGCTCCTGAAAAAAACTATTATAATTAGTATGGAGTCCTACTGGAATTCTCTTCTGCTGTCCTATGCCAGACAATTCTAACATAGTTTAAAAAATAAAATGCCTTTGTTCAAATTTACTTTGAGTTCTTCATTAAGGCCTATAATTGAAGTATTTTGGAAGCAGGCATACAGAAGGCAATCTTGCCATCTATTTTGGAATGCTATGGAACATGCAAATGAAAATGAAATGGAAATGCGAGATTTGGGCACTTGTTTTGTTTAGTGTTGCAGTGAGAATATTTGTTTATAGTTATACCTCAAAAACTGAGGAACTAATGGAAGTCAGCTATGTGGCTCAGTGAACTGAGTGCTGGGCCTGGAGTTAGGAAGGTCTGAGTTTAAAATCCAGCCTCAGACATTCACTAGCTGTGTGACTTTGGGCAAATCATATAACCTCTGTTTGCCTAATTCACTGTAGAAGGAAATGGCCAAACCACTCTGTTATCTATGCCAAGAAAACCCCATATAGAGTCATGAAGAGTCAAACACCACCGAAACAATACCGAAACCACTGAAAAACAATAATGTAGGTCAGATTTTCTAGTGATACCCTCAACTAAACTCGAGGTGAAATTCCAGCCAAGAAAGCTTTGTTAGAAAAATTAAAAGCTTAACAGTGGGAAGGAGAGAATACCTACAGTAATAGCTACTGCTTTAGGTACAACATACTTACAACACCAGGGAAATATAATAGTAAAGAGTTAGAGGATAGCTTGGTTTGCCTACAAACAACTTACTATTGGATAATTTCAGAAAATGTGATCATCCTTTCATCAATGGAGGGATTTTCTGCATGGGTTCCCTACACTAAGGACATCAAATGTGAAAAAAAGGAAAGAAAAATACCCAACAAAAATTATTTTCAGGAAAAGCATCATTTAGTGGATCGAAAACTGTGGCTGGAATGTTGTAGACCTGTTTTCAAATCCCACATCTAGTTGAATTTTCGTTGTGTGGCCCTAGACAGATCATTTAACTTCTAGATGCCTTAGGCAATTTCCCTGAGGCTTCCCAACTCTCCTACACTGGTTTTGATTAGCACCCAAAGAATTAGCATCCATTCCCCAGGAAATGGGTTTGGAAATACTAGGGACAGAGCTTTGACTTGGACCACACGTGCAGCAAAGAGAATGAAATGAGTTGTCATTTGAAGGGGAATATGGAAGGAGGGACAGTGTAAGGTTGGGTAAGCTCACCTGAGCATGCCATCTGCTAGCTTCCCATTTCAACTAGTTATTCTTGCTAATTAGGATTTAAACTTTGTTGCTTTTTTGTTGTTTTATAATGTTTTATAATTTTATAATAATTATTGTTTTATAATGTTGTTTTATAAGGACTAAATGCTACGCACATTCTATAAATTTAAATTCAGTACCCTCTAAATTCAACCCCCTTAAAAAACAGCTCTTTTAACCCTTCCCTAGTTATGGCAGTAGTTGAGGGCAACATAATTCTTGCTGTTCAGGAAAATAAAATATAACCTGAAGCAAAATGATGATAAGCATGGAAATACTAAGAGGGAAGGTATATTATTTCCCAGGTGAGAAATCACAAATGCCCTATATTGTTCACATTGGCTTTATCTTTCTAACAATGCTTTATCTGCCTTAGTTAAGTTACTAAAAGAAAGACTGTTTTAAGTGGGTCACCATTTTACAACCTTATGGAACAAACTGAATTCAAAGATGACAAGGCATTTGGCAGTGAATCAGAACAGGGGAAGTGGTTGCTGGATTAGGAATTGAGGTTGGACCATAAAAGAAAGCACTTATACAATAAAAGTAGGAGTGAATAAATCTTTATTAAAGTGTTTTGAAGGAAAATATTTGGGAGATGAGGATTATAAAAGATATGAAGAAAATTTGGAAAATTAAAAAGATTGTAGTGGCCTAATTTTTCTTGTTCAGTCATTTTTAATCCTATATGACTCTGTGACTTCATTTGGAATTTTCTTGACAAAGATACTGGAGTAGTTTAGAATTTCCTTTTACAGTTCATTTTACAGATGAAGAAACTGAGGCAAGCAGGGTTAAGTGACTTGCCCAGGTTCACCTAGCTAGTAATAGTTGGAGTCCAGATTTGAACTCATGAAGATGAGTCTTCTTGACTACTCTATCCACCGTTTCAACTAGCTTTCCCTCTGTCTACTGCTTCTAGTCACCTACTTCTATATAAAGAGAAAGTAGTTATATCCTGGGAAGATTATTCATACGTTTAAGTAGTTGGCATCTTAACAAGCTAAACAGCAAAGGCATGAGGATGATTATCTTTACCTTTTGTAACAGTTTTATAACCAAGAATCTTACTCTAGTTAAAGCGTCTAGATAGAATAACACTGTGATTGGCAATAAAGGAAATATGATTCAATTCAGCAAGTGTTAATTAAAACAAAACTAAGTTCTGTAGATACGCAATATAAGGGTAACCCAGAAAAAATGCTCTGAGATGTGAGGAACTTCATTGTAGAGACTGGGTACAGTCTGCATGAATCAATGCATACAGGACAAGACTTGGAAAGAATTTATAGTACGATTTGGCTAGAATATATTATATATTAGAATGTTTATCATATCCAAATTTTGGTGGTGCTTTAAAGCCATATAAGTACAGAGAATTAAGCTGACCATGAGGATACATAGGGATGCGTGTGTATGTCTGTATGTCTGGAGGGAGGAAGCAAGAGAGAGAATAAGGGAAGGAAAGAAAGAGAAAAAGGAAAGAAGGAGTAGGGGGGCAGTAGAATCTGAAATCAGTACAGCCAAAGAAATTAAATATGTGTTTCAGCAACTACTATTATTTTAAATAATCTAGAAAGAAAAAGATAAGCAAAAACTGAGAAGAGGAAAATAACTTTGGTATTAATAACAATAGTGACAATAATTAGCATTTATTTGATCCTCAAAACAACTCTGGAATGTAGGTGATTTTATTACCCCATTCTGCAGTTGAGGACATTGAGGACTGAATGATTTGCCCTAGCTCACATAGCTACCAAGTGTCTGAGGCTGGATTTGGACTCAGATCTACCTGACTCCAGGCCCAGCACTCCTTGTATTAAGTTACCTTCTGGGAAGGTGTAAAGACAAGTAACAAAAGACAATAAGGACTATTGGATAAGAGATTATATAAACAGAAAGCTTTCTTACTTGTTGTCATTGCAAAGGTGTGCTGGTAGAATGTGAAAAAGGTTGGAAAGGTAAAAATGAAGGCTGATGATAAAAGATGTAACAAAATTGCCTGTTTGGATATATAAGTATGTAGGTAAAATATCTAGAAATATAGGTACCACTAGACAGAGATCTAGATTAGAGAGCAAGGAAGTGGCAAAATATATGAATACTTTAGTCAATGTTTCTGACAAAATAGTAACATAAAGGGTGGGATCAAAAGATGTGTAAGCAGCTAAATTATATTTAGAGGCATTTGTACTACTACGATGCATGAAGATATGACCACAAAATATCAAGGTAGAAATTTTCATTTCCTCAGCATTGTCTGCAATGCATCAGGAATGAATAACAAACACAATTGCTCTGGGGGAATCCATAACAACTGAGTTGCAGAGCTTAGGAATGACAGATAGACTGGTAGCACCCTACCTTCAGAAAAGGAGCTAGGGGAATCAGATACAATAAAGATGGAAAGCAATATGTGTGCTGCCCAAATAACAGATCATAATAGATCACCAATGTCGAGCTGGAAGGCAAAACACTCATTGGATCAGATACTGCAGCTACATGGACAAAGCTGAAAACAGTGGCAGTAGCTAATTAACTTTAAAAAAATAATGTATTTATTTTTAAATAAATTTATTTAATTATTATTAAATAAATTTATTTAGATTTCTTTTTTTTAATTTTGAGTTCCAAATTCTCTCCTTCCCTTCAGCCCCTCATGCACTCAATGAGAAGGTAAGTAATATGATATTATTTATACATGTGAAATCAAGCAAAACATTTCTATATTAGCCATATTGCAAAAAAAAAACAAAAACAAAAACAAGAAACAGAAAGTGGAAAAAGTATGATAAAGCCTATGCTCAGAGTTCATCAATTCTCTCTCTGGAGTTGGATAGCATTTTTTTATCTTGGGATTTTTGGAATTGTTGATCATCATTATATTATCGCTGCTACTGTGTATGATGCTGTCCCAGTTCTACTCCAGTCACTTTTGTATCAGTTCAGTTAAGTCTTTCCAGGTTTTTTTGAAGCCACTCCCGTGTCATTTCTTATAACACTATAGCATTCCATAGCAATCACATCCCACACTTTGGACAGTTGTTTCTTATAGCTAATTAATTTTGAAAACTATTTTCAAAATTATGTGGTCCTTAAAGGACCTCCATCCCCCTTGGTGTTTATTTAGACAGCAAATTATGGGGAAATACTAGCTATCCTGGTTCAAAAAAGGTTATGGAAGAATGATAGGTAACTGATAAGCTATCAATGTAAGATCACACCAATTCCACAGTTCAGTGGATTTCTGCTAATTTCCAGATGAGCAGATATAGGTTGCATGTAATATAATAAGTAATATTACTTATAGGATAATCTAGAGAACAATTCATTAAAAGACATAGGTTTTAAGGAAAAAGGTGGAAATGATCAAATTTTTTGCCCATTGGATTCGTTTGACTCAACTGAGAATCAATACTTTGATCTTAGAGAATGATTGAAACCTATACATATTTATTTTTATAAATATTTAGTTCACTTAGGAAAAATTAGGAGTATATTTATTGCTTCTGCCATTATTTTGTTCTCACTTTCTTTTTTTTTTTTTTTGATTGAGCTCAGATAGAAGTAGCCCTGGTATGTCACCATCCTTTTTTTTAAATAATATTCTATGAACTGTACAGGCAGATAAAATATCTGCTTTGTTATAGTTGAATAAAAGTACTAGGATTCAGGCTTAACCTTTGTAGGCTCACTAAAAGCATCCTCAGTACAATTCCAGTAGCAGACAGGGTGACAGAAATGATCTGTATCTCCTTCTATTCCCATACGATTTTTATTTCTGCTACTGCATGTTTTGAAAGCTTTTTTTTGTTCCACATTGTTTGGAGATTATGAGAATTTGGCAAAACAGCATCTATTAAAAATGTTGTTTTTAGGTTTTTTATGAATCAGTCTTCTACCCAGGCAATTGTATGTCATGCTTCAGTCTATGATAATGGTCTGGTTTCTGTATAGTTTACCTGGGGAGATCTCAAAGATAGTTTAAAGTCTGTACATGTCCATACTTTGTTGTCTGTCAGTTCATGAAAGATGTACAAGTCTAGCCATCAAGTCATATCTTACTAGATTTTTGCTAGTATTATCATTGTTTCTGGTTTTTTGTTAATATATTTATCCAATCCAGGATAATCTTGGAAAGTAGCTATTATACTCCTAAGAAAGCTGACCTTTTTCTATGTGATTTTAATCAAACCCATCATAGTATCTACATTTTTATGCCTCTAATTTTAATCAAGGAGGAAAAAATTGTGTCCTCAAAGAATCCAGTAGAAAATCATAAAATACCTATTAAAAAGAAGCAAATAGAAGATACACTTATAAACCTAAGCTTCTAGAAGACAAAAGAGGAGGCCATGAGCCTTTCAAATTCCTAATCCTTTTGGTTTGTTTCCCCACTCAAAAGAGGATAAAAAATAGCATATTATTAACCTCATAGTTTCTGTATTGAACCTTGAGAAAATAAAAAGAGATTAAAAAAATAATACAAACAAGGAAGAGACACTTTTCAGTCTCAGATTTTATCATTGTATTTACCCAGATCAGTTTTAACTCAGGTCATTTTGGGGTAAAACATCTTTGAACCCCAGATGCTAATGTAATAATGCATCAAGACAAAACAATCTTTCACGGTGTGGTGTCATCTGCCCTCAGTGCTTAAACAAATAAAACCAGTTCCACAGCTACAGAAAAAGAAATCCAGCAAGTTTAATTAAAACAATCACTGCCTCAGAAGATGATTCAATTAAAACAATCACCATCACAAACTGTTTACAGCTAGTTTACTGACTGACAAAAGAATAACTAGGTTAGCCCATCAAAATTATATTTTCATGAACTTCTTAAAAGATTTCTTGCATTCCTTACATTAAAATTGGCAAAATATGTTATCATATAAATTTCATGTTATATGCATATACATATATATTTAGATAGATAGATACATTTCTATGCATTTGAGAACTAATTAGTTATAAATATTGGCTCTCAAATGTGACCTGTGCACTGGGGAGTCACAGGGATGGTGAAAAGAAAGAATCAAATGGAAAATACTTGATGTATTTGAGTTTTTTTCTAATTTTTTTACATTCATGTGCTTAGTCAATATGATTACCATACAGACTTTGGACCGTGCTTGGGCATGCTAGTTCTGGTCTGCTGGTTGGTTATTGTCCTTCGTCTTCAAAGAGGACCAAAATGATATCATCATGATAAAGTGAAATTTCAATGTGTCCAACTGTGGCTGATCAGATCAATACAAACTCGAAATGCTCTACCACAGGTTGGGCACAGATAGTCCGTATGAATATTTGGGGTGGATATCCCAAAATTGCGCATCCTGCGTTTACTTTGTGCTGTCTCAATTCTGCTTTGCTCAAAGAACAAAGCACACTTTCTGATGGTGGGCATGCCATGCTAAGTGGTCCTGTGCCAGTGTTTCCCAGGTTGCACAGTCAAATCCAAAGTTCTTGAGAAAGACCTTGAGAGTGTCCTTGTATTGCTTCTTCTAGCCACCATGTGATCTCTTGCCCCATGCAAGTTCTCCATAAAAGTCTTTTTTGGCAAGTGTACATTTTGTATTTGAACAACGTGGCCAGCCCATTGGAGTTACACTCTCTGAAGCATAGTTTGAATGCTAGGCAGTTCAGCTCAAGCAAGGACTTCAGTGTCTGTTACCTTATCCTGCCAGAATCTTCCTAAGACAGTTCAAATGGAAGTGATTCAGTTTCCTGGCATGGCTCTGGTAGATTGTCCATGTTTCACAAGCATATAACAATGAGGTCAACACAATGGCTCTGTAGACCTTCAGTTTGGTAGTCAGTTTAATACCTCTTCTCTCCCAAACTTTTCTTTGAAGCCTCCCAAACACTGAGCTAACTCTGGTAATGCATGCATCCATCTCATTGTCAATGTGTACATCCCTGGAAAGTACACTACCAAGGTAAGTGAACTTATCCATAGCATTCAAAACTTCTCCATTTATTGTTACTGATGGTTCTATGTATGGATGGTGTAGTGGTGGCTGATGGAGCACCTGTGTTTTCTTGGTGTTAATTATTAGGCCAAAATTAGCACAGGCAGCAGAGAATTGATCCATATTTTGATGCGTTTCAGCTTCCAAGGCTGCATTAAGTTGCACAATCATCTACAAACAGAAAATCATGCACCAACACTCCCTCCACTTTGGTCTTGGCTTATAGCCTTTTCAAACTAAAGAACTTACCATCAGTTTAGTAGGTGACCTTGATGGTCTGATAACCATACTGTAAAGGAAGACTTTTTGTTTGCTTATGAAGCTTGAATTGGGAAGCATTCAAAAATCACTAACCAAGATTAGCAGATATTTTGCCCCTGCTCTTTCTGACTTGGTTGTCTGGAGGACCTATAGTTGTATTTCAGGAAGTGAGGGGTCACAGATCCTCTCTTATCACAACCATTTTGCTGGCAGTACATGGCTCTGCTGTTGCTTCTTTCTCTGTTTTATCTATTCTTTTATACTTCTGCTGATTGGAGATGGCTAAAACCATGCATGTTTCAAAAGATCTGAATGGCAAACCACCAGAAGTCCAGGAACAGTAGTCTATACTGGGATTTATCGGAAGCAAATGATGAATAGCAAAGCCCCAAGGGACTTGCTTGGGTCAGAAAAACTGTAACAGAAATAAGGATGTGTCCTTTCATTAGTATTTGACATGTGAAAGTGCAATTTGTGGGGCAAATGCTGTATATAAGATGCATTAAATTTGAGTATATACTCTCCAAGAACCAAGGTGGTATATGAGAGTTTATACTAGCATGTATTGGGGTGAAAAGCTTACAACTTCTTGTCTTATGAAATCTTTCCAGAAATATCTCTTCACAAAAGCCAATTAATGTTAATTGTTTAAGAGAAACTGGGACACCAATCACAAGGCATTATATTACCTTGAATTATCATAGCGACACATTTTTCCAGTCTTTAAAGAATTCAAGAAAAAATTTAAAAGGGTAATGAAAATTTAATGTTGATAGATACCAACATTGCCCCTTAGGTCCCTTAAAGTTCAAATAATCATAAGTTACAGGTTTCAGAATATGAAAGACTTTCAGAAAAAATGAAAAAATAACAAATAGTTTCCCTCACCATCCTCTGAGCTTGATTTCTAGTAATGTTCCCTAATTCCAAAATTGTTGAAAATAATGCACAGCTGATTTTATTAAATTCCATATTATACATAACTGCCAAACGGAGGTAACAAACTGCCCAATATTATATATCTGTTAAAAGATCTTAGGTACTGATTTTTGCAAAGATAACTAAGAGTAGATAATAAAATATTATGGATTATAAAGGACATCAAGATTTTTAAATAAAATTATTTGAAATTTTAACTCATGGACATAAAGAGATAGTAGGACTATCTGATTAGATAACAGTTCATAGGTAAATGTGAAGTATAGTTTACAACTGTAGTATTAGCTTTTGGACCAAAGCCAATTTGTCATTGTTACATCGAAAGGGAGCTTTTCTTACAATACAGAATTCCATGTATCCTTAACTCTTCATTAACTTTATTCACCCCTCTGAGAGAATACATAGAAGTATATGAGAATTGTCATACTCTTGTAAAATATGCTGATGTATCACTCTGCACCATAGACACAGAATAAAACATTGGAAAAGATTTGCTGTTAATACCTTCTGTTAATAATCATTAAATATTGAAACAAGCTATCCACATTACTTTCAGAAAATGTTACGTTCTCTTGAGTAGTAGATATGTTAACAGGAAATAGAAAAAAAAATCACATTGGCAGAAAATCTATACCATAGAGAAGTCTTTGCTTTTAGGCAATTAATTTGTTTCTTACTATGTAATTTCAAAATCCGAAATAACTAAATCTAAGATATCATTGCCTAGTTAAAGTTTCTAAATTGTATTTATTTTATATGGCTAGTTATTATTTTTGTATTCCATATTTTGCTTGATGTTCATTTTATGTCAAAAATATTTTCAAATTCCAAGCAATATATTTGCCCTTCGTACATGTTTCTTACATATGTGTGCAAAATATTAAATTCTTGAAATTGAATTATAAAAGGCTTCATTCATAAATTCTCTAAATGTCTCAAAGAAGTTTTTCTCAATGCCAATATAATAGGTGATGCCAGGAAGAAGTCTGGAATTTATCAATACTTCAAATTATGTCACATTTATCTTCCCATTGATACGTCTCTAATTTCAAAAATATCCACCAATGCAACTATTTCAATAAAAGTTAATAATGATAACAATATTGATGATTCTAGCTAGTATTTATACAATGCTTTAAATTTTAAAAATCCCTTTACATATATTCATTAAACATATAGTACAGGCGAATTGTGGTGTTAGTCTCTGGGGGAAAAACGATGAAATGAGACATAGGCCTGTCCTTAAAGAAGCTTATGTTCTTCATTTATACACTGTAGGCAAAAAACTGTTAAAAACACACAAACAGACATACAATTTTGCCTGGTTCTCTAAGCCTATTTTCATATTTACCTAAAATTACGCACACACACACAACATTATAAATATTGGTCTCACCTCTCATAGTATTCTTCCTAAAGCAGCATTCCTAATAAACACATCTGGATGAATTCAAGAACAAAAGATAACTGAAAGAATGAAAAATGCTTTTCAATAATATCTGTTGCCAAATAATAGAAACTTCAAAGCTTCAATACTAGAAACATGACTAGAAGAGAATGTACCATATATAAACCTAAATCATGCTGCACACATCACATATGACTCACTGGTTATCTAGACTTGCTATAAAGCAGTGGGACTTGACTCATTTTATGAAACATTTACAGCACTTGATTGAAACTCCATAAAATATGTGGTTTAGTGTCCCCTACGGTAACCAAAGAAATGGTTTTGGAAAACCCAGGGATGTGAAAAACACAGTTTCACTCACTCTGTAATTTTTTAAGGCAAACCAAATGCTAAAAAGAAATGCCATTTTTTTTTGCTATTCTAAGTTCTGTCTTCTTTCATTTCCTTTAACTGGTTATAAAGGCTTCTGTTTCTTGCATATCTTTATCACAGAAGCACTTAGAAATTATAAGTTTCTTTCCAATGGATCAATCATCATTTTATCATAATTCTTTGATCTATATATTTCTCTTTTGAAAGAGATAGCTTCCTAGGTTGGTATCAGAATTATATTTAAAAACTTGATGACTTCTGACAAACCTTCTATTCTGTGATTCTGTGATGCTGAAGATGGCTGGTATGAGGGCAAAAGAATAAGGGATATAATCGCAATAATCACCTTAGATATGGTTTTTATGCCCCCTGTCAGTTTAAATTCTGAACAACTGTCATATTTAGGGAGCACCTACCTTGCAGACTTATTGCAAAGATCAAATGAGGTAACATACGTAAAGCACTTCACAAATTGCAAATCATTACATAAACGTGAGCTATCATTAACCACCATTAATTTGGCATCTGTTACGTGCCATACATTCTGCTTAATGAACGTTTGCTCTCTTAGAAGACAAGCAGCGTAGATTTTTAGACTTTGAGGAGATCTGAGAGATTATGTAGCTTAACTTCCTCATTTTACAGATGATCAACCGAAAACCCATATAAATGAGGAGGGAGATACACACACACACACACACACACACACACACACACACACGCGCGCGCCTTAGACTCCTCCTACATCTCTACCTCAGTTTAATGATTCTTCCAGTTCACCATGCTTAAAAAGCTCTGGTTGAAAGAACATGTCAAGATCTCTCAGTGTGACTTAGTCTTACAGCTGTATCTGATACATAAAGAAATCTAGCAACCAACCCAGTCAGCTCTAAAGAAAGCAATCAGACTTATGGTGTTCAGTGATCATGAAACATAAACCAATCCTGCTTTTATACTAAATCTTTTAACAGAAGGTCCCTAGTTAGCACTTTAGATTCTTAAAGAGTTTGATTTGGGAGTTCTGATATCCCATGTATATTTTCTTTTTTTTCTATGCACATTTTCTTCCAAAACACTACTCATCATCAAAATCTATTGCCAAAAGGGAGCTAGAAGCAAAAGATCTCAAACTATACTTCATAGTGGTAAAATTAAAATAATTTGGCATTGCATAAGAAATAGAGTTGTTGATCAGTGGAAGAGTTAAGGTATACAATATGCAGAAACAAATTAACATAGTAACCTAGTGTTTGATAAACCCAAAGATTCAAGCTTTGGGGCAAGAATTCACTATTTCAGAAAAACTAATGAAAAGTAAATTAAAACAACTCTGAGGTACCACCTCACAACCATCAGATTAGCTAACATGACAGAAAAGGAAAAATGAGAATTGCTGGAGGAGATGTGGGAAAATGGTTACAACAATGCACTGTTGGTAGAGTTGTGAACTAGTCCCCTCATTCTGGAGAACAATTTGGAAGTATGTCCAAAAGGCTATAAAATTTTGCATATTCTATGATCCAGCAATATTGCTACTAGGTCTGTACCCAAGCACAAAGAAAAAGGAAAAGGACCCATATGTACAGAAATATTTATAGCAGTTCTTCTTGTGGTGGTAAAGAATTAGAAACTGAGGGGAGGCCCTTCAATTGGAAAATGACTGAAAGAGTTACAGCACATGAATGTGTGGTTGCTGTTCAGCATTCTGGTTGAGCATGACTCTTCATGACCCCATTTGGTGGTTTCTTGGCAAAGATAATGGAGTGATTTGCCATTTCCTTCACCAGCTCATTGACAGATAAGGAAATGAGCCAACAGGATTAAGTGATTCACCCAAAGTGATAGAGTTAGTAAGTGTCTGAGGCCAAATGTGAACTCACAAAAATGAGCCTTCTTGACTCCAGGCCTAATACTTCATCTACTGTGCCACCTAGCATGGCCATTCCAGATAATGGAATACTATGATACTGTAAGAAATGATGAAGGGGAAAATTTCACAAAAATCTGGGAAATCTTATTTGAACTGATGTCAAGAGAAGTAGCAGAACCAAGGAAATAATCTATACTCTAACAGCAATATTATCAAGATAATCAACAATATTAAACTTAGTAAATTATCAGTACAATGATCCACTACAATTCCAAAAGGTTCACTATAAAATATGCTATCCACCCCAGAAAGAAATGTGATTGACTTAAGAGTGTGGACTGAAGCATTTTTTTCTCCTTTATATTTTAAAATTTTCTTTGGAGGGGAGAGATTGGCCAGTGTGGAAATACGTTTTCATGACTATATATACATACGTGTATATATAAATATACATATAAGGAATATCATATTTCTCCCTTTATCAAGAGGTGGCAGAGGGAAGGAGGGAAAAATAAACAGAAAAGCAGATGAATACATGAATAGATAAATGAATTAATAAAATCTATGGCCAAGACATATATTAAGGTAAAGAACAAAATTAAGTTAAAGGAAATTTGAGGACCTAATGTATGTTAATTTTTCTGTGAAATTTAAAAGAATAATGTGTCAATTCTATGGACAGTTTTTTTTAACCTAGAAGAATTCAGACAATGGCTATTTAGATGTCAACTAAAATCAGGTTTCTGAAAGCATGGATGGGCAAAGAGAGTGCCTGGACTTAAGAGTTATGTAATTGCTATTTCTCAATACACTGCTAATTTACACTGACTTCAAGAAAATGCTTAGTGTGTTCCATAAAGGATGGTTAATTACAGTTATAACCTACTTGTCTCTCTCTCTGAGAAGCTGTGCAAATTCACCATGCAAAGTTTATGTATCTCTTTCAAAGTTTGCAGAGAAGTACTTGAAGAAATTTAAAATATTATCCAATAGCTTCCAAAATAGATTTTAAAAACAAATTATGTTGGTTTCTAGTAGCCATGAATGATCCAGAACAGTTCTACGTAAATCAGCCTTCTAATTGGACAGATCACTCTGATTTTCTGTGCCGCAGTTTTCTCACTCATAAGATGAAGGTAGTCCACCATATGCCCATAGAATCACATATTTGCCCCTGGAAGGGATTTTTAAGGTCTTCTTGTGCAACCTCTTAATTTTCCATATAAGGCAAGTCTAAGTTCTAAAATTCTATGAGACAATGTACTTGGCCCTCCTCCCCTTCTTATTTTTCTGTAAGGCCATATTCAGAATATGGAGCCTACTCCCATCTATGTTCAAAGAAAGTATCTGTCCATTTCAATGCTCTTGGTAAATTCAAGCTATTTATTGTTAAGACCCTGCCAATAATGGCTAACTCTTTGTGACTCCATTTGCAGTTTCCTTGACAACAACACTGGAATGGTTTGCTATTCCCTTCTCTACATCATTTCATAGGTGTTGAAATTGAGGCAAACAAGGTTAAGTGACTTCCCCCAGGTCACATAGCTAATATGTGTATGAGGCCAGATTTGAACTCAGGAAGATGAGCCTTCCTGACTCCATGCCCAGCACTCCATCCATTGCCACTATTAAAAACAAGATATGGCTCCCTGAAACTGATGGAGTTGGGGGATTCACCCATTTCAAATAAAAATAGCAGGTCAGAACTTCTTTATCTCCATTTTTTCCTATTGCTGTATGTCTCAAACAAGCTTATGAAGATCTTCCACTCCTCTACATACTTATCGAATGATGTTCCCAAAAGACAGGTCAAGCTAACTCCCTTACCTAAAAAGTTCCAGTGGCTTCTTATTACTTCAAGAATCAAATAAATTACTCCTATTTTTCATTTAAAATCCGTCACAAACATTTGGATTATTGGTGGAGTTGTAAACTGATACAACTGTTCTGGAGAGCAATTTGGAACTATGCCCAAAGGGCTATAAAATTCTGCATACCCTGCGATCCAGCAATACCACTGCTAGGTCTGTATCCCAGAGAGATCACAAAAACAGCAAAAGGTCCCACATGCACAAAAATATTTTTAGCAGCTCTTTTTGTGATGGCAAAGAACTGGACACTGAGGGGAAGCCCATCAATTGGGGAACAGATGAACAAATTACGGGTTGTGAATGTAGTGGAATACTGTTGTTCCATAAGACATTATGAGAAAGCAAAATTCGGAAACCTGAAAATACTTACATGAGTTGATGCTGAGTGAAGTGAGAACCAGAAGAACATTTTACACAGTAACAACAACACTGTACAATGACTAAGTTTGACAGACTTATCTTTTCTTAGCAATGCAATGATTTGTGCGTGTGTGTGCGTGTGTGTGTGTGTGTGTGTTCGTCCTTCATTGCCGAAGAAGACCATGCCATCACAAACCTAATGACGTGACTAGCACTTGACTTTGTTTTGAGTGAGGGAGGGCTGTGCAGGTCACCAACCTCACTTCTCCTCCAGAGCCATGTGAATCCAGTGACCAGATGTTCATCAGGATGACTGGAGATGACCCAGGATGAGGCAATTGGGGTTAAGTGACTTACCCAAGGTCACACAGCTAGTGAGTGTAAAGTGTCTGAGGTGAGATTTGAACTCAAGTCCTCCTGGCTCCTACACTGGTGCTCTATCCACCTAGCTGCCCTTAATGCAATGATCTAAGACAACTCCAAAAGACTCATGATGGAAAATGCTGTCCACATCCAGAAAAAGAACTCTGGAGTCTAAATGCAGATTGAAGCAAACTATTTGAGCTCACTCTCACCCTGTCCCTCTCCCTCCCTCTTCCTTTCACATTTCTTCTTTCACATGATTTCTCCCATTGGCTCTAATTCTTCTTTACAACATGACTAATGTGAAAATATATTTAATATGAATGTATATGTAGAGCCTGTATCAGATTGCATGCCATCTTGGAATGGAGGAGGGGAGGGATGGAGAGAAAATTTGGAACCCAAAATCTTATGAAAGTGAAGTCAAAACTAAAAATAAATAAATAAATATTAAAAAATAAATCATAACCATAGAAAGTGAAAATAAAATAAATTCCTTCACAACTAGGCTTTAAACCTAATCTTTCTGATTTTTTGCATTTTCTAAAGATTATAAAATTGTAACCCATTAAGACATCTTCATACACATCAAAGCAGTATGTATAAAACCATAAATCTTATTATAATGCATCTTTTAAAAGTACATAACAAATTTAACACAGATGCACCGACTTGTCTTTGTCTACTTCTGAGTTTCCTTCTGCTCTTTTCAGCATAATTTTAAATGTTTTGGACACTTTTTCTTCTTTTTTTTTGGTATATCTGTCAGTAGCCCTACTCCTCCCATAACTCTATCAATCAATAAAAGCTCTTACTTGTAACAAATAAATATAGTCAGCCATAACAAATATGCTGTGTCTGATAACATAAGTCTCATTCTGTAACAGTAGTCTCAGCCAAAAAAACAGGAAACCTCAACTTATCTTTCAGACTTATGACACATTATTCCCTTTAACGTGCACTAGGGTCTAACTGAACTGGCCTTAATTCTAATAAAGGATATTCCATCTCTTTGCTTTTGTGTTGATTCTCCCCTTTATCTGGACTATACTCCTCCTCACCTCTGCCTCTTAGAATCCTTAGATTCTTATGAGACTCAGTTGAAACACTACTTTCTACATGATGTATTTTCTGATATCTTGAGCTATTCATGCCCATTCCACTTTTCCATTCCTTTGAATATAATTTTATATAAATTAATTCATACTAATGTAATTAGTTAAAATAATTCAGACTACCCGTTGGAAGGAAAAATACTGAAGCTGAATATGTTGGCCACATAACGAGAAGATAGGACTCATTGGAAAAGACCCTGATTTGGGGAGGAAAAAAATTGAAGACAAAAGGAGAAAAGGATGGCAGAGGATGAAATGGATGGTGTCATGGAAGGAATGAACTTGGAAAGAGATAATGAGGGATAGAAAGACCTGGGGTCATGAGAAGTTGGATATGACTGAACAAATGAAGAACAATAAATTATACATAACTATATAACTTTACATATAACTATAACTATATGTGGTATGTACAAATAAATATATAAAACATATATGTATGTATGTATATATCTCCACCAGTTAGATTGTACATTTTTTGAGGGAAAGGACTTTATTACTTTTGTCATCATATTCTCAGAACAAAGCATGGAATATAATATAAAAGTCTGTACTATGCTTCTGTAAGGAAAATCTGGGGTCCCCAGAGGAGATATGGACAGACATGTAATTCAAAGTCCATTACTAACTTCTGCTCTACGCAATTATAAGTAACTGAACAGGGATAGAAGGAAATTTTTAGAGAGGGGTTGGAAGAAGAGAAATCACACTTTCATTCATAAATGACATTTCTGTGTACATTTCTAGTATGTCTTTCCTTTTAGAGCATAAGATTCTTAAGGTGGGGTGGGAGACAAGAACCATAGAATTTTGATTAGCTTAAAAAGCATTAAGCATGATGTATGGCCATAAGTCCAAATGCGATCTCTGTGATACGTTGGGCAAGTAACTTCATCTCTTGGGGACTCAGTTTCTTCAACTATGATTCCTTCTGCCTCTACATATATGAAGTGGTGACCTTAAGTGTGTTCCCAGACTTGTAGGGCACAAATGATCCATATCTTGAAATATAAGTCTTAGAAAGTTTCCTAAGAAAGGTTAAAGGATTTGCTAGTGGTCATAAGGTATGCGTCCTTATGAAATCAAGAATTATTTTCTGGGGTAATGCTGACATCGAGGTGTGGGGGATTCAAGGAAGAATTAAATAAGATGCGTGCCCTAAAGGTAATTATAAATCAGCTGGGGAGACAAGAAACCAAGGAAGAGATACTTTGGGTCTATGAACTCATTCATATGGGTACTTTCTTACTAGTTCAGATCACAATCCATTCAGGCATTCGTATCTTGTGTAACTTTTTTAAGCCCTTGAAAGTCCTCCTTCCATGTCTTCTATGACTTTGTTGATTCTAGTGCAATGGTCAATAAGTACAACTGTCAGTCTCTTACAATTAAGACATGACAAGCCTGCCTCCTTAAGTTTTAATTAAAACATAATAGTTTAGTAACCATTTCAGCTAAGAACAGATAAAATACTACAAGAATTTTATGATTGACTTTCAAGTGAAAGGCACAGGTAATAAATGGTATAGCTTCTAGAAAGAGAGTGATAAAATAGAGATCTAAACAGGGGTGGGGAACCTGCAGCCTCCAGGCCATATGTGCCCCTTAGGTCCTCAAGAAATGTCTTTTAACTGAGTCCAAGTTTCACAGAACAAATTCTTTTTATTAAGGGGATTTGTTCTATGAAGTCTGAATTCAATTGAAGAGCCACACTTGAGGACCTAGAGGGACACATGTAGCTGTGAGGCTGTAGGTTCCCCACCTCTGATTCTAAGATATCTGGGAAGGCTTTCAAAATGAAGATGGCATTTCAGCTAGGTTTTGTAGGATGAGTAAAATTTGGATAGGCAAAGGAAAAGTGAGGAGGACATTTCAGACTGGGAAACTGATATACTGAAAAGTGTCAAGGATGAAAAATACAAGCCTTGTCAAGGAATAGTGAGTTTGACCAGAGCAGAAGAGTGAATGTTAAGGCTGGGAAAAATAGATTAGAACTAGATTATGGATGGCTTTGAATCTTGGAATAAGCCACTACAACCACCTTCAGACAATGGAAAACCTCTGAAGGCTTGTGGAGGTACAATGGTAATCAGCATTTTAGGAAAGTATATTCCGATGACAGGACAGGCAATGAGGCATAGCCATTTCTTAGCCTTGGGTATAAATTCCTCCTTTAACATATTGGCAAGTGAATTTGATCTAGCCCCAGGCAACCCTCTAAGATTCTAAATTACAGAGAAGATACCAACTCACATTCATGTTAATAATATTAATAATAATCATATAGAACTGGAATAGTTTAGTACTTTAATCATTGCAAGGTATTTTTTTTTCAAATATCTCATTTTATTTGGCATATGATGATGATAGAACACTATGCTATTCAAAATGATGAGCTCTAAGATCTTAAAACACAGAAAATCTTGCATGGAATGATGAGGAGTGAAAGGAAAAAAACCAAGAGAATGTTGTATACAATAACAGCAATATTGTTTTAAGAATGACTTTGAGTAAGTTATTTTGACTATTATAAATATCCAAATTAACTACAAAGGACATGGGAAGAAAGACACTATCTCTATTCAGAGAAAGAAATGATAAATAGAGAATATATAATTATACACATAGAGAGACCTATTTGTGTCTAACGGTGTTCTGGGGGTGTTGTGGGGAGAGGGTAGAATAAAAAGAAGATAAAAAGGAATTTACATGTTATTTTGTCATCTATTTGAAAGGAATAATGGGTTGTGCTTAGTAATGGCAGATATGCAGTTTCATGTACAATCATCTTTTTTTTTTAATGTACTATGTTATGGAAATGCTTGTTTCATTCTGTGAATGTGTGTTAATGTAATAAAAGGAGAAAACCCCCAAATTTCTTGTTTTTGTCTCATGATAGCCCTAGGTGGTAGGTATTATTATTATACTCACTTTATAGATGAAGAAACTGAGGCAGACAGAGGTTAAGGGACTAGCCCAGATCAAGCTACTATTGTGTGTCTGAGACTACATTTGAAGTTAAGTCTTCGTGACCTGCAGGTTCAGTATCTGATCAGTTTCTAGGTGGTAGAAGTTTTCACACAGAGTATTACCAGTAATAAAATCATAAGTCTCATCAAAAATTTTTCTGATCATAGGAAGTGTACCTTTCATGTAATTTAATAAAGAAATTAATTCAAAGATATATACTAACCTAAAAAATCAAAAATAGTATAATTCTACTTCTAGAGCAATATAGTTCAAATCAAAAGTACTCTATTGGGGAATGTGAATATTTTAGGTGCATTGATATGTATCAGAAACTAAAAAGTTGGTTGTGATCTACCATTAAAATATACTTTGGATGATGAGATTTCAGGTTACTTCAAGATCATTCCTACTGAGATTTGCACAGGGGAAAAATTTAAATTACATTTTAATCAAGCCTGCACTGGTGTTTCATGAGAAGAGAGGAGATATAAGATCATTAATAGAAAACAATAAAGCTTTGAATCTCTACTAGCTTTTGACTGAAATATGTTCATGTTTAATGATTAAATTCAATTAAAAGCCAAACAACTTATGGAGGTCTATTCTTTTTTCAAGGTTACCTGTGTGCTGAGCTAATACTTTGGGGATTTTTAAGTGTTATATTCACATGAATTCTTAATGTAATGGTTCCAAATCCTCAAATACAGTCTCAAGGCAAAGGGGGAAAGAAGAAAATAAGCAGAACCAGAAAAATTGACTGAGATAGAAAACCTTCATCATTCAGCAGAAAAGTAGGCAGATATGAACCCAAATTAAACTTCTTTTATTTTGGAATTCATCCGTTTCCCAGCAATTTTTTCTTCCACGTTTATTTTCTCAGTTCATGGACTTTTCCTACTCAGTTACTATTGTAACCTACTGGAATTATAGTTATTTTCAATTATCCAGGAGAATAAGAGCAAAAGGTAACATTTCTATTGTACTTTGAAGTTTTATGTTATTACATTTGGTTGCATAACTACTCCTGTAAGGTAGACACTGTGGGATTTAGATGTATTGGTGGAATGGAAGCTAGATAAAAAATGGAGAAAGTAAAATAAAAATAACTCCCACGACCACATTTAGAGATTCCCTAGGTGTCTGTCTTTGAGCCCTGATTTTCCAATGAAAAGAGAGAAAAAGGGGAAAATAAAATCCAAACATAGTTATACCTTCCACATTGAGACTTTCCGCATTGTAGTTTTGATATATTGCAAGTTGGCATAAGAAATTAAATGAGAATTTTGGGGGAGTTTTGTGGAAGCCACAGATGACATAGGAAGGTTGGCAAATGACACAGAAAAACCTTAGAAATTCAGAAATGCATAAAACATATGTATAATATCAACATATTTAATCTTTCAATATCATAATTATTCAGAATTCTTCTCTGGGACAAAGGAAGGGATAAAAATTTTACTTGAGTTTTCCAGATAGCAGAGTAGAGGGGGGGTGCAGCACCTCTAATCCCTTGGATGTGGAAGGGATAACTGTAATACCATGATATTTAAAGAGAAAAAAAATACATGACTAGGTATTACATTAGAAAACAAAAAGCACACTTGACAGCAAGCTTGACTCAGAGGCAGGAAGACTTGGGATAAATCTTGCCTCTGGCACAAGCCATATGACCATAGGGTAGTCACTAAAGTTGTCAGGGCTCTAAACCAGAGCTTCTTAAACTTTTTCTACTCCCAAACCCTTTTTATGTTTTCAGTAGCCTTCTTTGGCATTGCAAGGACTGAGGGCATGTGCAATGCAAAGTGCACATGCTTTGTGTTCAGAACCAAGGCTGCAGTGAAGTTATCCAATGCAACATAGACAAGCACTGCCAGAAACACCTTAGAGTCATTAAGCATTTGATTTTTCTTTAATTTTTGGTTGTTGTGGGTTCAGACACCTATTGTCAACATGTTTTCTTACTTCCTGGAGTACAACCCACAATTTAAGAAGTACTGTGAGTCTAAACATCTCTCTAAGAAAACAAGTTACAGGAAAGAAATCACCTTGAATTGATAGAAGAAATTTTCTCATCTGGGAGTTCTTATTTCAATGAAATCCTAGTTCCAGTTATTATTCCTTTATCTATCCACAAATTACAGAAAGATTTTACTCCAAAAATTTACTCTTAAGTTGTGTGGAATGATACTCTCTCTCCACACTGGTTTTCAAAAGATAATTTAATGTATGTTGTAGCTAACCCAATAATAAACCCAATTGATATTTACGATACCATTTCTATGGGTAAATGTGAACCCAGTGCTTTTTAAGAACTATCTTAAGTAAAGCAGATAACTGATTTTGTATATGAATAACAGGTCTACCACTTATTAGTTTGGGCAAATCACTTAACATTTTAGAGCTTTAATTTTTTCAACTTTAAAGTGGTTACATGGAAGAAAAAAAATTACCAGTATAAAATTGAAAAGGGCAAATGTAGTAACAATGAAAATGAAATGAAGGCAATGTGATTGGCAATCTGACATGCTAAATTAAATTGGTAAATATTTACCAAAATATTAAATATTTGCAGAAGAGGAAACAGAATACTTAAATAACCCAATCTTATAAAAGAAAATTGAAGAAGTCAAAAGTGAGCTCCCCAAGAAAAAGTTTCCCCAAACAGATAGATTTACAAGTGAATTTTATCAAACATTTAAGTAACAATTAATCTCAATATTATACAAGCTATTTGAAGATAAAAAGCAGATAAAGAAGTACTCTATCAAATTCATTCTGTGACGCAAATATGGTTTTGATACCTAAGCCAGGAAGAACAAAAACAGAAAAAAAAATCCTGAGCTAATTTCCTTACTGAATATTGATGCAAAAAAAATTAAATAATATAATAGCAAGGAGATTACAGGAATACATCAGAAAAGTGACACATTGCAACTAGGTGGAGTTTATACCAAGCATGAAGGTCTGGATAAGTATTAAGAAAATCACAAGTTTAATTGACCATATGAGTAACAAAAACAAGATGCATATGATTGCACCAATAAATGCTGATAAAAGCTTTTAATAAACTACAATACCTATGTATTAAAAAAAAACACTAGAAAGTATAGGGAAGTATGCATCCTTTCTTAAAATTGTAGTATCTATTTAAAATCAAGAGCAAGCTCTATCTGTAATGGGAATAAGGTAGAAGTCTTCCCAATAAGATGAAAGAGAAAGCAAGAATGTCCACTATCACTATTATTATTGAATATTGTACTAGAAATGCTAGCTATAGCTATGTGACGAGAACAAAGGAATTAAAATAGGTAATGAGAAAACATAACTGTCACTTTTTGGATGATATAATGGTATACTTAGAAAACCCTAGAGAATCAACTAAAAACTATTTGAAACACTTAAGAACTTTAGCAGTGTTGCAAGATATAAAATAAATCCACATAAAATATCTGGCAGTATACCTACTAAGATAAATCCAGAGACTATGTGGCCACAATTGCAAAACAATTTTGACACAAAAGCAAATCCAAACACCTGGAGAAATATTCATTGCTCATGGGTAGACTGACCAAGTATAAAAAATTTACAAGTCCATTCAAATTAATTTTATGAATTCAGTCCCATACTGATCAAACAACCAAAGAATTATTTATAGAGAGAGGAAAAAAATAAAGCTCATCTATAATAAAAAAGGTAAAAATATGGAAGGAATTAATGAAAAAATATGAAAGAAGACATCCTAGCAGTAGCAGATTTCAAACTGTTTTGCAAAGTGGTAATCATCAAAACAATCTGATACTGGCTTAGAAATTGAGTAGTGGATCAATGGAATAGATTACATAAACAATACACTGTGAAAAATGACCACAGTAATCTAAAGTTTGATAACACTAAAGATCCAAGTCTTGGGGGCAAAAATTCACCACTTGACAAAAATTACTGAGGAAACTGGAGAGAAGTTTGGCATAAATTTATTCATCTCTTACACCACACACAAAGATAAAGGTTAAAATGGGTACATAGTTTAGATCATAGAACCTGCCATATCTGTGGATAAGAGAAGATTTTATGACTAAAAAGGGTAGAAATGACCATGGGAAATAAAATGTATAATTTTGATTACATGAAATTAAAAAAGATTTTGCACAAATGAAACCAATGCAGCCCAACTTAGAAACAAAGCGGGGGGGGGGTGGAATTACAGCAATTTTCTCTCATAAAGGCCTAAATTCTCAAATGTATAAGGAACTAAGCCAAATTTATGAAAATAGTAGACATTGTTTCACTGATAAATGGTCAAAGGACAGGAAGAGGCATTTTTTGGGGAGTGGGACTCAAAGCTACCAACAGTCACATGAAAAAATGCTCTAAATATTGATTACAGAAAGGAAAATTTAGGCAATTCACACCTGTCAGATTGACTAACTTGACTGAAAAGAAAAAATGATAAATGCTGGAGGTGAAGGGGAAAAAACTGGGACACATGCACTGCTGGTAGAATTGTGAATTGATTAAACAATTATGGAGAAAAATTAAAACTATATAATACTGTGCATACCCTTTGACCCAGCAATACCACTTCTAAGTCTTTATCACAAAGAGATCAGTCAAGAGGAAAAGGACTTAAACGTACTAAAATATTTACAGAGATTCATTTTGTGGTGACAAAGATACTCATCAATTCGGGAATGACTGAACAAGTTGCTGTGTATAATCAGGATGGAATACTGCTGTAATTACTGACAAAGGGGATGGTTTCAGAAAAACCTGGGAAGACTTATATGAACTAATGAAAAGGAAAGTGAGCAGAACCAAGAGAACATTGTACACAGTAACAGCACTTTCATAATGATGATCAAATGTGAAAGAGTTGTTTTGATCAATACAAAGATCCAAGCCAATTCCAAAGGACAATTGATAGAAGACGCTATCTACCTCCAGAGAGATATTTGATATATTTTGAGTACAATGGAAGTATACTTTTCACTTTGTTTATTTTTATTGTTTTTTATTATTTTTTTACAACATAGCTAACATGAAAATATGTTTTGCATGTCTATACATGCATAATTTACGTCATATTGCTTGCCTTCTCATGATGGAGGGAGAGAATTAAGAATTCAAATTTAAATGAATAAAAACCCCAATATGTTTCAATCATATAACCAAGATTTGTTCTTGCTCTAATATTCTATGTATGTTCCTATGATTAATGGAATCTGTGGTATAATTTCAGGGATGCTAGGAAGGTCTTTCCAATAACATATCTCTCCCATCTATCGTTACCGTAATTGCCACAAATACAGAGATTGATTTCTTCAGTTCATTTCTTTGGATTCTTCTGTTAACATACAAGTAATAGATTTGAAATTCCCACCTTTCAACATCCCTACCTCCTTCTTTTCCTTTCCTTCTGACCCCTCTCCTTTCTCCTCTTCCTTTCTTTCTTCTCTGCTTCCTTCCTTCCCTTCTTCCTTTTTCTTTCTTTTATAAGACAGAGTCCCTGCCTCCACCTCAAAAATTACACAGGTCCCAAATTTCTCAACAGAATCTGAGGTATTAACTAGATGTGAACAAGGCTTAGACCTTTCTATCAAATTTATCAATCAATTAGTGACTTCACTAAAGTTTATGTAGCACTTTAAGGTTTTCAAAGTGTCATATATGTTAACTAAGTATAGAAAATATATTGATCAATTTAGGAGAAAATATCACTGGAGGAAGTGAAATGATACCACAGGAAGCATGCTGGGATTGGCTAAATAAACACTATCGTGCCCTTTGGGCTTTTGATAAAATACTTTGAAACAGAGAGGGTTCCAGCCAAGCTGCTTAGAAGTAATTGGATAGAGGGGAGGAGATGAGCTTTGGCCTCCTATTCTATTCCTATTGCCAAGGAAGGCTAAGTGAACTTCAAAAGGTAAATGATTTTGTACTTTCCAATGGTATACTAGCAGCATTCCTGGAATACATGAAGACAGTGTCATCATAGGGAGCCAAAAAGAATCTAGAAACACTTAAGAAAAGCAGCATCAAGGATTTTACAAAGAGCAAAGCTACACCATGCCTAATGGGATAGCTTCATGGGCACCTTATAAGAGGTGGGGAAAGACTTTCACTAAACAGGAACTGTGAATTATTCCTCTGTCACATACGTTTTCTAAGCTTCAGTCAAAGTTTCCATGGACTCTGTATATAATGATGGAGATTGTGGCATGGTTTTTTTTTTGGGGGGGGGGGGGTTGGGGTTTTTTTTGGAAGAGAAAGGAGTCAGGAAGTGGATTTGACAATTGTTTTTACTGTACCACTTTACTCAATGCTCCTCTTATAGATGCTAATTAAGTCTGTTTAACTGAATGATTTCAACCAATAATCACCAGGGGAAGCATTGTTCCAATCAATACAATGATCCAAAACAATTGCAGAGGACTCATGACAAAAAATGTTATTAACCTCTAGAGAGAGACCTGATGAACTTTGAGTGCAGAGTTCATCCTAAAGCAATGAGAAGGTACTGCTAACCCTTTGGGACTGTCCTTAGAACCCTGAAGGGAGAAATATTAGCCAAGTTCTAAAGGACCTGATTTTTAAAAAAAATTATTTCATGTTTTATTTTTCTCCAATCATGTTAAAAGGGATATTTAATGTTTTTTTCTTTTTGAAGTTAATTTATTTGTTTTCAGTTTTCTACAATCACTTCCGTAAGTCTTAGATTTTCTCCCCTTCCTCCTTCCTCCCTCCCTGAGACAGCATGCAATCTTATATGAGTTCTACACACACATTCTTATTAAGCACATTTTCACATTAGTCATGTTGCTTCGAAGAATTAAAACGAATAGGAAAAACCATTAGAAAAAAACAAAACAAAACATAATATAAGAGAAAATAGTCTGCTTCATTCTGTGTTCCAATTCCATAGTTCTTTCTCTGGATGTGGAAGGCATTTTGCCTCAAGTCCTTTGGGAATGTTTTAGGTCCCTGAATTGCTGTGAAGGACGAAGTCTACCAGAAAAATTCCTCACACGCTGTGGTTGTTACCGTATGTAATGTGTTCCTGGTTCTGCTCATTTCACTCAGCATCAGTTCATATAAGTCCTTCCAGACTTCTCTGAAGTCTTCCTGTTCATCATTTCTCATAGCACAATAGTATTCCATTACATTCATATACTACAACTTGTTCAGTCATTCCTCAATTGATGGGTATCCTCTTGATTTCCAGTTCTTTGTAACTGGAAAAATATTCATATGAATATTTTTGTACATGTAGAACCTTTTCCTATTTTTATGATCTCTTTGGGAGATAGTCCTGAAAGCAATATTGCTGGTTCAAAGGGTATGCACATTTTTGTAGCCCTTTGGGCATAGTTCCAAATTGCTCTCCAGAATTGTTGGAGCAACTCACAGCTCCACCAGCAATGAAATAGTGTTCCAACTCTCCCACATCTCCAACATGTATCATCTTCCTGTTTTGTCATGTTAGTCAATCTGAAAGGGATGATGTGGTACCTCAGAGTCGTTTTGATTTGCATCTCTCTAATCAATAGTGATTTAGAGCATTTTTTCATATGACTATAGATAGCATTAATTTCTTCCTCTGAAAACTGCCTGTTCATATCCTTTGGCCATTTATCAATTGGGGAATGACTTGTATTCTTATAAATTTAATTCAGTTCTCCATATACTTTAAAAATGAGAACTTTATCATAGACCCTAGTTGCAAAAATTATTTCCCAGTTTTATGCTTCCCTCCTAATTTTGGTTGCATTTGAGTTTGTGCAAAAATTTTTCAATTTAATGTATACAAAATTGTCTATTTTGTACCTCATAATGTTCTCTATCTCTTGTTTCATCATAAATTTCTCCATTCTTCATAAATCTCACAAATATATTATTTCTTGCTCCCTTAATTTATTTATAGTATCAGCCTTTATACCTAGATAATGTATCCATTTGGACTTCATTCTTGTGTATGGTGTCAGGCACTGGTCTATGTCCAGTTTCTGCCACATTATTATTCAGTTTTCACAGCAGGTTTTATCAAACAGTGAGTTCTTATTCCAGAATCTGGGATCCATGGGTTTATCAAATCCAAATAGACTGCTACATTTATTGACTACTGTGTCTTGAGTACTTAATCTATTCTGCTGGTCTACCCTTCTATTTCTTAGCCAGTACCAAGTGATTTTAATGATTGGTGCTTTATAATACAATTTGAAATCTGGTAGGGCAAAGCCACCTTCCCTAGCATTTCTTTTCATTAATTCCCTTGATATTCTGGACATTTTTTTCTTCCAGATGAATTTTGATATTATTTTTTCTAGCTCTATAAAGTAATTTTCTGGTAGTTTTATTGGTATGGCACTGAGTAAGTAAATTAATTGTCATTTTTATTATATTAGCTCGACCTACCCCTGAGCAACTGATGTTCTCCCAGTTACTTAGATCTGGCTATATTTGTCCAAAAAGTGTTTTGTAATTGTGTTCATATAATCCTTGGGTTTGTTTTGGCAGATAGACTCCCAGATATTTTATAGTGTCTACCATTGTCTTAAATGGGATTTCTTTATCTCTTGATGTTGGGCTTTGTTAGTAACATATAGAAATGCAGATGATTTACATGAGTTTATTTTGTAACCTGCAACTTTGCCAAAGTTGTTTATTTTACTTTAGTTTTTTTACTTGATTTTCTAGGATTCTGTAAGTATATCATCATATCATCTGCAAAGTGTGATAGCTTAGTTTCTTCTTTGCCTATTCTAATTCCTTCAAATTATTTTTCTTCCCTTATTGATAAAATTAATATTTGTAGTACCATATTGAATGACTAAAGGACCTGATTTTTCAGTTGAGAATGGAGAGAACATACTGGACCATATACTATAACATTTTATTTCAATATTACTATAAAGAAGTTTATCAGGTAATTGCTTGAATACAAAGAAAACACATATTGAAGGGGAACAAGGTGAAAAGAACACAAGGGAAGTCACAAGACCTTTAAGAGAGAAGAGTGCCCTGTGGGGCAGGATGGAGAAGGGAAGAGAAAAGTGGCAAGACTAATTGTAACTACTTCACTCTTTAACAATCTATACCACTATAATTTTCATCCAAGCCATAGGTCCATCTCTTTATATATATCAAAGCCCTATGGCAATTATTTAATATAATTTATCAAATTACATAATATTTGTGAAGCACGGTGCCTGACATATAGAAGGTGCTTAAGAAATGCTCATTTCTTCAACCCTCCTTCTATCTATTTCACAAGAGTATGTCTGATGAAAACTGGAGACATCAAGATGGTAACTACAGACATCAACTTTCACAACAAAAGTCTAGGAAGCTTAGCGCAGTAGAGAGGGATACTACATCCAGAGTCAAAGGATCTGGATTCAAATTCTACTTCTGACATTTATGGCCAAAGGGACAAGTCATCTATAGACTGGGTGTCATATGTGTGTGTGAGTATGTGTGTGTATGTGTACACACACTCATACATAAATAATCATATACACACATATATGAATGTATACATATATAAAACACATATTTGCATATATTTACAATTACATGTAAAATAATTTTAACATTCACTTTTTAAAATTTTGAATTCCAAATTATCTCCCTTCCTCCTCCTTGAGAAAACAAGCAATTTGATATAGATTATACATGTGCAGCCATGTAAAACATATTTCCATATTAGCCAAAGAAAACACAAATCAAAGAAAGAAAAGACAACTAAAGAAAGTGAAAAAAAATAGTATGCATTCAAATTACATGTTCTTTCTCTGGAGGTAGATAGCATTTTTTCATCAATAGTCCTTTGGAACTGTCTTGGATCATTGTATGGCTAAGAACAGTTAAATCATTCACAGTTGATCATTTCACAATGTTGCTGTTGCTGGGTACAATGTTGCCCTGGTTCTTTTCACTTCACTTTGCATCAGTTAACATAAATTTTAAACTGGATGACTTCTAAGGTTCCCTGTAGTTCTAAATCTATGATACTAAGTTTACAAAATACTGCTAGCATGCATTGAAAGCTGCACTGTTTCTCATTATATTAGATGTCATGTTTTGCATTGTATGGTGGGGGTGTTAAGCAAAAACATGAAATGATTGCTGTTCATCTGGCCCTCTTCAAGTGCAAAAAATAAAACAAATTTGCTTTTTATTGAGGCTATCTCATAAAGTGAAAAATCTTAAATTAAGTAAAAAATATTAAAAAGCTTCAAACCCCAGAAAGGGTGGCACAAAAGAGGTTACAACCACATGAATTGCAGCAAGAATGCTCTCCTCCTCCCACAAGTGTCACTATTACCAAAAAATGTTCCCATGCATTGTCCATACAATAACCATCCACATCTTGAGCTCTAAGCATCCACATGGGTTTGTCTAGAGCAAACTCTGGTCATCAATCAGCAAGGCTGGCTGTAGGCAAATTCATAAACCAAATGATTTGCTTGGCAAATTCCCCTATTCCTCAATTCGTGTTCACTCTTTTTTTCCCACAAGCCAGGAATCCTTGGAGTGTCTAATATGGGCTTTCTTTTTCTCCAAGAATGGACTTTGAATTTCCTACACAATTCCAAAACAGGCCCCTTTCTCATAACTAGAAATTGAATTAAACATACCAAGCCTCTACATCTCCCTGGCTCACTTCCCCCAACAAAATAATTCTCAGGCCTCAGTAGTCTCCCTAAAAAATAAAAAAAAAATCTGTAGATTTTTCATGCTTTAGTCAAAAATATATTCTAATATCTGCTTCCAGAAATCAAAATGGAAGAGGAGGGAGAGAGTAGGTACAAGGTAGAACAGGATCCCAGTTAGGTATGGTATAAATAAAAGTGCCATGGTATGGTAAGGGATTCCAAAAGTAAAGAGATTATCTGGTTAGGTCAATTCCACATCCTAGGGTAGAAAAACTGGCTTTGTGGTATAAGAGCTATGGTTTTGATTAGTTAAAGTCATCATTAAAGGAAAAAGAAAACAGAGTGAAAAGAAGGGCTTCTAAGGACAGGGATCTATTTTTCTTGCTGCTATGATTTTATTGACTAGGAAGTTGGAAAAAATAATGTTTCTCATAGTATACAGCAATGTTTTCTATACAGGTTCATCTCATAAGTCTCGTTGTCAGCGGTTTGGACAGATCTTTAGGAACAAAAGAGAATTTTCTTCATCATATTGTTTATCACTTAGCATGCTCACTTGCCTATACAAACCCACCTATATATACATACACACACGTGTGTGTGTGTAAATATGTATATGTGTGCATGTGTATGTGTGTAAATTGGGGCATTAGCATATGTTTAATAAAAAGTAAGATCAAGATTTTTTTGACTTGCTATATTTTTAACAGCAAAGAGGAAGGTTTAATCATACCATTTATGTAGGCCATTGAACATTTGAATGGAAAAGAGTAAAATTTAGCATTGTCTCTAATGCTACCCCAACCCCAGCACCAGCTTGAGGGAAAACCTGGCACACAGTCACTGATAACTCATATTTACACAGCTTTTTAAGGGTTACAAGGTATATTCATTATAACTACTGTCCCCTGTAAGGTCAGTAAGTTTCCTCAAAATAGATTTAACTAAAGGCCAGTCTACTTTGTTTGTCCATGAATATTCAGGAGCATAATTCTAAATATATCCCTACTGTTAGCATGGGGAACAATAATTGGGCACATAAGTTTGACTGAAATAAGTAGGCTTTCTATTGAAGGAGAGGTTGTTGATCATTTGTGTGTCCAGGATCCCTCTGGTGGTCCAGTACAGCCTATGTACCTCCTTTCAGATATTTTTTATTGTATCGAATACTTTAAATTTCAAAGGAAGTTAATTATATTGAAATGTGTTTACTAAAATATTCTTTTTAAAAAATCAAGTTGTACATGCATCTTTTTGCTCTGTCATGCTAACCTCCCCCAACCCCTCTGATCTCTCTCATGTTGAAACTTCTGGTACACTCAAAGATTTCAACATAATTTAGCATTTAGTTACAAATTTGATTGTTTCATATATGTAGTGATGTGCTGAAGCTGGCTCAAATCAGCTCATGAGCCATGATTATTAAATTCTCATTGTGAGAATTTAAACCTCATAAACCAGTAAATGCTGTAAGTCAGAGATTGATTTGTTGCTTTGTTGATTTCTAGAATTTAAAAGGTGATAGAGATAAAAATAATGCAGAGTCAACTTAAAAACGTGTTATTGATACATTTTTTTCAACTTGTTAAACATTTACCAACACATTGCTACGTGTCTCATATATCAATATCCTCGGAGATGGGCGATATTAGTCCTTCTACATCCCACAAAACATTAGCAGTGTTGAACTTGTAGATATTCAGTAAATATTTGTTGTTTGAGTAATTAAAATTATCTGGGGCATTCTTGGGCATAACTCCTACATTATCTACAGGACCCTGGTTTAGGAAATGTCAGGAATGCTCCAAGAACATTCATTTTACTGCTTTTGCAGGTATGATAAAAGACAGATTTTCCTTTAGAATATGCTGACTTTCACCTTTTTTGTTGACTTTTATCCACTATTCACCACAACTTTGATTATATGTTTTGATAATATCAACTCATTTTATTCTTCCAAAGGAGACCTTATTTTAAAATATTTATTTTTAATTACAAAAATCTAATTGCAGAATTCTGTGACTAAATCTGTAGGAAAAAAAAAACACAGTTTCTCAAGATTAGCACCACACTAAGCTACGTAGATAAAGAGTATACATATGTAAGTATACACATTTATAAGATGATCACCTTTGAAATCAAGGGGATATAATATTCATTTTGTTCTCAAAGTTGTCTATGGTAAAATATATTTTATAATGGATCATGAGTAAAAACCTCAATGTGAAACATTTCAAAGATCTTAAGATATGGGCAAATGTATTCTTTTGATAATAATATTTTAGATGATATTTTAATCAAAGGAGGGGAGAGGAAGGTACAAGAAGATTTAAAGGTAAAATAATATTGGTGAAGGAAATATTTCCACCTATTCTTATAGGATCCAGCCCTTCTTGACAATCTATTCTTTGTTTTGAATTTATAACACCAATAGGACCAGTTCACAAGCTTGCAAAAATATAAAGATAGTGATAAAAATTCTATTATAATCTGACCAGAAAGAGTTGCAGATACCAAAACTTTTAATTTAGCTAGAACAGAAAGGACATTTGTTCAAGTGACCTGGGAAATAAATGTTTTAGAATCACTATTTCTATGGCTATTCAAATAGATTAATTCAACTCTTTTCTATATTCAACATCAAGGACTCATTTATACTGTCTATCTTTATATTTTGTTCAACCATGGGTTAAATGTGTTTCTTTTAACATTAGTTCTACTGTGGATGCTTTCTCTTTATAAACTGTTAATTTTTCAAAGATTAATTCTTAGAGGGTGAATTTATTTTTTAGAATCATGTTAATAACTCCAAAAAAAAACCCCACTGAACCTCTATGTTAGATTTTTTTGAGTCCTTTCCAAACTCAAATTAAGTTAATTAACATCAATACATAATTCTATCATTTGTTGTTTTTTTCCCTTTCCCCTAATTTTCCTATCTCCCTTTTCCTCATTTTTGTCCATTCATTGAAGGTAAATTCTACTCAAGACAATAACTCCTGTTCAGGTGCTGTTCAGAATACATATGTTTTCATAACTTAGGAACAGAATCATTTTAAAAATATGAAACATTCCACAGTCAATTAAACAAATTAAAAAACATCATGAATGAATGGATCAATAAATAAATTAGTTTACTGACTTTCACTGAATTATCTGGGGATAGAAATCCAAAAAGGAGGTGTCCCTTGACCTTAAGAAGCTTATTTTTAAATTGGAAGCTTCTACCTATGTATGTATGTATGTATGTATGTATGTATGTATGTATGTATGTATTTATCTGTCTGTCTATCTATCTATCTCAATGTCTGTGCAATATCTACATCTTTAGGTAGATAGGTCTATATCTCTTTATTTATGGGAGCAGTGGTCATGGCATAATGTTTGGATTAGAAAAGTCATTGCAATCATGAATCATTTGAACTCTTTACAGATGCTATGGCAACATTGATTTGGTTACATTTGTCACAGTAAGAGGCAGAAGGAGGGGGACAGGAGGAGGGATAGCCATGTGGAGTAGCAGGGTGAATTGCAAAGAGAAGGCGAGAGTGGATAGTTAGATATGATGTGCAATAAAATCTAGGGTCTAAGAATGGCTAGATAATATGTGTGTTCAAACTGTCTAACTTAGGGCTAAGGATAGCACAGCCTACAGGCAAATAGTTACAAAGCAAAAAATTAAGTTACCCAGGAGTCTCAGAAGATCTGATGTGGCCAGACAGATGACAGGAAAGTGAGAAGATAATTTAAGAATTTAAAATCCACCAGGGGTGATGACATATCAGGCTCTCCATAATGAACCAGAAGAAACAAGTGGTGTTTGATATTGTTGTCCATAACACTCAACTAAAACGCAGAAAAGTGGAGGAAAGGCTCAAACATGAGAATTAATGAAGAGTCTGAGAGTTTTCCACAACAAAAACATAGGCAACTCTCCACAGCTACTATATTATATCATTAATAATGATTGATGATGATGATGACTAGCATTTACATAGCACGCATAAGAGATCTTATTACTATCCTCATTTTATAGATGAGGAAACTGAGACAAAGGGGAAGTGACTTCTCCACTGTCACACAGCTCGTAAATATCTAAGGCTGAATTTGAACCTAGGGTCTTTTGGACTCCAAGTCCATTAGTCTATCCACCCTGTCACTTATACAGCACTAATACCCTATGATAGGATCAGGTGCTGCAACAAAGAGTTCCTTAAATCTGGAGTTGGGAAACGGGAGTTCAGGTCTTTTCACTGTTTCCTATTGATAGTGATTTTGTATGATTTAATTAAGCTCTCAAATTCCCATTTTTCTTACCTGTAAAATGAGAATAGCAGTATCTGCTATACTTTCTTGACACAGATATTGTGATAGAAACAGAGTCAATGGATGTTGAAAGGGCTTTCCTTCATGGCAAAGTGTGATCCAGTATGAAAAATATAAATTATTAATTCTGTTGCAGAACTACACTCTGGTCATTTTTTCTAATTTTGTTCTCAGATCTTTCAGTAATTCTTATATTTTTATTTTACCTTTCTCTGACCTGTTTTACAGTAAATAGATGTTAAGTATTATTGATCTCATCTATTTTCTTTTAACATATTCATGATTAAAATTGCTTTTTTTATCTTTCAACAGGTTTTATATAATACAGTTCAGTTAAGGCATCACCTCTCTCTCTCCCTACACTTCAAGAATCATATTCAACACTCTTCCGGCATTTCAAATTGTCAGTATAAATCTATTTACTCTAATTCAATCTAGTAAGCACCTTAATAAGTACCTGTGATGTACCCCCATACTACATATGGCGAATGGACCTAGGACACAACACAAATACAATCCTCCCAAAAAAGCAAAAAAAACCAAAACAAAATAAAAACTCAGGGTCTTGCCTTCAAGGCTCATACTCCACTGGGAAGCAGGGACACAACAACGTGTAAACAGATAAACACATTTAACATGAAAACCAAACAGCTGTGCCAGGAGAAAGGCAGCAAGCAAAACCAGAAAGAAGACACTAATACTCTTTTAGATAGATATCAAGAAGCAATGACAGTCTATTCCTTTTCTGACAAAATGGGGTAAAAGAAGAGTGGGAGAGAAGAGAACATTCTTCACAGTAGCTATGAAGGCATTAATACATTATCTTCTTTTTTCTGTCTCTTCTAATTTCTCTCTTTCTTTCTCCACCCTCCTCCACCTATCTCCCTCGTTTTGTTTATCTCTGTCTTTCTGTTGGTTTCTCTCTATATCTTTGTATTCTTTGTCTCTCTGGGCCCCCCTCTCCCTCTCTCCCACCTCCCTCTCTCCCACCTCCCTCTCTCCCACCTCCCTCTCTCTCTCTCTCTCTCTCTCTCTCTCTTTCACACACACACACACGCACACACATACACACCATGAATTTATATTGCAGAATTTACATAAAGCAACAAAGGCAGGATTCTCAACAGTTTTCTGCCCATCTAATTCAACCTTTATTTAAATCTTCTTTACAACTTCCTTCTGTTCTGTAGTAGTTTCAGTCATGCCTGACTCTTTGTGACCCCTTCCTGGGGTTTCCTTGGCAAAGATACTGGAGTGGTTTGTCATTTCCTTCTCCAGCTCATTTGATATGAGGAAACTGAGGCAAACAAGGTTAACTGACTTGCATGGGGTCACACAGCTGGTAAATGTCCGAGGCTGGGTTGGAACTCAGGTGTTCTTGATTCTAGGCCCAGTGCTGGATTCACTGGGCCACCTAACTTTACAACTAGTCCTTTCCAAATTTTTATGAAACATGGAATTATGTAGAATTTCTAAATAAACAAAACTGCTCACATTTTAGGAAGGAATATTATTTGACAAAGAAAATATAAATAAAAAACAGAGCTGACAGTGAATTATCTTTATATTTTCAGCAGACATCTTCAATGCCCCCAATGCCTTCTCGAAGATTTCTAATGACAAGGAACTCACCTATCCATGTAGCCTATTTTTCTTCCTGGATGGGTCTGATTGTTTCCAAGATTTTCCTTACAATGGACCCTATTCTACCTTACTCTATTTTCTATCAATTATTCTTTTTTCAAAACAATTCTAACCCCCTCCTTCAGATGACAAGTCAGAATAGAGACAAAGTAGGAATTACTGAGTGCTCTCAGCTGTGCCTTTTTCAGTCCTGAGCACTAAAATAATTTTGCTCCAGATCCTGGAGTTCAAGTATGAACCATAGAGCACTTGGGTCAGTGTGCAGGTTAGTCACTACTACAGAGGATCTGACCAGCCTCCAGGTTCTGATTCAATTAAATTTATTATACATATTGTTATTATCATTATGTGTAAGACACATTCAGAAGGCTTCAAGTTAAATAAGGTCCATTTGGACTATTTTCATTTTATTCTAAGTCGATCATAGCTAAAGAATACAAACAGATTCTACAGTTTGTCCCAGGCCAGAGAGGAAACATTCTTTGCATTACTGCTAGAACCACCCCAATCTCTGCAGGATCCTAGCATCGTAGATTTTGATCCGGTTCACCTTTTTCATAATAATACCATGCACAGGATGGGTTGCATTGTGTAGGGTCTGATCCCATCCTACATTTTTATTTTATTGTCCCCAGACTCCACCAAAATCTAACCTATCTAACCCATCTCATGATCAACAGCTCCCCTGCTGTCACTGTTTTTCATTGATCAATCAATGAACTTGGGCTACAGCAGCTATAGTAGACTGACATTTAAAAACCATGATAGTATCCGGCTCAAATGGAATGACAATTATCAAATTATCATTAGCTTTAGCAGTATGATAATGTAATATGATTAATGCTCTAATATATGTATAAACATATACATGTATCTATCCTAATACTAGAAAACTTTTTTGAAAAAGATCTTCCATTTTTTGGATCTGTTTGCTATTTTCCCCAGATTTTCTTAGACATTGAAATTGAAAATAAATGTATTCCCCAAGAAAGTACCAATAAAAACCATAAGACAGCTGAAGAAGCATCCTCTTTGTATCCAGATATTTTACAAGACACTTGAGAGTTTCTGATTTCATCACAAACCAAGTAATCAAGAGGTTCCCAAAATCTAAACTATATTTGACATCAGCTCTCTGATGGCTTCCTCAGGTTATTGAATCTTTGCCATGCTTTCCCTAGGGATAAAAGATAAAATCATGCTTGTTTGCTCCCACTAACATTTCTGAGCATTAGGATTAACAGTGGGGAAAAGCTTGGGATATAAATGTTGCCATAAAAATGTTAAAGAGTACTAGGCGAAATAACATGTCATCTTGAATCCATAAATTATTTTTAAGCTCTCAAGCTTGGCTCCATCCTAGAAACTTTTCCCAACTGCAGTCTGGGTGGAAAGATGTTAACAGGCAATAGTCTAGCAATGACAACAATAATCGACATTTATAAAATGCTTTAAATTATTATCATTGATTCTCACAGGAATTCTGTCAACTAGATCATATAGGTATGATCATCTCCATTCTATAGATAAGAAAAATGAAATATAGATAAAATATAAAATATAGATAATAAAAATAAAACAAAGGGAAGTTAAGTAACTTGTGTAACATCACACAGATATTAAATGGCAGTGGTGGAACCAGAATTCAAGATTTGTAATTCAAAATCTAAATGTCTTTCCACTATAATATACCACATCTAATTTAACAATAGTTAAGGGGGGAAAACCCCCTTTCAAATAAAATTTAGAGATAAACAAAGAAACATCAAAGCATAAAAAGCATGTTATCCATGACCCAATCATATGAAACATAAAGAATTCATAAAAGTATTCTCTTGTTACTTAAAACTTGTTACTTAAAACTGATCTTTTTCTAATTCTTATGGAACATTGAATTATACACATTTTCTTAGCAAATACAACCACCCATTTTTTTCAAGGAACATTTTTTAACAAAGGAAACATTAATTAAAACCATTGAGCTGACAAGGAGATATTTTTGAATTCTCAACAGAACATCTGGAAGTGATGGTCCACCTGATACTCTGGGAGGAAAGATCAGGAATTAAGGAGTGGCCAATAGTAACTGACCCTCTTTTTATATTCAAAGTTCACTGAAAAGGCAGATTGAAACAAGGAATGCTGTTACATCAACATCCTCTGTAGGAATTTTGTCCTGATGAAACTTCAAAAATATTTATGGGAAACAAAATATAGGGAACAGGCTACTCACCTTCTCTTTTTTCCGATAATGTCACTGGCTAGCTGAACTATCAGTCAGCACTGGACAAACCAGCTAAAGTTTTAATTGATTTTTATACTGTAGCTGGCTGGCCTGAAACTGACTGACAGCTCAGTGACAGGTGATACAGGAATGCTGCAGGATACGAGGAACAAGAAGATGGTCCCAAGCATCAGTCTTGGGAGGAAAATGCCCACGACTTTTCTAGAAACACCAGATACAAACGTATGATCAGGCTGCCTCAGTTTCTCCCATCCTACCTGAGAAATAACTATGGAAGGAAAAATTTCAAAAGGAGCAGTGTTTCCCTAAGGACCTTGATACAGTTGTAGTCCAGTAGCATGTCGTAAATTCAATAATTTGCAAAAGATTTGAATTTAACACAATAAATATAATTAAAAGGTATGTAGTAGACTCCAAAAGGAACACAAATACACAACTAATTGACACCTGGAGTGATGAAGACCTGAGTTCAAATATAGACTCAGACACATTCTAGCTTTATGACCTTGATTGAGCAAGTCACTTAAAGTTGTTTGCCTCAGTTTTCTCAACTGTAAAATGAGGATGATAACAAGAGCATATACTTTTCAGGATTATTGTGAGGATTAGATGATATAATATTTATTAAGTGCTTAATAGAGTAGTCAGTATATAGTATGTATGATGTAAATGCTGACCATCAGTATTCATTATTGTTGCCAGTTCTTTCCACCATATCTATCTTGGGCTATCTCCCCTTTGCTCCTCCTGTCCTTCCTGCCTTCTCTTTTTTTTGTTACTATTTTTGATATTAGGATGCTACATGGTATAAGCTGAAAGGTTTTGTTTAGCGATTCCCAAACTCTTTATTTCATGGAATCCCAGTATACTGCATGACACAAACTGTGTTGTTATAAAAAAATGTTACTGCTATAGTACTTCTTCCTCTTAAGTATTAAATTAAAATTATGCATGTATAAAATGCTTCTATGTACAATATTTTTATGCGAAAATAATGGGTTTTTTAAAAATATATATATATAATAAGAATTTACTGACTTCTCCCCCATTGTACTTTTATTCTAGAGACATTCTACTCTAGCACTAATGGTTTCAACCAATATATTTCAATCAACCAATTATTGTCTAATGAGTGAGTGAGTAGCGAGTTTGGTCCTTTAGTGATTGCGGCACTTCCAGTCAGGGTAAGATAGGGAGATTATTCTCCAAAGCAAAACAAAATAAATTCAAGGAGGAGAGAGGAGTATAGGAGAAACAAAGGGACTAAATCAAAATATACCAAGGAATTAAGAACGTAGTAAATTTCTATGTTTTAAGAACAGTGGCCAAGTATGTGAGCTGTTTCTATGGACTTAGTACCTTAAAGAAGATAACTGATGATCAACAACATGGAAATAATGGTGATAAATATAATCATGACAGCTACGTGGCAAAGAGTTGTCCATGGGACCTTGGACTTTCTTTTAAATATTAAAGGCATTTCCTCAGGTAATGACATAATTGACATGTAAGTTGGGTGGGGGATCAGTTGGATTATAGAGTAAGGTGAAGGAGATTTTTCACTTGGGATATGTAAAATTGCTGAGAAGAAACAATGCTCAAAGGTGGAATGCTTCTTTCTTTTTAAAATGAATGGACAGGAACACATAACATTCAAACTAATGCATCCTGGGGAAATTATGCTGAAACCATGCATCCCTAGTTCTATAGAGGCAAAAAAGACACAAGTAATGCAAGTAATATTAAACTTTAGCTTGATTTGTTGATGTAAAAATTGCAGAGGAAACAATATTGTACTGTGGGCTTTTGTCTCACATGAATACACAACAGCAAACTATCTGGAAGAAAAATAACTATGCTTCATGAGAATATTGAGACACAGGGGACATTTCTAACATTGAAAACTATGTCAATTCAGCAGAAGAAGGAGAGTTACAGCAGACCTTCGCTCATTAACACTATCTATGTACTCAAAACTTCAGCAACTTTAGTAACCTTTATTTTTTTTTATTTGGCAAAAGGGGAGAGAGAGAGACAGATAGACAAAAAGAGAGAGATAGAGAGAATAAGAGATAGAGAGACATGGAATGGGAGAGGGAAGAGAAGAAGAGTGGGAAAGAGAGGGGGAAATACAGAGAAAGACGGAGAGAGGGTGTGAGGGAAAGAGGGCAAGAGGGAGAGAGGTTGGCTATAGCCTCTGGCAGATATGAAAATTTGGGGGTAAGGCCAGGATCTGTTCTTCAAGCCAGAAACAAAAGTGGTCACAGTAACAGTAGCTGATGTTCACAGTCTTCTCAGTTAGAAGTCCTGGGAAAACAACATGCCCAGAGCTGGAGGCAAGACATCTCTTTCCACGCTAAAGGTCTTTCTAGAAGTAACTCCAGTTGGATGCTGGAAATCAATTTTGATTTATGGGCTGAATCTATATTGTACAAGTCCAAGATTTAACTTTTAGATTTGCAAGTGCCATTCATTTACTTGGCATTCCTTTCTTTTGGGTGGTCAAATAGAAATAATGACATTGGCAAAAATGTATACAAAGGCTTCAAAGTTCACAAAATGATTCACATTTTGTAACTGAATTATTGACAGCTAGATGGTGCAGTGGGTAGAGAACTGGACACAAAAATTATGGAGATCTGACTTCAAATTCAGCCTCAGACACTAATTAACTGTGTGACCCTAGGCAAGTCACTAAACCTGTATTGGCCTCAGTTTCCTCAGCTGTAAAATAAGGATAATAATAGCACAAACCTTCCAGGGTTGTTCTCAGCATTTCAACCCTTAAAGGACTATATAAATATTATAGTTATTATGTCATTTGTTCTTTACAGCCTTTGAATTACATACACTAGATATTAATGTCTCCACCATATAGATGAGGAAACTGAATCATAAATGACAGAGCTATAACTAGGAACTTCTTTGTCTGGAGAAAGTTCCAAGTAAGGCAAGTGATAGGAACTATGTCCACATTTGTGGGAGACATTAAAAGAAAGAGATCCACAGACAGTGCCCTGAGGTTTCTGTGAGACTGGGCATGGCAGGAAGGTCAGTACAGGGTAAAAAGGAGTCCATTATAATATATCTGGCAGCTTCCTTTTGAATTAATTATTCTTGTTGGGTTCTAAGCTACTGTTTCTTTGATGCTGAAGGGATGTGTTATAAATGCCCTCTAAGTTTGGCACACTGTGACAAGACTCCAGTAGCCCTGTCTTAGTTCTGGTTTTGGTAAATGAATTAAGTGCATTACTAGAGTTGTATAGTAAGTGTCAGATGCATATATGAAGCCAGGTTTTCCTTAACTCTGAATTCAATGTCCTTTTTAACGTCATTGCCTGAAACTGTTCAGACTCCACTATTATAAGTCTCTTCAAGTTAGCAAGAGCTCAGGCCACATACAAGGAGAGGGGAAATCCAGTTTGCCTTCAGATTTGTCCTCAAAGGAGCATTTCCTCCTCCGTATGAGTTCCTCATTTTGAAGACAGTATTCAGCCAGCTTTCTGGTACAGAGATGAGGTAATGATTGAACAATCTAAGTCACAGAAATGATTAAGGGGCTGGTGACATTTACTTATGTGGAAAGATTAATCGAATTAAACATTTGTAACTTCGCTAAATGGTAAGGAGGATATAATAACCATGAACAAATATTTGAAGGGTTTTAAAGAACCCAAGGAGATGAAGGAACTGTTTAGTAAAGTTCAAGGAAGAAAAAAAAAAACAGATGTGGGATAGAATGAAAATTAATTGAGCAATGAGACACTCAGACCGTTTAAAACAAAGTGAGAACTTTCAGACTTTAATGAAAGAAAATGTATCAATTTCAAGCACATACAAGCTGAGCAAAATCAGATACTGTCTCCATTTGGGGTTAACCGGAGAAAGTGTAATGAAAAGAATCAAGAGAAAACAATATGTCACCAATATTTCAACAAGAGAAGCAATATTATTCTGTCTTCATTTGGTTCTCACCTTAGTCTTTCCCAAATACCAAACCATCATCAAGTCTAATACCAGACATCCCTCAGGAATGAAGAAAAGGGGAAAAGGTGATTTTTTTAAAAAACAGTATGTTTAGTTTAAAATGATCACAATTAAATATAGCGATTGTGACTGCTAATATTTATGGGACAAGAACAAATTTACCTGTCATTCAAAACCCTGGAACTTAAAATGGAAAAGATACATGTTGAAAATCAACTCTGCATATAGAAATAATGAACAATACCAAATAACCTCATTCAACCTTCTGAACAATTCCTTCTGAAGAAAACATGGAATTTTAATTTTTCCTTAAACTAATTCTTATGATTTTGGTTGCCTAAAACGCTTTCATTCTATAAGCTGAATGTAGCTCAGACTTCATTATCCAGTGCAGACTGGTGGACCACATTAGCCAATTGAGTTTACCTCTGCATAGGATTAGCATGCTTAACAAATAATTTATAATAATCAGTTTTTAAAATTAAAGTACTACTTAGTTATTAGGGTTTTTAAAGGACAAACTGTTAAATTTTTGGAAAAGTCAGTCATTTTGTAACTCCTCATCAAAAGTAGAATTACTTAGGCTAAAACAAAGTAGATGGGGAAGAAATAATGTTCCAAAATAATAAGTCTAACTTTCAAGTATCTGAGTCTTGGTGCTTGGGAGAACACTGTCACATGTTGGCAAGGCTTAACTGATGAGTAGTGTTTGAGAAACCCACACAGTATCTTGTCTATGTAAAGCTAATAACCTGCATTTTTTCTGGGTAAATAGTTCCTAAGACACATGTTGCTGTTAATTATGCCCATGTTACTTTTAAAAATACCTACACATGACTGGTTCTCAAAATGATTCTAAGATCATTTTTGTTTTCAGCTTATTTTGACAAAATAAAATCCTCAATTTTATAGTTGTACTAAGGAAGACATTTTTTAAAAATCTAAGTGAATTAGGTATATCAAGATGCTCCAGACAAAAGATGAAAAGAAATATAACCATCCCTCAAGAAAATTATATGAAATTAAAATTACCGAGGCAATTACCTTTGGGAGTAAACCCTGATCTATTTGTCTGGACTATGTGAAAACACCTCAGGGAAGTTATTTCAATAATTCTACAGGGTGATTCACAAAGCTTAGATGGATATGCAGATTGGTGATTACATAGCCAAAAGTCTAAACGGTAGTTATTGTTATGATTATAAGGCTAAGATTTGGTAAGTTTCATGTGTAGATTGCTAATGTTGACTGACATGTTCCTAAATTAAAATAAATAATAGTTAACTAATCATTGAAACCAAACTTTTCTTCCTGTAATTTTGGATTTTAGCCAGACATTTTGATTAATAATCAGATTCCTTCACTAGATTTGATGTCAGCCAATATTAAATTTCACATCATATAAAGGTCATTTTATCAGAATACACACACACACACACACAAACACATACATATATACATATAAATACACATGTATGTGTGTGTAGGGGGATGTGTGTGTATATAAATATTTCAATCAAATCTCAATATTCATGCTGAGGGGAAAAAAAGAAATAGATCATAGAAAACCCTTTATAATCTCCCAAACTATCTAGCATTGGCTTTAGAATGATGCACATCTAGAATGATGCCCCTAGTGAAATGCACATATTCAAGACCTTTCTATTCCACACTCTAGGAAGTGGATCATCCACTTCGCAGTTAATTGAAGTTTGATTATATTGCGTTACCATAAAACTGAACTTCTAAATTATTTTTGAAATAACATTAGTAAAATGCACAGTCGTCTGAAAATGTCTGAATTTTAATTATCGCTCTTCCATAGTCAACATTTATTGTAGCTTTAGTAGTTGGCTTCAGTTTTTCATCTATATAGCAATGTTTCAATTTTCAATTAGTAATATATCATTTTATATCTGAAAATAATCTCATAGAAAATCTATTCAGTTTTACATATAAAAAAACTGAGGCTCTGAGGTGAAGCAAGTAACCCAATATCACAGCAGAGCTAATACTAGAAATCATATCTCCTGACTTCTGGTCCATCATCCTTCTCATTAGACTATGCACATTAAGATTCAAACCCATTTTTAAAAATATAACTGGCTATAATTCAAATATCTAGCCCATTCAATTCCAAGACAAAGTTACAGATTGCATGAGTAAAAATAGCATGAAATTGTGTCTAATGCTTTTAATCCAGAGTAATTCTGGACTTTCTAAAAAGATTATTAAAATACAATTTCCTCTACCACTTCCCACCAGCTATCCCAATATAGTCAGGTGTACTTCAGCAAAAGACATCTTCAAAATATATTACAATTGCATTAAATTTATCCTCTTTCTAAAGAATCAGTTTACTCAGCATTAAAATCAATCAAGCAACAAGCATTTGTTATATTCCTCATAGTGTGAAACCCTTGTAAGAAGCTTAAAATCTAGTAAGGATTCTCAACAGTCCTCAAAAGTGTCCTTCAGTGGACAAGAAAAGTTAAGATAACAAGGGATATCTTACCAATATTCCAAGAAGGGCCTACAGCACAAACAAAATTTTAAAATAAAATTCTACATGTTTTCATTGCTTAGAGAACACTATTAAAATACATAGGAACACAAATGAATATTCTATCAGAATATTTTTATTAAGGGAATTCCTTCCCTTTGGTGTTATAGTATGAGTCCCATAAAATGATGCTTTGCTTTTTTTTTTTTTCATAAACAGTGCTGCATTCAGAATTTCTTGTAAAATGTAAAGAAAACAAATGCATGACAAAATCTCAAATTAGTTTAAAATGCTACACAAAATAAAGACACACTAACTAGTTCTGAGTTATCATTCCCCAACTATAAGTTCATCCCTGATATATTTGTGGAGGAGAAATGTATAATACTGGATAGACTGCTACACGTAGAGTTAGGAAGATCTAGGTTGAAATCTTACTCCAAGAATTTACTAGCTCTGTGATTCTGGTCAAGTCAGTGAATCTTTCTGAGCTAAAGTTTCTTCAAATGTAAAAGGAGGGATATTGGAATTGATGCCCTCTTTGGTCCTTTCCAGGTCTAAATCTACAATCTATAATCCTACGTTTCTCTATCCTTGCATTTAAAAACGAGGAATTAAAAACAACAAACGAGTCAGGACAATGGCATTTTATCATACTATACCCTGCAGTACATACTTTTTTATACATATGTTTTTGTGACAATTTTTTAATGAAAAAAAAGAAAAATGTCACTAGCAATCTGCAGTTTGTGAAAGCATTACTTCAATTTAAATATATATAAATATATATATATATTAATTCCTTTCTCACTTAAGTAAGTTAAAATCTAATTTTCAAATTTTACATTACAGTTACTAAATTAAACATAGTAATTTGGCTAATACTGAAGCAGAGATTTCTACTTTGAAAGCCAGCATCACTCACATTAGTAAGAGAAATAGGGGCGCAGGTCACGAAATGCATTTTCTAAAATTGTTGCAACATCTCTTAGTCAATGCAGAAAAAAATTTAAATTATTCCTTTCAGTAGTCTGAACTGAGAAGTAAGACTGACAATGCAGAATTGCTCTTTAGGAGAAGTGTTATAATGCCCAAAATACCATACAAAGACATCCATGAAAAATAGGCAGTTAACAATCAAATGTTCTCTTTTATTCTCTCAGTGTAAAAATGGGACTCAAGTTAGGTCAAATATATATTAAATAAACATATGTTATGTTTGATCAGCTATATATCGACTGTATATCAAATTCATTTAAATGTTAAATCATAGATTACCCTTCCATGATAGAACCTAGTTAATGTGATACATTGTGCTTACTGGACCATCATGATGTTAGCTTTCTTCCTGTGCCAAGTGCATTTGCTTCTGTATTTATGAACAGAAAGTAAATCATATGACCATAAGATTCCAAGATCACATCCCTGAAATGCACCATTAAAATTTTGTATCACATATATTTTTACTTATTTTAAATGGTTTAATTTATGATTTCAGAAATCATGTAAATGATTTTCCAGTTTCAAAAAATTAGGAATCAGACTGTGATTAAGCTGAATTTCTGCAGGTCTATCAATTCTACTTCTCAATGAACAGCAACAGGTATATTAAAGTGGAAACATGAATACTTCAATAGAGATAGTTTCAGACAGCTGTGAAATGCATTTCCAAGTGGGAGTAAGTAGAAATGGCTGATTATTTGAGGGTTGATGTTTTTTTTTTTTTAATTTTCTTATTTTGTTTTAATACCAGAAACTAAAACAAACATGGTATTTTTTTTTCTTGGGTGTGACCAAATACTGTCAGCCATAGCAGTTACTTCTGCCTTTTGTGACTCTTTTTTTTTTAATTTCAAGTATAGAGAAGCATTCTTTTTTTTCCTTATATAAACACATTGCAAAAGGCAACTGTCACTTTTCCTTTCTCATAATGACTGATGTGCTGTTGCATTGTCACAAACAGAAGAGAAAGATTTGGTTTATAGAGCCAATTCAATATAATAAACAATTGGGCATCTATTTGGTGATCAATATCATAGTTGAAGAAGCCTCAGGTAGCTTTTGAAAAAAGAAACTCAATTTCTGCTTACTTTAAAAATCATACAGAGTAACCTAAACACTATGGCCAACTGTGCATTAGAGATATCAATGTGTATAGAAGATATCAAATAAGAAAACATTTGTCAATTTACCATTTTTATAGTATTTCATTTTCTAAATAAATTCATAGATATGCAAAAGACCTTTGATCATATAGAACAAATTGGTATATAAAATGATACACTTTTTAAAAATTATTCTTACTTATTAATTTTTAAATTTGCAAACATTAAATTCTTTGCAAAATGGGGACAGATAGTAGCAGAATACTTAACATATGGCCAATAAAATTGAAATAAATATCTGAAACATAGATGAATGAATCTTTGCTGTTTTAAAAGACTTTGAATGTTGAGTCCAGTTAATTAGAATGTTAATTCAATTATCCTCAATGGTTCCCATCACTGTGAAGGCCTATGACATTTTTACTACTCAAATTCAAAGACTATACTCCAACTCAAAAAGGCATATTATTAATACCTGTTCTTGGTCTCAAAAGAAAACAATAAAAACACACACATAAAAAAAAAGTCAGAGCTGTGCAAGTCACCATGACTACTGGGGAAAATGGATGGATCACAGAATCAGAGATGAAAAGAACCTCATCTAGTCCAACATCTTCATTTTACAGACATAAATTCTGAGGTTCAAGTTAAGTCACATAGGTAGTGAACTGAATACTGGACCCAGGCCTTCTAATTCTAAACCCAGCATTCTATCTTCTGCATTGGGCTGCTTTCAGAAGATATGGAAGTCATCTTTCCTATAAGACAAATACCTCCCATAGGAAGCAGGACAGAAAAACAACCTGAATATGAATCTCTTTTCTTGTGCTTAGAAATGTATACGTAGGACCTTAAACACTTTGAATTTCAGTTCCTTCTTCTAGGAAATGGGAATAATGAAATTTGGGCTACTTGTCTCAAAGAAAAGGGAAGAATATATTATGTAGCAGTCTAGAGAGCCAATAGAACAAATATGTTATTTCTTTCTTAGAATGCACAAAACCATACAACATAGAAGTATTTCTCCTTCCATAAGATAATTTATATCTAAATATTTTAAAATACGTGTATGCTGTGTGCACATATGCACACACATGTATGCACACATTTTCATATAAGAAGGCCTACCTGACAACTGTGTAAAGACCAATTTTAGAAAGAGAACTAATGTGTGAGTGCATGTGCATGCATACATACACAAACACACACATATATTCAATAGATGGGACTGTAATTTTATATACAATATTATGAGTCTGAATAAAGTATAACCAGTTCTTTATATGGATAGAAAAATTAAAATATATTTAATAGAGTTAGAATAGTACAGACCTATAAAATAGAAGCTAATTAGATTAACTAAAGATGTACCTATAATATAAGTATAGGTTGTATAAGTAGAAACTACTTCTTGAATAGGAATTGAAATGAAGGAATATTACATTTTTCTCTCTCTGACATTGTGTTAATAGTAATTGGAAAATTTTCCTGACAGTTAGAACTGTCTAAAAGTAGAATAATCAGGCACTTGAGTAGTGAGTTCCACATCTGTGAAGGCCTTTAAGCACCAGTTAGAGGATCACTTGTTGGAAATACTGGAAAGGCATGGATGGATTGGACTAGTTGACTTCTAAAGTTCTTTCCCACAATTAGATTCTAAGATTTTATGATGCTATGATATATTTGTACAGAATACTAGAGCATGAAAATATGTTTGGTGCAAAAGCAAGAAAAGACTCATCAGAATTTAAGATTAAAGGACAGGCTACTTTAAAAGCTGTTAAAAGACACCCCAACCTGGGGGAAAATATACATTTCTCTTAGGATCCCAAAGTCAAAGCCATTGTTTATTAAATGGCATACAAATACATTTTATGCCTCAATCAATTCATAATACACTGCTTTAAAAATTCTACACACAACAAATGCAGTCATGGTTATATTAAAATGCATTTTTCTTAGCAGAGTGTTATTCCTTTGCTTTAAATAGATAGTGATTTTAAGCCTCTACTTGGTGAAATTTATTTTCTAAAAGAAAAAAAAAACTCTTTACAAAATAAGCCTTAGCAACAGTGATGAAGTACAAATGTCATTTTGGCATATAGAAAATAAATAAGATCATAAAAATACAACACCCTACAAAGCAATATTCCTTAAAATGAATACAGAAGGCAATTTAGTCGGTCTTACACCTTGGGAGTGCCAAGTTATATATTCCAAAGAAAATATCAAAAATTCAGATAACATTTTTATTCATTCCCAAACTAGTCTGAAAATACCTTCATGAACCAAGCTGAAAAGTTCATCTTTTATTCAGAAAATTTTCAGATGATATCATTCTATACTTAATCTCAACTTACTTAAAATCTCCAATCTAATACTGTGCAAAACTATTTGGGGGAGGGGGGGTAATTGATTCTGATAGCATGAAATTCCCATTCTTCATTCTAGGAGTGCTTCACCATCTGGAAGGGGCTATCTAGAAATTCTCTTTTTTTCATTTTTGGCTTTAGGTTTTTTGTTAATAAGTTCTGATCTTTTTACAATAAAATAGTTTTAACTGTGACATAAATATATACATATATACACATACATGTATATATCATACACACACACAAGAATCTAGCCATAGAATGCAGTCACCTCATAATATTAGGATCTACAAAGCATTAAAAATAAATATACCTGTGCATTGAGGTTATCAGTGCAGTGTACCCAGACACACCTATCGACATCAATATATGTATTTTTCTCTTTCCTTCCAAATCTACTTTGTTATTTTAATAAGAGTGAAAACCAAATAAATCTATCTCACACATAGAATACACTTAATGTTCTCAAAGGCAACCCCTCTTAGTAACTGGGTGTAAAATCAAGCAAAAGAGCTGAACACAACCTGATCTTTCACAGGAGGAAGTTGTTTAAGCAAATGCTTTAAATGTAAAAACTGCTCCATAGACCAAGCACCTTGTTTCTTCAAAAATCATTACTAAAATGAGCTTATCACAATCTCCATCATTCAGTGACTGTTTTGCGTAGTGAAATCAACTACTCTCTTTTAATCAAACAAAAAGCAAATCCTGGATGATTTGGCTTCTCCAAATCATAAACTGGATCTTTCACTCAGACACACACATCCCACCCCTATTATCAGATCTGAGAGTAACTGTGCTTCAAATTAGACCTCTTGTCTGTTTCAAGGTCTAGGTTGCAGTCAGGGAGTTCATACACATAAGCCCATTCGCTCACTTTTCCTCAAACCTACAGCTGCTGAAATAAAAATAATAATAAAAGAACCATTCCTTATTTCTGGCCAACAGTGCGATGGAGCTACAGGTCATCTGTCCAACAGCTAAAAATCTAGAGAAATGGGGGAAAGGGTGTAGACCGACAGAAGAGTGGAGGAGAGGGAATAAAAGGAGCTCATTTAGTTAAAATGAATTTTCCCCAAGGACCTGAGACTAGAAAATGAAGACATTATCTAAGGCTGGAGCCTCTGGGAAAACAGGTTCTTAGGAAGGCAGGAAAAGATTTTCAAGTACACCCCCTCCCCCTCTCCCAGGAGACCCAGAGAACAAGTAGGAGTGAGGGAGAACAGGAGCTAGGAGCGCTATAAACTTGCCAAAAGCTGCTGGCCCCGTCAAGTTTTCCGTTGCTACAGGTTGCCCCAGAGAGCAGAATTCCCAGCTCCCAGGGAAAGAAACTGAGGAAGGTAGTAAAGGAAAAGAGGAAGTAACAGACCCAGAGACAAGAGGAAAGGGGGAGCGGAGGGAAACCTTGCAGGGTACCTGAAAGGGACAGGACAAAGGAAGGGAGGAGGGAAGGGAAGAGGTCAATGGGAAAGCACAACACCTACAGACCTTGGCGCCGCAATCTTCGTTTCTTGAGGCCAAAGATGCGCACTTTGGAGAAAATATCCACCAGGTTCCCATTACACAGCCCCCGGTTCTTGCTGGGGCTGTTCCGCCTCCTGCTGGCCGAGGGCCTGTCCCAGTGTTGCTCCCGTGCCTGCCGCTTCTGCCGGATCAAGCCACTAGCGATGGCTGCAGCCATGGTGTGGCTCAGGGACCAGTCCCAACTAGGTTAGGGATGGGAAGAAACGGTGGAGATCAAGGGGATGGAGCAGGAATGGGACAGAGGCTCCTTCCTCACTGGGAAGGAGAGCTTGGGAACCTGGTAGGGAGGACTGGAAATGGGTTGGGAGAGGGGCGCTCAGTCCCTGCTGGGACCCATCTCTATGCACTTAGCGGTGCAAGACACAAGAGCCTTTGGATTAGGTGAGAACCTCCTGGTTTTGCCGCGTTGCCAGGAGGCACAAGTCAGGGGCAGACCCACGTCTTCACAGCCACTCACCCCCACCAGCAACTTGGAGCAGGACTCTGTTGGCTTCACTGGTGCCTTTCACTATGTACCCCCAGCCCCAGCTTTCCACTGCTCCCTCCAGTGCCACTGAAGCTACCTTCTTTCCTTCTTGTGTCTCTCCCAGGCCAAGAGTTCAGCAGGGGTTGGAGGCTAGGTCTCTTGATCCTAGACTCTGAGCTGGCAGAGGAGAGCCTTGGCTGGCGTCAAGGCAATCAGTCATTCACGGAGAATAGCTGGCACCAGGCTTTCTCACTCACAGTACCGCCGCTGCTGCTGCCGCCGCCACCACTGCTGCTGTTGCCATCGCCGCCTCTTAACACCCTGGCTTCCGATGCCCACCGGTCCATGCAGCCGCTGCCGCCACCACTGCCTCCAGCTCAAGACTCCTGCCTGGTGATTGCTAAGTGCTTTTAGAAATCAGCATCTGGAGAGAGCAATCTTCTCCCCAGAGATGTGCAATCAAAGCGCTTCATTCCAACCTTCCCATGTTCCCACCTCTTCTCCCTCATTTATTTGTTTAAAGAAAGAAAGAAAGAAGCAAAGAGGGGATACAGGGGACGGCGGATACCATGAGACTGAGGAAAAGGAGAAAGAAGAGGAAGAGGTGGGGAGGGGGGCCTGTGGTGGTAGAGGAGGGCGAGTTGAAGGAATTTCGGTGCGTTGCTGTGAGTGGGAAATCTCTAGTCTCCAATAAATAGATCCAGCAGCAAATGCTTCCTCAGCTTAGCTGGGCTTCTTGGTTATAATGTGTCTCCCGGTCTCCAGGAACTCTCAGTTCTGGTTGGAGGGCGATGTGCTTTAGCCCGCCTAGGCTAATCCCTGCAGCACTGAATCCCAGGGAGGGGGAAATGGAGGTGAGGGGTGGGACAGAGGGGCTTGGCTCCTTCCACTCCACACCTAGACTACCCTAACTTGTGGGGATCTCCCTTCTGCCACCAGAAAGGACAAGCGTGTCCATTTTGGAATGGTGGTACAGTGAAAGGAGGGAAAGAGGGAAGGCGACAGAGAAAAAGGTGATACAAGCAGGCATGAAAAGACCCCACCCATGAGCCCCTCCTTGTAACTGTTAAAGGAGGGGGCTAAGGCAGCAGCAGCTGGGAAAGCAGCAGCTGGAGAGAATATAGCGCCCAAGGGGAGATTGGGGAAGGCATAACAGAAACACTGATGTTCTATCTCCCCCTCCTCCTGCAGGACAGAAAAAATAAGCGTCCTCTCTGTTCCATTGACAACAAATAGCTAACACACAACTTGAGCTTCTGTATCCCGTAGTCCCGAGGTCATCTATCCCTTGTGGAAATAATTTCACGAAAAAGGAAAGCCACAGAAATCTATCTCCAATGCCACAGACTCTTTCCCCTCCCTGCTCTTCAAGTCTTCCGTCGGTCTAGGACACAGCTCTGCCTTGGGTGACAGTGAAATACAAACACCCGGGAGGGAAGAAGGGAAGGGAGGGGAGAGTAGGTAGGGTTGGAAGAGATACACTTTATGCCTGGCTGGTACAGATCTGTGGTTTCTAGGATACACCACGAGTGACAGATCCCGGCTTTTGCTCAGGGCTTCCTACTTTTTCCTCTTCCTTCTGCCCCATTTTGGTAAACCATCATGGGAGGTAAAGAAAAAGAAATAAACTAAACTCAAAGGCTCCCAATTCATTGTGAAAGGTAGGGAGAGGGAAGAGAGAAAAAGGACTCATTTGAGAGTCTTTATATTATACTGATCACATTTATGGTGAACATTTTAGAATAACATACAGCCCCATTGAAGCCCAGGGGATCTCTTCATATTCCAATATAAAATGACATACACTTTTTCTCTTTGTCTGAGTAAGGTGGAAAGAAACACTTTCAATCATGTCAGTGAAATTAATTCAGTGGGGGTTGATGATCTGAAATCTAGCCATATTTTGCACTTCTCCGTTCAGCTTGTTACCCTTCCCAATTACTGCATCGTGGTCCTGAGTACTTACTCTAGATTGACTTTCTTCTTCAAGAGTAGGAGAATTGAATCAGAAACAATTTAATCTAGGGTGAATATGTGTGGCTTTAGTATTCAGCCTACTAGTTACTAGCCACTGTACTGTGACTTAGGTTGATTTAAGTAGCACTTAATAACAAAATGGTCTGGACCATTTGTTTCTTTCACCTTTCTAGGGTGTGGGCAGAATAATGTGTACTGGAAAGATCTCTGCCTTTTTTAGAGTCAAGAGACCTGGATGGAATCCTGGTTTTACCATTTACTTTATATCTACCTTGAATTCAACTGCAAACATATATGTTACCAGTCTTCAAAGGCAAGCTTCTTGAGTAGTCTGTTACATTTTCTCTGTATCCCCAGCACTCCGTGGAGCATCTTACAAGATAAGTGCTTAATAAATGATTGCAAATTAATTGAATAATTTATTAATTGGGTGCCCATAAGTATATCATTTTTATCTCTCAGATCCTTAATTTCTGCCTCTAGAAAATGGGGATTGAAAGTGGTTGTCCTACCTCTTTCCTACCATGTTGAGATATCAAAGACTTTAAAGACAAAATAAAGTAACACATGAAAGCATCATTTGAATTCAAGTTATTATCATTCTTCCACTCAAAATAGCACACCAAACTATAACACAAAAACATATATGTTATTGACAAACATAGATTTCTAGGAATATAATTCTCATCTCACTTATGTGAGAACTAGGAAAATTTAGGGGTTAATATAGTATTCCTCTGCTTTCATCAACTTTCTGGTCACCTTACTACTCAACTTTTCCTCTATCAACTAATTTCATTTTGGACAATCCCTTTAAACATTCCACCCTATGAAGATATATCTATCATAGTAGAAATAAGTATTGCTAATACTTGAACCATTAATTACTACACATTTAAGTTTCTCAAATTGACAAAAAAATAATCATGGATAAAAAATTACCTCTTCAGATCTCTGTCACCCAAGATTGACAGTTTAATACTCTCTGAGGTCAATCAGGATTTTAGACTCACTTTAAAATTAAATTATCCAAACTAGTTTGTCTGCAATGGGTTTTGATTTGTTTTTAATTGTCAGTGAGGTAAATATAAAAAAGGGTATCATTGTTAAAATGTATAGATCAGGGGACACTAGAAGATATTAGATAGAACCCTAGAGAAGGAATCAGAAATCTTGGTACTAGTGCAGATTCTACCTCTAACTAGTATGACCTTAAGTAAGCCACGCATTCTCTCTCTTCCTCAGTTTCTCCTCCTTCTGTAAAATAACAGTTTTGGTTTATAAGTCTAAAATCACCTCTAACTCTAAAATTTTATGAGCCATTGTTCCAAGCACTGCCTTAATTATGCTTTTAAAAGGCTTGAAATATCTTGAATTTATCTTGAATTAAACTTGTATTGCAATCTGAGTTTGTTTCCATTACTATATTATATTCTTTCATAAAATGCACTTCTATCAACTCAAATATCTTTATAACTCTTTAGATAATTAAAGGGAGATATTTTCCTGCACTTCTTTCTTATGTGTTGCCTCACTCAGTCCCATTTCTTTGCTGCTCATTATCTGTGTGCTCATTAGCATTTGAGTACTGTCTAGATTTTAGCACCATGGACAGAGGTTCAATTCAAGTTGGGTATGGTATTAAAGTGGTTTTCCAGAATGTCAGAACATTGTCCAGATACCAGGATGTCCTTGACACTTTGTTCTAATAAAGCAAATTTCTGTCATTAAGCATATTTTAAGGTGGAAAGGAAATTAAACTTCACAACTCCCACTGACTAATAAGAGAGAGGGTGCTCAAATCAGTTAAGCTGGGGCTAGGGAGGAAAGTACTTTGCATATTCCTTCCTTTAGTTAGAAATTAGCATCAGATGTACTGGTGCAGAGCCAAACATCACTGATTCTTTCACATTTTGCTCATCTGACTTCATGTCATGAATTTCATATAATACTACTGGTCATTTCTATTATGTTTGACATCTGGAGTTAGAAGACAATTGTATGGAGAAAGGGGAAGGGGAGCAGTGGTGGTGAAGCTTAGGTATATGTCTTCCAGCCTGAAATCTATGCTGCTCCACTTCCCTCTCAGAAACATGGCATGGTTGTTTACAGTTTTAAGGACACCAAGGAAAACTCAAGAGAGCCATCTGCTGTCTTAACCTGTGATAAAAATGTGTGCAATGCTAGGCAAAAAAAAAAAAAGAGCTTGGGGCAACTGAACATGTATCCATAAATTGTTATAAATTTTACATCAGAATCTGATTCTTATTTATTAGGCCCTCCCTCAAAACCTGTCAATCTCACTTTTGAATGCATTAAAAACACACTGTAATTCTGTCAGACATTTTGTTTAAACATATAAACAAATGCTGATAATTGATGCCATTAACTTCTATCCTGTAGGCTATTTTATATTATACCATATACTACCTTAATATCAAAGTGAAGGGTGTTTCCAAGTATCGTTCTTACCTTCATAAACTGATAAACTACTTTAAGAAAATCATTTACAATTATTCTTTACAAACATCAATATAAACCTCTGTTAGAGGTACTAAAGGCAGGATGTTCCAGAAAGGCTTGTTAATTTCTGCTGGAGACTACTACTTCTCAACTCTGTTAGCTGCTGCCAAGTGATTCATGGTCTCTAATTAGGGTAGCACAAACATAAATATTAGACTCACTTCAGATATAGAAAACTGAAAGAAGGAAGGACAGAGCACTCATTATCCTCACAGGCTATTCATATAAAAGAGACACATGGCAAATTATCCACTATCAAGACCCTCAAGGAATGATTCTGTGTAGATGATACATGTTATGGGCAGCTAAAAAAAAAGCATTTTTTCCTACATCCATAGTTCCACACTTTTCCAATAAAGGGTAGCTTGATTTTCTAATATTTTCTATGCAGGCAAGATTTGTTATTATAATTAAGCAGAATTCATTTTTATTTTATCTTTCCACTTACACTGTTACAGAAATTGTATATGTTGTTTTTTTCTTGTAGTGTTCAATTTATAATGAATCATTTCACATAAGCTTCCCAAATTTTGATTGAATTCTTCATGTTCACTGTTTCATAAGATATGAAAATATTGCATTACACTTGTATACTACAATTTGTTTTGCAATTTCCAAAAATGATATGTAGATCCATTGTTTCTAGTTCCTGGCTACCACAAAAAAGTGTGGCTACAAATACTTTTGTTTATATGGGGCATTATTTCTGCCTTTATCCCATTTGAGAGTATATTCCCAGCAGAAGGATCTCATGGTAAAAGAACATGATCAGTTCAGTGACTTTTCTCACAACACATTGAATTATTTTCTTCAATAATAACTTACAACTCCCCTAATAATGTGTGTGTCTACCTTCAAGTATCACAGCTAATATTGAATATTTACTATATTTTTGCAATTTTGAAAGTTTTCTGGGTCAAAAGCAAAATCATAGATAGTACAATTTTGATTTATCTTAATGCTGGAAATTTGGAGAAATATGTTGTCATGATTTTGAGAATTTATAATTCTTCCCTTGTAAACAATTTCTTCATAGTCTTTAATCATTTGTTTGGGAATATGTTGTGGTCATTTTGTGCTAATTTCCTAAATATATTGAATAATAGGTATCTAATAGAAATATTTCATACAAAGATTTTCCCCAATTGACAATTTATATCCTTGTTATAGACATCAGTTTTGTTCATGTAAAAGTTTTACAATTTCTCTGTCTCTTATTTAGTTAAGAATTTTCACCTTAGACATAATTGACAACTCCTTAATTATAAAGAGAGAAGACTGAGTGAGGCCCAATCAGAGAAATTAAGTGACTTAACCAAAAACACTATAGTTAATGAAAAAAATTGGGACTAGGATCTATGTCCCCAGGTTTATAATCTAACACTTATTCCATGATGTCACATTGCCTCCTTATCAACTCCTGCCATAATGGCCTAGGTTTCAGAATATTATTTAGGCCCAGCACTAAATTAAACTTTAACATAGTGCTTATTATTTCTCACATCTATTTTTTTAGCTATTTTTGCTTTATTGCACAGAACATATGTTTAATAAATGTTTTTCTATTGTTCTATGGCCAATTATTGATTGATCATTTCCCACTGTAGCTTTTTTTCATCTTTTTCCTGTTTATTGTTCCTAACCTGCTTTGGGTTTGGAAACCACATAGCCAAGCTCACAAATACTTACAGGAAATAAGTTTAAAATACATTCGGAGTGAAAATGCATGAATTTTAATGAATCTCCTTGATAACATTCTTTGTCGCTGATCAAATGTTGCTTTTTTATAAATCTACTTTTAGGATAGTTTTGATGGATAAGCTTGACTGATAACTGAGCTGCAGATATTTTAAGTGTTACCTAATGGCTAGACAGTGGAATATTCCCTTTCATGTGAAATAGTACAATGAAGTAAGTAGAATAAATTAAAATTCTTAATTATATATTAACTACCTTACTGTAGCTATCATCAGCTCTTTTTTTTAAATTATCTAACTTAGTACTTATTTCTTTCTTTCTGGTCACTACAGGTTATTGTCAGAGCTATGGTTATGTTTGTTTTAGGGTATTGAACTGATCCTTAAATTAGAGATGAAAATTGAGACTTTATATTCTCAACTGATATCTTGCCCTCAAAAGTTTTAGAATCTTATCTTTAATGATCTTTATTTCATTCTGAGTAATATTATTTAACAGTAAGTCATAGGTGATGTACTTAACAGAATTGTACACACACACACACACACACACACACACACACACACACACATATTTCTGTTTTTATTTTGCTCATTCAGGGCACCTTTCATTTTAACAACTTGCTTCCTAAGAGAATCAGGCCCATCTTCACACAGTTAACTATTCCCCAAATCTAAATGAAAATTTATATGTTCAAACAGAATTCTTAGCAATAACACCCAGGAATTTTCTTTGACATGAGGAAAAATGTATTTTGTGTTTATAATTAGTATTATATGTGGGTTCAAATTCATTATGAACAGGATAATACAGTTAATGTCAACATAATAGATTTTTGCTCTTTTAAACAAATTTCTTTTGAATAAAACAATAAGGACTGCATTTACCATTACCCCAGAAAAGATCAAGTATGGAACTAGACCTCATATCATCTTAGACACTAGAATCTGTCTTTACTCAAATAAAATGGAGGAGCCATGGGAGAAACCTCCAACCTCACCATTGTAATCATAGTAATAAAGCAGTAAACCAGTAAAAATTAAGGTTTTTAAGCTGTAAGTGCTAGTATTTTTAATGCCTTTTTAAAAACTGTAATTTTAATGTAAGTTTTATTGATTACTTTTTGCTGGAAGATATTGCTACCAATAGGTAACAGTTTTCCATTTCTGGAGGGAAAAAAACCCTGCATAGTATATACTTATGATTTTCTATTTTGACCCCATAAAGAAAAAGAAAGGAAAAATACTGGTACAAAAGGTGTCTTTTGGGGGAACATTCTTTCCAGAAGGAGAAATATCAGATTGTTATCAGTAGATGGCTTAGTTTTGGGAAATAGATGCACACACATGCAGAAACACATACATAAACCCCAATGTTTGGGAGTGGAGCTGGTTTCATAGAGGTAAATTTAGTCACCGACTTCTAAATGCTTATATAAAACTAAATATAGAGAGAGATAGATTTTCTCAAAGTAACAAAGGTTGCAATGTGTTTCTCCTAAGTAGGCAAATCAAAATAAATAACAGTTGTCAACAACATATAAAATGAAGACTAGATCTGATTTTTACTGTTTCTATTGCAGCAAGATACAGGCAGTGACTATTAAATGATGCAAATGTTCTTATGTCTCACAGTTTTCCAAATGAGGGCAGGGCTTCTTCCTGTGTGCATATGAAAGACTGCTGTGTCCTTCCCCAAACCCCTGAGAACAGGAACAGGGAACCTTCAGGCTAGAGTCAGTCTGTCAACCAGAATTTTATTAAGTACTTAACTTTGTGCTAGGCACTGTGCTAAATGCTGAAGATACAAATACATACAAAGAGAAAGACCATCCCTGCCCTCAGAAAGCTTTTATTCTAATAGGAGACACTTAAGAGGGGAGCTGAGAAGTGAGAAGAGAAGGAGACACTCATATGTAAGAGAATAGTGGATAAAGTCAGTGAACAAAGGAAATTTGGTGTGGATTTTTTGCCAAATTGGAGATTCTAAAAAGAACTTAATAATGGGAGAAGGGACATGAAGAAGCTTAATTTATAAAATTTGGGGTCAGTTATTCTAAACAGCTATTTGCCTTAGGAAGTTGATGATCCAAGGCCAACTCCATGGTTCCTTTTCGCCATTTATAAATAGATTAGACATAACTAAGCCTCTTTTCATTATATCTCTCTCTTTTCCCATATATCTACAGCTGGGGATGCTAAAACTAGGCAAAACTTGCTAGTTTGAGATAAATGAGGGAGTGGGAGAAAGAAAGGTGCACACACAGAAGCTTACATAAAAGACCAGTTGTGGGGGATTCTATAGACTCTAGATATGGAATTCCTCAGAACACCTGTCCTTACACTAGTAAAATCTCTCTCTCTCTCTCTCTCTCTCTTTCTCTCTCTCTCTCTCTTTCTCTCTCTCTCTTTCTCTTTCTCTCTCTCTCTCTCTCCCTCTTCTTCTCTTTCCCCTCCCTTCCCTTATTCCCTGTCCTTCTCCCTGTCCCCCCAAGGTTCTTTCCTCCTCTCTTCTTCCCTTTCCCTGCCTCATTTTCTCACACACATACACACAAATACACACACATGCATATGATTACTGTTCTTCAATGACCACTCTCAATAAGTTCACAAAAATGGCCAAAAGATGTTTGGGGGCAGGGCAACCCTTGCATCTCGTAAATAGAGACCTAATCTAACTGCCAAGAGAGGGCAAAGTTCATGGTGAATCAAATGAATAGTTCCTGTACCATTGTTGTGCATTCCATCCTTTGCTTTCATTCTGACTCTAAATTGTGAGTGACTGTGCTGTGGTTTCAGCTTTTACTAAGCTCCTGTGGACTTACTGGCTTTCTGTTTGGACCCTAAATTTCAGAATTTTCCTTGATATCAGTTATAAAAACTCATGCTGATGGCACTACACACACAAATACATAATAAAGATAAACTGTTAAAGATCAATAGTACACAACTAATCTAAGGACCAAACAGATTTAAATAACAATCTCTAAAAAAATAGAAATTACAGTATTACTGTCACTAAACTTTCTTGCCTAGAGACCAGAACTTGTTACCATTTCAAAGATTCCAGTAATCTTTTCTAGCAAAAATTAACAAATAATATCTTGGACAAATGATAAAACTAATATGTGAATGAGCTGGAGCCTAGACAAGAGTAACCGAAGACAGGATGGCATAATGGAAAGAGTGATGGATTTGAGGTCAAAGGACTTGGCTCACGCCCAGGCTCTAGGACACGTTACATATACTACACCTTGGGCAAGTCATCAAATCTCCCTTGCTCCTGTTCTCCTCTCTGTAAAATGAAGTTCTCCAAATGGACTGTTAAGGTTCCTTTCATTTCTAAATGTATGATAGTCTATGTGGTAACAAACACATTCTATATCCAAAATACAAAATCTCACAGGTGTAAAAATGGAAGAAAATTGAAATAATCATGGTCAAGTCTCTCACTTTGAAGTTGAGGAAAGTGATACCTACACCCACAAAAGTGACATTATTTTTCCATGTCCATACAGGTGGTGAGTAGTTGAGCTAAAATTAGAACCCAAGTCCCCTGGCTACAAATTTAGTGCTTTTCCCATTACAACAAACTGTTCCTTTATCTGCAAACATGACTATTTCTATATATGTACGTATGCATGTTGTTCCTATGGTGCTGATATGTATATCTGGGACAGACAGTAGACATGAATATTGGGCTATGCCCAGAATTACAAAGAAAAGTGAGCATGGCACGTGATTTGGGGGAAATTGCAAAGCTCTTTTTCTGGACCCAAGTTTCCCATGAAAAGAAAAGTCCATCTTTTCAATACTAACATTTTACTAGTGTTGTTATATGTCACAGAGTTATAAAACACTACTACCTGCAAAGAATTAATGGTGAGTATTATGTGGAGGGTCACAAAAAAGCAAATATTTTGGAATATGAACAGGTTGCAACTTATAAAGAGAAATTCCAAAGAGAAGTAAGAATATCAAAGAATCATATGACTAGAGGAAAAGATGGGTTAATTAAGTGACTAGAGCAAAGGATGGTGAGTGAATAGCTAGAAAGCTTCAGAGATATTAAGGCCTCCAGCATGAGAAGGAGACCCCGAGGGGGAAACTTTGAGGAGTTAATTGACACTAGTCAGTCAGGATGAGCTGAATCAAAGGGGTTGTAAATTGCTTAGTTGAAGGGGACTGCTGAATAGATGAGATCACACATCCATTTGAGTAGTTTAGTGTGTGTGTGTGTGTGCACGTATGTTTGTATGGTACGCAAAGTAAATACATAAAAGGAGTTGTTTTCATTCGAGTGGATAGAGCTAGCTACAGAGTAGGAAATATCTGTGTTTATGTCTTTCCTACAACACAAAATGAGACCCTGGTCAAGACATTTAACATCAGTACCCCAGACCACTCTCTGGGACTACAAATTTCAAAACAATTGCAAATCTGCTGTGAAAGAGATAGGCTCCTCATCAGGATTTCCGTATATTAATGAAATCACAGGTACAGGCAAGATAAATAGATAGCAAGATAGCTAGCTAGCTAGATACATAGACAGACTGGCAGGCAGGCAGAGGTAGTGATGGCCCACTTATTCAAAGGACAGTTATCCTGTGAACTGAGTGATCATCAAAAATATAGAAGAAAATTTACAAAGTCCTTTACATACATCACCCTAGTTAATTCTTACAAGAACCCTTGGAAGTAGATAATGCAAAAATATCCTATATCCAATTGGCAGATACACAAAGAATCCAAGAGAACTTATTTGCTCACTCATGTAAGTTAGTAATTCACCATGGAGAGAGCCTGATTCCAGATTCACTATACCATCCTGTATATCTTGCACTTTACTCATAAAAGGGCCATTAAGGCCCTGACTCTAAGTCTATTTATTTTTAATTTATTCATAATACTAGCAAGATTAGACAAGGTTATTTCGTTTTCCAATGCACAGAAGAATACAAAAAACAAATGCAAGGGGTCATTAGTGGGGCATTCTGGGAAGTAGGTAGAATGACATCAGCAAGAACCAAGAGCTGACAGTTTATCATCAAACAAGGAGAGAGACACAGACACAAGGTCAGACAGAGCATAGCAGTCTGGAACAATTTTGTGTGGGGGCAAACAACCTTTCTAACTCAATATCCCTTGAGGACATTATTAAAAGTACACTATTTTAATAACTGAAATTGTGGGACATGAAATCATGATTAAATGATATTTGGAAACCTGTGTCATCTATATAAGAAATAAATGTTTACAAATGAGGTGTTTATTCTACATTTCCAAAATAACAGATAACCTGGGTAAAAATACCTTCTTCTTGCCCCCTTTTGGCTCACCCCTCCCCATTTAATCCATTTCATTTGCCTCTGTCATACTCAAAACTGAACTTGGGTTCATGTCCCTGAGGAAGAAAAGTCACTAGCAATTTGTAACTATGTGTGCTTGCACACACATATATATGCATATAAATGTATACATATATTTCAAATGATAGTTATGTCATCAACGATATATTTACCTAGTGATTAGTAAGTGTTATTTACTACTGAAGTTTGGAAAATAGCACAAGATCTTATTTTAATCTCAGTATCCTGCAGTAGAGACAATTCTATGAAGCAGCTAGGTGGTATAGTAAATAACATGTTAGATGGGAAGTTAGGCAGAAGCAATAGAATTGACTGAGAATTTGGAAGCCCACATTCATCTCTAGCTGTGCCTCAGATACTTGTGTGCTCTGTACGTGTTTCTCTCTTTCTTTCTGTCTCTCTGTTTCTCTGTCTCTCTCTCTCTCTGTCTCTCTCTGTCTCTGTCTCTCTCTCTCTCTGTCTCTGTCTCTGTCTCTCTCTGTCTCTCTCTCTGTCTCTCTCTGTCTCTCTGTCTCTCTGTCTCTCTGTCTCTCTGTCTCTCTCTCTCTCTCTCTCTCTCTCTCTCTCTCTCTCTCTCTCTCTCTGTCTCTGTCTCTCTCTGTATGTGTGTGTGTGTGCACATGTGTTTCCCAAGCTCCTGGGGAATTAATGAAAGAATATACCTAAAATATTTTATCAGCCTTAAATTATCTTTAAAGAACTATATCAGTGCTAGTTACTATTACCATGTTCTCTAGAATATCAATATTAGAGATATACAGAGACCTGACATTTAGGTCTGTTTTTTTTTTCTTTTTTGTCTATACTTCTTGTCTTCCATTTGCTGAAATGCTATCAGATGTTGAAGGCAAGGCTCTTAGACTAATACCACCTCAACTACTTTTTTTTGTTATTTACTCATTTCAGTTATGTTCGAACATTTGTGACCCTATTTGGGATTCTCTTGGCAGAGATACTGGAGTGGTTTGACATTTTCTTCTCCAGCTCATTTTATATATGAAGGAACTGAGGCAAACAGGGTTAAGTGATTTGCCCAGGGTCACTCAGCTATCATCTGATTTGAATTCAGGAAAATCAGTCTTCCTGACTCCAGGTCCAGTACTCTATCCACTTTACCATCTAATTGTCCAGCTTTTATCTACATTACCAATGGGGTGTGTGTGTGTGTGTGTGTGTTAGCCCACTTTCTCAGTCTATTGAAGCAAAATTTTTTAAATAATACAATATTTATTGTATTTAAAAAACAGTTTTTAAGTGCATAAAATAAATAGCATTATAATAAAAATAATTGTATTGAAATAGTTATCCATTTCTATATGTGTGCTTATATACATATAAGGAGATATTACATATGTATTATTAAATAGAGATTCTGGGACCCCACGTTAAGAACTTGTGCACTAGGGGAAATCTTTTTCTAGGTGTAATCTGAACAGTGTTATAAAACTCTTTTTTGAGTCTTAGCTAAACTTTGTATCTGACTAAACCACATTTAGCAACACAGTAGCTGATTAATAAATGTTTGCTTCACAAGCCCTCCGCTGGCCTAAATTTGTGTATGAGATGCTTGCAATTGAATCAGTTAAATTAAGGGAATCAGACGTTTGGGATCAGGTACTTTTCCTACTAAAAGGTTACAAAAGGTTAAAATAAGTGTCTTTGGTAGGGATAGCACTATTATAACAACGATGAACACATTAGGAAGTAATACTCCAGACAAGTTTTGATATCAGATGGAGAACGAAGGGAACAGGAAAAAAAAATGTTATCCCACTGGTTTTTTTTTTTTCCCTTTTTTAAGGAGTATGCATTTTAGTCAGATGCAAACTCTTTGAGGCTTTGCACAGAGGTGCTTAACAAACATTTGTTTGATGACATCACTGCGAGGGTCGGCTTCTTCAAAAGCGAATTTGAGGTTCGTATTACCTTTACCTACTTTCAAATTTGTCTATGGCTAGCCCTGCTTGTCTTTCAAATGACCATGTAGGATATTCTGAATCTATGAAGGCAGAAGCTAGACAAGAGTCTGGCAACTTAGAAACCTGTATTTACCTCCAGTTTTGCCTTCCTCCAACCTTTGATTTTGTAGTGAATATTTGAATTTCTTAAGTATCTGAGGAAGCATACCATGTGGTATTAATTGAGGCTTTTGTGGTGTGTGGATGTGCTAAATCCCAGTAGTTTGCAGTCAGATTCTGTCAGGCAGGATAATATGTAACAGGTAGTTTTGGAATTGAGACTGTTGAATAATCACAATCCATTTTCTAGGAAGCATTGGGCTGCCTTCATAACACACATAAGGAAAAAGCTCTGTTCAAATTGGATTAATCCATCTAATATGTGGGAGGTTTATAAGTGATCCATTTGATAATATATGAGATGATACAGAGATATTTTTTAGTGGCTTCTTTCTTGCAACCAAAAATTCCCTGCAGCTATTGAACATGCTCAGTAATCACTGTCAGTTTCAAGTTTCTAAGGAATGAGGGAAAGGCAAGGGAGGGAAGGTAGGAATTTCAAGATAGGAACAATGTAAAAAAAATTGATGACACATGAGAAATTAAGGAACTCTAGAGAAAATGTCACTAATATTTATTATTATTGTTTATTAGCATATTATATTATCATTTATTTTTGTCTTAGTCATTATTAATGATATTATTGTCCTAAGACTCCTAGACACTCTTTTGCTTAATTCATTTAAAAAATATATTTTATTTTTAATTTATGGAATAAAATGAGCACTTCCAAAATATAGTATAATAAAAAGATAATTTCACATGAAACTGCACATCTATTATGTATAACTCACTTTTCCTTTTTAACAATTTTTAAACATTTTATTTAAGGTTTTGATATCCACATTTCATCCCTCCCTCTTTCCCTTTCCCTCTCCCTGAGATAGTAAGCAATCAGATGTAGGTTATACATGTGCAAATGTGTATGACATTTCCATACCAGTCATTTTATACAAGAAGACTCAAATTTAAAAAAAAAAATGAAAGAAAAAAGTGAAAAATAGCATACTTCAATCTGTCTTCAAATAATATCAGTTCTGTCTCTGGAGAGAGTGTGCTTCATCATGAGTCCTTTGGGATTGCTTTGGATCATTGTGTTGCTGAGAATGGAAATGTAATATTGCTGTTACTGTGTACAATGTTCTCCTGGTTCTGCTCACTTCACTCAGCATCAGTTCATGTAACTCTTTCCAGGTTTTTCAGAAATCATCCTGCTTGTCATTTCTTATAGCACAACAATATTCTATTGTAATCATGTACCATTGCTTGTTTAGCCATTACCCAATTGATGGACATCCCATAGATTTCCAAATTTTAGCTACCACAAAAAGAGCTGCTGCAAATATTTTTGTACAGATAGATCCTTTTCCTCTTCATCTGGATGTCTTTGGGATAAAGACCTAGTAGTGGTATTGCTGGATTAAAGGAACTGCAAAGTTTTATAGCCCTTTAGGCATAGTTCCAAATTACTCTTCTGAATAATTGGATGAGTTCACTACTCCACCAAGAGTACATTAGTGTTCCAGTTTTTATGTATTCTCTCCAATATCTAACATTTTCTTTTTTTGTCATATTAGCTGATCTGATAGGTGTGAGGTGGTACTTCATAGTATTTTTTTAATTTGTATTTCTCTAATCAATAGTGGTTTGGAGCATTTCTTTTTCATATGACTACAGATAGCTTTAATTTTATTTTTGTCTGAAAACCACCTGTGTATATCCTTTGACCATTTATCAATTGGAAAATGACTTGCATTTTTATGAATTTGACTCAGTTCTCTATATATCTGAGAAATGAGGCCTTTATTAGAGATTCTCACAATTTTTCCCATTTTCTGCTTTCCTTATGATTTTAATTGTATTGGTTTTGTTTGTGTAAAAAAAACTTTCAAATTTTATATACACATTATATATATGTGTGTGTGTATATTTACATTTTATGTAATATATATGTATATATATATTTATATGTATATTTACATTTTATAACATTCTCTTTATCTTCTTTGGTCCTAATTTCTTCCCTTATCCATAAATCTGACAGATAAACCATTTCATGATTTCTTAATTTGCTTATGATATTACCCTTTATGTGTAAATCATGTACCTGTTTTCACCATATCTAGGTATATGGTGTGAAGTGTTGGTCTATACCTAGTTTCTGTCATACTGTTTTCCAGCAGTTTTTTTGTGAAATGATGAGTTTTTGCTCTAAAAGCTTAGATTTGGAGGTTTATCAAATTCTAGATTACTATGATCATTTACTGTAATGTAATTTGTACCTAATCCATTCTACTGATCCACTACTCTATTTCTTATTCCTTTTAAGTATATAATAAAGTTATCATGTAAATTTCTTTTCCTTTTTTTCTTCCCTCTCCAAAGAGAAGGAAAAAAAGAGAAATTTACCTCACATTCAGTTTTTGTGGCAAAAAGAGATGTTCTACCTGGAATTATTCCTTCCTTCCAGAGACATAACTTAGAATTTTTTCACCTGGGGAAAATTCAGGAGGAGAACAGCAGCAGAGAACAATATGCTATAAGTCCAGCTGTGTTAGGAGAGGCATTAGCCTATCTAGAAGAAAGTTCGGGTTTCAAATACAAGAGGGCTATGCAGGCAGATAAACCACAGTTGAAAAGTTTAACAGCCCCAGAACTTGAGGAGGAGGCCTAGGGACATTTTGTCACAAGGTGGTATGGGGTAGTGAAGGACTATGGGGTAGAGAGATACAGTGTATTCTACAAAGAGAAAATGAGCCTCCCCACCTATTCTACCCCAACCACTGTGAGTATTGTAGAACAAAGACTTGTTGCCACATTGTAGTTAATAGCTATCATGTGTCTACATTGTCTCTCTCACATTCCTAGAAAGTGTGTCAGTTTCATCTTAAAGCACCCTTTACACACTGCTAAAGTCAACAAGTACATTATCTGTAAAGGATTGGATCTTAAACTTTCTGATTAGTAAAACAGATTTTCTAATTCCTTGTAGTTATGCAGAAATCACAAGTGGGGGTAGCAGAGGAGGGGGAGATGGAGGATGGATTTTTGTAGAGTGCACTTTCTTCCTTTAGACACAGTCTTAGATGAAATTTGCTTTGACTATACCCAATATGGCTGATTTTCATCTTTCACATTTTCTAATTTCTAATGCTAGTTTTATTCAGTTCAGTTATTTGGTCCAATAAAGGCAGATTATAAACCCACAGAGAAAAACCCTTCATGAATATATGTGGAGCCGAATTAATTCCTTCTTTCTAATCCTCCCAGGAGCATAGCAACCCTGTTCCCAAAATACCTGAATAGCATATGAGCTAAGCATCCTCCCCTGAGAATTCTTCAGGAAACAGAGTGATGACAGCGACCCACATTGTACATGATTTGGAAAGGTACCAATCAGGGTTTATTACTGCCAGTTAATGATACTCTGAATGAAGTAGGCATAAGCTTCAAGGGGAAATGGCTAGGGAAAGTGTTTCCTCCTCTCTGTGGTTTAGCAGTGTATTATAATTGTTTCTATCATTATTATCTTATCTTTTTTTGTGTGTGTGGCAGGAGTTCAGATAGAAACATTGCAATGACATGTTCCTATCCTGATATTACTCTTTTATTTTGAATGGCCCATGGATTATTGTCCAGGTGGATAATATGACTGCCTTTTTGTAACTCAATAAGAATATTGAGAGGTAAGCTCATTTTCACTATACTGGGAAAGTGTGACTTTTCCCTGAATATATAGACCATAGTTTGTTTCTTCCACCCCAACTATTAGAAATATCAGAGCTCAAATTTTAAAAATCTCTAAGCACAGGTTGATAGTGACCTACTAGATATGATTAAAAAATAAATCTTGTTAACATCTGTGAATATGTTATACAATTATAGAGTACTACATAAATTTAAATGTCCATTATTTTATTTCAACAATGTCATTCTAAAGGAAAAGAAGCCTTTTTTTCCTAGATTACTAGCCCAAATAGTTATATTTGCTATTTTATTGAAATGTTGTTCAAATAAGGCCAATTGAGTCAGAACACAAATGTCTGAAACATTACCATGTTTCAAATATTAGAGGAATGCTAGAAAGAGAATGTGCCAGGAATTTAGTCTTGGCTCATTCCATGGACTAATTCTATGATGGGGGCCAAATAACTTAATGTCTTGAAGCTTTAGTTTTATGATCTAAAATAAGCAGGAGGAGTGCTTCATGATCACTAAGATCCCTTCTAATCTAACACTTTTTATGATTCTACTGCCAGTAAATTGCTGTGGGTCACCTCCTCTGGAGATTATGAAGCAGTGAATTAGAAATCCTGAGTATAAAAAGGGGGACAGGGTGAGAAAGAACAGCATACAGTAAAAGAGAATTCCACATATTTCATTGAAGAACTGGGAATCTTGTTAACCAATTAGATTCATTTTTTCCTTGCACTAGCTAGCTACTAGATGATAGGTAGGGAGATTTCCTTCTTTCAACATATTGGCATATGCACAGTGGAAAGAGCACTGGACCTGGCATTAGGAAGACCTGAGTTCAAATCAAGCTTCAGATACCTACTGGCTCTATAAAACTAGGCAAATCATTTAATCTCTATCTGCCACAGTTTTCTCATGCAGAAAATGGGGGCAGTAGCAGCAACTAAATTGCAGAGTTATGATGGTGTTAAAATGAGATAATATTTGTAAAATTCTTTCTAAATCTTAAAGTACTATGTAGAAATTTCCTCTATTTAACTGTTTCTAAATCTATATATTTTATAATTCTAACTTTTTTCTCCCCCTTACATGTTTTCACCTTCTAGCACAGTACTATGACCACTGTTTTAAGACCATTCTAATAAAGAGAAATTATCTATCTTCCTTCCTCTTTTGAAATCCAGTGTTGGCAGTCTTCATACCAATTCTTCAATTTGGCTTTCAAGTGTTAGAAGTCAAATAATGAAGAAAGAAAGAGCAGAATGGAGGAGCGGTGGGAAGGATTTTCAAGGTACAAAATTGTGAGAAATAGAATTAACTTTCTGTAATAAATTAATTGTAACCATTACTACCACACCTTGTCTTTAGGACAAGCACACCCTGTGCTGTATACCCTTCTCATGTCTCTGTGCTAAGGTATTAGCATTATATAAAGATAAAAATAAACCACTGTCCATAAAATAAACATTTCTTCTTGATGTCTTACATCTTACACTGTATACAACATTAGGTCAAGATGGGTGCACAATTTAGACATAAAGTGTGAAACTATAAGCAAATTAGAACAAGGTATATTTTACCTGTCAGATCTATGGAGAAGGGAAGAACTTATGACCAAATGAGAGATAGAGAACACAATGTTATACAAAATGGATAAATTTGATTACATTGCATTACATTGCACAAAGTCAATGCAACCAAGATGAGAAGGGAAGAAAAAAACTAGGAAACAATTTTTATAGCAAGTGTCTCTGATAAAGGCCTCATTTCTGAAATACATGAAGAACTGAGTCCGAATATAAGAATATAAGTCATCCCTCAATTGATAAATGGTCAAGGGATACAAACAGGCAGTTTTCACGTGAAGAAACTACAGCCATCTCTATTCATATGAAAAAATCTAAATCTAAATAATTATTGATTAGAGAAATACAAATCAAAACAACTTTGAGATAACATCATATACCTAAAAGATTGGCTATTATGACAAAAAATGAAAATATTGAATATTGGAGGGGATGTGGAAAAAACTGGGACACCAATGAATTGTTGGTGGAGTTGTGAACTGATCCAGCCATTCTGGAGAAAAATTTGGAACTATGGCCAAAGGGATATAAAACTGTACACACCTTTTGATCCTGCAATACCACTTCTAGGCCTGTATCTCAAAGACATCATTAAAAAGGGAAAAAAAATACCCATATGTACAAAAATATTTATAGCAGCCCTTTGTGTAGTGGGAAAGATTGGAAATTGAGGGGATGTTCATCAATTGAGGAATGGCTGAATAAGCTGTGATAGGTGAATGTTAAGAAATAGGGAGCAGGAGGAGGACTTCAGAAAAACCTGGAAAAACTTACATGAACTGATGCTGAGTGAAGGGAGCAGAACCAGGACAACATTGTACACAGTAGCAGCAACACCGTGCCATGACCAGCTTTGTACAGCCTAGCTCTTCTGTACAATGCAATGATGTAAGACAATTCCAAAAGACCCATGATGGAAAATGCTATCCATATCCAGAGAAAGAACTATGAAGAATGCAGATCAAAGCATACTATTTTCTCATTCTTTTATTGCTCTTTTTTGTTTTCTTTTCTTTTTCATGTGTTTTCTCTTATATTCTGATTCTTCTTTCACAACATGATTAATGTGAAAAAATATTTAATATGATCATGCATGCATAGCCTATATCAGATTGCATGCTGTCATTGGTGGAGAGAGGGAATTTGGAACTCAAAATCTTATAAAAGTTAGTATTGAGAACTAAAAATTAGTTAATTAAAAATATATTTATTCAATTAAAAAATTGTCTTCTTTGGTCAAGTCTTATCACTGAAGCTCAAACTTAAGTTGATAACAAGACCACAATATGTTTCTTTGTTACAAGGAACTGTGATAGTCTTTTAAGCATGTGCCCTAATTAGAAAAGAAAAAATCTGAACTGATTCTATTATACCCCCTCATAGTAATATATTTTGACTGTTGCCTTAGCCAACTCCTAAAGTTGGGCTGTAAACTTGAATTTTAGTCTCCTTTTTCTTTGTCTCTTAGGTTCCCAATTCATAAAGAAAGAAGTTACAGCTTTTATAAGGTTTTCTGACAAGAACTACTGTAGTCAAAATCATCAAATAAGTGATGTGAAATCATATTCTTATCCTTGATTCTCATCCTGAAGAAACCAAAGGTCATTTATATGGTGACGATGATTGATGATTAATGATTGATGATGATGGAAAAATATTTGACAACATGAAGCGGTAGTAGATGTAGGGTACAATCAAAATATGACCTCAGAAGAGAAATTGAAGGGTGTTTATGACAGCATCTCTGATACTGTGAACACAATGAAGTGCTAAAAAGACTTGCTTTCTCTGAGAAAGAGATCTGAGGTCTCCAATTAAAATATAATGTCCATTCTTCAATATGGAAGACATATAGAGTTCAAATATAAATGTGTGTGTGTATAAGTATGTATATATATATGTATATGTATATTCTATGGAGAACAAGGGTGAATTCCTTCTCAGACATATATACACATATACATACATATACATACATACATACAAATACATACATACACGTGTGTGTAATTGTGCAGGTCAGTCAGCTTGGCCCAGTCATTGAAACCCATCAGAGATGTGCTTTTAGACTTTTTTTACAAAGAGAAAGTGGACCCTTACTCCTTGGCTCCTCCACAGGTTGTATAGGGGGAAAGAATGACTCTAATCAATCTTTGGATTAATTTCATTTGGTCCTGAAGAAAATTTCTATACACGTGAGTCTTCAACTACCTTTTTTTTTTTTATTAATTTACCATTTTTATTATATTGTTACTGACTATTTAAAATCTTTTCAAATTAGTATTTGAAAAATTTCTGAGGTAACACCTTATTCCCAATATCCAATTCATATGTAAATACTTTAGAAAAGATGATAAGAGCTCTGACAAATTGCCTGAAGGAAAGTTTTGGTCGTGGGATGCAAGATAAGTAGAAGTAGATAGACATGGTTCCAGTAGGAGTTATAGGAACTATCCCTCTCCTAAAGATAGGGTGAAGGGAAGTAAGCGATAAGCTTGTCATGTGTGCAAGACATTCAGAATGGCTTGAGAGTGATAACAAAGATGAGACTTCGGAAAACAATTAAAGAGACATGATATGGGGCCCAACAGCACAGAAATGAGGTTAGGGAACTCCAGCAAAGTAGGTCATTTTTGAAGGTGGTCATTTTAGGCCTTTAAGTCTGAGGGAAATTTCAGCCAAGGCCTTTGGGAGTATCTAGGTTATTGGATAATAAATCACATATCCGTGTTTGTATATCTACCTATATATCTATACATATCTATATATTTCTGTCTATATATCAATTGATTCCTATATGGATATCAATTACTGTCTGTCTTTTGGCCTTTCTCTGTGCCTATCTCTGTCTGTCCTCTTTCCTCTCTCTTTATTTCTTTTATTTTTCCCTAGTTCTTCCTGGACTCTCTAATCCTAATTCTTTTTCTTTATTCATTTTTCTAAATCGTATCTTCTAAATTTTTCTCCATTTTTTCTCTTTCTTAACTGATTACAGGATAAAGCACATTTTATGATTGTCTTATTTATAAAATATATATCTCCTTTTCTACTTCATAAAAGTAGTTTAATCAAAGGTTTTAGATTTTTTGTATAAAAATCAAATAAAAATCGAACATTTTTGGAAAGTTATTATTTATTCATAAGTCGTCCCAAAGATATTCTTCTCATACTTCTTTAGTCCTCAGTAGAAAAAAAAACCCACACATGACAGAAAACATTTTAGTTATAATAAGCAATGCTTACTGACAGTCTCTATGGTATATTTCTGATCGACTGATTGATTGATTCTTGGTCTAGACTGTGATTTTCATTGCTGTTAAGAACTCCTAAGGGGAGAATTTCTTTCACCAATGCAATTTATTAACTTCACTAATGAGGGACTTCCTTAGGAGCACTGAAAATCTGAATTACTTTCCCAGGATTATATAACTAGCATGTGTCAGTAGTCGGACCCCAAACTGAAGCAACTAGGTAACACAGAAAGTAGAGGGTTGTTCCTGAAACCAGAAAGACCTGAGTTCAAATCTAATCTCAGAAAGTTCCCAGATTGGTGACCCTGGGCAACTCACTAAACCATTTTTTTTTTTGCTTTAATTTCCTCACCTATAAAATGAGGAGAATAACAGCACTTTTAAGGCTTTTTATCAGGATCCAATGAGAGAATATTTCTAAAGCATGTTTAACAGTTCCTAGCACAAAGTAGGTGCTATATAAATGCTTATGATGTTCCCTGAAATTAGTCTTCCAATCTCCAAGACTGGGTCTCTATTTACTATGTCATATTTCCTCTCTCTGGTTTCTTTCAGGCTAGAATTTTACATAGCATGACTGTAACTTTAAAATATTTTCAAGTAATTTGAAACTACTGTAAGAGAGATTATTTTTCCATATTAAATTCATTTTTAGTTCACAAGTAAAATGCCTCTGCAAAGAAATCAGATTCTATTACACAATTAACTTCCTTCTTCAATATTAACATCTGACAGAGCATGAAACTGTAAATCCATGAATCTTGTTCAACTAATATTCTCAAGTGATGACATTTCTAATACCCACGAAGTAAAAGGAAGATAAGGAAACACCAAAAATTATTTTGGATTTTTTTCCTTTAATGTGATTCCTCACTGATAGTGGAAAGACTGTACTGCTAAAGGCAGTAATCTTCAAAGTTGAATACCTTATTTTAACAAATAAACGCAGAGCAGAGGCTTGAAAGTAGACTACTAGTTTAGTAACATGAGGAATTTAATCTTCAGGACACAACAGAGAGACCTATAACTCACAAAAGTCAAATGATAATGTCCCGGTTCTAATATGCAGCTACCCCATGACTCTTTCAGCAAATCTTCCAGCCCTTTCCATCCCCTTTTCACAACACACACTGTCACTATGTACAACCCTCTCCTCTGTAAAATGGGGCTGACAGTAGTACTACTTTACAGTGCTATTGTAAGACTCAAATGAGAAATATCTTTCAAGCCTTAAAGTGCTATATAAATATCTGTTATCTTTATACACTCTTTCAATTCTCCCTTACTGGTTGTTTATAAGGTGACAAGAGAGATGGCAAAATATGTGCTAAACATTCTTACATTCAAGAGGAAATAAAAACTATAATCTTCCTGAATCTATCCAAGTAAAAAGGGCTTATTGACTTTACCATGCATCTCTAAGGTCCTACTGGAAAAGACATTTTTAAGACTACTTGTATCTATTCTATCTTGAAACATCAGCTTTTCAGGAAAGGTTATTTAGTTGTACAAACTGCTATCACATTTTTAAAAAATCTCTCAAGTGTACTTAGATATGAAATATAGATTTGAGACCATTAGGAACAATGAGAAGACCAAGAGGATGGCAAGAAAATGGAGCTATACCCTAAGATATATCCCAGAAAAAATTAATAGGGAATAAGAAAATGGGAAGGACATGAACAGCCCTAGACAATACAATAAATTTGACAAAATTGTCTTTGACAATCGTTTTGTCCTTCCAATGTCACTTTTATTACTCTCCCAAGGCTATAATATAGTCCATTGATTTCCCAAGAACCCCACTATCATACCTCACTATGCCTCCTCTCCTCAGAAAAAGGACTTGAAGTCTGAAGTTTCTGGTTAAAATTTTCATTCTCTAGACTTTATGAATTCTGAGGTCTCTTCTAACTCTGAGACCTTATGATTCTACTATTTAAGGGAATCAGGCTCTTTGAAGGGAACTGGATAAGAGCCAACCCTTTGAGGGAGTTATAGATGACTTCTAAGGTGGATCTATCTCCAATATTCTAAAATTCTATGAGATGCCCAGGGGATTTTTCTCTTCTTTTCATATTCCTTGCTCATTCCAAAGTTTCCTTGTATTTTATTTCATCAGCCAGTTTGATGAGCTCAATTATTCTCTGACATTACTGGCTGTGTTACTCTACTAAGATGTGTTCAAATTAATTTATTTTTAGTTTTCAATGTTTACTTCCACAAGATTATGAGTTCCAAATTTTCTACTCATCTCTCCCCTCCACCGACCAATTCTGATTACCCCTTCCTCTAATCTGCCCTCCCTTCAATCATACCTCTCCCTTCTCTCATTCCCTTCCCCTCTATTTTCTTGTAGGGCAAGATAGATTTCTATACCCCATTGCCTGTATGTCATTTCCCAGTTGCATGTAAAAACAATTTTTAACATTTGTTTTTAAAACTTTGAGTTCCAACTTCTCTCTCTTCCTCCCTCCCCACCCAACCCCACTGAGAAGGCACACAATTTGATATAGGTTATATGTGTGTAGTCATGCAAAACACTTCCATAACAGTCATGATGTGAAAGACTAAGTATATTTCCCTCCATCCTATCCTGTCCCCCTTTTATTCTGTTCTCTCTTTTGATGCTATCCCTCAAAAGTATTCACTTCTAATTACCTCTCCTGCCATTTGTTCTCCCTTTTATTATCTCCCCAACCCAAGTTTATCCCCTTCCTCTCTACTTTCCTGTAGTGTAAGATAGATTTTTCATACCCAATTAAGTGTGCATGTTATTCCCTCCGTAAGTCAAATCTAATTAGAGTAGGTCCACTCTTTCCCTCTTGCCTTCCCCCTCCTCCCCTCCATTGAAAAGGCTTTGACTTGCCTTTTACGTGAGAGATAGTTTGCCCCATTCTATTTCTCCCTTTTTCCTCTCAATATATCCCTCTGTCACTCTTTAATTTTTTTTTTTTGAGATATCATCCCTTCATATTCAACATTTTGGGGTTGTGAAGTCTGGAAAAACTACCACACAGATAGTTTACTACTCTAAACTACAGATTTAGCTCTCTCCTCCCCCAAGTCTGCTCAGGTCCCCTTCGTGCCAGACTGCACTCTGCTCCCAGTCTGCATGATTAATGCTTCCTGTTGACCTTCCAGACTGTCTTGCGCTGGAGATTTGTTTCACTTCATCATTCTGTGGGTTTTGCAGCTCCAGAATTTGTTCAGAGTCATTTTACAGGCATATGATTGGACTTGATGGGAGAACACTAAAATGTCTCTGCTTCTACCTCTACTAAGACATTTTAACAAAAGAATTTCTGTATACTGTGCCTTAGCTCAAAAGGAGTTAACCTAATTGGAATGAATGGAATTTCAGAAACTATTGGAGACTAATAAGAGAATTCATTTTTGGTGCCCCTTAAACCACACAATATAAACCTACTAACTACTCATACTACCAGTCTTAAGAGAGAATAACTTGGTCAATAAACATTTATTAAGTACCTGCTATGTGCCAGGGATGATGTTAAATGCTGGGAATATGTTAAAATTGAGAAAGGAAGCTATCCCTTGACTTTAAGGAGCTTATTATCTGGTGGGAGAACACACCAAATGAAAGGATGGAGGAAAATAACCTGCTGAATGGTGACATAATCCAGAGGAACAAATCCACAAGGGAAATAAAGAGATGGCAAGCCTGAGCACATTCCTTAAATGGGAGCTCTCGGAAGAACTGTCCCACTCCTTCTTTTTCAATCAGAGGCAGGTTCCTAGAGAAGGAGGTACTGATACGGTATGAGTTCTAGCACTGAAGTGTTATTTCACAAAGATGAGATTCCTGGGGTATGATGGCAAGGTGTAGAGGAATGTAGTCAAATGAGAAATGAATGAACGTTGACTTTTTCCTTCAGAACATAAACAAAAACTTGGGATTTAACTAGTTTTCAAAAATTGTAGGTGCAGTGGATTATGCCCTTATAGCAGGAAGCTAGTATGGCAACAAAGAATTACTCCCTAAAAATGATTTATAGGTCTTCATCTCCAAAGGCACATAGCTTATAAAACTACAAGTAGTTAATACAGGTCTGGCTTTTTATCAAACCCATAAATTTGTAAAATAAAATCAGGGAAGATTCAATTTCAGCTATTAATTCTCTCAATTCCAATAATATAATCAAAAAGCTCATATGTGCACTTTTTATATGGTCAACTGAAGGTGAAAAGATGAACCGATATTTGAGTTCTATCATATAGGTAATTGACTAAGAATTTATGTATATGCACAGAGTTGGAAAGAAAGCTGTAAATGAGAACTTCTGTTCAATAAGGTATAATTACTCTAAATTGTCTCTCTTTCTCTGAGAATTCTTTGATGCATGACACTCTGATCAGCATCAGATTTATTCTGACTCATCCTTGGGAGATGAACAAAATTTAACAGATTTTAGCAGATGTTTGGGAAAAAAAATACTGACAAAACAAAATAAGAAAATTTTAGTTTTAGGAAATTTTCTAACACATTGTTATTGGGAAGTCACAAATCTTCACCCAGATATTCATTGTTTTGCACTGTGACAGATCCAAGTCTATCCAAACAAACTGTACTAACAGGAACTTATTAAAAAGAACTCTACAAAAGAATTTTATAGAATCGCTACTCCTATTATCTTAAAGTCATATCAATTCTGCAACCTAATGTACCATAACACCACTGAATCAATGGCGGGACAGGAATGCAATGATCATATTAAACCTAATGGGTTTTAGAATAGCTGATAAATTAACAAGACAGCAGTTGACTCATCTAGAATAATTCATTCACTCATCTTTTTCTGTTAGGGTAGGGCTAGATGCAGAGTTTAGCTAGGTTTAGAAAGATCAATTCCCTTACTTTATAAACTTCAGGGAAAAGGTATAATTCAAGGGGTGACTGGGCAGAAAATGAAAAATAGAGGGATGGTAGCAGCATATCCTCGGGAGTAGAGACTTCTGTTGCTTAAGGGCAAGTCCAAAAGCATTTATTAGGCATCTGTTGTTCTAAGTCCTAAGAATTGGGGGCCGGGGAAGGTAAAAAAGAAAAAAAATACAAAATATACAAAGAGCTTTCAAGTGGTCCACAGCTTAATGGAGAGAAAGCATGTAAACAACTATGTACTAACAAGGTATCTTCAGGATAAATTGGAATATCAGATAGGAGGCTTAGCTAGCATTAAGGAGTACCTTGAAAGGCTTCTAATAAAAAGTGAAGTTTGAAAGCAAGCCTTGGAAGGACATAGGAAGGAAAGAGAAAATTTCAGACTAAAAGAGAGCCAGTGAAAATGCATGAATTTTGGAGAAGGAATGTCATGTGATATGAAACAACAAAAGGAACAAGCTAATTGGATCATAAAATATATGGAGGGTCGGGAGGTATAAGAAAATTGGAAAGCTAGGAAGAGGCCAAGTCATGAAGAATTTTAAAAACCAGAAAATGTCATTTTTCATCCTGGAGTCAATAGAGAACCACTGGAATTTATGGAATGAAATGTGACCTGATCAGACATGTGCTGAAGAAAATTAGTTCAACAGCTGGGCTGAGGAAGGAACACAGTGGGTAGATACTTAAGGCAGGGAGATGAGCCTGATGGGTACTCCAATAATTCAGACATGAGGGGAAAGAGGAGTGCAGTAGAGTGGTGGCAGTGTCAGAAGAATTGAGTCCAGGGGAACTGATGAGATCACCAACCAAAAAAACTATGAGAGGAGGAAAGACTTAGGACAGAGCTTTGGAGGATACCCATAGTGGGCAAGACTTGTATAAAAATACAGCACAGAAGATTGAGGAGTGGTCAGATGGGAAGGAGAAACAAGAGAGAAGAGTGTCACAAAAACCTGGAGAAAAGTATGAAGGAGAAGAGGGTGATTGATCCTGTTCAAAGACTGCACAGAAGTCAAAATGGGTGATGACTGAAAAAAGGTCAAAATGATTTGGTAATTAAGATATCATTAGTAACTTTGGAGAAAGCAGTTTAATTTGAATGGGTTTGGAATCCAGACTGCAGAGACTTAAGAAGAGAGTGAGAAGTGGAGACATCTTTTCTGATTAATTTAACCATGAAAAGGAGGGGAAATATAAGATAATGGCAAGTGGGATGGATGGCTCAGGGAAGGGTTTTTTTGAGGATGAGAGAGACATAGAAATGTTTGGAGACGAGAGTGGGGAGCCAGTTGACTGGGGAAATTGAAGATTAGTGAGAATGGGGAAGATAGAAGGAACAATCTGCTGGAGAAGGTAGGATGAAATGGGATCACTTTTGCATATAGTGGGGTTTGCCTTGTTGAGGACAATTTCACCATGTGACATAGAGAAAGAGGAAATAGTGAAGACATCTGAGCCATCTTTGGAGAAGAGGAAGCTCCAGGAATAAGCCTCAATTTTTACACTGAAATAGGAGATACGGTTCTCAACTGAGACACTGGAAGGGCAGGATTCATGGACCATTTGAGGAGGATTAAATGGTTTGGAAAAATATTCAGTTGTAATTGGGATGATGATTCATTTTTTAATGGACAAGGAGATCTCAAAGTTGAAGGATTCTTGTCTCGCCAAAGAAAAATGTGCTACTCTCAGTGTACTTTGCTATCCTTCTCACAGCCAAAAAAATATTGGAAAGAACTCTGGACTGAAAGTCAGGAAGACCTAAAAACAAATCCTGTCTCAGACAAATATTAGCAAGCAAAAAGCTGAAAGCCCTTCTTCCACACAAGCTGATGAAGGGATACTTTGACTATAGATTTTTATTTTTAAATTACCAATGTTTTAACTCCCTCTAATGTGCAATTGTGTGAGTCAATGTCATTTGAAGCAAGATTCTAGATGCCCTAAATAAAAATTATTTATTACATTCTTACTTTGTGCCAGATACAATACAAAGAAGAAAAGAGAGCTTTCTCTCAAGGGGCTTATATTTTATTTGGGAGAAACAAAACATACAGAACATTTCCATGGCAAATGAAATGTTGAAATAAAACAGCACTTATAATATGTACAGAACCTTCTTATTAATTTTTTTACATGACTTGTCTATCAAGATTTAGATGAAATACGACATCAATACACATTGTGGAGTGACTAGCGCATTTAAGATATTCTCTTTCTATCTGGCATTAAGACATCAGTTATTTCCCAAGAATCATTCAAGTGATCGCCTGTACAACTGTTTTGTATCTAAGCATTTGCTTAGATACCTCCAAAGATTAGAAGCTCCATATTTCTCCAGACAACTGTTACCATATTTCATTAGCTCTAAATATTGGCAAGGTTTTCCTTCCGATAAACACAAATTGACTTAAAAAAAAATTCTATGCACTTCTTTGGGCTCTGTCCTCTGGGGCCAGTAAAAATAAATTTAATCTTTCTTTCTTAGGACAGCTTTCAAATTTATTTAATAATTTCTTTGCTAAGTGTTTTTTGATCTAGAGCCAGCTAAATATTCCCAGTTCCTTCAACTTATCTTTGACCAGCAGGTGGTGCTGCTAGCCATTAACCTGATCCTTTTCCAAAGCAAAGCTCAAAAGCTGGAAGAATCCAAAGTTTAATCAGTTAGTTTTGCATAAATAAGTACTATTGAGGAAGGATCAGGTTTTTTTTGGTTCTCTAGGAGTTGAAAATCTTATGGATCCAAGTCTCTTAGTGCTGATGCAAGATCATATAACTAGATCTGGAATCAGGGAAGTTTCAAAACCAGTTCTAGCTCTTCCCCTTATCACTTGTATAGTCTCAGGCCTGATGTCATTTAATAATAAATAAACTAAGTTTCTCCATTTATGAATCAAGCAATATAGGATTTTGAGATATTAAGAATATTATCATCTATTTTTAAGCATAAAAATTGTGACTTAGAGTAATGGCCAACAGAACAGATTCATTTATCTCTGCCTTTCTGTCTGCAATTTCAAGATTTAAAGACAAAGTCAGATCCAGAATTAAAGATTAAAGAACTTTCCAAGATTCTGAAAAAGCTCACTACACGTGAGACCTTTGTAATGATGCCAACTGACATGGCAATCAGATCTAAATAGGAGAAGAGATGATAGGGAATATTAGGAGGCATTAAAAAACAAAATTTCTGTAAGATTAGGGGCAATTGATAGGAAAAAATATATATACCAACAAAGACCTCACAAATCAAAAGGTAAATATGTAGTGGCCAAGCAAATCATTGAAGATCTTATATAAGTAGAGAAGGAGGGATGAAATGGGTGAGAGTAGAAAGAAAATCCCCTACCCCCACGCTCCATATGGGAAATACTCCATCTTTACTTCTGTCTTATATAATTTCTATTTTCCATCCAATGGCCAAGTCATGCACCATTCCTCGCATGAGAACTTTCCCGATCCCCTAACTGCTCCTGATAGCTACCTTTTGAAATTACTTTGTACTATTTTGTGTGCATTTTGTGTTTATTTCCTTGCATCTATACGGTATTCTTTCAGTAGAATATAAGGCCCATGAGAGCAGGAACCATCATGTTTTTGTCTTTGCATACCATGTTTCTTAACGTGCCCTGAATGCAGTAGGCATTTAACAATTTTTACATTGACTCAAACTGTCTGGAAAGGGAACAGTGACATCAAAATTTAACCCTGACCCTACATCTACTTATCTCCATGATTCATATAATTATGCCTCACTTTTGACCTTTATTCTAATGGTAACTAGCGCCTTCTGAAAGGTCAGATTATCAAAGCATAGGGACTGGTCTTCTGATTTCATTGGGATAAGGAGCTCCTAATAAGTTATTTCCTCTTCTGATGAAAGGAGATACCTAGTGAGCAATTTGTAGTCTTAGATTTGCCTAGAAAGCCAGGAGGATAAGTGACTTGCTCAGGGTCACACTTTCAGTATCAGTCATTCAGGAAGTATTTTTGTATATTTTGTGAGAATTAAAAAAATGCAAAAATAGAAACCAAACCAAACCATGACTGCCAACATCACTTCCTGCTGTCTTAGGAACTCATAGTCAAATAGAAGAGACAACATGCAAACAAGTATTACAAACAGGATAATAAAGTGGGGCTAATATCAGAAAAAAAGGCAAGATTAAGGAGAACTAAGAGAGGGTTTGTTTGTTTTTTTCAGAAGCTGGGACTTTGAGTATGTATCAGTGGCGGAATTTGAACCCAGGACTTCCTGTCTCAAGGAAAGGATGGGAGAAAGGGAGAAAAGAAGGAGGAAAAGGAGGCAGAGAAGAAGAAGGTAAGGAAGAAAGGAAGGAAGCAAAGAGAGGAGGAAGGAAAGGAGGAAGGGAGGAATGAAATGATAGAAGGAGAGAAAGAAGGAAAGGGATTGGGAGGCTAAAGGAGGGAAGGAGATTAAATGAATAAGCATTTATTAGTAATTTCCTATATACAGGCATTATGCTAAGCACTTTATAATTATCTCCCTTGATCCTCATAGCCATCTTGGGAGACAGGTGCTATTATTAGTGAAATTTTACATTTGAGGAAACTGAATCAGGTAGAAGCTATATGACTTGCTTAGCTAGTAAGGGCAGATTTGTCTGAAGCTGGCCAGCTCTCTATTCAAACTAGATTTTCTTTTTCTAGTAGTTACATTGTCACATGTCCTAGCAAGCCTGCAATGCTATATGCATTTGACTAGAATCTAAATTATTTTGTAGAATCCTTATTTTCTTTTATGCACCTGAATCTATTAATTCATATAATATATTCTGCCAGAAAACTGCAAAACTTCACTACAGATACCCTGCTTCAATGATAATCTAAAAGGGAAGGAAACTATAACCCTTTCTTGCTTTAAGCTTTTTTACAATTAAAATTTGCTGAGTCCTCTCATTCCTATTTCTGGATTTGAAAGCTAAAGATTATTTCCATTTCAAAGGAATTAAATTCTTTGCCATATGACAACTTCAGAAAAAAAATATTCATTTTAGTGAGGCTTTTATCTTCTATATAACACTTGAAAGACAAACTTTTTTTTTTCAGAAATAGTACATGGTAATTTTTCTTAAATATTTTAAAAATAAATGAGGAACAAAAAATAAAATAGAGGGAATTTCAAAAATAAAAAGGTAAAAATCTCATTACTATGGCTTGAATAACTATTCCTCCAGTTCTAAAGAGAATAAATATGGGTAAATGCTTTTTTTTTCTGAAAATAATATTTAAATTACCCTAAAATGACAAGACATGTGAATCAGTGTATTTGATTTAAAAAACTAAATACATTTGCTTTTTTTGATTATGAGAGACATTTATTAAGTATCTAGCATATGCCAGGTCCTTTTAAACTCTAAACTTTATTAAAAAAGAAAAGTTAAGTTATTTGATCTGCTAGCAGATTAATCCTCTATATTTTTTTCAAAAAAACATAAGTGATCATGGAAGCCACACCATAATGCCATGCTGCTACTGGAAGTCTTAGGGGACCTGTAAGAATGAATATATGAATCCAACAGTAATGCTGATATCCTAGTGCCTTGATTTTCTTTTCTGATGTGAGCCTCGAAATTTCCACTAGAAAATACTTTGGTCCTAAAGATACACTACTATTCATTTTCTGTTCCATAGCTATACAAAATATGATGCAATTATCCGATTTGCCAGCAGTGGACACTGTTTCTCTAGTTACCAAGGAACATACCAAGAAATAGCTCAGGAAATTTCAATTTTGCTTTTTCTGTTGGAGGAAAAGACAACAGACGAGGGGAAAAAAATATTAAATTGAAGTGAAACTGAGAAAAAATTAATTGATATTTTAGTTACCTAGAGACAATTCACAAATGATTATTTGTGACTATTTTAGAGTTTTTACACAAAATTGTAAAAAACAAAGGGGGGGGTAATAAATCCTTGCAAAGAAAAAGATATTCAATCACTAAGTTTCTTTGTGTGTTCTTTAAGCAACAATTAGAAAAATTAAGCAACTTCCACATTCCCAGAAATGCCTTGAAAATGTTAAAGGGAAAATCATCTTGAGATGTGCTAAATACTAAGGCACAAAGATATCTCTTAACAGGAAAAGATGCACTGCAGGCCCCTTTTTGTAATCTGTCTTCATTAAATCTTTATCATGGTCAGTCAGAAAGTCATATAAAACTTCTGTTCTTTCCTTACTGAGCCATAGCCCATAACCCCTAGCCCTCAGGAAAGGCATAAAGGAAACCAAGATGCAGACATTATTTAAAAAACAGCATCTTTCAGTTCCCCTTTTCAATTCATGGACAATCAAATCAGGCAAACTGGAACGTGTTTGATGCAGGTACATTCTCATAATTATCTTAATCAACAATATAATCAAGAGAAAGAAATAGAAAATAACAAGAGTGAATTTGATCAAGACCAATGCAAACTTTTAGTCAATAGTATTTTTTGTGCTTGGTGACTTGGAAAAGTCATTTCTAAAGCCAATAACATGAAGAACAGATTTCATCCTATACCTTTGCCTGCCCTGAACTCACCTCTGTCCTAAACTCCTTTCATAAATGAGAGAAGGGAGAGTATGAGTTTTCGTCTCTGTCGTTAACCATCCAATCATTGTACTCTACCCTCAAACTTAGACAGATGTCTTACTCAATAAATCAGGCAAATATCTAGTGACCTGGAACGGAGTTCAATCTTAAGGTGACCCTTGCATCCATAGTTGAAGAATCCTTGACATGTAAGCTACTCTGCCTCTTCAGTGATTGGACGAACAGAGAGGGTATGAAAGATATAAACATAGAACTCAACAGTTGAGGGGTTTTGATGGGTTATGTAATTTTTTTGATTACTTAAAACTCAATAGAGTTAAGTATTGGGGGAGCATTATCTAGATTATTTTGATACATAATTTCCATTAAAATTGATTTTTATTGTTATACTTGTAGCATGACATAATGGATTGTATCAGGAAGTCGATGACTTGAGGCCAAGTCATATAATGACTCTATGCCCCTGAGCAAATCACTGTATTTTTCAATCCTGCCAGTCACCTAAGACTGGAAGATGCTAAGAAATTGCTGGACTACATTGAAAGATATTCCTTAGATAAAGCTCCTTGCACTGACTAAATGAGACAGTCCAAAATGCTATTTCAATCTCCAAAATATAAATTATTTATAGATGTGTGTATCCTTCAATCTATGTGAACCCTGAGAAATAAATCATTACAGAGCTCTTTCAATATACTAGAAGTAAACATAGATAACATATCATAACAACCTATTAGGCCTCAGATACACATAAAGTATTTTTCAGCAACCAGAATTTGGATAGGCATTTTGTGGTATCACAGTATCACAGACCTAGTTCAAAGCTGTTTATAAAAATTTGAAAAGATCAAGAATTATTGGATTTAAATTAAATAATTTCAACCAAAGCAACCTAATCTACATATGACTAATTTTTAAACCAAATTTTGGTAAATTATGGATTATGACTAAAGAAGATGCAATGTGCTTAACTGAGGACTTCTATTTTCAAAACTATTTCACATTCTGGGAAGGCATGAGACATTAATCGCATAATTTTCTTTACCTGTCCAGATGGTCTGTCCCATTTTTGTATTACATTCCAATTTACTTTGTCTTGAGATTCCTTAGGTACATTAAATTAATTTCCAAAATGATACTTTCAAATACTGTAATTTCAAGGGTGTTCCCTCCAGTAAAACTGATCACAAATCCTCAAAACATAGTAAACAGACTTTGTGAGACAGATTCTGACCAACTAATTCATTACCCTGTGGCTAACTTTATATAAGAGGACACTGACACCTTAATAAAAAAAAACTCACAAAATTTCAGTCAATAAGCACTTATTACCAAGATGAACTTTAAAAAGAAGGAAATTTCTCCAAACCCCTTTCCATTTAACTATAATTCATCTCTTTCCTATTTTGAGGAACGTGCAAACCAAGCCCATAATATAATGCAAGGTCACTAACAGTGAAGTAGACAATTCAGTAATGATTTGCATACATTTACCACCTTCTTCCTGTGGAGTCTCCCAAAGCTGGATTTACAAGCTTTTTTACATGTGGGAGAAGAAAGTCCAATTATATTTCAAAGTCTGAACAGTGAGAAGGCTTGTGAATCATTTTTATGATTTTAATAACTTCAGAGCATTCTATCAAATAACATTTTATTTCTCAGCAGAGTAGTTGCTTTGCTTGCTATTAAAACTTATTTAGAAAAACTTTAAAAGGAATAAAATGTCTATTTCAGCTGAGAAAACTAATATACCAAATCTATTCTGAAATATAGAAGCAGTGTGCCTTAAAGGATAAAGAGCTGGTTTTGAAGTGAGCCAGAGCTTTCTTCAGGTCTCCCCTGATGCAGGCCTGACCCTGTCGCTTCCCTCAATCTCTAAGTCAGAGATGTCAAACTTCTGTGCCCCAGGCTTCATGTAGCATACAACAATATCATTCCTATCTGACTTTAATATACTGATGCATTGATAAAAAAAATCAATAAACATGTGTGGTCTATTAAATCAGCATATGGCCCACAGGGATCCTTATGTAAGGTTCAGTGCAGCCCCATTTTTATTGGAGTTTAACATCACTGCTCTAAACAACTCTAGGCAATAAATTGCAAAGGTGTGAGCAGCTTTTCCTCACCAGGGAGTTCTCTCTTTCAATGAAATCACAGGTTAGCTCCCAATCCCTATCCCTACTTCAGTATACTCAGCTGAATAAGGAGGATGGAATGGATGATGGAGAGAATGAAGGTGAGAAAGAAGGAGTGAAAGAAGGAGAGAGAAATGGGGAGAGGAGGAAGAAAGGGGAGAATCTGGAATGTATCAAAGTGAAATAAGTCATATTAAAAGGAAGACACTGCCAAAAGCATTCTAATCATATATGTTGAATACTTGTTAATCATCATATGAAATATTTTCATTACATACATTTCAAGGTGAAAAATATTCTGTGAGAAATACTGAAGGTTAATTCTAAGAGAATTGTTAAAAATAGAACAGTAGCCATCTTTAGTTTAAGAAAGAGAAGCAATAACTCAAATTTAGGGGAGGATTTTTTTGTTACATTTTTCATGTTTTTAAGTGAAGTCCACCTTACATGGTAGAACGGCCATATCTACTTCTCAGTCAGGTCCTGAGCACAAAAGAATGTTTGTTCATTCAGTTGTTGCCTTTTGAAATACAAAATAGCCCTTAGTTCTGATTTGCAGCCCATTCTTTTGACTTAAATAATGAACTCGATTAGCATGAATCAAATGGGTTTAAAGGTCATATTTTCATGAATCTAAAGAAATGAAAATGCATTTTCCCTTTTTAAAATTTGTCTTCTGTATTTTAAAGATAAAAGGTCACTGTGTCATTTCAATTTGTAGAAAAATCCCACTATAAATTTCAGATTAATCTCTATTTGCCTCAATTTCTCCATCAAAGATCAGGATGAAAATACCAATTCTTGAATACTAGTATCCCCCTAAAGTAACTGTACAACTTAGGTAAATTTCAGAAAGGTCTCTAGCCACCTCTTTTAGGAAGCTATCATGAGATTAAACAAACCCATTGATATCCTCCAGTATTTTTTTTTTTAGGCAGGGGGAATCATAGTGATAGAATTCCAATAATGAATTGTTTGTTTGACGTGAAATGTTTGTAAAGATTCTTGAGACTTGCTACCAAGTCTATATTTTAATATCTATTCCAGGTCTCCTATGTTCTGCATCATTCAGGCATTCAGACACTGGATATTACATTTTTCACTTTCTCAGGCCACTTTCTTATTGTGGGGTAGAATTTGTTGTTTGTCCATTCTGAAATGTAGTAAATTAACATCTTTTAAACAGAGACCATTAAATCAGGAGTCACTGAAAACCAAAGATAAAAGAAATTAAAGAAGCAGTGGGTTTAGAAATGCATTCCTTTCTATTAAGACACCCTACCCTGCTAGCTAACTAGAACTATGGACTGGTGTTTGTCCTGTTCTCAATGAGGACATCAGGAAGGCGATTACATGATATGTAAGTGAATTGGATTTAAGTGAGAGAGGTTGGTACACAGCCACAACCAGCCTCACTTTCTGCTCCAGAGTCATCTGGATCCAGTGGCCAGATACACATCAGAATGACTGCAGGTGCCCCAGAAGGGATAGAAGACCTTGGTCTTTGAAAGCTAAGGTCTTTGCCAGGTCTCAGTTTGACTGAGGTAATGCCCATTTAGTGATTAAGGCTAAGTTTTTAAGAAGTGAGAAAAAGAATGGCCTCTTTAATCTAGTGCAAGAAAAAATAAATCCCAGGAGAGGAAGAACTTTAGGGTTTCTGGTCAAAACAGAAATAATTTCTATTTACATTCACTCTGAGTCAATTATGGTCCAAAGGATGACTAACTAGTGTTTGGCCAGGGACCTAATGTTGGCCAATCAGTGAGAACCAGAATGATTTGGGTTTAAGGCATGGTACTTAAGAAAGAAATCTGGAGAAAGAGGAGGAGGAGGAAGAGAGCTGTATTGCCCACTTGGCCAGTTCCAGTTGGGTCCCAAATGAGGCGGCTCCTACTACTTACAGGGCTGTTGTTTGTCCTTCATTCTCTAAGAGGACCATGACATCATCAAGGTAATGACATGACATACAAGTGACAACTCAGTTAAATCCAAAGCACCCACCTTATAGCCAGAGAAAAGGATTACTCTCCAGAAATGATCAGTCTCAGTGCTAGTTAGATACTTTAAAGCACTTGTGTCATTTTTAACTCATTGGAGACTAAGTTGGAATCCAATGTGAAAAAGGAAAGGAGGTATCTCAGTGATAATCTACCAGTGAGAGGAGATAATATGGGTAAAGCAGAGTATATATAGAAATGGAAGGTCAGATAGGAAAAGGGAGGTTCTAAAGGCATCTTCTTTTGTTTGTGGGGGAACAGGAATCTTGAAAACAAGATGAGATAATACACAGTGTGCAGCAGTGTGTGACCTGCTGCTATGAAAAAGTGGGAAAGCTGCTTAACTTAAATAATCTGGTAAAAGCCCTAATCAGAAACTACAGTTACAATGAATCATCTACCTTCATGATACATAACTAAATACAATTTCATAGGGTAACCAATCTTATTCCTATTGTTGATATTATGCTTCCTAAGGCATCCTAAGCTGTATGTTTATGAGGTCCACAACCACTATTTCAATTCCTGATTACATAGAGATGAATCTGAACTCCACATGCTCCAATCCTTATCTGTTTCCTGAGTTCCCATCTCCTGTCTCTAATAGCCTATTGTACTTTTTCAAGTGGACGTCCTGTTGGCACCATATTAAAACTCAAACAGAGCCTCTATCATATCTCCTAACTGCACCACACTTCAGCCTTCTTCCAACTTTCCTCTTTCTATTGATTGCATCATCATCCATGCATTTATTAGAATTGTAATCTCACTCCCAGTTTAAATTTTCCAAGTCCACAGTTACACTTGTACACGCTGTCTCTTGTCTAACCCCTTCTCTTCATTCAAATTTCTACCTTCTGAGTTTAGGTCTTCCTTCTAGTAGATAATATCTATTTTATCTGTATGACTAAATTGGAATGTTTAAAAGGCTTTTGAGTCTTTCAAAAATTTTCCACATGACTAAATTCAAATTAATTTTAAAATTAAGTTTCTTGAAGTTCTGCATCAGAAGCATGACAAAATATAATAAACATGCTACAATGCTTTCATCTACTAATCAAACAATTGCATGAATAAAATTATCCATTTCTCTAACAATTTGTATTTCATTGATGTGGTTTATTAACATTTTTTATATGTTGCATATGAATAGATTTTTTTGTACCTCCCTCCTCTTGTTAAATGGCATAAGCAGATGTGATCGTGGGTTTTATATATATTCTCAGATATGGCTGATGTGTTGGTTCATCTTTTTTAAAGGCTATTTTTTTCCCTGTTGTAGTATGAGAAAGCTCACTTGGAAAAGAAGGTAGGGAATGGGTATAATGTGAAATGAGTGTGATGCTAAGAAACAAAAGGTATTAAATTTCTTAAAATAGTTTTGTTCTCTTGGAGCATTTACCCTTGTTTTAAGTAATGGAAGTTTAGTTATTAAAGGAGGACTTTTCAAAGACGCTGTTTTTTCTAAGTTATCATAAACATAAATCTTTATTTTCAACTGTTCCTTCCCCTGACCTTAATTTTCTAAGAAAAGAAAATATTCCTATCAACTAAGGAAACCACTGGATGCCTCTGTTTAATTTAATTTGACATACATTTATTAAGCACCTTCTGCGTGCAACGGATTATGATAACGTACTAAGACACACAGAGCCCCAGTTCAAATAATCCTTACCGTCAAAGTGTTTGCTTTCTACTGGATATTTAAGAACGCTTTTGCTTTGCTTTGTTCAAATCAATTTAAAAGTCTTCCAAGAAGACTTTTCCCTGATTATCTTTTTCGCTGATAATGGAGAAAGCATTCATTATTACATACTTTTTTACATAGTTTTACTACTACCCATTGTATAGTCTATTCAAACTTAGAAAAGAGGAAAGCTTCACAGGATCAAATCAATCAACAAGTATATATTAAGAGTCAACAACGTATTAAGAACTGTGATGGACACGGGGATACGAAGGCTGGATCTCTCTTGGTTTTTAGGGCCTATAGTTAAGCAGAATGCAGTCAGTTAATATCCCCTTTTTAAGGTTATTAGAGAGAAACACTTGGGTCAACGTCTTCAGTAGGACAATGACTAAACTACTGTTCACTTGTGACAGTATGTTATAGTTAAGAATCTATTATTTATTTTAATACCCAGAAGCGTAGTTTATAAAAGTATTCACAAATGTAGTTTAGGTTAATAGTGACTGATAAAATTGACTCTAAAGAAGGTAAAGCATTTGTTTCCAGGAAAAGTAGAGCGTGGGTAGGTTTGGATGTAGGTCTGTCATTGTCACTCACCCAATTACACCCAAGTCACCCCAGTGACTATCACCTCCAAGATCAAATATAAAATCCTCTTTGGCTTTCAAAATTTTCATAATCTGTCCACATCCTACCTTTCTAGTCTTCTTATACTTTATTCAACTCCATGTAATCTGGGTTCCAGTGACACTGGACTCAGCTGTTTTTTTTTTGCATAAGATACTTCATCTCTGTATTTTCACTGACTCTCCTCATGATTGGAATTCTCTTCCTCCTCACTTCCACCTCCTGACTTGTTTTAAATCCTAGCTAAAATCTAATCTTCTGCAAGAAGTCTTTACTGATCCTCTTTAATGCTAGGTTTCCCTCATCCACTCTCATTGACCACCTCCAATTAATCTTGTATACATCTTGTTTTGTTAGTATCCATCCCCATTACACCAAGAGTTCCTTAAGAACAGGCACAATCCTTTGTATATCTTTGCATTCCCCATGCTTAACACAATGGCTGTGGCATAGTAGGTATTTAACAAAGTTGTTGACTATTTAGTGGAAGGAAAGATGCAAGAAGATGGCTAGGATGGATGGTTAGATGGGACAAAAAGTTAGCTCTGGTCTGGATCTAGCTCTATAAAGACTATGTGAGTTGGAACTCTCCTACTGCCAAATCAAGAGAGCTTGATTCAGGGCAAGAATACCAGAGCTGAGTGGACATGGTCTCTGAAGGTTCCATGGGTTCGACAGCTAAGCAGATGGCAAGAAGATAGTGGGGTGAATGGCTGGATGCATTGTCATGCATGTTCTAGTTCAGAGCTAACTCGATACAATGAGTTTTGTGAGTCAGATGAGGACTGACAGCAAAAGTCTATGGCCTCCCACTCCTGATTTCACCCTTTATTCATGTGACATATGTTCTCACTCAATTCTAGGTGACTCCATTCTCTGAAAATCTCCACCTCAGAGTCCTAGAAATCATTGAAAGTTGTCTGGCCAGATGGCTTGAAGTATTTTCAGCTAGATGCAAATCCCCATCTGAGTTTAGCTCTTACTATAAATTCCACATTCCAGACTGGCTCTGTGTCTGTACAAGAAAATAATAACAAAAAAAATGTTTCGCAACTAAAGATTATTTACTGATGTTTGCAGACTGCTTCACCTTCAATATATTTGGCTCATTTTCTGCTGTCACAAAAGAAATTTACAGCAATTGAGAACGAATATAAATATTCAGTAAGCAAAGCCTGAGAAGGTAAAATTCAGTTAGGTCTGAAATCTCTTGGGATACACTTAGAGAGTACAGACCAGAAAAGTGGGCTGCAGGTGGGACATAACACTAGGAAACCATCTTAGCCAAGAAAATCAGCCTCTCTGGCATATTGTTCCCTAATATTATCCAGTTTCTCTATGAGTAATCTTTAGTCTATCCTTATGTATTGGCTCATTCTCTACTGCCTAGAAACGTATTTACTTCTCCCACATCCTTAAAAATTGCTCTCACTTGACCCTAACAATCCCTCAAGATAGCAGTCTTTATACCTCTTTCCTTTCATTGCCAAATTCCTAAAACAAACTTACATATGATCTTTTCGCTTGATTCTCAGCTCATTGAAATACGGTTTCCCACATCTTAAGGCAATGAAAACTTCTCTTTCCAAAAAAACAAAGAACTCTGAATTGTCAAATCAAAAAACCTTTCCTCAACCTTCAGTCTTCTTGCCATTTATACAACGTTTGACACTGTTCATCACACTCTGGAATACTTTCTCTTCTCTTATTTTTATAGCTCTTCTTTCTCTTTCTCTATATAAATGTTTCTCACTCTTCTTCACCAAGTCATTGCCCATATCCCACCCCCTGTGTGTGCACCCCAATCCAATCATCTGTCCTGGAGAGACCTCTTTTCTTTCACTTTACATTCTGTGACCTCACCCATTTTCATTGATCCAATGATCATCTCCATTCAGATGACTCCTGGATTTATTTAGTCTTATTTCTGAGTTCTAGTCCCACATAGCCAATTGCTAATTGGGACATTTCAAACTACAAGTCTCATGGAATCTCAGACTCAAACATGTTTCAGACAGAACTCATCTACCCCCCTAAACCATTCCTCTCCTTCCTTATTCTCCTGTTTCTGTTGAGGATACAAGCATTCTTCTGGTTACCCAAGTTCCCAAACTCAGAGCCCTACTCCAATCTTCCCTCTTCCTACATATTTGATCTGTTGTCAAGTCTTGTTGATTCTACCTCCACAACTTCATTCTATTCCACATCTATCTCTTTGTCCCTACTCATATAGTCACCACCTTGCTTCAGGTTCTCATCACTTTTAACCTCATTTATTGTAATAGCATGCATTACATACTCTACACATAGATGTCAAAATCATTTTCCTGAAACATTTTACTGACCTTGGAAGCAGAGTCACTTCACTACTTAAGCTCCAATAAATTTTCTTTCTGCTTTTAAATAGGTGCCCCAAAGCTTTAAGTTTACATTGATATCGCCAATCATAAATATATTGATACATATATGAACATATGTGTGTGTTCGTCCTTCATTGCTGAAGAAGACCATGCCATCAGAGAAATGATAACATGACTTGCACTTGACTCTGTTTTCAGTGAGAGAGGCTCTGTGCAGGTCACTAGCCTCACTTCTCCTCCAGAGCCATCTGAATCCAATGACCAGATATTCATCAGGATGACTGGAGATGACCCAGGATGAGGCAATTGGGGTTAAGTGATTTGCCCAGGGTCACACAGCTAGTGAGTGTCACGTGTCTGAGGTGAGATTTGAACTCAGGTCCTCCTGACTCCTGCACTGGTGCTCTATCCACTGCACCACCTAGCTGTCCCTATGAATATATGCAATGTATTATGCAACGTATATATTGTCATATATACATTATATAATGTATAATACATACATTAGTAAAGGTAATTTAAATGGGAAGATCTTTCCCACTCATTAATTATTTTATATGCTTATTTTTTGTTATCCCTATTATAATTCTGTTCATACCAGTTGCCCCTCCAACTTATGTGATGAATATGAAAGATCTTGGGGTCAAATGCAATGATAATTTAAATGGGAAAATCTTTCCCATTCATTAATAGGCCCATGTTACCTGCTTAAATCACATGGAAGCCTAAGTCACAGGTGGAGGGAAGAACTTATCAAATGGGTGGAACAGGAAGCATGGAGCAGAGCTGGGAGGAAATTTTGAGAGTAGTTAAGGTAGAGGGAGAAAGAGGACACAGGCAAGCAGACAACTAGACTCCTGAATGTTTGTTTGTGGGAAGGCCCCAGTAAGTGGAGTGTAGGGGGAGAATGCTTGGAAATGACTTTGTCCTCTGCACTGCTAATGTGTATTGACTTCTTGGTTGCTATGATGAATTTGGCTTCCTGGTGTTGAGATTTGACTTTCTGGTATCTGAATAAATGTTTTTTTCTGCCTTCTACATGGAGAGTCTTTGCAATTCAGAAGCAGGCCAGCATATTCACAGTCACTGGCAGTGCTGTGAATATTACCTTAGTGATTCATTACATATATTTATGTGCATATTGATACATATACACATATACGATACACACATGCATACATGCACACATACATGCTGACTGTATTGAGAATGTAAGCTCCTTGAGGTCAGGGACTGTTTCTGGTTCTATTTGTCTTTATGCAGGGTGTCCTAAAATTTTAATGCAGCTATACTCTTACTAAGTTTATAACCTGTGCCTGGCACATAGCAGGGACTTAATAAACTACTTGTTGATTGCTTCATTGACAGATCCTATATGATATGTTTTTCCTACTGCACGTCTCTAATAGAGGAGCTTCTTCAAAGTCTGAGGAAAGGAGTATTCTTGAGGATGTAACTGAAGGATAGGTCAGAAATAATTATCTGAGTCACGCTTATTCTTTGAATTAAAAGATGTGTTTTTATCCCTGACAATAACTAGACTAGAAATAAGAGCAAAAATTGACATTTAGTGTAAATGCCAACAAGAGGTGCATATCCTTTATAGGTGGGGAATGGGGTGGGGGAGGGAAGGCAGAAGTAAGAGGAAATCTGGTGTGCCAGGGTCCCTCAAAGAGAGTAGACATGAGAAACCAAGTCTCCCCAAATGCTACTAAACCTTAGCACATGTTCTGCAAAAACAGAATACAACACAGATTCCAGTCTTGGATGGTAGAAGGAGAACCCCAGATGGCACGAACTAATCATAACAACTTACAATTCTGTTTCAGTCTACCCAATCTTCATTGATTAGGTCAATAATAAGTTAGAATTTAGAAGGGTCATCTATGCACTTTAACAAGAACATTTAGTGCTTGACTCAGCATCCAACCTAACAGGAATCTCTGAATCCTCTGAAAGAGGATTAAGTCTGGATGTAGCAGGAAACTCAATAATGGGAAGGCTTGGTTCACCTAATGGTTATTTAGGCAATTGGGGAAGGTTTTAAAACTTGCATGTTATTTAAAGGTCAAATCTTTACTTTTCCTATCATTATAGGCAGTTAAAAATTTCTAAAAATATATTAACTAAACAATGTTTGCCAATGTCAGAGGATGAAATAGGTAGAAACCTGAATCTTCTCCTATAGAGGGACTAGGAGGAGAAGTCAGGTAGAAGGAGGAATTATAGCATTGGAAAATCCTTTAGGGGGAGCCAATAAGCTAACACCTGTGACTGGCTGGAGGAAGAAATATGTAGGAACTGAGGTTTGTAACCCAAGATGCCAGAGCTGTCACAATGCTCAATTTCATACACAATCACTTCCTGTTGAAATAAAAGTCAATCTTCCTTAACCTGACCTGGTCATTTGGATTAGATAAGTCTTTAAATATGTCAATAATCAAATAATAAGTATAACTTGAGTGTCAACTAGAAGACCCTTCACGTGAAAAAGAGATAACAATGAAGTCTAAAACAAAGTTTCTGACTTTAAGAGGCTTGCATTGGGGAAATAAGACATATATTTATACATGCAAAAGTAAAATTAATAATACAAATACATGTCAGCACTTTGCAAATCGTGGGGAAGTATATGTCATCTTTCTATTAATGTTATTAAATGAAGAAAATAGTGACAAAATAGGAGAAATACATGATAACTATTCAAATTTATTTTAAATCTTAATGCTTACAAATCATTTTTCTCACAACATTGTGAACAATCCTACGAAATAGGTAGGAGAAATGTGATTATTCTCATTTTACAGATGAGGAAGCCAAAACTCAAACCAGTTAAATGATTTGCCAATACAGACACAGCCATTGTGTCAGAACCAAAATTTAAACTGATGTCTTCAGATTTCAACATTTATATGCTTTCTACGATAACATGAAGTGATCAGAAAATGCTTGATAAAGGATATGGAATCTTACATGGACTTTGAGATATACAAAGTCAAAAAAAAGTAAAAGATAACATTTCAGGAAGGAGAAATAATATTATAATAAAATAAAATTTGGGTCCCCAGCATAAGACTAATATCCTCCTATCCCATAGTGTTTCCTCTGTTCCCTTGTCCTTCCCTCTATCTGTCTGCTGATCTCTCCCTTGCTATTGCAAGGTTCCTATGATGATTGCTTGTTAAGAATAGGGGATACAAGCAGCTATGACATCCAGCCTAAGGCAAAAAAAAAGATATTTCAGACCCTGATAGAAATTCATAACCTTCAACTTCTTCATTTAAATAACAAGATGAGTTGAAATTTCAACCAATATTGTATCTTTGCAAGATCTCAAATGAGGACACAGAGGTCCTTTAAAGTGGACCTGTTGGATACAGTTATGGCGCAAGTAGAGGTTAGCAAGTCAGAAATTGCATCTCTGCCGTGTTCTATGTAGTCTTGGGAGGAAAAAAAATCATTATGATTGGGGTCAAGAGGCCCTATCTTCAAATCCTGCCTTAGACATTTATTAGCAGGGGAAGCCAGGCAAGTCATTTTGCCTCTCTTAACCTCAGTTTCCTCATCTGCAAAATGAGAGTGGCAACCTCAATGAATATTTTCTTCCACGTCTAAATCTAAGCGCCCATTGTTACAGGCCTGTCTGAATTAGTCACCTCCTTTTTGCTTTTCCCAGGGAACTATGTTGAATTATCCCAGCCGTATCTTGATTACAAGGGAAAATTCTTCAAGAGCATTCTAACCTACAACTGACCTAGAGTTTCCTTTCTGAAACACCAATCAAGTGCATCTTCAATTATCTTCCCAGTCAGGGGTTAGCAGCCTTCTCTTGGTAACAGCATTTTAAGTTTGCTCTCATAGCTTCTAAGATAGTGCTTCCTATGAAGTGTACTTTCTTGAGACAGAAAAAAAAAATAGACCCAAAAAGATATGCAAAGAGACTTTGAAAATGACTCATTCTCCTCCTTAATGTCAACAAAAAAGAGGAGAGTGATGATTAACGCAAACAAAACAGTAATATCCATATGTAGATTCGTTTCAATTGCATTCATAAGTGATGTAATTATAATTGGTATAATATCTGGGTGACAGGTTTCCTAAAGAATGAAAGCTCTGGAGAAGGGTGAGTCACATGTATTTTCCCCTTGGGGGGACACTGTCACAGTGATGGAGGTGGAGAACCACTCAATGTTGACCAAAACAAGAAGTCTTGTCACCTAACACTGTAGAAAGTAATTAGATGGCATTTACATTTAAAAAATGATCGCTGTGGAATGAACACAGAGCTAAAGATAACAGGATGAGACTATTTGATGAGGAAGTACTCTCCGAGGTTTCAGACTCTGTAATTTACAACCACTGATAGGATTTATTCATTAACTACATCCTTGTCTAAAAATCAAGGGTGAACCAACATTTAAACCTAGAGAAAGCAACTGTTGGGTACCATCAATGGAAAACAGATGAATAAGAAGAAAGTCTCATTTTTTTCCATTATTTGAAGACTTGGAAAATGTACTCATGAAGAATTAATTTGTCACTATTGAAGACCCAGAGGAAAACAAAAGGGAGAAATTGAGTATAATAATGTTATGTTATCATATCGAACCACTTCATCTTCCCTTTGCAGCTGCCTCTACCCTACAGGGATCCAATCAAGATGATGAATTCTTTTTCACAAATAAGAGGGAAAAATAAGAAATAGATTTGTAATACATTCAAGAAATATTTTCTAAAGCTTTTCATGAATTGTAACTTTTAAGAGGAAAATGTTTAATTTGTGTTTAATGTAATTTAAGTTCTAGTTGTTACTCTTGTATTTGCTTTAGATAAAGCAAGAGTTCTTAACCTTTTTGGTGTCATGGAATCCTTTTTCACTCTAGGTAGGCCTATGAAACCCTTCATAGAACAGTTTTAGTAAATTCATAAAATAAATTACACAGGAAACCAATTACATTAAAATTCAGCTATAAAATCCCTTTAAAAAAAACCTCTCACCATCTCTAGGTTATGAACCATTGATTCTTTTTCTTGGGGGTGAGTTCCCAGAGTGAGTACCTGCTTCCACTAGCATGTGATTGCATCTAAATAGGGAACTGTAAGGAAATAAACTCCAAGCCAATGCTCACTGGTAACGAGTATAAGGTCTTAAAGAGTTGCCAGAGAGGTTAAGTAATTCCTCTATAGTAATACAATGATGCGTCATAGGTAGCATTTAACTAAAGTCTCCAACTTTTAGGCCAGGCCTCTATCCACAATGGTACACAGTTTCTCAGTCATAGAGCTCAAGCTAAGAAATTATTTAATTATTAAAGGTGGAATTTAAATTTTTGAAAAGAAGTTAGAATGCCGATGGATTTTATTCTCATGAATTCATCTGTCTACAATTGCACAGAACTTTACTGTGTTAAAGGTGTATCTAATTTTAAGAAGATCTGATATGAACATTCCTATCTGCCTCCACCTCTAAATTGTTCGATCATTTTTCAGTCCTGTACAACTCTTCATGACCCCTTCTGGGGTTTTCTTGGTAACGATACTTCAGTGATTTGCTATTTCCTTCTCCAGCTCATTTTATAGGTGAGGAACTAATGTAGATAGGTTTAAGTGACTAGCCCAGGGTCATACAGCTAGTGTCTGAGGCCAAATTTCAACTCAGGAAGGTGAGTCTTTTTCACTCTAGCCCCAGCACTCTATCCATTGCACCACCTAATTATTCTCCACCTCCAAATAAGGGAATGTCTATTTGCTTTGCAAAAAGATCTAAAGGAGTATTACCCAAAAGAGAACCCTATCCTATTGCATTTATGGCATGGTTCAATTTGTACCTATAAATTTTCAGAATCGTATCTCTTCTGTCAAATAAGACCCACCCATTCTGAAGGTCTCAAGGTGGAAGTGAACAGATTTGTAAGATTTATGAGGAAAGTCAGTGATCACATTTCAAAAAAAGACAAAATATATTTCTAAATTCACTTAGGAAAGATAATCCTGTGATAGCTGTAATTATTTTTCCTAAGTAAAGAGAAAATTTAATCTCTGCCAAGTAGTAAGATTTAATTGTAATAATTTGAAAATGTCTAAAACATAACACATACATAGAAAGATAATTGATTATGTTGCATGGCATTTAGGAAAATTAGGGCCTCACAGACTGTATTTGATACACTTGAAGAAAAGAAAAAGAACTATTTCCTGCACTGCTTAGGGGCATCCTACCGAAGGAAAATAGATAACACAGTGAATAAATGTTAGAATTCAAGGCAGAAACGTCTAAGTTCAAATCCTGTTTCAGACTTTTATTAGCTAGGGGTCTCTGAGAAAGTCATTTTATATCAGGTGGTTTAAATTCTTAGCCTTATTTTACTTATGTGTAAAATGGGAAC